>NC_136061.1:1082047447-1082680031 GCF_964261635.1 Lissotriton helveticus | reverse complement strand
GAAATACACACAAAAAATCACCCCAATCCAATGGCATCCATTCCCTAAATGATATTTAAATTCAAGAGACCCCACAGAAAGACATGGCCCATGCACCACTGACTACCCCTGGGCCTACTGGCTAGTGTGGCTTTAACACGCACCCCAAAATTACAAAAAACATCCACATAGATATAATAACAGTGAGCTATTCAATTCCATGCCATTCATGCCGTAAATGATATTTAAGTTCAACAAAACTCATAGAAACAGTTGCATTATTTCACCTTCGACTACCTTTGGGCCTACTAGATACTGGGGCTACCCACAATATATTTTAATTATTTTTTTAAAAGTTGTGAAAAAGTTTATAAACTGTAGTTGCAGCAACTGCATTGCCCCAAACAAACAACACCAACTTACTTGTAAAATCTCAACTCCAAAAGTGATCCAAACAAAAAGTCCTCAAATACAAATATCCAGCAGCAGCCACAAAGAGTATTCCTTCCAGCTCCAGATCCAAATGAAAAGTGACCAGGACATGGACAAAGCACTGGGAGGAGCCTGCTGGACAGGAACAGGAAGTTGGAGACTCTGGGGCACTTCTTTCCTCCCAAACCCCTAAAAATGCACACCTTGCACAAAAAAGCGACCAAATGTCAATCTGAGGAGTTATTCTGATCCAAATCATCAATTTGAGAAGGTTTAGGCTGCCAGCGATAGATTTCTTGAGCAGAATTGCATTTTTTGCTATTTCGGGAAAGCAGCTGCGTGGCGCATCTACGTGTTGGCAATTGTTTACTCTCGGGACGCATGATCGCGGGCCCTTATGACATATTCGCGTTCTGAGCGTCTCGCAGTGCAAGATGGCGGGACGCTATGACGTACTCGCGGTGGAAAAGTCTTGCGCTATCATGCAATGAAGTACTCGCGGTCGAAAAGTCTTGCGCGATCATGCAATGACATACTCGCGGTCGAAAAGTCTTGCGCGATCATGCAGCAAGATCGAAAATAGCGCACCGCAGGCAAACCGGGAGGAAAACTACTCGGCGAACTCAGAATCACGGTAAGTCAACACCACGGGCGCAAGATTGTATTTTTGAAGTGCGACCAAGCAAAAAAAAATCCGCCAACTCGCAAATTGCGAATTCTTTGACAATTTCGCGCGATTCGCGGACCACAAAATTGCCAAAAATTCGCAAATTTCGCGAGCGGAGCGGATTTTCAGCCCATACTTAAACTTTATATCCCAAATGTATGAGGAGTGTATATCTCTAAGAATGACACCTAACTTTGAGATTTTTATGAAATGTGTATCAAATGGTTAGCCAATGAATGCAGCTGAAGGTACCTGCTTTTTTGTAGGTTTGTATAAAAAGAACAGGAATATATATATTTGGCTTTGATCCCTAGGTTCATTTAAAATATATAACTGTGCATTTGCCCGTAGGATGGCTCAGTGAGATGATCGCTTGCTGCTGAAACATGCAGTTCTTGGTGGGGCTCTCAAGTTTGAACCCTAGCATACCTGATTTCCTTTCCTTTGAAGCCAATAAATTAAGTACCATTACATTGCATAATAGTGACAGATGTTAATTACAGTTCTTAGAAACAGCATGGTTGAATTCAGAAAACAGAAAAAAAAGTTGGTGCATAAAGTGATGGTGTTCGCCTTGCAGAATCACTACTCACTTTACATGCACTGTGTAGTAGTATGTGTCCTGGGTAGACTTCTTCTGATCTCAGCCAAATTGAATAGCGGGTGTCTAGGTGCAGTGTCCAAATCTCTGGACACCTTAAGCTGTCTAGAGACCTTAATGGAGGCAGCAGCAGCAGGGCAGGACATGAGAGTTTTGGCAGGGTATTTATATTTTTCCCAGCCAAGGAGACATGGGCACCACCTACATTCACTCTCTCCACCTGCCAAGAGCAGGTGAACCCACACAGGTCCAGATTTAAAATGTATTCAACAAGCTAGAGAAAAGCACCACTTTCTATGTCTATGGCCCTACATTGTAATTTCCAGACAGCTATGGTTGACAGAGTGTGAGTGTCCCTAATTATTGCAGACTATGAGCAAGTTGTCTCTGCAGAATGCAATACAGGGGAATCTGCCTAAGTGCGGAAGCCTATAGACACTTTTGTGGTTACAATTCTCTTAAGAAACATTGTGTATTCTATTGAGGCAGGTCTGAAAAACAAGAAACAGAAGAGGAAGAAGTAGAGGATGTGGTTGCCTTCAGTTCTCAGCCTCCATCCTCTATCTTACATATCCCATTCATAGAAAAAGTAAAACAGTAACCATAAAGATGTGTGCACCAGAAATATCCCAAAAGCCTTTACCACATATATTGTTCAAATGTCTGCGAAGGGTAGAGTTGCATTTCTGGACTTAATATTAGTCACCATTGCATGTGTGAATAAATGACTACTAAGGGGGTTATAGGCCAATAAGTCTGATCGACTCTATTCAAAAAATTGTAGGGCGGCTTGGCTTGTATTGGGAAAAATCCAGTCCTGGATGGATGACGATAACATTCTGAGCCACCTCCAGGCTGGCTTTTGCCCGAAAACAAGCACCATAGACCAGGTCTTCCGGTTCATAATGTTATATTGGCGCACTGTGGTATTGGAGAAAGGCACCCTGTACGTCGTCTTTGTCGACCTAAGGGCGGCTTTTGATCTTGTTCCATGTAATATTTTGTGGCAAGTTCTTGCAGGGCTCGGGATGGCACCTGAACTGTTGAGCCTAATCGTTTGCCTACATGAGGACACGTTTGCTCGGGTCCGGTGGGGTCGTCAGGGGGAGGTTACGGAAACCTGAGTGAGGCAAGGTTGCGTCATGGCGCCTACCTTGTTCTCGCTCTTCGTGAACGGGGTGGCGGAGTACCTCTCCCTGATCCCGACTGATGCCCCTGCGATGTGTGGTGAGCGGGTCCGGATCCTCATGTTCGTGGACGACACCTTGATATTGTCAAAAACGCCAAGTAGGCTCCAGCTCGCTTTAACGTGCTTTGAAGACTTTTGTCTAGAAAAGGGCCTCGAAATAAATACGTCAAAGACAAAGTTTATGGTTCTCAGTGGCCGTACATCTCTTGGGTCTGCTAGACCCTTCAGAGGGATGATATACATGAATGGCTCCTCGTTGGAGCGAGTTGACTCCTTTACCTATCTGGGGGTTACCCTCCAGAGAGATTTGGCTGGACCAGCCAATTAGATATTGCAGTGCTAAAACACCGCCAGCAGGCTGGCATTCTTCTGAAAAGGTTTAGCTCTTCAACAACAAAGCCCATTAGCCCACTACTGGAAGTCTATGGGATGAAGGTGCTAAGTTTGGCTCTTTACGGCGCCGAACTTTGGGGCTTTCAGAATTTGAGAAACTTGACGCTAGCAGAAAATGAATTTCTGCGGAAAGCAACTAGCGTTCCTATAAGTACCCCTTTAATACCTCTTATGTGGGACCTTGGGAAAAAAGCAGTTCAAGATCTTGCTTTTCTGCGGCCTTTGTTGTACTGGCGCCGCCTATGGACCACAGATGAGCTACAGCACTATGCACAGGGTGTGAGGGAGATTATGGCTATGGACGGCTGTAAATAAATACACTGGCTGAAGTCCATCCGGTCCCTAGTATATAGACTGGGAATGAGGGAACTATGGGATGACCCGGTAAATGCTGTATTCCCCTCCAAGAAAATCCTGAAAGAAATGTATTGGGAGATGGTAAATGCAGAAATTTACACAAATGGTCTCTCCTCACACTTAACAGGACGCTTTCTGGAATTTAAGGCCGAACCGAAGCTGGAAGTATATTGGGATGCCATAGAGAAACAGCAGGACCGTAAACTCTATTTCCAACTTAGAGTAGGCTCCCTCCCAGTTAGGTCTTTCACAGCCAAATGGGCAGGTGAGAGTGGCAAGGACAAATGCCCTAAGTGTGGGGAGAAACAAGAGACAATAAGTCATCTCCTCTTCTTCTGTCCCTTGTATACTGTTCCTAGAGCCATGTGGGTTAAGCCAATATGCAGATTGCTTGGCATACACAGACATGCTGAGGCTCTAAGATTCCTATGTACAGATTCTAGTCCTCCAATCACTATTGCTTTGGCTAATTTTTTGAAATGGGAATGGGTAATCCGCATGCGATTAATTGCAGTCGTGCCCTGAATACTAAGTACCTACCACGGTTAATTATGTGAAAAACACGGGGGATGCTTTACTTTATGAGATATGTGCAATATTACCCTCTACTGTATGAAAAATGAAGGCTTTTTAGGATTTTAGGATTTTATGAAATTGTTAAAAATTGATATTCGGCAATAGTCTGTAATAGTTTAATCCTTTCTTAACTATTTATTGTAGTGTTTTTATGGATTTTATACTGGAAAACTATGGATTTTTATGTATGCTTTTATGACTTAATTGTCGAATAAAGCTTTTGGAATTTGACTATTAAGGGTTCCCCATTTAGCCCAAACCCTACAATTTAATGCCTGCAAATGGATGGCCAATAGGCATCATTCTTATAGGGAACAATTATGCACCATAAAATCAAGAATAAGCTACCACCAGTTTCAGCTTGTATAAACAGATCCAAGGGGGCCTACCCACTTGACAGTAAGAGGCAGAGTGACCAATAAAACACCCTCGATCTCAGACTAAAAAAAGGGTGACCATGAGTGGCACAAAATCTGCAGGGAAGCTTTAGGACAAAATTAAAAAGGGCCAGGGATAGAACAATAGTTGGTTGTTTATGCATTAAACAGAGGGTCTTTAGAACACACAATTGAGAGGCAACTTTAACACAAGCACTATGTATCAGCCAAATGCTAATTGTATTAGAGAAAGTATGAATCAAAAGATGCTGTTCTTGATTTATATAGTTCTTTATTCAAATTTTATTTTGTAGGCAAAGGAAAAGACTTTGCGCAGCCAACACGTTTCACCCAGTACTGAGCTTCTACAGGGCTGCAATATATACAAACATAATTTCCATTACCAATTTAGTTTGTGACATTTAACATGAGATCTATATGCATATGCCTATTCATTGTGGGACAGAATCACCAAAATGTGTGCAATAATATAGAAATATTACAATATAATAAATTATCTTATCACTATATTTCAATTCTTTCAGCAGTTTTTCCTTTTCTTTCTTTTTTCAAATACATGTTTAATAAAAATCATAAATCCTTACCCAGTTTATTTTAAAAAAGGGGATATGTACAAAGAATCAGCAGAAATAAAGTACTTAATCAACATCGAAACCATTATCCAGCAATTTAAGAAAGAATTATTAATAACATTAATGGTGTTGTTGGAGTCTCTATATTCCACTTTATACACCTGAATGTTTCTTTCCAACGTCCTGTATAATTTTCTTTAGGACCACCATACAAAGTAGGCAGTTTTGTTTAAGACCAAAATTAGAAAAAAATTGTGATTTCCTCACCCAAACCACAGTATGTTTTAAACCCAATGGACATCTATATTTGACATAAATACTCCCGAAGTAACCCCCCATCAGAGAGGAGGAAATAGGCAATTGTTTTTATGGAGATTAAAAGGTAAATAGATCTGCGAGTTACGAGCAGTCTCTGAACGTCTTAATCAGGACCATGAGTTTCACCATTTTCTATAGAACTTTATTACCTACTGCCAAGTCTCCAGTATGTAGTGCTCCTTTCCAGGACAGATGTTTTTGATCAGTCAAATATTACTAGTAATGAGGCCACTTATACAGTAAAATTAAGTTATGCCATATTAGCCCATGACTAGATTGCTGTGTCTGATATCCTTGTCCTTGTCATGTAACTGTGAAAACCTTTTCACCTAATTTGAAAACTTTATCTGTAAACCAATATTAGAACTAATACTCTTACTGATAACACATTTAAAACATATATACACAAACCTGGGGACAGGTATAAACATACTTGTCCAGGTATTCAATACCCATAATATCTACATAGAAAGATATTCATGAGCTATAGAGGAGAAATATGGTGGTCATATTAATTATGTGCATGTGTGGTCGCAAGTTAGCGACTTAGTTGTTTTTCTGCATGCACTACCAAGCCCCAACAGTGGGGGGCATTTGTCCTTTAATTAGACTTACATAGATTATGGAATCAATGAGAATGCTACTCACGGCTAGACTCACGCATGCTCAATAATCAGGCAAATGAAATAATGTGACGGTCTAGTCCTTTATTAAGATCCTTGTATTTAAACAGGCGACATTAACTATGGTGCCTCAAATTATACACACCAGACGTTTAAACTTCATGCTTCCATTTCCATTGACCAAACACAGGTAAGCTAGGGACAATTCATTTTTAAACTTCTGGGCTGGGTGTTTGAACAAGTAATTTTAATTTGTGACTATTGTAAATGCATATTCGTCAAGAAGAACCAGTTACGTGTACTGCATTTTATTGAGGAAATGTGAACGGGCGAATAGCATTTAAAATATGAGACAAGCTTATACTTTTTCACTGCAAGTGCCCAACATGTGTACTAGAAACGTTCATTGTATTTTACTAAATCCTATTGTCACTGAGAGTTAGCCTTGTGCACGCGCAACGCACAGATAAATCGAACTGTGTGTCGCTCTAGTTGTTTATTAAAATCTTCATATTTAAATCGGTGCCAACAACAATGGCGCCTATGTCCATACACATCAGACGCCGAACCCACATGCCTACCCTAACAGAACATGGGGAAGTCAGAAACAATTCATACGAAATCACTTGGGCTTGGTGTCCCAGTAGCAATTTGTATCTAAGTTCACCACAAATCCACATTAGGAATTACAGGATAATAACGTAGATTGCATTAAATTGGGTAACTAGGGATGTGGGCGAACTGTGTAAACTAATGAGCCTGTCTCCAGTTAATCAGTCTGTCTTTTTGGTTACTGTAAGCATCTAACAGGTGCTGTATATTGGAATCACATTGAAATCATTGCACAAAAATCAGGTATTGCGTTCACTGGGAAATGTGGTTAATTAAGGAATAACAATTGTAATTTTCTCATAAAATAAAAATGTAAACATCATGAAAAGTCTAACTGACAAAAAGAGTACCAATAGGAACTGCAGATTCGAAATGCTCATTAACTTTAACATTAACAAAACAAACTTTTGATAGGGATATCATTAACAATTTGTGACAATAATGGGGAACATAAATAAGACAAGCATTTCACAATTGCATGAAAAAGATGACAAAATACCAAAATATACAATGAACTTGATGCATGAACGATAAGTCCTTTTTTCTTTTTATTGCTCACACAGTTAAAGGGCATATGTCCGAATAAAAACAGAAAAGAACTGGAAAGTACCAGAGTGAAACAAAAATTGTGTTACGTCATTACTTACCATAGAGGTATGCTAATTTGGCCTTGTATACCATCACTGTGACCAATCTACAAATAATGTAGACATGCAAAACATAAATTTATAAACCATATACAAACTGGTTAGCAACAGTCATCATGGTTAAAGTGGGACAGAATAGGATATGTTTCCTGACAGAACAAACATACAGATTTGATAACATCTAGATCTCATGTGTCATACTAGGAAGTTCCCCTGCCAAAAGAAAGAGTACATGAAAACATAATACATTTTATTGGATTGGCTGTCAAATTCATGTACCTAATTGAAAAATACCAGATGAGTGAGACTCCTCCTTGTGTTCACTTTTGGGTTATTTAACAGGAATGACAAATTAGGACTAAGCCCACACAATTGACAACTTCCTTCAGGAGAAGTTATTTTAAAAATAATCATACTCTAATTAGAGGGTAAGTATTTGGAACGTGTTGGCTAAGTTGGATACTTCTTGGAAGGCAAACTTTTAGACTAAAGTCTGTCGGTTCTAAAGCATTCCGTGGTTTGGGTGAGGAAATCATCAACTAATATAAGTCCTGGACAAAACTGCCTAATATAATGTATATGGTAGTGTGGTACTATGAAGAGATTTATGGTGATATGCTGAAGAAAATGAAACAGGATGTTGGAAAGAAAAATGCAGTTTTTTTTGCCAAATACATTCTGTATAAAGTAGAATATGCAGACTCCAAAAACACCATTAATGTTAATAATAATTATTTCTTAATTTATTGGATGATGGTTTCGATGTTGATTCAGTACTTTACCTCTGCTGATTCTTCATACATAAACCCCCCATCCACACTGGTTTTAATAAACTGAGTGAAGTATTAATGATTTTTATTTAAAATGTATTTGAAAAAAAGAATAAAAAAGAAAAAAATGTTGAAAAAATTGAAATATTGTGATAAGATAAAGTATCATATAAGATACCTCAATTTAGAGCTAAGCTGCAACTCTTGCTGAGTCTCACCCATATTCCATGCCATAATATCTGTTTTTGAGGCATTAATTTAATACCCGGAGACTGCTCCGAATTCCTGGGCTAATTTAAAAACCAAGGGAAGAGCTGTATGCAAATCTGAGCAAAAAATAAAGATGTCGTCTGTGTACAGGGCTACCTTCCTCTCCCAATCCCCATACCATAAGGGCTTGATGTTGTGATCATCCCTCAATCGCTGGGCAAAGAGTTCGATATACAAATCCAATAGGAGAGGGGAGAGAGGGCAACCCTGACGAGTACCCCTTGTGATCTTAAAGGGGTCATAGTGGCGTTCACCAAAAGGCTTGCGGAAGGATTCTGATAGATCAACCCAACGGCTCGTCGAAATTTTTCCCCGATCTTTACCCAAGACCCCGACAGGTATAACCAATTACCCTGTCGAAGGCCTTGGTAGCATCGAGAGTCAATACTGCAAGAGGGAGGGAATGTGTAGATGCAATATCGATAGCACCTATCAAGTCGTACGTGAGATCGGAAAGCTGTCGACCCCTAACAAAGCCCCTCTGATCCTGATGCAAGATGTCTCCAGCTACTTGCCCCAGTCTTGTGGCCGTAACAGAGGCAAAGATGTTATAATCAGCATTCAGGATGGAAATTGGCCTGTAGGACCCACAACTAGATGCAGATTTGCCAGGTTTTAAGATCAGAGTTATGGTTGCATTGTACCACGAAGCTGGAGGGGCTACCCCCTCCTGAAGGGATGTATGACGTTACAACGCATACTTTTACCACGCCTACCATTACCACGCATTTTTTACAACGCAGGATCCATGACAACGCATACCATTACCACGCATGTATTTACAACGCATATACCTTTACAACGCATACAATTACAACGTAAGTATTGGTAATTATATAATATTTTTTAATATTTAATTTAATTAAAATTAATATAATGTAATTTAATTTAATTTAATTTATTTAATTTAATTTAATTTAATTTAATTTAATTTAATTTAATTTAATTTAATTTAATTAATTTAATTTAATTTAATCAATTTAATTTAATGTAATTTAAGTTTAATTATATTTAATTTTTACACTGTACCCTTTTACCCAAAAACCCAAAACTGACCCTGAACCCAAAAAATACCCCTTTTACCCAAAAACCCAAAACTGACCCTGAACCCTAAAAATACCCCTTTACCCAAAAACCCAAAACTGACCCTGAACCCAAAAAATACCCCTTTTACCCAAAAACCCAAAACTGACCCTGAACCCTAAAAATACCCCTTTACCCAAAAACCCAAAACTGACCCTGAACCCAAAAAATACCACAGTTCTGTCTAACCGTGGCGTTGCAGGCCAGCTACGGTGTCGGGAAGACCCGCAAAACAGTACCTTTTAGAAATGCAGGGTGTCTGCGACCTCTCGTTGAGCTTCCAAAAGCACGGTGTCTGCAGGGGTCGGCTTGGGAGGTCACACGTGTTGCAGACCGAACTCCCTGCAGTTGAAGTCAGGAGCGCTGGTGTCGGCAGGTGTTGGGTGCTGCAGTGCAAAGTGTAGTGGTGCGGTGTGCGGTGCCCTCAGGTCCAGGTGCGAGCAGTGGTTCGGTGGCAGCGTCAGATGACATCGCCAGTGAAACCAGGGTCGCATTGCAAAATGGTGTGGTGCTTGTCGCAGTGCTGGCAGGTCACAGTGCAAGCAGCGGCATTGTCATTGTTGAAGCACTGTCGTAGGCTGATGAACTGGAGTCAATGGCATCGGCATTGGTAGGCCAAGGCTGCGTTGCGGGATGAGGGCAGTGCATTGTGTAACTTTACAAGCGGTGCCCTCGAACCACGGTGCAGGCAACTGTGTCGATTTTGGCATGAAGTGGCATCGTCGGGATTACCAAGGCGTCGATGTGAAATGAGGCGATGCGGAGTGCGGTGCCCACAGGTCGTAGTGCGAACAGCGGATTGGTGGCAGCGTCAGCAGGTGTCGTCGGTGAGACCAGGGTTGGGGTGCAGAATTGCGAAGGTGCCCACTGCGGTGCCTTCAGGACACGGAGTCAGCAGCAGTGTCGTAGACGGCATATGGCTGCTTTATCTTCTGTTTCGGCGAGAA
Source organism: Lissotriton helveticus (assembly GCF_964261635.1). NCBI lineage: Eukaryota > Metazoa > Chordata > Amphibia > Caudata > Salamandridae > Lissotriton > Lissotriton helveticus. The sequence goes on along the minus strand of NC_136061.1, from coordinate 1,082,669,597 downwards.
AACAACACTGGGTGTGGGCTTCCCACAGTAAGGCCAAACCTCCTTATCGTTATGCAACAACACAAAAGCAAATACTGCAACTTCTTACAAAAGCAATGACTCAACACAAAGAACTAAACTGAGTGCGAGTGTGGACAGAATTGTCAGGAGTTAATCTTATTTATTATTCATAAATTTTTGAATGATTTGTTGGTTAAGATTCACCAAACATTTCGCAATTTATCAAAAAACAGACACTACGGAATACAATTAGCATAAAAATGACATTTACAAAGATTAGTGCACAAAAAGTGAAAAAATTACGAAACAGCCATAGTTGATCAACATTCACATTCAAATCTCACTCTCTCTCTCCAACCATACATCCATACAGAAATATTTACAATTTCTTTTTTTTTTTTTTGATTAAAAACTTGTATTGAGCAACAGAAATCATATTTACAAACACGGGCCTACAACCACACGGGCCGGCCGCTAACAGCAAGGCAAGGTGCAGTATAAGAAAATCAGCGGTCGAAACCCCAGCGGTCAGGCGAGAGCAGGATACAAAATGCCGCACAGAGTGTAAAGCAGGATAGAAAACTTTTCTTATTTTAGAAAAAACTAAAAGGAAACAAACACAAAAACAAAGGCGAATAGCGTAACGGACAGAGTCAGCCCATGAGGGGGAGAAGCTCGCTAATAGGAGATACAAAATTGCAATCAATGGAACGAGTCAGGGTGGGGGGACAGAGGGGAGGTCAAGCAAGCCATATGAATAATGAACGAACTTATGGGAATGCCAATTCAGGGGGACAAGGGGACATCAGGGTTATCCACCAGGGGAGGAGTACAAATGTTCCCACGATAGGCGTTCCACTGACACCAGATCTTTGTCCATGCCCTTGGTCTGCCCCTAGCTGTGTACACCGTCTTTTCCCTGAACATAGACCAGTCCATATTTTCTTCCCACACAGACACGGTAGGGGGTCTGTGCGAGCCCCAAAGCTGCGCTATATCTCGTTTTGCAACCATGTACCCCAGGGTTGCCCATCTCGTCTGGGCCACTGTGTAATCGTTGGGTTCCCACACGTTCAGCAAACACCTCCGGGCCTCAGGCAACAGGGCAATCCCAGTAACATCAGCCATCACCGCAAGCACTTTAGTCCAATAATCAGCCACCTCCGAACACTCCCAAAGGATATGGAGAAACGTAGCACTCATCCCGCACCCACGCTTGCACAGCCCATCCGGGGAGAAACCCATTGCAACCAAACGAGGACCAGTAACGTACACCCGGTGTAATATCTTAAGCTGTACGAGACGGAGACGGGCGGGAATGGCGACCTCTTTCGGGGAAGACAGAGCCGATTGCCAATCTTCGTCGTCCAATTCCAGCCCGTCACCAGTCCACACTTCTCTAAGCCGGCCGAGCAGATCCGCTCGATTGTTGATCAACTTCTTGTAGATCAAAGAGATAGTGCTATCAGGGAGATGACCGTCAAGTATACGATCTTCAAGGGGGAAGGATTCAGGGATGGCGGCACCGGAAACTAGAACCGAAGTCAGAGCATGACGGACCTGCAAGTATCTAAAAAACTCTCTGTCACTCAAGTCATATTCATTCCGAAGGGCCTCAAAGGACTTCACTGCTCCGTCCACCCAAAGGTCACCCACTCTACAAATACCAATCATGTCCCAGCGTTCAAACCCCTTCGTAGTCCAGAGACATCCCAAACGTTCAGACGCATAAAGTGGAGTCGCCAGCGTGACTCGATCAACCCAGACAATGCTCACATTCGCAGCTCGCCACACACTAACTGCAATCCTAGTCGGTCCCGTAAGGTGAAGCCCAGCCGCCCTGGAATAAAGCACTCTATTGAAGTCTCCACCCGGCAATTGAAATTTGTCCATCTCAAAAGCCGGATTCGGGCCGGGTGAGTAAACCGAATGGTTGATGGCAGACAACTGGGAGGCCCAATAATATCTTCTGATGTCAGGAAGTGCCATACCCCCATCATACCAAGGGATGGTGAGCTTCGCAAGGGCAATGCGTGGACGCCCGTCCCAAATCAGCTGTCGCTGTAAACCCTCCACCTCCCGGAAATAACTAGTAGGGATGTCATCAATAAGCATGGGCGTAAAATCCGTTCCGCTCGCGGATTTTGCGGATTTTCGGTAAATTCGCAATCCGCGAACTCTCGCGAACTTACCGAAAATTCGTAAATCCGTGCGAAGCGGATTTTTTTGCTTGGTCGCACTTGCCAACTAGAATAATATACAATTTCGCGAGAGTAAACACTTGCGAAAACGTAGATGTGGCGGGCAGCGACAATCTCGCAATTGCGAGATTGCAAAATTTGCAATTTCGCACAAGAAATCCACCAGCAGGCAGCATAAACCTTGAAAATTATGATTTTTATCAGAATAACTCCTCAGGTTGACATTTGCCTGCACTTTCTTTTGCAAGGAGTCCATTTTGGGGGGGGGGGGTGGGAGGAAGGAAGTGCCCCACAGTCTCCAACTTCCTGTTCCTGTCCAGCAGGCTCCTCTCAGTGCTTTCTTCATGTGCTGGTCACTTTGATTTGGATCTTGACCTGGAAGCACTCAGCAAGTGCAAAAGTTCAATCTTATCATTAGTAACCATTCCCTGTAGTGGCTGGAAGGATTACTTTTTGTGGATGCTGCTGGATATTTAGATTTTTGCAAAACTGAAAGCACTCAGCAGGTGCAAAAGTTCAATCTTATCATTAGTAACCATTCCCTGTAGTGCTTCCTGAGGGGCCCCTTCGGAGTTCAGTTGCCTACTTGCAACTATTCTATGACCCTGCAATTACAGATAAGGAAGCAGGTTCCAGCCAGGAAGTAAGTTCAAATTCAGTAACACATTAATCAGCCCCTAATTCATTTATGTCAGTTGAGGCAGGGCAGGTGTGCTTTTCCACGCATAATCTACAGTGATGAACTAGAGGGTGGCATGGGTGAGCCGGAGGGTGGCATGGATGAGCCAGAGGGTGGCAGTGGTGAAACAGAGGGTGGCAGTGGTGAAACAGAGGGTGCTGTGATGAACCAGATGTAGAAACAACATGTTCGCGACCGTTGCTACCCGAAAAGTAAGTTCGTGTTTGCGAACTGGTACAAAATCCTCGCGAACTGGCAGAAATCCTTGCGAACACAAAAAAAAAAAAAATCCGCAAATTCGCGAGAGTTCGCGGATTTTGCGGATTGCGAATCCGTAAATTTGCAATTTTGCGGATTGCCAATTCGCAAAATCCGCCCATGCTTAGTCATCAAAAGAATTCTAGAGTGCATAAAGAAATCGCGGTAGGGACATCATCTTGAAGAGGGCGGCCCTGCCCAGCGGCGACAAAGGTAATTTACGCCACCGGGCCACGTCCAGCCTCAATCTACGAAGCGGGGGAAGGAGATTGCGTTCGAAGCGGAGAGACGAGTCCAGTGTAATAAAAATCCCCAAATATTTAAAGCCCGATTGAGTAACCTGGATGGGAAATCTACGCGGTAGCGGAGGCAAGCCGCCAGAAATAACATACACACAGGATTTAGCCCAGTTTATAATCAAGCCAGAGTTCTTGCCGAACGAGGTAAGGACGTCAAAGAGGACATTTAAAGATGTACGCGGGGAGGTGAGATAGAGAAGAATGTCATCGGCGTAGAGCGAAACACGATCCTCAAAGTCGGGGTACCACCGTATACCTTTGATAGACAGCTCCCATCGGACGCACAGAGGTCTCGGGATTTACCTTCTTTAGGAATAACCACTATCGTGGCCAGGCGCTGGTCATAGGGGAGTGTGCCTAGATCACGGGATTCCCGAAACATCGCTCGAAGATAGGGCGCAATCTTATCAGGCCGCAGTTTGTATAACTCAATCGGCAGGCCGTTCGGGCCCATAGCCTTGCCCGAACGGAGAGATCGAATTGCCACCGCTATTTCGTCCGTAGAGAACGGGGCCTCCATAGATACTCGCTCCACCTCGGAAAGGCAAGGCAGATCTATGTCACGCAACAAGAAGTGGGAGTCATCTTCGTCCCTAGTCGACACCGGGGAGTAAACAGTACGGAAATAATCCGCAAAACATTCCACTATCTCAACCGGGTCAGTCACTCTCACACCATCCAAAGTCTGAATCACAGGTACAACACGATTCGCTCTTTCTTTCTTGTCCAACCAGGCAAGCAATTTACCCGCCTTATCCCCAACATCGTAAAGTCGGCCCTGTTGTTCCCTGTACATCTTCTTGGCAGCGTCCGTGACCAGGGACTTGTAGTCAAATTGCTTCAGACCAAGGGCATGGAGTTTGTCACGAGTAACACCCAACTCCAGGTCAGCCTCCAACCCAAGTATTTCCGTCTCCAGTACCACCACCTCCCGATTCCTTGCCTTCTTAGTTGCAGCGATAAGAGATAGGGCCTGCCCACGAATCACCGTCTTAAAGGCCTCCCATAGGGACACGGCAGAGGAGACGGACCCTTCGTTGTCCAGAAAGTAGTCGTCTAAGGACTTGATTAGTTGATCACGTGTCCCAGGCGAGCTCAAGTACCAGGGATTGATAGGTGCCACCCGCCCCACTGCTTCTATACCCATTTCAAAACAGAGCCAGAGCGGGGAGTGGTCAGAGATGCCCCGGGCCAGGTGTCTAATCTCCCGGACCGAGGAAGCCTGCGCAGCTGGCATGAGGAAGTAATCAAGACGGGACAAGCTCCCATGAGCCCCGGAGTGGAAAGTATATTGGAGCTGGGTGGGATGCAGAAGTCTCCAGCAGTCCACCAAACCAAAGGTATCCAGGAAACCACCCTACCACGCTTGGGCCGAAGAAGTATCCCTGGGGGGGGTGACGATCAATCAAACCCGAGAGAACAGAGTTGAAATCACCAGCCATGAAAAGAGCACCATCAGGAAGTCCCAACAGCACTCGACCAACATCTGGATAGGTGGAGGTCTGCAGGCCAGGGGTACATAAACTGTAAACAGGGAAAGGGTCCTGAGCTCGTACCTTCCCACGAGGGCGGCATAGCGCCCCCTATCATCCAGGAGTAACTCATCTATCTCAAAGGGAAGGGAAGACCGGACAAGAATGCCTACCCCTCTGGAACCCCTAGTAAACCCCGAGTGTGCAACAAGACGATAGCCCCACCTATTCATCGCATGACAAGTATTACCCACTAGGTGTGTCTCTTGCAAGAACACAATATCAGGAGACAGTCGTCGCAGATATCGCAACACCACCCCCCATTTTATACGATCCCCCAAACCATTGACATTCCACGAAACGAACCTCAACCCATTACCCCCCATCCCAACATGTGACGCAGGAGCCACCCCACAAAGAGCCAGGCACTGAAAACAAAATTGCAAACATTACATCGCCTTGAAAAGAACAGAACACAACCACAAACACCCCACCAACCCACCCCCCAACACCCAACACAACACCCCCCACCCTGCACCCCTGCAGTAGACTAAAAAGCCACCCCAACATGCAGTGTGCCTGTCGCCCAAACAACCCCATTCTACAGAAAGACCCCGGAGGAGGAAAGGGCCCTTGTCCCACCCGCCACCCCAAGGGAGGGAGAGGAGGGGAATACACAGAAAACATAAACCACACAACTACGGAACCCCAATAGAAAGTGTCTTGTTACGGAGGCAGGGGCCAAGATATTGCTTTCAGCTCTCCACACCACCCTCGGCTCCACCCGGGTGTTCGGTGGAATCAGTCAAATTAATCCGGCCCGGTAAAGAATCCAGCCAATCACTAACAATCTCAGGTCGATCAAAGAAAAATGTTCGCTCATTGTACTCAACTCGCAGCCTGGTGGGAAAAAGCAGGGCGTATTTCAGACCCAAGTCTCGGAGACGCTTCTTGACTCCACGGAAGCCCATTCGCTGTCTCTGGACAAGCTGAGGAAAGTCTGGGTAGAAATTCACAGTGGCATTCTCAAAGGCCACCGGGCCCTTCACTCTCGAGGCCTGCAGGATAGCGTCTCGGTCCCTGTAGTGAAAAAGCTTGGCAACAATGGGCCTCGGCGGGGCGCCCGGCTTGCCCTTTCCACCCGGAACACGATGGGCACGTTCCACCGCAAAGAATTTGCTCAACCCAGACGGAGCAAGGTAGTTCTGAACCAGGTCTTCAACAAGGAGATCAACGGAGTGGGCCTCAGGATTTTCCGGAACGCCAATTACACGCACGTTACAGCGACGTGCCCTGTTCTCAAAATCCTCCAGACGATGGGACATAAAATCGTTCGCCGTTCTAAGATTGCCAATCTCCGTCTGAAGCTCCGAGACATCGGTCGTCAGACTAGTTGTCTTGATGTCCAATGACTTCACCTTCTCATTGGTCTTAGACAGATCGGCCCGAATCAGATTAACATCAATGGCCACAGTGTCGATTTTGTGAGCCAAGGCTTCGTACTGCTGGCCGATAGTCTCCTTCATGTTAGAGATGGCGCCCATGACGTCCTGCAGGGATAGCTCCGCCGAGGTAGCCATCAGGTCCCCCATTGCACTCGGGGTAGGTATGACGGCACCCGGGGACAATTTAGACTGAGTATACCGGTCCATGACGTTAGACTGGACCGGGCCCCCACGAAGGGGAGTCTTGGTCTTCCGTCTCTCTTGGTCCCCTCTGCCAGACATGATGGAGAATGAGCCCCCGAGGGACCCTCGCGACCTGGTGAAAATGGCCGCTGAAAAACAGGGTGCCACCGTCCAAAAATCACCAGCGGGGGCAAGTCAAGGTGGGAGACGGCCCGGACAAATCCAAAGCGAGCGAAAGGCTCCCTTACACTTCTTCGTTGTTGGAGCAGCCACCGGCCAGACACATCGGTAAAGAGACGTAGTCAGAGTGAGAATCGAAACCGAAAGTTAAGAGGGGGACTCAGAAGTCGAATCCCACTGCCGCTGTTGTTCAACTCAGACACGGCATCAGAGCCTCGCCAAGTCCCAGGTGTGTCCCAAGGCGGGCCTCGGGAAGTTCGAGTCGACGTATCTTCAGTGCCCCTGGTCCGATTCAAAATTCGAAACCAGTATTGAGTTCAGCCCAGGTTCCTCTTCAATAATCCCTTTGTGAATCCAGGATATTTTCAGGATATTATGCCGGGAGTGGCGGGGGTCCGGAGAGCGCTGTGCTCACGCGGCCATCACGGATGCCCGCTAAGCTCCTCCCATATTTACAATTTCAAAATATCACAGAATAAGTTTTCAAAAACACCAGGGGAATCTGTTTAATCAATTTAGTGTTTAGTCTATTTGGGGAAAGCAATCTGATGAATAGCGTCCTTATGGTGTGCATAGGTGGTCTAAGCGTTTCGAACCCCTATTGGATGCGGGGGTTCTCATCAGGACCTCATAAATATGGTATGAGTATGCACCATTGGAACTTTGCGAATGGCGGAACACCGAACGATGACACAATTTAGTAGAACGTGGTCTCTGGGCTCTAATTTTGGAAAGAGTTACCGGGGAGCACTTCAAATTTGGCGCGAATCAATCTTGGGTCTTGCGCTCGAAGGCTTCCTTCGTCCGTCAGTATCTGGTTTCGGTCGGCATTCAGTGACTCGAGTTTGTGTTGAGTCATTGCTTTTGTAAGAAGTTGCAGTATTGGCTTTTGTGTTATCTTCTGTTTCAGCACAAAACACACAGTCCCTAGTGCTGAGGGCAGAAAAACCTGAAGTCTTTGCTGTTCCTCAGACTTCTTGAACAGGGGGCAGGTTCTACCTGAAGTCCTTGGAGATACTCAAAGAAAGAAGTTGTAGAAAGTTCAGACCAGTCCTTTCACTGCCCAAGACAGAAGCAGACACTGCAGGCCAACACAGAAAAGCACTCAGCATAGTGGTAGTTCCTACTCACAGCTTCTCCAGCTCTTCTTCTTGGCAGTCTTCTTGGTCTAAACCAGTTCCAAAGTTCAGGGGTTTGGGTCCCACTTTTTATAGCCCAAAATCCTTTGTCCTCTCAGGCAGAAAGTGTCTCTGCCCAGCAGAACCCTTTCTGTCCTCTCTGGTGCAGCTTCCCAGCAGGAGAAGGAGACGGAGACGACATTGTCCAAGGCAGAGAGGGCCTATTCAGGTGCAAGGGAAAACTCCTCCCACCACTCTAAATACAGACCGGGCCTATTCAGGTGCTAGTGAAAACTCCTCCTACTAGTCTGAACGCAGCCCAGGTCTATTCAGCCCAGCCCTGACTCATCCCGACCCAGCCAGTGCTCCTCCCAAGCTCCTGTCATCCAAGTCAATCCACATACCCAGCAGAGGCACACTGGATGGCTGAGCAAGAAAATACCTACTTTCTAAAAGTGGTATTTTCAAACATAGATTGTAATAAAAACCACCTTCACTAAAAGATGCATCTTCAGATTCAGAGTTCAGGCATACTGAATTGTATTTCTCTACCTTGTCCCCGTGGTCAGTTATGTTTATAAGATGTTATAAACAAACTCCCCATTCTGTCCTATAGAAACAGGTAGCCTTGAAATAGTGAAAACTGAAATTAGTAGTAATTCACTATCAGCACATGCCACACACACCAGGGCATGTCCTACCTTTCACATACACTACACCCTGCCCTCAGGGGTATACCTTGGGCCTACCTTTGGGGTGACTGACATGTAAGAAAAGGGAAGGTTAGGGCCTGCCAAGTCAACATGGCAGTCCCAGACTGCACATAGGCTCTGCAATGGCAGGCCAGAATTATATTTACAGGCTGTTTGTGTGGGTGGCACAATCCAGTTCTGCAGCCCACTAACAGCATTTGATTTACAGGGCCTGACACACTCAGTGCACTTTACTAGGGACTGACTCGTAAATCAAATACGCCAATCATGGAAACACCAATCCTTAACACAATTTACACAGAGAACATATCCACTTTAGCACTGATCAGCAGAGATAAAGTGCCCAGAGTCCGCAAACCAACAATAGCATGTCAAGAAAAAATAGGAGGAAGAAGCAAACAGTTTAGTGATGACCCTGCAAAAAGGGCCATCTCCAACAACGCTTAAACCTGGTTTGGGGTGGGAGGCTGTCAGGGTTAGCTGATCAGAGAGGAGGGAAGAGAGTTGTAAAGGTAAGATCCTCCAAATTGACTAAAACTGCCGGCCCTCTGTTCAAACATATTATGGTGGCTAGGTGCCCTGTTTAATTTATTTATTTATTTTTAATATTTATAGAGCGCTTCATATACCCTTGGGCGTCTTGGCGCTGATAGATCATTTGTTTGCATACGGAAAGTAAGGTTATGAACCGGTTGATTAAGGCGGACTGTAAAGGGAGAGATGATTTTTGAGTGAACAGCCAGGTTTTCAGGAGTTTACGGAACTGAAGGAGGGTGGTACTTTGCCTGATGTTGAGAGGCAGGGTGTTCCAGAGTCTGGGGGCTGCCACCAAAAAGCGACGGTCTCCCCAGGTGACAGTTTTGGTGCGAGGGACGACCAGTTGATAGAGAGTGGCTGATCGTAAGGCTCTGGTGGGTTTGTAGTGTTGTAGTTGATCTTTAAGGAAATGTGGTCCTTGATTGTTGACTGCTTTAAACACAATGCAGAGGGATTTAAAGTGAATTCTTTTTTGTACAGTGAGCCAATGAAACTCCTTTATATTTTTGGAGATGGATTCAAACTTTGTCTTGCCAGAGAGCAGACGTGCCGCTGCGTTTTGTATCGTTTGGAGTTTTGTGATTACTCTAGTTTGAGCATTAAGAAATAGCCCATTGCAATAGTCCAAGGATGAAAGGACAAGGGCAGTGACCAGTGTCTTGATGGCAGAGTCAGGGAGAAAAGGACGTATTTTCCTGATCATTTTTAGTTTCAGGTGTGCCGTAGACACTGTTTTATGGGCGTGGTCCAAGAAGATTAAACCATCGTCGAAGATGACTCCGAGGTTCCTTACCTTGGTGGTAGGTGTAGGAGCGGTGCCGAAGGTCTCTGGCCACCAACTAGTTGGCCAGGCTGGTAAGAGAGGTCCAAAGATGAGTACCTCGGTTTTTTCGGTTTTTTCCGAATTTAACTTTCCGAATTTAACTTTAGGCAGTTGGTGGCCATCCATTCTCCTATATCCAGGAGCCCTTCCTGAAATTTTTCGGCTACTTGCTCTCCATTCCCTTTAATTGCCAACACAAGTTGGGTATCGTCGGCGTAGGAGGTAAGGCTCATCCCATGTGCTTTGATGGTCTTAGCAAGGTCCGACACATAAATGTTAAAAAGTGTCGGACTCAGGGATGAGCCTTGGGGAACTCCACAGGGAGCAGAGAGTTGGGCCGATTGAAAGGGACCTAGAATGACAGCCTGCGTTCTTTTGGCAAGGAAAGACGCAATTAGGTCTTTGGCAGTGTGGCCGATGCCACATCCCTGGACACGGTCGACCAAGATGTTGTGGTCGACCGTGTCGAAGGCCGCCGATAAATCTAGCAGAACCAGTATGGCAGTGCCACCCTGGTCCATGTGTGTTATCCTTGTTTACAGTACAATGATCAGGTGTTGCCCACCTCAAAATGGTTTGACACCAATTTGAACCATAAATTATATAAAATTTTTAGAACACACAATTGAGAGGCAACTTTAACGCAAGCACAATGTATCAGCCAAACACTACTTGTATTATAGAAAGGATGAATCAAAAGATATCCTTGATTTATATTGTTCTTTATTCAAAATTCATTTTGTAGGCAAAGGAAAAGACTTCGCGCAGCCGATGCGTTTCACCCAGTTATGAGCTTCTTAAGGGCTGCAATATATACAAACATAATTTCCAATGCTAATTTAGTTGTGACATTTTAACACAAAAATGTGTGCAATGATATGTAAATATTACTTTTACCCAAAAACCCAAAACTGACCCTGAACCCTAAAAATACCCTTTTACCCAAAAACCCAAAACTGACCCTGAACCCTAAAAATACCCCTTTACCCAAAAACCCAAAACTGACCCTGAACCCTAAAAATACCCCTTTACCCAAAAACTAAAAACTGACCCTGAACCCTAAAAATACCCCTTTACCCAAAAACTGAAAACTGACCCTGAACCCTAGAAATACCCCTTTACCCCAAAACTGAAAACTGACCCTGAACCCTAAAAATACCCCTTTACCCAAAAACTGAAAACTGACCCTGAACCCTAAAAATACCCCTTTACCCAAAAACTGAAAACTGACCCTGAACCCTAAAAATACCCCTTTACCCAAAAACTGAAAACTGACCCTGAACCCTAAAAGTACCCCTTTACCCAAAAACTGAAAACTGACCCTAAACCCTAAAAATACCCCTTTACCCAAAAACTGAAAACTGACCCTGAACCCTAAAAATACCCCTTTACCCAAAAACCCAAAACTGACCCTGAACCCAAAAAATACCCCTTTACAAAAAAAAAACAAATAATATTTTTAATAAAATAATATACTTACCAATACTTACGTTGTAATGGTATGCGTTGTAAAAGTACCTGCGTTGTAAATACATGCGTGGTAATGGTATGCGTTGTAATGGATCCTGCGTTGTAAAAAATGCGTGGTAATGGTAGGTCGTGGTAAAAGTTGCGTTGTAAAGGTTGTATACCCTCCTGAAGTATCTGATTGAAAAGAACAGTCAAAAAAGGAACAATTTCCTTACCCAGGACTCTATAGATTTCCGAGGGGAGGCCGTCAGGACATGCCGCCTTCCCCTTTTTACAACTCACAATAGCTTCATTAACCTCTTCCTGTGTAATCAGTTGATCAAGATAACTTTGTTATTCAGTGGTTAAGGAAGGCAGTGTGACCTCGTTCAGTCAGGTCTCAATAATAACACGGTGAATACATTTATCCTCGTTATAAATGTCTTGAAAGAAAGACTGAAAAACCCTACGAATGTCTTCGTCTGATGTAAACGTTAGGTAGCCTTGCGTGATTGACCCAATGTTATTTCTAACTTGATCAGATTTTGCTTTCCAGGCAAGGAGCTTACCCGCTCCTTCGCCATACTCAAAATGAGCAATTTTACTTGCCTCCCACCTACAAAATAACCGTGTATTTAACACTGTTTCCAGCTGTCCTTTCAACCTCAACAGTTTATTTTGTAGTTCTTGAGATGTTTCAGGGGAGGTACCAATGGATCGATCTAATTCCAATTGCAACCTTTTAATTTCCGCCTCAATAATGGAAAGCTCCCCTCTGTATCTTTTTTCCTGTAGCTAGCCCTGCTGGTGATTTGGCCCCGTAAGAATGCTTTATAGGTGTCCCATACGCACACTGTTGAGGCAGAAGCTATGTTCGTTTTCATGAACCATTCTGTCTCCTGAATCAAAGATGAGATCACCTCATCCTCCATAAGTAGTGAGCGATCAAAGGACCATGACCTAGAAGAACTAGGGACTGTGCCTTCCACTTCCAGCCAGACTGCAGAATGGTCAGATAAGTGAGAGGGGAGATATGAAATATGCTTAACTGTATCTTTCAATGAGTGACTAACCAATATAAAATCAATCATGGACTGATGCTGATATTTGTAGTTGCGAAAAGAAAATCCCAATTGTTGGCCTGATCTTAACCTCCAAATATCAGAGTAAGCATATTGTCTCATGGCTTCAAGTAAAAAGGCCCTGGTTTAAGAGGGGACTAGAGTGCGGCCGTTGAGGGATTTATCGATAGATGGATCTAAAACGATATTGAAATCCCCTGCCAAAATGGTTGGTTCCGGAAACACTAATAGGTGGGAAAAAATGGATCTAAGAGAAGAGGGGTAATCTTTGCTGGGTCCGTAGTAACCATAGATGGTGATCTGACCCCCCAAAATGTTAACAGTCATGATGACCCATCTGCCACCTGGGTCCACCAATTGTGATAGGTGACGAGCCTTTGCTGTCCTCTTAAAAAGGATCGCTACCCCACTAATATTCACAGTCTGAGTCGTACTGACTATGAAATCAATCCATTTATTTTTTACGGCAAGAGAGATCATCTCCGATTCAAATAAGTGGGTCTCCTGAAGAACAATAACCTGAGCACTAGAATCTCGCAGATATTGTAAGATCTTTTCCCTTCTAGGTCTAGTTTGCAGGCCATTGACGTTCCAGGAGAGAATCTCTAGGCTAGTTATAGCCATAGCCAAAGTAGCCTCATCAAAAATCCACATCAACCTATCCAGTCCAGACATATTAACACCATAGGTTATTCTGAAAAAGAGCAAATTGATAAGAAGAGAATGAGGACTCTTAAAAAAAAAATCCCTGCAACACCCACCCCTGTACCCTGTGCCCTAACCTACCAAACCCCCCTCCCTGGGGAACCCTTGCCCCAATTATCCGGACGAAGTCCAGAGAATAGCACCCCACAGCCTCCCGCTAACCCTCGCTCCCTAAGGTGAAGAAGAAAAAAGATATAAGAGAGAATGTCAACTTTTCATTCCATTTAAAAATGTTAAAGTCAAGAGTAACTGAATACAAATTTCATACGCATTCATAGGCCTCCAGCTCTAAAAAGCTCTAAAAAGACAGTGGGTGACAAAAGGAAAGGAACTATTTAAGATAGTGACCCTTTACTATCTATGAATCCTAACCCTTCACTGAACAAAGAACTACATAGACTAGGGATCTTAACAGGATTCACCTGGATTCATCTGGGGGTTCAGCAAAATTTTAAAGGACCGCTGAGACTAGAAGCTGCCCCAACGGACCTTCATCTTTGCCCAAGTCTAGCAACAACTCATCAGGCGCCTGTATAGTTCTAACGTTAAACATTTTATTCTTATGCATGATTTTTAGGGCAGCCGGAAACTTAAGTTGTGTGACAGCTCCCAGTTTCCTAAAAGCCTCCAGCCTCCTGCCCAAATCCCACTGTCTGTCCAAGGTTGCCCTGGACAAGTCTGTTCTTATTTGAAATGGGAAGACTTTGGCACTCAGGGTCTTTTGTTTTAGAGATTGATTCAGGAGCTGTTCTTTCACAGAGTAAGTATGAAAATTAACCAGGATCTTCCTGGGTTTGGATCTCTGTGGGTTCCTCCTAAAGGGGTCCCTGTGTATTCTTTGGATATCTGTTCCCAGCTCGTCCTCTGATTGCTCCAATTCCAAAGACTCCTTTAAGAGGCTAATTACAAACGACTTGATATCAGTCCCTTCACTCCCCTCAGGAACATTGGGAACACAGAGATTATTTCGTTGTGCATTATTTTCTAATACTTCCAGCCTTTCCAAAAGGGCTGACTCTTTTTTTAAGAGAAGTAATATCTGCTTCTGCTTTCCCAAGATGGACTGAGAGGCCGGCCACCGTGTCCTCTAAGGCCACAGTTCTAGTATTCAACATGTCGATTTTATTCCCCAGTGACTCACAAAAACTAATCTCGTTTGGTTGGCTGTGGAAACTTCGAAGCCCCTTTTAATATCCAAAGAAAGAGCTGGAAGCATAGCCTCCACCTTGGGGCCCACCACACCCTGAGAGTTCCCATCCCCTGAAGTCACAACTGGGTCCTTTGTGTCACCCTGTGATAGAGCTGCCGACCCTATTTGCTGCTTCAACTCCGGGGACCCTTCAACCGTCTCGACTGTATGGCTCGCCTCACCAGAGATGGTGGCCGGAACCCCTCCATTAAGATGCAAGTCGCCAGCAACCAATGGGGTCCCTGTCAGCTCCTCCATACCTAGGGTTCCAGGAGGGAGGGAAATATCTGCACACCCAGACACTACCTTACGGACAGCCCCCTCGTTCACTAAGTCTAAGACTTGCGGCAGGACTTTAAAGTATGACGTTAATGAAGGTGTTACTTTTATAATGGAGATCGGGGAGCCTTAGTAGATTTAAGTGTTTTTGCGCGTTTCGCCTTTACCTCCCCGCACAAAAAAGTAGAGGTATTACCCTCTCTATTGTAGTTGGAGGGGGGCCCTGAATCTTCAATGCTTTGCTAGCCTCAGGTAAAGATTCAGCCACCCCACTTACTACCCCGGGGGTCTAACCTTTAACACCACACTTCCTACCCTTCTTTGGGCCCCCAGAAACCAAAGGAAGCGATCTCACCTGAGTGGCCCCGCAAGATTCCCTCCTTTCCTGTGACTGTGCCTGTAACTGTGTTACTTTCCTTGGGCTTGTATTTCTCCCTTCCCCATCATCTGCATATTCCTCCAGGACGCCATTGAGAGCACACTTTGATCCGGCCTCGGAGAAACCAGTGCTGCCGCTGCCTCGAGCGCCCCGCAGGAGGCGCCGAACCCTGCGACCTCTCCGAAGCTCCAGCGCTGCCGCGCCACACCAGGCAAAGAGGAGATCGCGTCAACCTGCTGGCACATCCAAGCAGAAGCCTCAGGTCAGTAGAAGTGGGCAATCTTTAGGAAAGAATGGAGGCAAGTGGTAACACACTGCTATCCTAAAACCTCTTCAAACGGAGTTTAGTCGAGCCTCTGGTCGGGGTCGTCCAGTTTGCAGCCTAAAGTCCATGCGGTGGCTTTCAAAAAGCGTATAATCTCGGCACCTCAATACATCGCAGGGTGCAAAGGGAGCGAAGGGCTAAAGCGGAAGCCCGAGTGCAGCGGCCACTCAGATAGCTGTCGCCATGTTCCCCCGACTTTCATGATCCTGTATTACTTTTCACTGATTTCTGTATAAAAGAACTCAGTTCTTCCTAGGTGATGAACTGTGTGTCAAAAGACAACTCTTGTTGTTACGGAATACATATGTACTAGGTCAAAAAACAACTTATAAAAACAATAGCTATGCAAAAATGTTTGGTGCCAATTTTCCATTCATTAAAACAGAATGATGTCCTCTTGAGCTGCACGTTGCAGACTGTTTTTTTAACAATGTAGATGGATTGAGGAACACATTTTTTTTATTTTGCCTTTGGAAATACAGGAGTGTTAAACAAATTGATTTTGGACAATGCTTGCAGCTTACAGTCGCGAATATTAAGTGGGCTCTAAAGGATCTGGAACAGTTGTTAGTGACAAATAACATATTCCAAAAACAAATAGTTATGCACTGAAATTGTAGAATGGTACATATTATGCAATAGCTATGCTTGAGGGAGCTGGGACGCAATTGAATTGTTACCTGTGTGTCACTTAATAAGGACACACACTGTTTCTAATGGCAACGTAGCCTGTAATGAAAGAAAAACAGAACTTCCGTATTTCCCAATTGAAGAGCATGGCTAAGGTACCGCTAGAGAGTAGAAAAAGAAAACAATCGCATTAAAATAGCTCCTTAGTGTTAAGTGCTCAGTGTGAGAGCTGCGGGCCTCCTCTGCTTAGCCTAGAGAAAACAGGAGGTAGCGGTCTGCAAAGAGCAGCATTTTAATATGATTGGACCATAACAGACAATCTATTTACAGCGTGCTCTGGGGAGCTTATAAACAAATGTTGAGTAATTTCAGCCAGCAGTAATTACCCTTGCAGCTGACAAGGATAGCATGATACTTTCTCCTTCACCTTCAGCCCAGTCCAGAAGGCACTGCACACAATGGCACTGGCTTCTAATTATTTCTGCATTTCCATGGCTAAAGACCAAAGTGTGTTATTATAAAACATTTTAGCAGCCTTTTAAAGGCGTATTTATTGGAACAATTAAAAGTCATCATTATGACAGCAGATTAAAGGTTTCCTTCTTCGGACCACAGTATCAAACAAATGTTTGTGCACTTACCTGCAAGACAATATTAGCCTATTTTCCACTCTGCATCAAACGGCACATAGAAGCCAGAACATCTTTCAAAATATGTATATTGTATTGTTTTACTTCTGTGGGTGTCATTTTATAGGAATAAAATACAATGTAAAATACAATGTGATGTGTAAACGATGCTTACATACAATGCACATTATTTCAGCCTTTGTCACCAAAGATACATTTTTACAGGCTTGCTTTTGAAAAAAAATCGTTTAGCTATTAAAACAAATGTGCACTTATTCATAATACTACTTCCTCTTATCAAGAGTCAGTGTTAACACACATTTTAGCATAACACTGGATTTCGAGTAATAAGGTAATAGGCATGACTTCACGAAAAACAATAAATGTTTTTTATTACAATAGGATGCTTAAACTAGAAGGAAAACACGTATAAGAAAGCTTGCAGGGATGCTGTTGCCATATATCATTTCTCATTTATTTATGGAAAACGTTAATTCTGGAGTTAAGAAAAATAAAGAAAGGTCTAAACATTCTGGGGAAGATTTACAAGAAAGTGCCGCAGCGCGGCACCGCAAGTCTTTTGGCTGGCGCTGCACTTCCAGAGCGCAGGAATGCAACATATTTACATATTTACAATGATATGTTGCATGCCTGTGCTCTCACCTGCGCTGGCGCACAAACAGCTGCCATGCACCGGCGCAGGCACGCTTGAGCATGGTGCAAGGATGCCTGCGTCATGGGTAGATTGTTTTTGTGCAAGAAGAGGAACCTTCCTGCATGAAAAAAAGTAACTACAGGCATGTTCCTCTTTCAATGCATGCTGTAGCATGCAGCACACGTTAAAAGAAGAAAAAAATTAGGAAAAATTAAACATTTCTCCTCGTTGCACCTCGCTACACCACCCCTAGGATGGCGTAGCATACTTACGCATTTCCAGGTTTACGATTCCTCGTAAATCTGGAAATGTGTCTGGTTCCATGGGTGTTGTGTGGGAACTCCCACAGCCACACCTATAGAATGCCCCTTTCACACAAAGTGCCATATTGACAAGGACAGAAAAAGCGACAAAAGGTTGCTTTTCCTGTCCTTGTAAATTTGGGGCTGAGAAATGTGTTGCCAGTGCGTCACAAAAAGTGATGTACTGGTAGCGCAAAGGGCTTGTAAATCTGCCCCCAAATTTCCTGAGGATTTTTCAGGATCCCATAAAGTAGGGAATTTTGTATCTACTGACCAATCTGCAACTGAATAAGTCGACGAAATAAAATAGGAAGATGGAACTAGAAATTGCTAAGCAAATGCTACAGGAAAATTCCCCCTCATAGGCTAGTTTAATGGGACTATCATTTTTGTAATTTATCACTAAAGCTCACCAATTTGAGAAACACAAATGTTGCTGTAATGAGCGCTCAGAGGTCCTCAAAATACCAAATTACATTTAGTAGCACCCTCTAAGGCTTTATTAGGAGAACTGGTCGCGTTTAGGTAAATCACAACTTTTGGTTATGTTGTTGCTCGAAGCACGGCAAAGCATAAGAGCAGAACAACGGGAACGCCATATTACTTATTTCAGCCATTCCTTCTTCACTCTCTCTGCAGTGGGTATGACAATGCAGTCTATTGCATCTGTGGACTTCCAGTGTTGAGTAACCTATGTCAGCTACACATGTCCTTCTTGGTACATGGCAGCTGAAAAAAGTATGCAGCTCTTATCTGCAAAATGCAGATGACAAGGGACTTAAACCAGGCTAACAACCACAGCAAACACTGACCTCAAACCTTGAGTTTATACTCTAGCACTTAGCATGTGCTTTTCCTGTACTGTGATGGACAACAGAATCTAAGTGCTGCAAGTACGATATTTTGAAAACCTTTTTGTGCTAACAGACTATAACTTAAGTAAACGCAATAAATCGGGGTATTTGGTGTTCCTACCTTCAACTTTTAACGTGCTTCTATTATCTCACTAACCTTTTACCCTCTGATTTCAGAAAAAAGCCTTAAATGAACATTAACAGCTTTCTAACCAGGCAGGAAATGTGTAGACTCATTTGCATAGTTACACAGAGCTGCATATGCTTCTTTCAGTGGAAGACATGTTTTGTTTGACCTCTAATACGAGATAAAGAAGATGTAATCCGCTCTCATTGAAATGATCAGGGACAGGAATCAGTGACATTTCAAAAAGCCCAGCATTGTGCTTCTTTTGTTTTTAAGTGGAGTTAAGTGCTTGGTGCTTGGAGAAAGTATGAAAAGATACCGGCATCTTTACTTTCTTTATTTTGGTGGAATCCCTAGGAGGTGCCTTTCATATACCCCTTGATATTTTTCAGATATTCCACTTTAGGAAGAACTGCACGGATTTCATGACTGCATATTTGCTACGCTCACCTGCATTTGTGCGCAGTTTAAACCTTCATGCACAAGCCACAAACCCTCCACACGCCAGGTAAAGGGGTTACACACGGTTGTTCCCTCCACCTATCGTGTGAGTAGGACAGAAATGCGTCAATGCATTCTAATGGTTGCTGTCGAACAAAGTATTGAATGGTAGCCGACGGCCAAGGGCAAGAGAGCAACAGTCTGAAAAGTGGAAGCTTTCAGTGTAGAAACGCTTTCAATATGTGTAGCAATTTCAGGGAAGAGACCGTGTTCCAAGGACGACTACATGCTACCTCTGACGCCCCTTTTAGAGAGCACGATTGTTGGCTGCATCACAATGTGTAACCGCTTTCCTCACAATAGACTCATTGTAAAGCGTATGCATTAGGCACTGACGTCTTCCATCCCTAGCAGGTCTCTGTTACTGCAGATCCAAATTCTGTCTCTCACACAATAATTCGATATGCTGAATGCGCCTCATTGCACCTTGGCCAGTTAGAACATTTATGAGGAAGTTGTGGGCATAATTGTCAAAAATGAGGGCACGAATGGGAAATACATAAGGGATACCATATCATTAATACAAATAAGCATATACAATTTATAAAACAAACAAATAAAATCAGGGGTTAAGGAAAGGCAGCAGGCAAATGCGGTTATTTGAATTTCTGAATTAATCCTATTGATAATCAATTATATTTGAGCTAATAAAGTTTTTATGTTTTTCCATGGGTATCTAAACAATGAAGGAGTGAACTTATCTAACGAGGTTTCCATATTTTATTGACCTCTGAGTAATGAATAAAATGGCCCAGTCAAAGTAGGGATTGAAGCACCGCTGGCAGCAAAAGGGTTTATATAAACATCAGTCAAAAGCGCAGTTTAAATGTGGCATTGGGAAAAGAACTAGAATTTTCAGCCATAATTTCAGCTCTTCCAATATTAGATGAATATCAGACCAACTAATATACACAACATTTTAACAGATATGTGCATACCACAGCATCTTAACAGGAAGGTTTAAAGACACGTAAAATGAAAGTAGAAAGTTGGAAAGTTGGAATCTGGGAGGAACAGTGGGCGTGTGTTTAGGGCAATGTGGCAATCCAGTGGGAGTTACTGGGAGAATAATGTGAAGGTACAACCGATGTAAGGAAGTGGGATTACACTTTGATTGAGGCTCTTGGGATCGTGAAATGAGTTATTATATCATAAAATGTGTGAACTAATAGGCTTTTTGAAATGTGATATTTAAAGGGGGCTGAAATGCAGCTAAATACAAATGAACGTTGTGAATGTACTTGAACACTGTTTTTTATGAAATTATAATACATGTATTATTGTTATTTGTAGCTACCCCTGATGAAGGGCCCCATCGGCCCGAAATGCATTGGGTCTTTAATAAAAACTGCTTCGGATGAACCATGCGTCTGTACGTATTCTTGCAAAGAGGCCCGGATGGGCACATCCTGAATATGAGAAACTGTGGAAAATAGCATTACCCGGTGTGTGGAATACATTGGATTAAAGCAAAAAAGTCGATTAAACAAAGGAGTAAAAGAAGAAAAATTAGAAAAAAACGGATTGAAATTGATGAAATTAGATTTGGCTGTGCCATTGGTATTGGGGCAGAAAGTTGCTCCCTATATCTACATACCACAGCATCTACCATCTACAAGCAATGCTGGAGAGATTAACTTAACTACAACAACCTACTAGACCCCGCAATCATTTAATGCTATGAGCCTTGCTTACAAAGAGAAATCTATGTACCGAGTAATCCATCCATGTAGATTTTCTCCAGCACCTAGGTGGAGATATCAGTCTATATGCTATTTGATAAAAAAAGGTGAAAATCTTTACTTAATAGTAATGTATGGAAGGGTTCCCCTACCCCCGGCTTGCATGATTAGTTGGAGACTCTTACAACCAAAATTGTTCCCTTAAAGTTAATTCTAGTAACTTTACAACTGGATTTCAGATATTTGCCCTTTGGCAGACATCCCTCCAGCGGAGGCAGAAATGTCCTATTACTTACCGGTAATCTTCATTACTCCTGGTCCCGTTGACCTCGTCCCATTCCTTAAAATATGGAGATGACCATCTCCACAACAGAAAAAAGAAAAGGAGCATGCTGGGATACCCTACCTGCTCCCTCCCACTGGGAGTACATAAGCGGAACCAACCCAGCATGCAGCCTGAAAACACCAAGCCAACAACAGGAAGGCCGGCCGCAAGGGAGGGAGGGAGGGAAGTAAGGAATGGGACGAGGTCAACGGGACCAGGAGTAATGAAGATTACCGGTAAGTAATAGGACATTACCCCCAGGTCCCTCCTGACCTCGTCCCATTCCTTAAAATATGGAGAATACCAAAGCAGAGAACCCGGCCTTCCAAACCCCACCAACAACAAAGGCACCAGACCAAAAAAACAGCACCCCACAGGCCCAAACCAAGACCCAAAAGGCCAGAAGGGGACCGCCTCGCAGAAGAGAGGCACAGAAGCAGAGCCAAGCCCCCAAGGGAGCAAGCAGAGGGGGCAAAACCAAGTCCCCCCCCGACCAAAGGAAGCCCAGGAGAAGCGCACGCGCCCCAACAGAGAACGGAGCCAGGAAAGGGCAACAACCAGCTAGACACCCCCAAGGGCGAAGACCCCCGGACCGAGGCCGCCAAACAACCAGGGACCAACAGGCCAACCAGCCCAAAGGACAAGGGCAAAAAAGAACAGCCCGCACAGAGCAGACGAGCCCAAGGAACAGGAAGGAACAAAGCAGAGGAACGACCCCAACACAGCAGGGGAAGCCCCCAGCAGACCCAAAAAGAGGGAAGCAACAGGGAACCACAGAGGAACCAGGCCACAGGGCAGGACCAACCAAAGGCCAACCCCCGCAGAGACTCCGAAGAGCAGCAGCACCCAAAAGGCCAACCAACCGGGAGAAGAACCCGGTGCCCCAGAAACAACCAAGACCGGGGCAAAAATGAGGGCGCAGTCAAGAAAGAGAACAAAGGCCCACACGGAACCAGGGAAACCAAAACCCCAGAACCGGAAAGGAGGAACCGACCCCCAGGAGGAAAAAAGGGAGACACCACGGAACCACCGAAGGCGAAACCCCAAAGGCAGAAGGCCAACAACAAGGCCCACAGCCCAACCGCAAGAAACCCGCCGAAGAACATGCAGGCCAGCCAACCAGGAGGTACACAACACCGCACCACCAGGACCCAGAAGGAGAGGCAAAAAGGAACCCCCAACCAGGAAGGGGCACAGGAAAGGCACAACAGCCAACCACAGCCAGTCCTCCCCGAGAAAGGAGAACTAGAGGAAGGAAGCCCAGAGCCCACACAACGGACCCAGCGCCACAGCCAACCGAAGGGAGCGGACCCAGAAAGGACCGAAGACCAACCCAGGACCGCGACAAAGCCCAAGAGAAGGAGCAGCCAGGAAAGGACCCCCGCAGGGACCAAAAAAAGGTCCCGAAGCAAAGAAGGGCCCCACAGCACAAAGCCCAACAGATGCAAGCCAAGAGGCGCATCAGAGACCCAAACGCAAAGCGAACGGGATGCCAAAACAGGGACCCGAAAGGCAAAACCAACAGAGGCAGAGCCCCGGCCCCAAAGCAAACGGGAAAAGAACCCCCGGCTCCGAAAGCAAAGGAGAGGAGCCCGAAGAAGCCCATGGTGCACCACGCAACAAGGGAGCGGGAAGGGACACCCCCAGCACCTATGCAACAAGAGAGCAAAGGGCACAGGCCGAAAACAGCCCGCGTGGGAGCACAGGACCAACGCCAGGCCCCCCAAAGCCCCAAACCCGAAGCAAAGCCAACCGCAACCCAAGGCAGAGCGAGAGGGGCGGGAAGCAGAAACCCGGCCACACACCACGAGAGGCAGACACCCAAACCCCTCAAGGAGCGAAAAGGCACGGCCAACAGGGCAGGGCACAAGAGGGGAAACAGGGCAGCAGGCAAGAAGAAAGCCGAGCCAACACCCCCAAAAAGGCCAAGGCCCACCAGCACAGAGGAAGGGCACAACAAACCCGACCCCCCCCTCCCCCGGAAACCAGGGGGGGAAACCACCAGAAGGCAGACACCCCGAGCAAGGGGTAGGCAAAAGGCACCCGAAGGGAGCAAGAAACGCCCAACAGCGAAAACCACAGTCAGGCAGGCAGGCAGGCAGGCAGGCAGGCAGGCAGGGAGGCCGGCACCTAGACAGGGACCCACCCCGCACGAACCAACAGAAGGGCAGGAACCAAGGGGAGAAAGGAGAGGCCACACCCCCGGGGAGACCGACACCCAAAACCCAACAGCAGGGAAAAGGGCACAGCACAGCCAGGACCGGCAGACAGGGCGGAGCACAGGAGCCCGGCACACTAAAAACAAGCTCCCACCCAAGGCAGAGCCAACGACCCAGCCACCACCGGAGGCAACAGCGTCCAGCGAAGCAAAGCCGACAAGCACAACTCGACATCCAGAGAAACAAGAGGGCAGAAGGAAACCACAACCGGAAACCAAACCCTACCAGGCAGCAGGCGAGAAGCAAAGCCCACAACAACAGGACCCACCAGGTGCACAACCAGCCCGGCCCGGAGCCAACCCGCACCAGGACAAGGCGCCACCAGGACAGAGGAAGGGCCCAACAGTCCCCCAACAAGGAAACAAGGGGAGGACACAGGAACCCGCCGAAAGCCAGAAGGCCAGAGCAGGGCCCAAGCAAAGCACCCGAGAGGAAGCAAGAAGCAACCAGCAGCGGACACCGCAGGAACCCGACAGGCACGCACCAGGACCGAACCCACAGGAACACCAGAAACCAAAGGGCAGAAGACCGCAGAAAGCAAGTCATGGCCCAGCAGGAAGACACCCCACCAGGGACGGCCAGGCAGCAGAAGGACCAGAGGCTACAGCCACAGGCCAACACAGCCGCAGAGCACAGCACAAGCGCCAAAAGACCCACACCCAGCGGCAAGCACCAGAGGGACAGGCCAGACGCGAACAGCAAAGAAATCCAGCAAGGACCCCGGAACCAGAAGAACAGGAAGCCGCAGCAGCAGGAAAGGACAGAACAGGAGCCCGTCAAGGCCCCAACCGGAACCCCCAAAACAGCACACAGGCCAGGGGAACAGGAAGAAAAAGTCCAACCCACGGCGCAAGGGCAAGCCAACCCAAGGGGCAAGCCAAAGGCACACAGGAGAAAACAGAAGCGGCCCGGAACAGAAAAGAACACCGGGGACCAGGGCGCCAGCAGGAAGCGAAAACAGCCCAACCCCAAAAAGAAAAAAAGTGGGAAAGCACACCACAACAAGGGCACAAGCGCACCCCACCAGGGGCAGAACAACCGCAGAGCAGGGAAGGCCAAGCAACAGGGGACCCCCCCTCCCACCCCCGGCAAGAAAGAAGGGCCCGAGAACCCCCGAGAGAGCCAAAAGGAGGAGGCCCACCGGAATCCAGGGCCACTCCAAAGCCGAAACTCCAGAGGAGGAGAAAGGACAGGCAGGAGGCAAGAAGAACGCACCCCCAGCCAACCGCCACGACCAACAGAACTCAACCAGCAGAGGAGGCACGGGGAAGGCAAACCAAGGCCGCAAGCACCCAACAGCAACCCCAGCAGCAGAAGAGCAAGGGGAGCACAGGAGCCAGGAGACATGCGGAAACGAGTGGAGGAAACTGAAGAAAAACAGCACCCACCCTACAGGACTGGCAGGGAGATGCCCAAAGGACGACTCCCACCAGCAACAGCCACAGAAAACAGGCCAAGATACGGAACCAAGCCCATCAAGGCCAACCTGCCCAGACACAGCCCAACCGCCACACCGCAAAGAAGGACAGTGAACAGGGAGGAAACAGGGATGAACCCAAAACGGAACTCACCAGGGAGGGTAGGAAGAGGGCCCCAAAAGCACCCCTCCCCCTACCCCCAACAGAGACCCCAGGCGCCCACCAGAAGACCAGCGCCGGGCAGAGAAGACCCATTCCCCCCCCACCCCCAGCAGAGGCCACAGCAAGAACCACACCGGCCGCAGGGAGGGAGCCCAGGACCAGGCCCAGGAGGAACCTGCAAAAGAAAGACAACAGGAAACACGGGAATAGCAAAAAGAAAGAAACAGGAACCGCTACGCGGTACTCACCAGGAGGGCAGGAGGAGCGCCCCAACAGCCCACCGCCCTCCAAGAGACCGCCCAGGCGCCCTCCAGGACAACAGCGCCAGGCAGAGCAGACCACACCTCGGACAAAGGTCTTCGCAACACGAGGAGATCGCAGCACAGCGGCACGGCAGAGCACCACCAGAATCCAGGGATACAGCCAGCCACACGGCCAAGCAGCACCAACACAGCCAGAAAGTGCGGGCGGCAGGCACAGCCAGGAACACGCATCCAGCAACGCCAGAACAGTTGTGCCAGGTGCCAGATCAACAGGCCCCAGCAAGGAACGTCCGAGCACATCCAGTCCATAGCACTCTAGCCCCTGGCTTCGGACTCACCCGCACTGGCCGAAGAGTGAAGCCAACAGGACCCCGAAAACCAGCAGGCGGACCATCAACCAGCCGGAGACACAACATGCGTCAAGCGCCCCCGCCAGGGAACCAAGAGTCCCCAGACACACAGGCAAGGAAATCCGCCGGCATGGCCACAACGGCGTCAAGAGGTAATCCAGGGCCAAGCAGCAAGGCAGGCAAACCACCAAGCAAGACCCTCAAAAGGCTACATGGACGCAGGTGAAGAAAGGCAGTAGGCATGGAGGCCGGAAAACCGAGGAGCAAAGCCCGGCAGAGCCCCCCAGGAACCAGCAACACTCCAGCAGCAGCGCGTCTCCCATCACCGGCCAAGCCCCAGGGAGACGCGCAAGCAACCCGGAAGAGAACCGGCAGAACCAGCGCCCCAGCCGCAAAGGGCCGGGCGGCATCCAAAGCGGCTCCCGGCAAGCCCGGCAGGCCAGGAGACCGTGGAGCAGGACGACGAGAAGCCCAGCAGCCCGACACGTCCCACAGAGAGGAGAGACTTCAGGGACGGTGAGGACAGCCCAGAAGCCCCACGAAAAGACCCTGAAGCCACCGGAAGACAGAAAAAAGAACAGGCTGCATGCTGGGTTGGTTCCGCTTATGTACTCCCAGTGGGAGGGAGCAGGTAGGGTATCCCAGCATGCTCCTTTTCTTTTTTCTGTCGTGGAGATGGTCATCTCCATATTTTAAGGAATGGGACGAGGTCAGGAGGGACCTGGGGGTTATCTCTGCCTTTGCTAAGAAAAACTCAGAATGGGAAAGTAGAGGAAAAATGGTATTGCCTCACCTGAATCATACACACACACCTGATTAAACCGATGCACTTAACACAATAATGCAGTTTACACCCTGGCAATTCACCCATTTGCTAATTGTCAAGCATCTAGAGAGCTCCTATAACCTCAAGGAAGCATCCAGACACTCTCAAGAGGAAGGGAAGCTACAGGGAGAAGGAGGCAGGCATGTGTTAAAGGTTTCTATAGGGAACTGTTTGATATGACTCATTGGTGATGGTCATGGGCCAGGATTGGCAGACTGAATGCATTGATCATAGAGGTACACACTGTGGGGGGGGGGGGACTTCAAGTTGGGAGGAGGCTCCTCCTGGAGGTGAACCCGGATACTGTCTCTGTCTCACCTTCTCATTGGGCTTATCCTCTCTATAAAAGATGGAATCCTAGTGATTTTGCACTTTGCACTTTAGACAATGAATGAATTGATAGTATAACAGTTTTTCCTTAAAGAAGATTCTAATATTTAAAATAATGGTGTCTACTTATGAAATTGATTTTGTGTATAAGAGTAATCGTTTCAGCTATGTTTCCGCTCAATAATAAGATTTAAAAATAGAGCTTATCCTCTCCACAATCCACCCTTTTTTTGTATTTAAACTTTGCTTAACACCTCATTCCAAGCAATACAGTGTCTAAAAGAAAGCCAACGCCACGTAAAGAGGTAACGGATTACGTGACAGTGTAGTGGCTAAGTGGTCAAATAATAATGCCCAGGGTTCACAAAAAGACACAGTACCCACCACATCCTGCCACCAGAGCAATGGCACCCTGCTCCATGTAATTTCTTCCAGAGTAGTCTTTGTACATCATACCCCAGCAATTTCTAATACGTTTAGGTGGTTTCGGCTGATGAGGGTGTTGTTTGTGTGACCAGGATATCACTCTACTGTCTAAACAGGTGTATGCACAGGGGGTTCACATAGCCTTAGGTGTCGTTGTAAAAGGTTGCTTATTAGAAAATATTTCAGCATTAGTGCTATGGGCATTGCACTTCTCATAAATCCAGTCAATGTGCGTGCCATGCCTTTCATCCAATGAGTAGAAATTTCCCTTTTCACAAGCATCTGTAATACAACATCTATCAGTCTCACAGAATTTGGGGGCATATTAGCAAGAACCTCGTTAAAATTATCGCCGGCGATAATGGGCTTGCTAATATGCGTTATAGAATTCCAATAGAAGCCCAGGTTAGATGTGCAGGACATCTAACCTGGGCTTCTAGTGGAATTTACGCATATTAGCAGGGGTATTCGTTTGATCTATTGTTAACAGGTTTATGCACTTTTGCAGGTGAAAAATAGAGACTGTGCAGAAATTAAAAATATATGAGTTTATGTTTGTAGTTCATGGATATTGTTTCCATTTGCGCACTGAACTGGCGCCAATTATGAATGTACTATAGATCCCCCAGGTTCTCCTCTTCAAATGCCATTTCTGGGGTATATAGTCAAACGGATGTTCGGCGATTGTTAGGTCACGTATGAGGGACACATTCTTGTGGTTCTCATGGGATTCTTCTGTGGAATCAAGTACTGCATGGTGTAGTCTGAAGTACTTAAATGTGTCAAGCATGCTCGTCACATCTCTATCTTTAAATGTTTCTAGGATCTGAAAAGCTTCATCTACAAACAAGTATCCCATTTGGAGTATATTGTGTCTAGGGAAGGTACCTTTCAATACAGTGTCAATGGATTGTCCAAGAGTGGGGCAACAGGGAGCTGTAGTGTCTGTAACCCATTATACACAACAAGGACCACCCTCTACGACCACGGGATGGGGGTAATTATTGTGTCTGGCTCAGATAGAAATATTACCACTTGTTAAACCAGCCTACAGTGGGCAGAAATACACCCTCTGCACTAACACAGCTCATGTTAGCTTTATCTGTCTGCAGGATTCCTGGCTTCTAGACCGTCAAACTCCATCTGCCAAATTGGGGGAATATCCTTGCCAATTCACACATTTCCCATTAAAGCAGGATTGTACCTCATATACAAATCCAAACCCAAAACGTTATCTAGCACAACCAGTTATTCATTCATCCTATGAGTGGGGTGAGCCTTATACATAATGCACTTAGTCAAACACGGTTATGCCTGAATCAATGAATAGTAAACCAGAGTGTAATGTATTGTAGCCCATTCTCTAGGAACCTGCTCTTTTTATATAGGTGATTCAACTCAAAGTCATACAAAATCCTGACAACCAGGTTTATGTTATCTGTCTGCAACGGACCTAGCTATCAGACTGTCAACCTTCATACTCTTTCTGACCTCTGTGTCAATCACACGATTCCAGGGAAAGTAAGATTATATCTCCTATAAATATCTATGCCCAAAAGTTATCTAAACCGAACCAGGTATTCTTTCATACTACTGAGGTGAATCTCATACATAATACATCTAGTCAAACATGATAATGCCTGAATCATCGAATAGTATTCCAGAGTGTGCAGCGTATTGTAAATCATTCGCCGAAGGACCGCTCTGTGTATACTGGTGACTCAACCCAAGGTACCACAGAACTCACACACCACTGTTTCTATGCTGTGATTTGAGCGGAACCTGGATTGGGATGGGTCGTGAAGGTTGTTGTTCTCTAGGTGGTTGATGAGTTGGAAGTTGTTTGCTTTTTCCAGGACTTTAGGGCGATAGGCTGGTAGATCTTTAGCTCTTCCTCGTCTGCAGATGGTATTTTAAGAAGTGGCTTGATTTCTGCGTGTTTCTATTCCTTTGGGAATGTGGTAGGGGTGATAGAGGTTTTGAAGTGATATTGCACTCATTGCTGATGGTGCTGTTCCCAGGTTAAGCATGTGGTGGAGCCCGGAGCCCCTAGGGGCTCCTGAGTGGATAGAGCTCATGATGGTGAAAGTAACTTGTGTGGTGAGTGGCAGATGGCAGTGGCAGAGACAGTGTCAGATGTAAATCATGCAGCAAAAGAACAATATTTGTGTCAATTCCCATGTCCATCATGATGATGGGCCACATCTTTTTCTTATTTCCCCAGTCAAAAACTAAACTCAGGTTTATGGAAGCCAAGTGTATCGCTCCTGATCTAGAAACTGTTTATTTATATCGAAGGAGATACAAATTTGAACATTGGTCCACTGATCCTCTGCCATGAAAGCCATACTGTATTCTGAATAAACTTGGCAGTTACTGGCCGAGGACATCTACCCAGAGAGAACCATTCTCCCTAACACCTAATGACTGAGCCTATATGGCTGTAAAACCAAGGGTCCTCTCTGGAGCCTTTTTTAAAAACAGGTATAATGACTGATTTAGACCAGAGGGTTGCATGTAAGACTCTAAGGGCCACATTGATGTAAATGGTGTGAAGAGGAGCCCATAGTGGGATGTTGGACTTGAATAGATCCAAGGGAACCACATTAGGGCCATAGGCTGTGTTGGTAGGAAGCCCAATGATGGCCTCTCTGACCTCTTCCATGTCAAAAACTAAATGAAAACCACAAACAGGTAGCGAAAAAGACAGAGGCACAGAGTCAGTGGGTAAAGCTCAGGGCATCATAGATGACCTCAAAGTGCCTTACCCATTCATCTTGTGGAATATGTTGCGTTAACAAAGAACGTATTTCTGGTTAAAATAAAAGTCAATTGAACAGCTCCCATAATTTAGAACTATTCATGCAGCCACAGGCTTCAATCAATTCTTGCCTGGCCTTCTTCTTCAGAAATCGTTTCTTTAGGTCTATCTCTTGGGGTATCTTTGAGGTCCACCATGAGATCTTGATGAGCCTTAAAAGAAGACTGATTAAATAATCCAAAGGGTATGGACGATGATTTCCTAGTAGAGGTAAGAAAGGAAATCACAATATCAATGATAACATCTGGAAGCCTATCATCAAGACATGATATAAAAGCATCTTAACATATGCAAAGCAGATTAAAATGAGAGGTATAAGAGATGATACACCTTCATCTCTGTCTGTAACTCATCTCCTGAGTGATCTCCAACACTCTTGACAAATACATAGTCGGTTCTCTGTTTGAAGCCCAAGAAAATAAGACTGTCAGAGCCTTATGATCACTCCATGAGTCACAAAGGATTTTGTAATTAAGAAATTAAGAAACAAAAACAGAGCACACAAAAATAAAATCAATCACCTTAAATTATTCTCTCCCATTGAAGGTAGATGTGTCCAATTTGGGACCAAGATCATCATGAACCTCACCCAACAATACGCAATTCAATTAAAAAATAACTGCATTTATCAGCTCCCCTGTGTGGTATATCTAAAATTGGATTTAGTAGAAGTTAAAAAAGAATAATTATCCGTGCCCAGAGCAGAACAGTTATGGCAGAGATGTAAATTAAAGTCATCCAGCAAAATTACTTAAGCAAATTCCTCAGTGGAATTAAAATGCCTATCAAGAGGTCCTCATAATGAGCTATCATGGTCCACAGTGTGCTGTGCAGTGTTAGCATTATAAAAATTAAAAACAAGGATTCTACATGAATTAGAAAACAACAACCATACTGGAGGCAAATTAGGTGAACCAGTATCCAGCAGCTGTGATTTACAATTTAAGCTAAGTCCTTCTAGGACCAACAGACACCCTGATTGTGAACTAGGCGATGGGACAGAAAATCCACAATAGCCATATAAAAAGTGTCTGTTGCTAACTTCCAATGTTTTTTGAAGGCAAATGATATTATATTTACTCAAAAATGACAGCCAACTGGCCTCACCCCTTTTGCTCACAATTCCCACAATATTCCAACACAATATCAAGACCGGAAGGTGGATCAACCTATATATTCCCTTCCCCTGTTGTGACAGCCAGTTGGTTAGATGAAGTCAATTGTTTTTATCTAAGTTGTTCAAGCGTTCGAAAGTGTTACTGGTTGGGATTTTATACAATTTCTTAGTAGACTGAACAACATTAGTGTGAGTTACTGGGGCAGGGCATGTGGCAGGTATATTTGGTAGTAAGTGCCCATAAAAAACAACTAAGTGAGAGGCAAAATACCAGTGAAAACTCCTTGCTTGCATGAAAGTTCCCTTACCCAGTGGCATAATGAAACTTGTGGGGGGCCCTCCCTGTAAAGTACATAGAGATGACTCCTTTCGGACTTGCTCAGGATCTCCCAGGGCAGAGTACTGTTCTGAGGGGGCCCCCTGGAGGTCAGGGCCCCCTGCACTGCAGGGGTTGTGGGGGCCTTTGTTATGCCACTGCTCTTACCACATGTCCATCAAATTAAGCATTACTAAAATTAACCACTATGCAGTCACAATCCCGGGTTTTGGAAACCAACCATGAAACCCTTTGGACCTTATTGATTCAACTGAACAATTGAGGCGTGTGTCACAAGCACCCTTCAAACCAATAAACAACACTGCTTCTAAGTTGAATTAATCCTCCTTGTACCCAACCTTCAAGGTTGGAATGTTAACCAAAACAACAATGAATGGGGTCTTGGCAGCCTCTACTTAGCACACCCGTATCAACAAAATGACTGCAAGGAATTGGGACAGTAAAACCTCTGGAGCTTTGATCATTCACCTTTCCTGATTCTCCAAACTCATACTTGTGCTGCAGTCGAGAACTGAAATAACAAACCCTGTTGCTTCAGGCATAGCGCTATTGCAACCCTCATCAAAATACGGAACCAAGTTAATTTATTCAGTAGTCACAAGCAGACACTCAACAGATGAGAAAGTTACTACAGAAACCATTTGTGTATCAGAGACCAAGGGCCAGATGTATGACCAACAAAATAGCGCCTCGTAAATTGTGACTCATTTGCGACTCTCAATTTGTGAGGCACTATTTGCCATGTACAACAGTGCAGTTTTTAACACTGTTAGTAATTCCCAATGGGGTAGCAAATTGTGAGGCTCATGAATATTAATGAGCTTCTCGTAATTTGCGAGCCCATTGGGAATGGCAGGCCCTCCCATGTATAGTGGCCTGCTGGGCTCCCGCAGACCACCATGTCTGGGACTGCTTTTAAATACAGCAGTTTTTTTTTTTTAATGCAGCCTGTTTTCCTTAAAGACTACTGCCTGCCCATAAAAAAAAAGAAATTCAGAGCCTGTCACAAAGGGGTAGGGGTCCCCTGGGACCCCTTCCCATTTGCGACTCCATTAGCACCCTCTTGAAGAGGGTAGTGATTTGCAAGTGTTTTGCTACTGAAATTGTGGTCCAAAACATTTGTATATGGGTTAGAGAGTGCCTTTTGGGAAGGGAATGCCCCTTCCAAATAGCGAGTCTCTAATCACTTTTTTACGAGTCACAATTAATTTGTGACTCTCAACATTGTGTTGGTATATGGCAATACCAATGGTCGTATATCTGGCCCGAGGCTACCTTAAAAGGAAAAGTGGGAGGAGATAGTTATCTTGGAAAGTGCCTCTTCTATCTTGGTAAGTATCTCATTACATGATGCAAAAGACTTAGGGCCAGATGTAGGTAAAATCCTTTTACCGATTCTAAAATACTGACTCATACCGAATCGGTATTCCTGAATCGGAAAATTAGATGTAGGTAAAAAATCAGTAAAAATTACCGATTCGGAATCACTCGGAATCTGAAATCGGTATTTTCCGAGTTGGTATTCTCCAACTCGGTAAATTCCGATTCGGTAAAACCCATACATTCCAATGGGCCTCATGGCCCATAGGAATGAATGTGTTTTACCGATTCGGAATTTACTGAATCGGAAAATTCCGATTCGGTAAATACCGATTCGGAAA
The DNA here is from genome assembly GCF_964261635.1 of Lissotriton helveticus. Classification (NCBI taxonomy): domain Eukaryota; kingdom Metazoa; phylum Chordata; class Amphibia; order Caudata; family Salamandridae; genus Lissotriton; species Lissotriton helveticus. The sequence goes on along the minus strand of NC_136061.1, from coordinate 1,082,636,646 downwards.
TTTGAAACTGACAAACATGTGAGCCTGTGAACCAATCAGGAACACCAACCACACCCAAAACCAAAGGTACAGTGGAATCAACCAATCAGAATCAAGCACCCCTCGCCAGTACCTGGGAGTGGCCACACCCATGCAGGTGCAGAAACCAACAGTCAGGAGAGCAGGAGGACAGACTGAGGAGCATACTTCCCTGAGCTTACCTGTACAGCACCATGGAGAGTCAGGATGGACAGAGGGATGCTGCAGAGCGCAGAAGAAAATTGAAATTAAGCCCTTAAGAACTGCAGGTGCTTGTTGCAGAGGTTGTCAAACATTACAGCAAGATTTTTGGGAAACAATCACTGCATGTTGTGGAGTCCATCAAGCGCACTACCTGGATTGACATTCAAGCAAAGGTAAATGCCATTGGTGTCACCCACCATGAAATAGACGATTAAAAAAAAAGTGGTATGACCTTCGCATCATTGCCAAAAAGAAAATAGCTACCCACCGAAAAGAAGCTGCAGCAACAGGGGGAGGCAGAAACCGAGCACCACGACTCACCGACATTGAGGAGCTGGTGGAATCCACCCTTGAGCCTGAATCCATCCATGGCATTGGGGACGCTGACAGCTCCGCAAGAGCTGAAAAGAAGCATGGTAAGATGCATGTACATTGTCATTAACCCATTTAACTATTCCCCTTCCACACTCTGTGTGCCTACATTACACTCCAGAACAGGTTTTAGTAATGCCCAGCAATGCATAATGGGAGACGTAGTCATAGGTAGATACCTCAATGCAGTCAGCATACCATACAGCAAGGGATGCGACACACTACTAGCATGATCAAATGAGGGACAGGCTAATGTGTGATAGTAGTGTGATTTAAACAAGAGACACAGGTGAACTACTCCACTGACACAATGTCCATGTCTGTCCACAGGAGATTCATCGCGCAGCACAGCAAAGGATAGGGAGAAGAGGAGAGAAGAAGCTGGTCCCAGCACAGTACAAGGAGGGAAGGACACAGAGCAGGCAGCCAAATCATCTGAGGATACAACCACACCACAGCCTCAGTCTCCTCTTTTGTTTGGGAGTCAGGAGTCAGGAGCAGTGCACAGTCCCCCACCCCGACAACTCCGTTACCTGGGCTGGAAAGGACAAGGCAGCTTGATGTGCCCCCTCCCCGCATACTGGAAACATCTGAGGAGGAAGAGGATGATGGTGACATGGCCATCAATCCACTAGAGTCAGCCAACGCTGAGCAGCAGCCCACTCCTAGAGCTGTGTGGGTCAGCGTCCGAGGATGAAGGTCACGGGAGGCAGCTGAAGGGCATCATGGTCAGGGGGTCTTCTGCGGGCTGGAGGCCACCATGGTCAAGGTCCAGCGCCTGCAGGCAAAAGCAATGATGGGTGTTCAGAGGCAGGCAAGCAGCACCAACAAAAAGCTGGATGACATAGGCAAGGGCATAGGAGACATTTCTGAGAGCATGCAGTCGCTGGCATCTGGCATTACAGACATGACCCAGTGCATGACTGTCCTGTGCGACAAGTTGGACAGGGACCACCTGGAGAGGCGCAAGGCTTGTGTGGATGTGCGGCAGCAGACAAAAGCCTTAAACAGATTTGTGACTGCAACCTCCCTGCTGTGCAGCCGGTCAGTGGCGATGCAGGATGCTATTGTTCAGTGCTGCACCAATTTATCTGTGGGGATGGCCAGAGTGACCTCTGCAATGGAGCTCATGCTCGCACAACAGACAGCCACCCGAGGCGACACATGTGTGGCTGACAGTGAGGAATCCTCCAGCAGGAGTGGCGCAAGCACTCCTGTCCCAGAAATACGCAGGAGCGGCAGGCGTCATTCAACAGAGACAGGCCACACCGAAAGCCATGACACACAGCCACATCAGTCCCACCCTGTAATCCATGGACATAAACATTGACTATGCCCTCCACCCAAAGGCCAGGTCACGGTGGTGTTAACTGTGACCACCCAGTCATAGACATTGCTATTTCGTGTAACCATTGTGTGGTATCATTGCACTTGCGTAGTGAAATTAAAACTACGTACATCATAATCATTAGTTATTCCACAACAAACCACTCACCACGGGAATACACTAAAAATCACACCACAGACTTTACACGCAGTCATGGGAAAATTGCCCACACAACGTGAACAAAATCCATTATGGATAGCTAAAAAATTACTCAAATCGCAGCGTTATTTCCTAATACCAGCCCTTATGAGAAACATAGAATTTGAACAATCTGTTTACCGATGGGGATTACACCACATCTGGAAGACGGCACCACTTGGGGCGCAGTCTTTGCTGCTATCTACACTAAAACACATGGTGTTCCGTCTATGGAGGTAATACCTGATGTCCTGAAACAAATTTAAAACGAATACGGGGCAGAGCATGCTCTGAATTTAGGGATGAAGTTACTGAAAAATTTCGAACAGGTCTCAACAATAATATTATCTAATATTAAAGGAGAAACAGCATCAGTGGCAATCCACCAGAAATTAAGGGAATTTGATGTAACAGAACAAACACAAGAACTAGCCAGAATAATTGAAAAATCCTATGAAGAATTAGGCAAAGACAGTTTGGGTGGGAAACCAGTTAAACCACAACTGTCTGAAAGTTCTGAAAAGGCCTTTACTAAAAACAATCCAACCTCTTCTAAAAAGAAGTGGGAAAATAATAAACAACATCCAAAAGAGAAAGATTCTCGACCCCGAGGAAGGTCTCCTCAAAAGGAGCCCTCTGAAAGGAGGTATAACCTCAGGAACAGGGATAATTTGAGAAAACCTAACAGGTATCAAGATACTGATACACGCTCCTCTCGTACCTTTCCGATATTGTCACAGACATCCGAAAGAAGAGGATGGTCAGAGCAAAAAGAAGTACGCGTGAAGTCCAAAGACAATCAACAAGTTCAGAAAAACAAACCAAAACCTACATTTTCCAAGAAGAAAGTAGCAGGTCTAAAGATCAGACATGCCAAGGATTCTAAGAACACAGCTCAAGAACGGAGAAGGGGCTCAGACAATGATTGACAGCGCAGCAGAAGTAACATTAGCTCGCCAGATGGAGGGAGACATACCGAGAAAAGTGAAAGCACACTTTTGGGAGCGCCTTTCAAAGGGTTATGATATATTTCTAGCAGAACAGGACTGGCCACCAGAATTTGTCAAGGAGTGCCCACATGTTCCAGTACATTTAAAATATACTTATGCTAGGAAATGGGCAGTTGCCCAAGCCCCAGCATTATACAAGAATCATGTAGGATGGGATGAGGACTCACCTCACCACACAATCCAGTTAAAAAATCAACCAACTGCGCAAAGGCAGTATCCAATTAAGCAAGAAGCTAAAAAACAGGTCAGGGAGATCTTAGATCAACTTGAATACCATGGGGTGATTGGAACATGCATCTCATCAATGAACAATCCTTTGTTTCCTGTTTCCAAACCAGACAATACATATTGTCTAGTATTGGATAACAGACACCTAAACTCATGTTGTAAAACATTTGCAGTGCAAAATGCACACAGTACAGCATTAATGAATAACATTGCACGTAAAAAATATAAAACCACATTAGACATTTCAATTGGTTTCTTTTGTCAAAACATTGCACCTGAAAGTAGGTATTTGACCGCTTTCTTAGCAAGGGTAACAGAGTTACTACAAACTTATGTGACGAGGCATTGTCATATGTCGATGATATCTATCTGACAGACGATGACCTGAATAGGCGCTTGAACAGGGTGAACACCATTGTACTAGGCTTCGCCTCTGATGGTTATAAATTCAATTAAAAAAAATCAAGAATTGCCCATCTCAATGTCCTTTTTCTAGGATATCAACTTTCAAGTGAAGGCAAAAGCCTGGCAGCCAAATTTTTAGAAAAGTGAGCGCTGCTCCAATCTCCAAAACGCTGAAAAAATTACAGTCGATTCTAGGTTTCCTGATAATTGGAAGAACTTACATTCTAAACTACAGAAATTTGGTGTTCGGTACCAACAGACATGTTAGTAACAAAACATTTACAAACAGGCGTAGACGTATGGAACTTAGTGATCCGAAATATTCCGGGTCAATGCGGATTCACCTACTTAACCTTTAATGAAGGTGAGAAAGTACAAATTGCATACAAATCACATTTGTATATACAAGCAGAAATGAAATTCACATCAGCAGAAAAAATTCTGACAACAGTTCAAACCGCTGTAGCAAAAGAAAGAGCCCTAGCACAGGGGAAATGCATTATGGTTGTATCTGCTGTACCAGCCTTAGAGGCAGTTACAAAAGCTAGCATTCCGAATGAAAAAGTTGTACATCCAAGATGGATACAATTGGTTTATTCTCTTGCTGCAACTGATTTTGAATATGTTTTTCATCGCTATTTGAAAACACAAGCATTCCTGCAATACGAACATGAATGTCCTCTGCCTACTGAAATTCTACCTCTGGACCGGTATGATTGTATAATTTATACTGACAGATCTGCACAACCCACTATGGGGGGGTGAACAAGCTTATAGTGCAGCATGCGCAACCGTAAAACGTCATATGCGCGATGGCAAATTTAGACCTATGGTCACAAAAACGCAATCTCTAGGAGATTGTACAGCTCAGCGCGCTGAGCTACAAGCATTCATAATGGCACTTGAAAATACCGATCGCGACTTCCCCACACTCATAGTGTGCGATTTTTTTAACTGTGTACAATCTTATAATGAATATTTACAGAATTGGCTTCAAAATGGTTTCAAAGATGCAAAAGGTGGCACAATCAAGCACAAAACACTTTGGGAACAAGTAGTTCAGTTGTGAAATGGACTACAAAACACTCACATGATACACACGCTGAGTCATCAACATGATGACGTTCACGTTGAAGGGAATTCATTGGCTGATGAAGCTGCGCAAGGGGCTGTGCAGACGGCTTACGTAGCTGTATCACTCGTTCAAAAAACATAGGCAGTGAAATAATACTGCCAGTCAATGCTTGAAGCAAACTACATGAAAATTACCAGACAGTTATCTGGGTAACCTGATGCACTGCAACAAGTCACTCGAAAGAGTGTAGAGTATCAGAAACACTTATAAACATATAATCAATAACATTCAATGGCAGGACACAATTAAACAATCATTAGTCCACATTTAAGAAATAATAGGTAACATGGTAGTGACATCATAATTGTGAATTAAAAATCCCAATGCATTTCGGGCAAAAACATTTGCCTTCTTCAGGGGAATCTATGGAAAACAATGATAAGCATTTTGGTATATGTATCTTGTACAGCGGAAACAAATGAAATCTTACAAATGAGGCTAGGAAAATTCCATAGTGAAATATATTGAATGATATCAAATGAAGTCAACAGCTCGTTGCAACAAGGGGAGGTAAAGGGAAGTTGAAGGGAAGTAGGTGTATAGAAAGATACCGTAACCCTTGGTGAAGCACTACGCTATGCTCGCGTAGTTTGCAAAGTTTGCACAACTTCGCACTACGCGAACTGCACGTAGCACAGTGCAAACATGCATAGCGCAGCATAGCATAGTACAGCGGTAATTTTTTGCTTGTTCGCGGTCCTCAACTTTGTGTTCATGACCGCGAGCAAGCAAAATGACATCCTGGCGAGACTCTCAACGCGGGGAGGTCAGGTTTCTCATTGCGAGTGGTCGTGCATGCTCGCGACCGCTCGCGATGAGAAACTACCAGTTTGCGTTTGAGAAAGCTGCCGCTTGAGTAAAAATCTACTCGAGCGGCAGAAAACTACAGCTCGCACTGTGCAAGATACCGTTTTCAATGATTGCACAGTGCCGGATGCTTGTTCGCACTGTGCAATCATTGAAAATGCATCTTGCACAGTGCGAACATGCTACTACGCAGCTCGCGTAGTGCTACGTGAAGTTCGCGTAGTGCGAAGTGCACTTCGCGTAGCGCTATTTCGCGAACTACACCCAGGGTTAATGTCAACCAGTGGGACAAACAATTAAGTATGGAGTGAAAAAGAAACCAAGTGAACCAAACTGAAACGAGTGAAAAAACGGATGAAAGAAACTAAAACAGGTGTAAAAAGCGAATGAAACAGGTGAAGGAAACAAGTAGGAAGGATATTGATAAGCCTTACCAACTCGAGTGGAATACTCGACTAAAAGGAGATTTGAGAAAGACGAACCGCGCGGTAGCGCGTCTTTGGCAGATAAATGCGTCTCGGGAAGTGAATGACTGCGGAAAAGATAGTAAAAACCGTGGTCACTAAATGAGAGGCCAACTGTGCCGGTTAGGAAACAAACGGTGTGTGGAAAGCTTACCAAACGCTAATAGTAATTAGCTGAAGATTGGGTTCACAGTTTAAACGAGGATGTAAAGCATCCTAAAAAACTGAAAAAAGGAACATTCTAATAGCGGAACTGCAAACGCGTTATGTAAAGAAAGGTAAAATGTGCAAAGGACACTCACCAGAATGTGAAAATTAAGTCAGAAGCTGACAGATACACCAATATTTCACCGAGTTTGCCAGCTACCAGCAGACGGGTCGCAGTGGATGCAAACAAACCGTATTGCTGCACGTCGTTAATATTGTGATAAACAGAAAGGCAGCGGTGCAGCCTTACCTAAAAAGTTTCCACTCAAATACTCATATATAATTGATACAAACAATGTTCCGTCTGCTCGAATCCCTTGAGTGGGGAATAGGGTGATACCAAAAATGGAACATAGATTTGGACTAATCCTAGCAGCACATGAAGTGCTCACCTCTGCTCATGCAGGTGTTTCCGCCTCAGTATCATTATTAAAACAACGATACTGGTGGCCCGGCATTAGGAAACAGACCAGAAACTACGTCTTGGACTGTGAAATATGCCAAAAGATAAAAGTCTGTACTGTGAAACGACCTGTGCAGACGCCCCTGTTAATTTCAGATAAACCATTAGCTTGTGTTTACCTGGACCACTGCGATCCCTTACAAGGATGGTAACTATACATATATCATGGTCGCAGTGGACTCATGTTTAAGGTTCATTTGGATGTTGCCTCAGCGATCGGCTGACGCTCGAACTGTTATAAAAGATTTATGAGTCCCAATTCCATCCTGAGGAAAATTCTGTTGTGGAAAGAAAAAAACGGGACAAAAAGCAGTCTATAAAAGCTAGGGTATAAGGTTTGAGTGACGGCTGGGTCAAACATCTTTATTGGGTCCACCATAGTCTAAACAACTTGCCAAGAAGTTCTCTAAGGGGTGTCACTCCATATGAGGTCCTATTTGGGACAAGAATGGTGGTTCCGGATCTTGATTGTCATGGAACAGTGGTGGAAAATAAGAAATTTGATATCAAAGATCGTTTGTCTGTTTTACAAGACTTAAATGAACTAAGATCGAAACAAAGCAATGCGTTCCTGAAGCCAACCACCAGTGGGGAAAAACCAACCATCCCAGCAAGGCCTGTATGGATCCCAAAGCTTGGTGATCTAGTCAGAGAAAAGATCGCGGACAAGAAGGAATTTGGGCCTTCTTACAGACAACCAGTACCTGTACCAGCAATCTACGGATCTACCACCCCTTGCTGGTAAAAAGGAGAGAAGATTTGTGTCCATCGCCCTAATCAAACCACACTATGTGGCCAATACTAAGCAGTAGGCCAAGTGGACTCCGGCAATGTAGCAGACGCACACCGCTAGCTATAATCTAAGAAGTTCAAACAGAGGGACTCATCACCTTTGAAGATTCTACAGTGAGAAAAGAAGGAATATGCAATAAAGTTATGGAACTTGTTCCTCTTGAGAACCAAATAACATTTCATCCTGATTCACCTGTCTACAACGAAGTAACAAGTGATCAAGTGGTTCCAGCGATTTCAACAATTCCTGATGCAATTCCAACCATTGACAGAACTGCCTCTGGCTATTTCATTAACTATGATATGTTGTCTGAGGATCCCAGTGAACCTGAAACAACGCCAGCACAAAGAACTTTCAAAGAACAAGCAACTGACTTTTTTCTTCACCTGAAAAAGACTCATCTGGTTTCACTATGGATTGCTTTGGGAATATTCTTCTTTCTACTTTGGTTAGCTCTGGTAATAACTCTAGGTATGCTGATATATTCAAATGGACACAGCAACCAAAAGAGTGAACTTACTTCTCCAGCCACACAAATCATCCCATCGTGAACATATAGACTTGTCAGCTGGGAAAATCACAGCCATTCCTATACCAGAAGGTATTGTTTAGGACAGAACTGAATATGACATTTTAAGTGACTTTATTACCTTTAGTAACTGTTCTGATGATTGGGACTTCGATACTGTTAATAACATGATGTCTGATCTAGACATGTCTGCAGTATTCACAAATCATGAATATTTAGAGGGTTCATCAGACTATGAACAAATGTATTGTTATAAGTAAGTATAAGTATAAGTATAAACCATTTTATAGCGCGCTCCGTTACTGGAGAGTATCCTGGCGCGGGAAAAAGAGAAAAGCAGACAACAGAGCACAGGAAAGAACCTTAGTTTACACTATTAAATAGATGTGTTTTCAGATGTTTTTTGAAGGCAGCTACTGTAGGTGTGGAGCGCAGGTGAAAAGGAAGAGCATTCCAGGCGCGAGCCACAACCACAGAGATCGACTGGCCGCCAAGTCTGGCACGTTTAAAACGGGGAAGGGTCAGTTTAAACAGAGTGGAGGATCTTAGGGTGCGTGCAGGGGCATAACTGATAAATCTTTTTCTCAAATACTGGGGACCCTGATTGTGGGTAGCACGAAACGCCAGTACCAGAGATTTAAACAAGATGCGCTGTGCAACAGGAAGCCAGTGGAGAGTGCGCATCTCAGCGCGCACGCTCTTCCATCTGGGGATGTTAAATAGTAGACGGACAGCCGCGTTCTGGATAATTTGCAGTCGTTTTACTAGATAAGAGGGGATGCCACTGAACAATGCATTTGCATAGTCCAACCTGGCCAGTATGAGTGCCCGAGCAACAGATTCCCTGGCATCTCTTGGGAGCAGGGGAAAGAATTTGCGGAGCATTTTTAAAGTGGCAAAACAGGTACCAGTAAGTTTTTTTATGTGGTGTTCGAATCTAAGGTCCTCTGCGAACCAAATGCCAAGATTTTTTGCAGGTCTCCCCATCTCTTTCGGGCTGGGAATGTCAGGAGGCCAAAGAGTGCTCATAAACGAGGGGGGAAAAGAACCATAAAAAAGCACTTCGGATTTGTCCTCGTTGCACTTCAACTGGGCCTTCGTTAGCCAGCGAAATACAGAGGACAAACATAGATGGACTATAGATGTGTCCAGATTATCATCTGGCCAGGTGAACAGCAGTTGGGTATCATCTGCATACCCTATGATCTTAGCCCCGAACTGTTCCGCTAGATAAACCAGGGGGGTGATGTAGATGTTGAACAGTAAGGGGCTAAGGGTGGATCCCTGCGGGACACCTGTAAGCAGAGGTTTGGGCTCAGAGGCATGGGGAGGCAACCAGACCTGCTGAGTCCTATCAGAAAGGAAGGAGGACAGCCAGTCTAGCACAACCCCCCAATGCCTATGTCGGCCAGCCGGCCAAGGAGAAGCTCATGGGGGACGGTATCGAACGCGGCAGAGAGGTCCAATAGGATTAGGACCGCTCTGCCGCCTCCGTCTAAACAGTCCCGAATGGACTCGCTCATCTCCAACAGGGCCGTCTCGGTGCTGTATGCGGCCCTAAAGCCCGATTGAGCAGGGTGGAGGGCGTTGGAAGTTTCAATAAAGCTCTCTAATTGTTGGAATGCCACCTTCTCACAGATTTTCGTGAGTGCCGGTAGGAGGGAGATAGGTCGGTAATTCCCTGGGGCCGTCCAGTCCAGTCCTGGTTTCTTCAGAAGTGGCAGAAGCTTGGCCTGTTTCCAAACAAGAGGAACCTCGCCCGTAGCCAGTGAGAGGTTCACTATCTGCGTGATCTCAGAGCAGACCATTTCTGCCACTTCTGAAAGCACCCGGGCTGGACACGGATCGGCTGGAGAACCAGATTTCAAGGACTGAAGTAGAGGGAGAGTAACGTCCTCTACAATCCGCACAAAGTTCGTAAACTGCTGTCCGGAACTAGGACATAAGGAGGGACAAGGGTCAGCTGCAGAGCAGTCGGCAGGAAGAGCTGCTGAAAGGTCTTGCTGGATCATCGTTATTTTGGTAATAAAAAAGGAGGACAACTCCTCGCACCATTGCATCGAGGGTGGGTGGGAAACAGCCTCAGCGATGGGTGCCACAAAGCTTTTAACAATGGCAAAGATCTCTCTGCCATTGTTATCTGCCCTGGCGATGCGCCCAGCATAGTAGTTCCCCTTAGCAACCTTAATGGCTGCGTAGTAATCTTTTTGGGCAAGCCGTAGAGTGGATTTAGCCTCGGGGCTGTAAGCACATCTTCACGCTCGTTCAAGCTTTTTACACCCCAGTTTCAGTTCCCTCAATTCTGGGGAAAACCAAGGTTGGGATGGGGAGCGTCTGGATCTGGCCAACGTGGTCTGCTTAGTGGCGGCGGAAGCCGCCTGCTGTACCCACTCATTAAATTCGCCGACCGCATCGACCAGAAGCGTCTTAGCTTTTGGGCGAGTTTTAGCCAGAGCCTGTCTAAACGCAGGCAAATTGATTTTTTGGGAGTGACAGATAGATGGCGGGGGTCTAAGCTCCATAGTCTCCCACTTGAATCTGACCAGATCATGGTCAGACCAGGTTGTTTTTTCAACCGCCACAGACTGGATGGGGAAATTGGAGCATACCAGATCAAGCAGGTGGCCACCCGTATGCGTCGGGGCAGTCACCCATTATAACCATTTGGGTCATCATTTCTTGCACAAATCTGCAATGCCTAGAAATATATATATATATATATATATATATATATATATATATATATATATATATATATAGTAAAGCAATGGCGGTTCACTCTGGAGCGCTCTGTAGCGGGTGCGTGCGAGGGACCAACCACAGGTCCAGGAAATCTTTTTTACCCAAAATGAAAACGCCGCACTCTGGCATTGTAATTAACTCTCCTTTATTCGGCAAACTCCATCATCAGTCTGTCACACCGACGCGTTTCGGGCATACGCCCTTTCTCACGGTAGGTGGCACTACTTTTTCCACAGATTTTAAAGGCTATGCACTTTGAACCCGTCCCATGGCATTCTGGGATTGGTAGTTTTCTGATTAATTTACAACGGAAAAGACACCTTAAGTGACAGAAATTATTATTTCTCTGGCAATTCAGATGATATTTGAATAAAGCTACTGCTGCATTGAAGTATTTCAAAATCAATTCAATATTAGATGTATTCAAGGTATAGTACCTATTTGTTTGATCCATATTTTAAACATATTCATGCATACAATAGTTGAAACTGTTTTGCAGCTAATTTCAATTAAAAAAGTATATATATATATATATATACACATCTTGTCAGGTATAGTACCTAGCATATCAAAGCTTTTAGACATGTAGCTGTCTCTCGAGTTTATGTCAATTCATATGTTCAGACAAAGTCTGTTTGTACTGGTGAACTAAGCAGTTCTTACGCATCAATTGATATAGTCTGATTGTTCTCATATAGTGATCAAATTTACAAATGTACACAAAGTTCCTCATCCAAATTCATCCCCTTCGGGATCTTCGTTTTCATTCGGATGATATATTTGGATTCTAGTTGGCGGAGTTTCAGTTTTCTATCCCCCATTCTCTCATTTTGTTCCACATTTTCTATTTAAAAAAACTGCATTTTTCTCCAATCTCCACCCTGGCATTCAAGCATGTGTTTGGCCGTAGCGTAAGTCATGTCTCTGTTTTTGACGGCCCTTATATGTTCAAGCATTCTTTTCTTTAAGGTGCAGATTGTGCTCCCTATGTACATTTGTGCACAGTCATATTGAATTATATACACTACATATTGCGTAGTACATGTAATTTCCGTTTTAATTGTAATTAATCTTCCTTCTGGATCTCTGATAGATTTTGTATTTTTCCCAATTTTGCACGCTTTGCAATGTCCACATCGAATGAACCCATTCTGTTGTGATTCCAGCCAATTTTTTGATTTTTTACTCGCACTTTCAAAATGACTCCTTACGAGCATGTCTTTTAACCATGGTACTTTCCTGAATGATAGTTTTGGCTCATTCCCTAAAACTTTCTTTAGGTCAGGGTCTTGGTTTAATAGTGGCCAGTATTTCTGTACACATCCCCGTATTTTGTGTGCCTCTTTGCTATAATTTAAGATCAGTCTTGGGGGTTCATTGATGACTGTATTGATTTGTGGTTTTTTAATTAAGATCTCTGATCTCGATTTTTGCTTGATTCTTTCCATGCTTTTGTTAAGGTCTCTCCTCCTGTATCCTCTTGCTTCCAATCTTGATGCACATTTTTCAATTTGAGCATTAGCTTTCTCTTCCATTGAACAGTTCCTTTTCATTCGTACAAATTCTCCAAAAGGTATTGAATTAATTTTGAAATACTTCAATGCAGCAGTAGCTTTATTCAAATATCATATGAATTGCCAGAGAAATAATAATTTCTGTCACTTAAGGTGTCTTTTCCGTTGTAAATTAATCAGAAAACTACCAATCCCACAATGCCACGGGACGGGTTCAAAGTGCATAGCCTTTAAAATCTGTGGAAAAAGTAGTGCCACCTACCGTGAGAAAGGGCGTATGCCCGAAACGCGTCGGTGTGACTGACTGATGATGGAGTTTGCCGAATAAAGGAGAGTTAATTACAATTATAGAGAGCGGCGTTTTCATTTTGGTAAAAAAAAAAAAAATATATATATATATATATATATATATATATATATATATATATAATTTTATTTTAAAAATGTGAACAAGACAGGAACATAAAATATGATAACCAATACAAAACAGATTTATTCTGCAGCCTTTATTGCCCAACTGTCTAGACAGGGTTTCGACTTTTGGAAAGACAACATTGAGACAAAAACTGTCTGGGGTACAAAAGATTGGCAAGTGCAGGGGGTAGAAGCTTTGTTTGGAGCCTGTATCTTCCCCTAGTGAATTATGCTTTTGAATGACACTGTCCAACAAACGTCTTGCCTTGGGTTAGAGCGTGTATCATCCCTGAGCAAATTCTGTTTTTGAATGACACTGTCCAACAAACGTCTTGCCTTGGGTTAGCCAAGATCAAAGACATGAACACACCGACCATACCTATACGACCATACCTATACCTACAAGTAATAGCACTACACGGGGGGAGGTTGACGTACATAATATTTTGCATCACAACAGATCATATCCAGAATAAAAAAAAGGTTGCTCTGGCCCAAAGACACAAACAACTGTCAAGATCGATTCCTGAACAAAACACAGGGTTTCACCATCAATAGGCCAGACCCAAGATATGTTTAAAGACAGCATACTGGGGTAGCAACAACGTACAGTGTAGGAAAACTATGCCTTGATTGGCTACATAAATGTACACTTGAGGATGTAAAACAACACTTATCTTTACTTAAAGATGGCGCCGACCTTAGGGAATTCTAGGACCAAGAAAACTGCGACAAAAACGTTTCATATATGCCGGTATCTATGCTGCTTATAATGAATTATGGAAGATTACCCAAGCAGAGACTGCAGAACAAATATGAGAAATTGATCGTATTAATTTAGAGAAATCTCTCTCTGTAGTAGACAATGGGTTAACGACTCTCGTCCAGGATATATTCATTGGACAGCATTGTTTCTTCTGCAATAGACATCATGGAACAAGACTTAGTCATGTTGCAACATGGTCAGTCTCAATTACATTCTATCATGCTATTAGGCTGGACGCTACAAAACTTGTGTGAAGGCTATGTGCCTTGGTGTTTAATTAACACTTCGTCACTGTTTTCAGATTTCAATCACACTGATAAACAGATCAAACTGGCGCAAAGTGGAGCAGACTATACGGTGCTGAGTGGATCATACATGGTAAAATTACTCTACCTGTTACAATTTTCCATTTTCAGTATTGCCTAAAACATATGCCATTAGGCAAATATGAAAGGTTGGGTAAAGAATACATCAAAACATCTTGGGATTTACCATAGACACACAGATGTTGGAGTGGGGGATGTGAAGTGTTTCTTAGTGGTTCTAACTGTGAAAACGCACTAAACGGTTCTCTCCTTTGTCCGGGTATTAATTTACACGGGGCCTGCAATGGTTCCACTACATACTTATCTTGTCACCTGCAATGCTCACCAGCTGTAGTGATTAATTCAATTTTTGGACTGCTTTCTAATGGAAATTACCTTATGTTGAATAATCACAGCTGCTGTGGCATCTTGCCAGGTATCACATAGCTAGTGACTGTTTCATCCAGGGTCACTTGCTGTATGCAAGTATTGTTTCCACAAACCAAGACAGCCAGGGAGTCGACTTTATGGCCTTTAATGAACATCTCTTCTATACGGATTGATACTTTAAGCAGAATGAAAGCCATTCTTTTACAACAAACTGTGCCACTGACCTCGGCCAAAGAAACCTATGATCTACAAGTCGCAAGGACTTCTGCCGAGGTACATGCCCTTTTAAATGCAAACTGCCCTATACATTTCTCAGAAATGTTGGAATGTATCTTAAACATATCTGATACGAGTGGTATTGTACATGTATTTAAGACAGTGTTTTCTGGACTGTTAGCACCTTTTCAAGCAGTCCTTAGAATATTTCCCATCTTAGTGCACTGTGTTTGGCGGACCGCCACCACTATTCAGACTTTTTGCAGGGATCCTATTTTTGCTCCAAATAGTCTGAGCGTGACCCCCAAATTTTGATGCTGAGCCTGCGCTTATGGGGCCCTTTTAGGGCATACCGACTATATTATAAATTGTATATTGCATAAAGTCTGCCCCTCCACATTTCAAAAGACGGTGGCAGTTTCTCCCTCCATAATGAAGCAATACAAAATCTGGCTACTGCTACAGACATAAAATGAGATATCTATATTGATATAACCCTTGGCCCATCAATGATTCATCTAATAACCCCAACATCATCACCTTCGGAGTAATCACCATCTGTTCCCCTGTCACCTCTGCCAGGAAAGTTACCATTTTATGTATCAGTTGCTTCAACTCTGGACAGTCATAAAACATATGGATACTATCCGCTTGCTCTGCTCCACATCACGTACATCTACCCTTGCTGCCCCCTCCACATGCTATTTTGGCGGGTGTATATTACAGGTTAAATGTTGTTTTAAAATATTGTGATTTAAGGCTGGAAGATATCAAAAGTTTCTCAGCCAACGCAATTGATTCCTGTAGGATATCCCCTTCCTGGTTCAATTCAATATTCCATTTGAAATTCTGTACTTGCGATCATCCCTTTGTAATTCGATAAGACTTTGATATAGATTACCAACCCTGCCATGCTTTCCCAATATCTCCGGTACAAAAGGGGGTGGCGATGGATGGAGCATCTGAACAAATTAAACCCAGATCAGTTGACTGGGGGTGAGTGTTTGATTTGCTCAAGCGCTCCGTCCATCATCCCCTTTTGTATCGCTTTTCTCAATATCTCCAGCGTATTACTTTTCCTAACCAGATTCATTACACCTACTCTTCTTGTTAGATAGTCCCGTATTTGTAAATATTTAAAACAAATCAGCTCGAGGGAGATTCTATTCAGACACCAATGTGGAGTAGTCTTTAATAACACCATCACTAGTTAAATCTTTCAGAGTCACCAAACCCTTTTTCTGCCACCTGGCCATCACAGCATCAGAAAGAATTTAGTGAGGTAAAGCTAAGAAGGATGTAGATGTAAAAAAAATTGAGATTACCAATCTTTAGCATCTTACGAATCTGAGCCCATGCTTTACAAGCAGCTTGAAATCACCTTAAAACAAGTTTTCTTGTAATAGCTGGGCTCCAGATTCTGAAAGAAATTCCTCTCTGTTTTTGCACCCAATAAAATCTTATAGATATTCAGGGACTCTTCTACCTTCTCTTCCTATTATCCAATCAACACTATGTCCATGTGTTGTAATAAACAAACCCAGTAGTAAAACAAAAAATTTGGAACAGCCCACCCCCCTTGATGGCGTGGTAAAGTAATGTACCTCATTGCACAATGGGGCTTTCCTTGTGCCCACCGGAAGCTGCTACAGATGGATTGTAATTTCTGCAATTGTTTCCGAGTGAGTTCCAAGGGGACACATCTAAAATAGTGCAGTACTTTGGGTAGAACATCTATTTTTAATATATTACACCTGCCAACTAAAGATAGATGCAGGCCTTCTAATCTATCCAAATTCTTCCTTATTTTAGATAGCAATGGTTCCCAGTTGGATATTACCATCTTTTCTGAACATTAATTAATACGAATGCCCAAATAAGTAGCCTCTTCTGGAACCCTAACATCATGAAAAAAAGCTAGCGCTGTACAGACTATTTGTGGTTTTGCAATATTTAGCTTAAATTCAGATTCTTCACCAAATACAACTTCTAATTGTTCAATCTCTTGTATGGATTTAGCTGGTTCTGGTGAAATCTCAGCAATGTCATCCGCATATGCTAATATTGTAACTTCCATCCCAGGTCACCCTCCCGACACATTTAGCCTCATTTCCTATATGTTTAAAAAAGGGATAACGTACAGAGCAAATAGTAGAGGAGAAAAAGGACACCCTTGCTGTGTACCTCTTGATATTACCACTGAGTCAGATTCCAGACCCATTGCACATATTTTAGCTCTGGGTATTATATACATAGTTCGCAGAGCTTGGATATACCCACGTCCAAAACCTTGCCCCCTCACAGTAGCCCAAAGGAACTCCCAGCAGACACGGTCAAATGCTTTCTCAGCATCAGGAAGCACTACTCCACAAGGTGTTTTCTGTAAATTAGCACTATTCAACATAGTGACTACTCTGCTGACGTGGTTGACCGTGCCTCTACCTGGGATACACCCATGTTGTCGTATGGATACTATAGGGGTTATTATATGTGAAAGCCGTGTTACCAAAATTTTGGCGTAAATCTTTCCGTCACAATTTAAAAGTGAAATAGATCTTTTAGACCCGGGTTGCAAAGGTGGCTTATCTTTTTTTTGGAAAAATTACTATGCTCGCCTCATCTCATGGTTTTGGTGCTTCCTCTTTCTGAGCCTCCCTAAAAACTGTCAACATATCTGACTGTATTTTGGTTAAAAAGATCTTGTAGACTTCAAGCGGTAGCTTATCCGGCCCAGCAGCTTTCCCCGCTGCTAGGGATCCAACCGCCTCCACTAATTCTTCCAAAGTTATGGGTTCTTCCAGATATGAAGAGTCCTCTACACTAAGTATTTTCTTAATGGGGCTTCATAAAATGTTCTTGCACTGTCGTGTCTTTCATCCTCTGTATACAACCTCTCATAGAAACCTTTAAACACTTCTAAGATCTGCTCTGGTGTATCTACTACTTTCCTATTACCATCTTCTATTGCAGTAATCATGTCTTTTACCTGCCTGTTCCTAACTTTCTTAGTCAGACACCTACCTGTCGTCTCCCCAAACTCATAGCATTCCCTTCAATACATTTGGTATTTTTTGGAGCTATCCTTAGCCCATTCCTCATTTATCTTAAACTTATAATGTGCTACCTCCATTGCAGCTTGGGAGCTATCCCTCTTTTCTCTCAACGCCTAAATTAGCGCATATTCAGCTTGTTCGAGGCTTTCATACAATTCCTGGGTTACCTGTCTCTGCTGCTTTTGTACATATAGTTCAAAACGTAGGGTTTCTCCCCTAAATGCTGCCTTTGGAGCATCCCACAAAATGGCATTGGTAGTGGTGCCCCGGTTTATATCTAAGAATTGTTTCAGCCACTGTTTTATATGACTGACATACTGAACGTTTAACAGTAACGTCCGATCAAACGAGAAAACACCACGAGGTCGAACCACTCCCAGCGTTTTAATTTTTAATAATATGGGAATGTGATCTGAGGTTATTCTAGGGAAGATCTTTATTTGCCCATTGGCTAAAAGTACTCTAGAAAGCAAAAAATAATCAAGTCTTGCTAATTTTTGATGTGGGCAAGAATAATGCGTGTATCCTGGGTCTGGCGGCTTTAATCGAACCCAGACATCCTCCAACCGATGATCATATATAAGCTGTCGTAGGGCCTTATAAACTTTAGGTTTCCGAGCGTAGTATTTTCTCCAAAAGAACCCTGTGTGATTTCTGATAACTGAATGTTGAGATCCCCGCATAAAATCAGAGGAGATACCCAGGAAGCTAACTCGGTATTTAAGTAATCTATTATCTGAGCTTCATCATAATTGGAACCATGCACCGAACAAATTGTGAACTTTTTATTACTCATACTGCACTCCACAACAGCCCAGCATCTGTATTTGCCGACAAGACTTTTTTCTTATTGTTAAATTACGCACCATAGCCAATATAGCTACACTAGTTGTAGTGACTTGTGAGGTAGAAACCAGTAACGTATACCCTAATTCTGCTAAGACCTTTTGCTTAGACCAGGGGATATGGGTTTCTTGAATACAGATCACATCAGGGTTCACATTTTTAAGTTCTTGCACTACTCTTTGCTGCATACCTCTCTCATTCAGGCCCCAAACATTAAATGAGAAAACTGAAAACATAGTCATCTTTAACCTTTCTCTTACCGTAAAGACCAGCTGATCACTCTCTCTAAAAAAATAGCTTACTTCTTTTACTTTACACACAAACATTTGTTGTTTTTTTACCCCTTTTTTCCCCAGACCCAATGCCCCTGTCGCAGCCACCCCTATAGCATCCCAGCCAATCCTCCCCTTCCCACCCCTTGTCTAGTCTGCTAGCAGAGACCCCCTTCCCACCCTACCAAAGAGTCTGCTAGACCCGTAGGTCTTGGATGATGGAGAACCCTTCCCAGCACGGACCACCTCCCCTACCCACACAAAGGTTTCCTTGCACGTGCACTACTAGCTACATATCCTCAACCTTTCTCTACTTTACTTTAATACATTAATACATTATTACAGTCTGACTGGCATTCCTCTCATTATACATTCATCTTTACAAAATACTATAATTTTACACTTCAATGTCATGTAGATATTCTTTTGCCTTGACCGCTGATGTAAAAAACTGGGTGCTATCCTTAAGCTTAGCGGGATTCATGAGGCCTGATACTGGGAAATTAACTGCCTGAGTTGCCACCTTTTTTCCACCATTTGATGGCAGAAATCAGGGCATACAAAAAATTCAACTCCATTTCCCTTTCTCTTCCTGTCTGGCTTAGCCAGATCATACAAGGCTTGTCTGGATAAGAAATTAGATAGACTTATAAGAATTGCTCTTGGTTGCACCGGTTTACTAGCCCCCTAATTCGAGTTCTGTCGAAAGGGGAACCGGTGGGCTCTTTGTACTTCGTTATCCCATACCCAGAGCTTTAGTTCAGGGAAGGCTTCAGTAAATAATCCCACCACAAATTTCCGTGGGTCACTTCCTTAAATGCCCTCCTGGATTCCCACGATTCTTAAATTATTAAGGCAAAGCCGGTTTTCCATGTCTTCGATGTTCCATAACATATCACTGCGTTGCGTTGCCAAGTCATCTATCACCGTCTTTTGAGCAGTTGTTACGTCCTCTAAGTTAGAGATATGATTCTCAGCCTCCGTTATTCATTCAGTGAATTCAGTGCTGTATTTGACAACACGTCAAAGTGTATTTTGTAATTTGTGACAGGCACCCTGTTTTTTCTGGCTCTCCACCGGGGTCTCCTCTCAGTGCGACAATATTGTCTCATATATATCTGCCAATGAGATTTCTTCCACACGTTCCTTTGGATTCGAATGCCCCTGTCACTGTTCCTCAAGAGGGTCACTTAACCAGCAGATGGTAATGCTTGACTATTTAGAGTCGCTATATTGGACCCATCTCTACCTATCGCAGTACGTGGATTTTTTTTCTGTATAGTGTCCGGGTCTGGCATCCTGGTCCAGTTCTCATCTGGGTGCATACTGCTAGTCTCCACAAAAGACTGAGAAGAACAACTGTAAGAATTCTGATACCATTATGCCTTTATAATTTCATTGCGGTCCCTCAAATCGTAAAAACCCCAGCTGGACTCCTGGGCGACCAGTGTTCCAGCCTGTTTTTTCTTTTTTCCCCTTGGGTTCTGTTTACTTTTCTTTAGTGGAACTCGCAATCTTGCCTTTAAGGTTGAGATGCAGTTTAACAGCTCGTGTCCCTAAAGTGTAATGACTCAGAGAGGTATAATTTTTTCACATATCTTTAGTAATTCCTGTTCATGTTCCTTGCACAAGCTCTTTTGCATTAACCATAGAGCACCATTTTAATACTATTGCAAATTGTCTCTGTGACTCAAATATTTTCATAAATTGTTCTTTACGATTCATTATTCTCTTGTGTGTTGTATGAAGAGAGTATTTACTTATTGTCTCCTTCTATACAAAGTGTCAAATGAAGAGTTCTAATTGTCATCCATCACATGTCAAAAACTACCAGTGATTGCTCCACTGATCAGTCATCATCTTTTAAACATTAAATCATGTCTAAATTCTTATTTGTTAATCATGTAAATGTAAGCGTAACAAAACTTGAGTAGATCAAGTGTTGTTTTAATTATTAATTATCTCTTCAAGCATTATTCATGTACTAAGCAACATGATTAAACTGTTGAAATAGACACTTTTAAATATTTACGAGCTGATTACTATGTCAGTCAGAAACCCTCCGACCTCTAGTCAGAAGCTTTCCGACTCTGGTCAGAGGCTTTCCGACTTACACAGCTGGTTTGCGGTCCGACCGCCCGATTACGATGTCGGCAGTCGGAATCTAAACCAGTCGGTCATTCTGACTCGGTTCCGACTGGTTCTTTGAGTCTTCTTGCCGGGGGGTAATGCCGTCCCCTATGGACAGCATTACCGCCATCGGTGTTACGATGTCAGTTTCCCACAGCCTTACCGTGCCAGCCTGTCCGACATGGAAAGGATGTCGGAAAGTGACTTTGGGGCCCTTAGAGAGGCCCCATTGCCCTCATGGCCAACAGCTTCTAGTCGAGGGGGTACGTGGGATACCACCCTGTAAAACACTGCACTCTGTGGCAAGCACCATTGGGTTCTAAATATAGTGCTAGTTGCTGGATTTGCATAATGTTATGTAACTTCCAGTGGGATTATTCACCAGCATATAGTTTGGGTAGTACTCACTGCTATACTTTGTCTCTTCCACATTCCATCGAGGTCGAACCACTCCCAGCGTTTTAATTTTTAATAATATGGGAATGTGATCTGAGGTTATTCTAGGGAAGATCTTTATTTGCCCATTGGCTAAAAGTACTCTAGAAAGCAAAAAATAATCAAGTCTTGCTAATTTTTGATGTGGGCAAGAATAATGCGTGTATCCTGGGTCTGGCGGCTTTAATCGAACCCAGACATCCTCCAACCGATGATCATATATAAGCTGTCGTAGGGCCTTATAAACTTTAGGTTTCCGAGCGTAGTATTTTCTCCAAAAGAACCCTGTGTGATTTCTGATAACTGAATGTTGAGATCCCCGCATAAAATCAGAGGAGATACCCAGGAAGCTAACTCGGTATTTAAGTAATCTATTATCTGAGCTTCATCATAATTGGAACCATGCACCGAACAAATTGTGAACTTTTTATTACTCATACTGCACTCCACAACAGCCCAGCATCTGTATTTGCCGACAAGACTTTTTTCTTATTGTTAAATTACGCACCATAGCCAATATAGCTACACTAGTTGTAGTGACTTGTGAGGTAGAAACCAGTAACGTATACCCTAATTCTGCTAAGACCTTTTGCTTAGACCAGGGGATATGGGTTTCTTGAATACAGATCACATCAGGGTTCACATTTTTAAGTTCTTGCACTACTCTTTGCTGCATACCTCTCTCATTCAGGCCCCAAACATTAAATGAGAAAACTGAAAACATAGTCATCTTTAACCTTTCTCTTACCGTAAAGACCAGCTGATCACTCTCTCTAAAAAAATAGCTTACTTCTTTTACTTTACACACAAACATTTGTTGTTTTTTTACCCCTTTTTTCCCCAGACCCAATGCCCCTGTCGCAGCCACCCCTATAGCATCCCAGCCAATCCTCCCCTTCCCACCCCTTGTCTAGTCTGCTAGCAGAGACCCCCTTCCCACCCTACCAAAGAGTCTGCTAGACCCGTAGGTCTTGGATGATGGAGAACCCTTCCCAGCACGGACCACCTCCCCTACCCACACAAAGGTTTCCTTGCACGTGCACTACTAGCTACATATCCTCAACCTTTCTCTACTTTACTTTAATACATTAATACATTATTACAGTCTGACTGGCATTCCTCTCATTATACATTCATCTTTACAAAATACTATAATTTTACACTTCAATGTCATGTAGATATTCTTTTGCCTTGACCGCTGATGTAAAAAACTGGGTGCTATCCTTAAGCTTAGCGGGATTCATGAGGCCTGATACTGGGAAATTAACTGCCTGAGTTGCCACCTTTTTTCCACCATTTGATGGCAGAAATCAGGGCATACAAAAAATTCAACTCCATTTCCCTTTCTCTTCCTGTCTGGCTTAGCCAGATCATACAAGGCTTGTCTGGATAAGAAATTAGATAGACTTATAAGAATTGCTCTTGGTTGCACCGGTTTACTAGCCCCCTAATTCGAGTTCTGTCGAAAGGGGAACCGGTGGGCTCTTTGTACTTCGTTATCCCATACCCAGAGCTTTAGTTCAGGGAAGGCTTCAGTAAATAATCCCACCACAAATTTCCGTGGGTCACTTCCTTAAATGCCCTCCTGGATTCCCACGATTCTTAAATTATTAAGGCAAAGCCGGTTTTCCATGTCTTCGATGTTCCATAACATATCACTGCGTTGCGTTGCCAAGTCATCTATCACCGTCTTTTGAGCAGTTGTTACGTCCTCTAAGTTAGAGATATGATTCTCAGCCTCCGTTATTCATTCAGTGAATTCAGTGCTGTATTTGACAACACGTCAAAGTGTATTTTGTAATTTGTGACAGGCACCCTGTTTTTTCTGGCTCTCCACCGGGGTCTCCTCTCAGTGCGACAATATTGTCTCATATATATCTGCCAATGAGATTTCTTCCACACGTTCCTTTGGATTCGAATGCCCCTGTCACTGTTCCTCAAGAGGGTCACTTAACCAGCAGATGGTAATGCTTGACTATTTAGAGTCGCTATATTGGACCCATCTCTACCTATCGCAGTACGTGGATTTTTTTTCTGTATAGTGTCCGGGTCTGGCATCCTGGTCCAGTTCTCATCTGGGTGCATACTGCTAGTCTCACTCCACTGACCATTTGGTGAACTAGTTGGACCATCAGACAGTTGTGCCGACTCATCTCCAGTTGAGTTCTAGTGGTCAGGCATTGAGAAAAAAGGTTCAGCCATATCCCCCTCTGTCAACTCCAGAGCATGAGCCTTACCATGGTCAGCTTTTTGAGACTGTTCAACCTGTTCACCCACTTGCTCTCCCAATACATAGCTTTTGTCATTAGCACCATTGTTAGTACTTATATCTTTCTCCATTCCTCCAGATATAGGTTCCGCTGTGTTTAGACCGGGTTCAGGCCCCCATCACATGATTTACGACATTCAGTTTATTTGGCCCATCAACGCCCCATGGGAGAATAAAACCAAGTCACTATCCATTTGACCCTCGTGGGTCTCCTCATTTATTCCAGTTTCTACCCCAGTTTCAAGGTCAATGTCATTGGCATTGCCCCCAGTATTCTCGCTGCTCACCTCATCATGTCACAGTAATACCGCATTCTCCTCCATTGTTCTGCTGCCCAGTTTAGGGCTCTTAGCTTTTCTAGCGAGTAAAAAAATGGCAGGGTTTTTTTCCCTGGCCCCACAGTCCTACAGCTCCCGGATCGTAGCTCACATAGTGTGTCTTCTCTAGCCTCTCCCTGTCGTTGTGTCTCTTGGGCGTTTTCTGTTTGCTTCCCCGAAAGAATCACCGCCTGAGCTTCTGCGCCTTGTTTGGCTCCCCTGGTATTCTTGGGGGGCATCTTTTCCCTTAGTACCTCACTCCCAATCCTCAGAGCATCCCGGCTGATCCTCCACAAGGTATACCGCACCAAATGCAGAGATGACGCCCAGAAGTCAATAAAGAAGTGCTCCAATTATGTCTCCGTCTCGTAAGTAAACTCCAGAACATTTCCAAGTGGTGCTAGCTGAATGTACCAACTAATAACTGCTAATTTGTTTAAAAAACAATGTAGGCACTGGTCATTATTTTTTATCCACCTCAGCTCTTCATTTCGGTGGGCTTCTCGGGGACGCGGTCAGTTGCCGTGCTCACTCGGCCACTGACGCAGCCGCCATCTTGCCTTTGATGTGATATTAAGACCATTGTCTCAATTAAATGTATGAACTGCTCCCATTGTTACAAAACACTGCAAGTCCTTTTTGACTGCTCAAGCATATACATTTATTTTTGGCCAAAACCACAAGAATCAAGAACATAAATCGATTGCTACCAATATGTATTTATATTAGTTAATAGAATTTATTGGCCCGATATTATCCAAATATAACATTTTAAAAGGCAGATTGGAGAAAGTGAGGTGATCTGCTCTGGTTTTCTAACAATAGAAGCTTAAATCTGTTGACAAATATTACATAGATGTACATCATCTTTGGTTTGTTTACGTAAACCTGATTAGCAGCAGCATTGCTATAGCAGTGCAATAGGGCATGAGCAGACACTAACCGTTGATGGGCGGATTTAATTAGGTTTAATATAGACAGGTTATTAGGTATTCTCTTATCTCCCACGCTGGAGTGTTATTTGAATTGAGGTTGAAGGAGAAAGAGGACTGGAGGCGTTATACTCTTTACAATTGTGTATATTGCTTCTATATATATGTCGAATTTCATTTGAGATCTGGTTATGACTGCTAATTCAACAGTTTGCAATGCAGCCTTTGGAGTTGAGTTGGCTGCACAGTTCCCTTTGGTAGAACTATTGTCACGCTGATGGCCCAAAGTGAGTGTCATATGAAGCAGTGTCTTGAAAGATAGTTCCTTTCCCTAGAGCTGTTTATTTTTAATCAGTTTTTCTTTTGAATCTTTGAAACTGTTCAGGAGCAAATGTTTTTGCATGAATAAGAATGTATAAGACACTGTTAGTTTGAGAACTGACGGAGCAGCCTTCTCCAATGCAAGTACCAAGACATGTGCTATGCTGTCTCCTAACATTTTAGTCTGGGTGTTTTGCAACTGGAGTTTGCCTTCTTTAATTAAGTCCTGCACTGCTTAGCAGGCTGTGGATCACTTTTGTTTAGTACCAGTCACAGGTTGGGAAGAGCCATTTGTATAAAACACACTTTGATATGACTAAATTGATAATGCTTGTTGAGGCTGAGGTATGGTCTGTTCAAATTAAAGAAATGCTTGTGTTCTAAGAGTCAGATGGTATTCAAACTTCACATCAACTGCCCTCAACAAGGGCCACTACACTCATCTCTGATGTCGAGTACAAGCATTTGGAATGCTTCCCTTAGAGGCCACTTTTAGTTTAGGAATGAGAGAAATATAAATCATTAGCTTTCTCTGTGCCAAAGGCTCTCTCTCAAAATGCCCATTATCATAGCCACCTGTGTTATCTCAATGGAACAAAATGTGCTTCGACTACAGCATACACGTGTAATTTCTAGGCTATGGGAATTGTCAGTCCCTCGTTGCAAATTACATATGTATAATCTAAAGCCCTTGGTACAATTCTTAGTACCAGGTTCATCTTGCATCCCTAGACTGTAAATATTTTCTCTCTAGCACGTCTGCTTGTAGCACACACAAGATATCAGTGTGTTTGTCCATTCATTGCTTTGGAGAAAATGTGGGAAACATTTATACACACAAGGGCTTCACTCGTTCAGTGTAATGTGCCAAGTAAGCCTCCCCATAGTTAAGGAATCCCAACAGAAACTATTACTTTTTCAACATGTCTCGAGGTTGCAAGGTAGCACATTCCTAAAGGAAATTGAGTGCCAGTTCATTGCCTCCATTGGATAATTTATACCTAGGAAAATCCCTATCAGGAGACCAATTTTAGATTTTTTTAAGTCAATTTTGTAACCGTGTGATGTCAATATTGCCACTATCTCTTGCACCCGAATCAGGTGTATGGTTATGTCAACATCTGTGAGGTTAATATCATCAATGTAACATAGCTCCTCCGGAAGTTGTCATAAGATCTCCATATTATGTGCTGAAAAAAAACAGGGCTATTCTCATGAATCATGTGTAGTCTTTTGAAGGAAATTTTAATTCCATCTAAGATAACAATGGTTAGATACATGTTTTCACATGCTCTGTTTTCGCTAGAAAATCCATTAGAAACTTCCAGGGTTGTTTTGTATTTTTTTCATTCCAGTTGGTTCATTAAACCTGTGGTATAAGTCTATTGAAATGAGTATGGCTGTGTGTGTGAGTTCAGATTTCTATAATCTAAAACTATTCTATAGGATCGATCAGATTTAAAAAAAAAATGGAAAAAGAGGCATATTCATTGAACACCAGACAACTCTTCTCCACATCCCTTTCTCCAGCCATCACTCCCTCATCCGGCATAGCAGGAGCAGAGGTCACCCTTTCTCCTACCTATCAATGGAGGCATGGAACAAGCTACCCTTTCATCAACAGACCTCCCGTTCTCTTCCAGAGTTCTAAAAGTCGCTGAAGTCCTGGCTATTCAGCTAATCAACTGGACCCTGCCAGAGCCTGGTCACCCTGCAGGGTGACAAGAAGTGCTAAACACATCTACTGATTGATTGATTGATTGAGTTATTGAATTATATGACAATAAAATGCCTTGCTTTTGTAGTTTGTTTAATATTGCTTTCCTATCACTCTCTGCTTCTGGGTTCATGGGATATTGAACTTGCATTTGGAGCTCACTCCATAAGGGAATAACATGTTGATTTGAGTACTTATCCCACACTGCGTGGGTTCAATTTAACGATGGGACTCGTTTTGAAGTCCATTTTCTTGCATACATGTCCCTGATATCTTCAGGTATAATGGAGGAAAATGCTGCTCATAGCACCTACTCTCCTCCGGGGGCTTACCTAATGAAGACCGAGGGCCAGTTATCTTCTGCTAAAATAATGTCATAAGCTTCAGATAAAGTATTCCAGAGGACTGATTTTATTGTGTGGGGTGTATCCCCCTCTATTTGAATGAATAACGTATAAACCTTATATGGAGGATTTACGTCTTTCCTCTGGAGCCTCAACCTGTGTAAACTCTTCAGTAGGACTCTCCACCAGAAACTCCTGGAGAGTCTGATGCACTATCATCACTTCTGCTACGCTATCTAGCAGTGCTCTTGTCCAAGTCCTGTTTCACAGATGTATTCGTAGCTGGCATTGCATGCTTCTTAGAAAGTCCTGCCCCTTTTTAAATTGAGTCTTAGTATCAGAACATTCGCTTCTCTTTCTACACTCACCTCAGTCTCTCTTAGTGATTCACTTTTCTGCTTACTATATTCATCTCTTCTTCTGTACTTTTTTTAACCCCCTCTCTCCACACATTTATCGTCTGAGTCCACAAAAGACTGAGAAGAACAACTGTAAGAATTCTGATACCATTATGCCTTTATAATTTCATTGCGGTCCCTCAAATCGTAAAAACCCCGGCTGGACTCCTGGGCGACCAGTGTTCCAGCCTGTTTTTTCTTTTTTCCCCTTGGGTTCTGTTTACTTTTCTTTAGTGGAACTCGCAATCTTGCCTTTAAGGTTGAGATGCAGTTTAACAGCTCGTGTCCCTAAAGTGTAATGACTCAGAGAGGTATAATTTTCACATATCTTTAGTAATTCCTGTTCATGTTCCTTGCACAAGCTCTTTTGCATTAACCATAGAGCACCATTTTAATACTATTGCAAATTGTCTCTGTGACTCAAATATTTTCATAAATTGTTCTTTACGATTCATTATTCTCTTGTGTGTTGTATGAAGAGAGTATTTACTTATTGTCTCCTTCTATACAAAGTGTCAAATGAAGAGTTCTAATTGTCATCCATCACATGTCAAAAACTACCAGTGATTGCTCCACTGATCAGTCATCATCTTTTAAACATTAAATCATGTCTAAATTCTTATTTGTTAATCATGTAAATGTAAGCGTAACAAAACTTGAGTAGATCAAGTGTTGTTTTAATTATTAATTATCTCTTCCAGCATTATTCATGTACTAAGCAACATGATTAAACTGTTGAAATAGACACTTTTAAATATTTACGAGCTGATTACTATGTCAGTCAGAAACCCTCCGACCTCTAGTCAGAAGCTTTCCGACTCTGGTCAGAGGCTTTCCGACTTACACAGCTGGTTTGCGGTCCGACCGCCCGATTACGATGTCGGCAGTCGGAATCTAAACCAGTCGGTCATTCTGACTCGGTTCCGACTGGTTCTTTGAGTCTTCTTGCCGGGGGGTAATGCCGTCCCCTATGGACAGCATTACCGCCATCGGTGTTACGATGTCAGTTTCCCACAGCCTTACCGTGCCAGCCTGTCCGACATGGAAAGGATGTCGGAAAGTGACTTTGGGGCCCTTAGAGAGGCCCCATTGCCCTCATGGCCAACAGCTTCTAGTCGAGGGGGTACGTGGGATACCACCCTGTAAAACACTGCACTCTGTGGCAAGCACCATTGGGTTCTAAATATAGTGCTAGTTGCTGGATTTGCATAATGTTATGTAACTTCCAGTGGGATTATTCACCAGCATATAGTTTGGGTAGTACTCACTGCTATACTTTGTCTCTTCCACATTCCATCTGCCAACCACCTTAGGACTCATAGGCAACAAGAATTGGGTGGTATGGAGCACTTTAAAAACAAAATAAATTAAAAATATATAAATACTTTTTCTGTAGTGTGTTAGCATTTGTATGTGCCCACGTATCTCCTCATGTGCTTTCTTTTAAAATGTGTGCACTTCATGTACATTAATAGTGATTTTCCCATTCGTGGCATTGTAAATTTCAACTCACTTGTCATGTTTAAGTCTGAAAACAATATACAGTAAAACAAATATGGCATTTTTAGTTATTGGAAGGTGTAATTTCGTTTTTTATAATTATATAAATCATTATGTTCCAACTTATTAGTTGTTTTTCTTCTTGGGCCAATAAGCTTTCAATTTTCTTATACAATCTACATAAATCTTATTCGCCTTCTTAGGTAGTATTTCTAACAACAAAGGTTTTTCACTGATATCGCTGTTATTGAAATATAATTGGGGTGAATTTATTTTACAAATATATTTTTAAATTAGATTTAAGTTAATAGTTTTTATAGCTAATTAAATAGATGAGTACTTGGTACGTTTAGTTGAATTTCTCAAACAGAGTAACATTTGTCTCTCTCCTTTAGCAGGAGGATTCTTTGTAGAGTATTCTGTTTATGCCCATAAATGTTAATTGATTTTTTTTTATTTCTTGATGGAGTTTTAAATCTTTTGAATCTTTTGAATCTGATTGGTCAAGTCATTTTTATTAGCTTTTTTTGGTATGTGTAATTAGAAATATTTTACTTTTATTTTTAGATGAATAAATATATTCAATTTGTTTTTTTGTTTTTTATTAAATATTCCTTCAGGTCATATATTTATTATGTAAATTTAAACAGCTTATCAAAATATGTATGTTCAATATTTTGCTAATTCCCTTATGTGGTTTGGAAAAAATATTTTTGGTTTCTACATTTTTATTGTTGATGTTGTATTGCTCTGTCTGTTTTGTCAAAATATTGGTTTTGTCAATATTACTCCGTTCTTCTAGTGTGTACTGATAGGCAATATTATTGTAAATGAGCAATCCAGTTCAAGGCGTTCACACTCCAAAATTCAGTGAAAACAGAAATTAAAATATCCAAAAGATCCTCCTTTATTAATCATAAAGTGAAACATATACAACTAGCTGGCTGCCTAATATGCAACTCAGGGAAAATGAAAGCGTTTTAAAAGAAATGTGTTTGGGGTGGGAGGCACTTGTGTGGGAAGCCGCTTCCTCTACAAAATGAGTACCTGTTATCTAGTTGGTGAGGCTAAGCTTGGAGATTGTACTCCTATGGCTAACCCTGTACAAGCATCTACAAGAGAGAGGTGAAATTTGAAATTGGACATTGCCCCAGATCTAATGGTATCTCCCCTACCTTAATCAATGCTCACGGGGTGGGCTGATTTTTGCCCTAAGCACTGATCAAGGTGAAAGAGGTCTGCAACTAATGGTAAAGAGTGCTTTCACTTTCACACTTTGGTCGGGCGAAAAGCCATCTGGTTGGCTTAAAACTTTCCGCCCGACTTCCAGCGTTTCCCTCCAAACACCATATTATTATGACTGTGGTTGGAGGGAAACTTGTGGGGAAATTCCATTCGTTTTCGGACTCGCTCACAACGCCCATGGAAAGAGGAGCCAGCCTCGGCTCTGCCATCCAGCCATAATACAGGCCATAATACAGGCTCTGTTTGAGAAATGGGTGTGTGTGAAAAAAAACTTGCACTCTGTGGCAGACACCACATGGTGCCTCCCACACATTGCAGGGTTTTACAGGGGCATACCCAAGGTACTCCTGCAACCACTAACTGTGGGTCGCTAAGGCAAGGGTTCCCTGCTAGGGGCCCCCAAAGCCACTTTCCAACATCTTTTCCATGTTGGAAAGGCAGTGAGAAACCAACATATTTAATACCGATGGCGGAAATGCCATCCATAGGTGATTATGGTGCAGTTATGACTGACCTGAAGACTCCGAGAGCCGGTCGGAACCACATCAGAATGAATGGTCGGTTTGCATTCTGACTGCTGGAATCGTAATCGAGCGGTTGGACTGCAAACCTACCACGTAGTTCCGAAAGACTCGCGGTCAAAGGTTTAGGGACTGACATCGTAATCGGCCCTTTAGTGGTTAAGAATTACAGTTTGACTACAATAAAGAGTGAGGATGTGTTCTGTGGGTCATCAGAAATGTCCATATGCTTTTCTTTTATGCAATTAATTAAACAAGATTTTGAAGTCAGTAACATGATTGAAAAAGTGTCATTGGATTGAGGATATGCCCAATATCGCCGAAAAGAGATTAGCAGCAACAATCTCAACATATTGAGGCCAATTACGATGTCGGTCGGAAAGCATCCGACTGCTATTGGAAGCTTTCCAACAGCGGTTGGGGACTTTCTGACTGACACGGCCGGTGTGCTCTCCAACAGCCCAATTATGATGGCGATCAGAATGTAAACCGGACAGTTATTCCGACGTGGTTCCAATGCGCTCTCTGAGTTTTCCGGCTGGTCGGAAGCACAACCGCAATCCCCTATGGATGGCACAGCCCCCTTGTCTTTGCGGCCAATGGTTGATGGTCATGGGGGTGCTGTGTGGCAGGCACCTTGGGGTGCCTCCTACGGGGTGCAGGGTTTTACACATACCCCCATTTTTGTCTAGGAACTTGTGTTACGGCAGAGACTGAGACTGTGTCGGTTGGAGGCAACTCCGACTGACATCGTAATAAGCCCCATTGTGTTGACTTGCGCTGTTTGTTTAGTCATGGATTCAGAAGAAATAGAAGATTTATCAACCACATGAACATGCACTTTATTGATTACATAAAAATTAAGTAATATGACCTGCTTAATGCAAGTAAAGAGCAAAGAAGAATCCAAATCAACTATTGCCAGGTTGTTACCAATTTCATGTCTAAGTTCCACAAGTACACACAGCATATTGAATCTTGTGGATCATGTGTGTTCCTCAGAACAAAAGAATAAAGCTTAAATTGATGAAGTTGAACCATTACCCCCCTACCCCGACCCTCTTTCCCGTTCTTTTTTTTCTATCTGAGAACATCACTCCATTAGAGTTACTAATACAAATTTTACACCCAATTTATATCCAATCCCTACCCATGGGGATGAGATTTTAGTAAATGATATTTAGGTCAAGAAATTTATGTCTGACGATGTTGCTTTTTAAGCAAACATTCATTGGCATTTTGTAAAATAATAACATATTGGATTGCTATTCAAGCTACTTCATCATGGACCAATTATATTTCCAATGACAATATTCTGACAATCCTAAGGTTTGATTTTGTGCTTTAGAAATATAGGAGTAAATGAATTTCCCATCAAATAATCATGCATTATTTTGTGGATCTACTAGAGAATCAAAATGAATTGACAATCTATTAGAGCTGTTGACATAGAAAATGGGGCTAGATGGGAGAGGCTGGCTGCGCCTTTGTGCTGTAATCTTAAATTTTCTGCCATTTACATAGTAGTGAGAGTAGACCAAATTAAAATATGAATTGTACTCCAGTGTTTAGTCTTTATTCCAGGCAGTCAGAGTGTTTTAAATAAATCAATATAATGCCTACTGTTGTGGGTCATGAGACTAAATTCAACAAGGTAAGCAAAGTAAAAGTGTGAAGAGCACTATATGATTTACAATTAGTATTATCCAAGGCAAAGTGGGCGAAGGTCACTCCTTGGTGGCTATTTACATCTGTAGTGTAGTTCCTATATTCCTAATAGGCTCTGCGCATTGGAATAATATATTCAGCAGTGTAGACGTAGGACTGAGGTCGACTAGGTCTCTACTGACGATATTAGATTTAATTAGTTTTGCCAGCTAGCTCAGAGGTCACTAGAAACTTTCTCGAATAAACAAGGAAGAGTTTAACTTCCCTGGATAGACAAGAAGGGATTAGCTTCTGACAACCATAAAACATGACAACTTTGCTCCCTCAGAATAAGAGTGTATCTCTAGAGTTGTGTGAAAACAATTGACAGCTATTTTACTCAGTCAATCGTGCATACTTAGTTTCACCAGAGTGCAGAGAAATAGAGAGACAGGCGTTTTCAATAAAAGGTGTTATTTATTGAGCAGTCTTCTTTCTCATGCAAGAGAAATTAATTGCCACAATTGCAATACTTAGTATAAAGTAAAGTGCGTACAGTAAAAGGAGTATTATAAAATAATACTGTAAAAGCATTGATATGGTTTCTTAGCCATATGATACTTTAAAATGGATAAAATATATACATACATAAAAACATTGACTAACGTACTCAACTGGTGCTTCTAATCTACGCCTACCCCGGTGTACCTGACCTAAGCCTAATACGTGGGAAGGAGTAAGTAAGTGGCAGTTTAAGTTAAGTTGGTTTTGCCAAGGATCTGAATCGAGAATTCTCTTAAGGGTTTAGTCAGCTCCGTACCTGGGTAATAGAATGTAGGAGGTTTGGTAGTTCTCTCTCAGGACTCGATATCCCAGCAACCACAAGGGCGGCTGGAAACACCGGAGCTGGATATTCTCGGCTGGAGAAAAGACAGCGTCTTTCTCAGTGCGTCAAAAGGGAGGGGCGGCGTCCGTGGGCTCTCGCATCAGCTGGGCTCTCGGGCAAGTAGATAGCCGCTCTGCTCCAAACCACCGTGTGTTTGCTTAAGGCAACTGTTGGCATATTTATACCTGAAAGGTGCCGGGTTTGACGTAAGGTTGGACATAGGACGTCAATAAAAGATGTCACTATGAACTGGCCGTTCTTTCAGTGCTCGCAGGATTTCTGGAACAAATCAAAACAAAAGCAAGGGGAATTGCCAGGTTGCTGGAGGTTTGGTTTGTTTAAAGAATGCGTTGTACTTTCTAGGAGTCTAGGGGAGTAGCCTTGCCGTATTTGGACTGCATGGGCTATTACTAAATATGGATATGATTCTTATGCCTTTATAAGGATATTATTTATTATAGCCATATAAGGGCATACATTGGGAAAATCGAATTAGGGTCCTAGATAGAAACCCAACACATCAGTGGAGCAGGACCCTCAGCTTTGCCTCAGGTCCTGAGCCTCAGGTTGCCTCTGAGTACACTCCAGTCAAAACCTACCTGGGAGTGTGCTCCCCTTGGCTAATATTGCTTCGATGCAGTATGGTTCACTGGTTTTTATATGATGTGATGCACACAAATTATTGTATGCAAATCAAAATTTAGAAGATGATGAAATGCTCCAAAAAATAATGATGGTGCCTTTAAACAATAATTAATTTGAATTCCCTATATTTTTACATCTTGTAACATACTTTGTTATTAAGAAAGCATCTTTGCAAATTGTTGAACTTATAGTAACAAATACGGGATATTTAGCAATACACAGATTCCTTGGTTACATGCGGAGGATGTGAAAACCATGTGCCTGGCAATCCAATTAGAGGGCAATATTTAGCAATATCAGAGGTGAGGGGGGCCACGGTCTACATATTTGTTTAAGTTGACATTCATTGCCTATTGAGTGTGTCATACCTTTAACTTTTCTTTATTAGTATAACTAGCAGCCCGTCCCGACCTTGTCCGGGAGCAATCAGGCTTCAGGTCCCCCGCCCGCCCCTGCCCCCGCCCGCCCTGACATTGTGCGTGGGTCCCCTGGAGTAGCAGCCTGTCCCGACCTTGGCTTCAGGGCCCCCCCTTGCCCGCCCCGACATTGTCCGTGGGTCCCTTGGAGCCTTACCTCATCTGCCGCACCTCCCCGCGCTCCTGAGTTCACCGGCCCGTCGCTCCTCGCCGCTCCTCGCAGCCTGTCCGCCGCTTCTCACTGCTCCTCGCCGCTCCTCCCCGCCTGTCCGCCGCTCCTCCCCGCGCTCATGTCCGCCGCTCCTCCTCGCGCTCCTGGACGCCGCTCCTCCCCACGCTCCTGGATGCCGCTCCTCCCGCGCTCCTGATGTCAGCACGCACGTCGCGGCCGGCGCTACTTCCATGGGACTACTTTTTTTTATCGTAAATTTTTTAAATAACTTATATTTTTTTAATTTATATAGCCTATGTCCATCTGCATACCCTGACAATTACAAAGATGTATCGGGTGTGTGGATTGGCGCTGTGGTTCCCGAGTTTACCCGCCTCAAAGGTTCAAAGTTCTTCCTTTATAATAGTAGTATAGATACAACTTTAGATGTGCCAAACTTTCCAAAAGTAATTGAGACAGCCAATGAACTGTGAGGCCTGCTAGTTTCCAAACACTTTGGACAGTTTTGTGATCTCTTGGCTTCCATACGCCTCAATAAATTCTACTCAAATACTTGTTATATGAATTGACAGAAGGTACCTAAACCCCAAAAGTGTATTATTTTACATTTTCTGATAGCTTGCATTGCATTATATTTTGTCATAGTGCATCCCATCACAAAAAGACAGAATAAACTATAACATGATGTGACAAGAAATACAGCATGAAAAAATGGTTTCATGGTGTTAGAGCTGAAAACTATGTTAAGACTGGATTTACAGATAATAGTCTGGTATGGAAAAATGGTCCTTTTTTTCAGTGGCAAAAATATTTTTCATCCACGAATCCTACCTACGGCAGGTTTGTATACTCCATCCCCTTTCATTTGAAGAACATATTTTGCTTTAAAAAAGAAATTGCATTCATTTCCGTTATTTACTAATGTGCAATGTGTAGATGCCAAAGGTAAATGTTTGCAATACTTTTAATAAATGCGGTGTATGTTAATGTCTGCTTCATGTCTTCAAAACATCGAAACGTGTGCCTCAAATTAGTCACAGGATTTGGATTTCAGCGTTTAAAAATATAGCTGTTGATTGCCCGCACGTTTGCTATCCGCTGATTTTAAGAATAATGCTCAGTTGGTAAAGGAACATTAATTTGTTCTTGTTCTTGAGACTGGCAGATGTCACTTCGCCCTGTGTGGGACGTGAGTGACAGATATTTTGCTGCTCAAGAAATGAGAATGCAGAAATTCAAGAGAGCCCCTGGGATTTCACTGGTCATTTGTGGGCAGCACAAGGGCAAAACAAGACGCTGTGCTAATGTTATTCTGCTTGTTGCTGCTACCCTGCACTCTACTGCACATTATTATTTTTTTTATTTTTTTCAAACATTGTTTCTACTAAAAGATTTTTCCCCAGTTACAGAGTAAAGTGCAATTACCTGAATCTAGCTTGTTACCGTAGGTTTCAGTTAATTGCGGATCCGAGCCTTTCTGCTCATTAAAATACGTGTCAAGAAGCATTTGTCTCTTTGAACATTTACATACTGTCTGTGTGTTTTGGCTTTGTAAGAAATAAATGGCATACAATTTTACAAACATGTCAACCAATAAATTAGATTCTATTTATGTGGTAGTTAAAAAGATCAAAACGATGAAAAATTAAAACCAACTAGAAACATTTCAACGTTTGACTTGAAAATGCAACCCGCGTATCCTATTCCTAGAGTAAACACTATAATGATTGTGAATTGTTTAATTGCACTAATAGTTCTTTTTATAACTTATACATACATGTACTTTTTCAAGTGAATGTTCATTTTTAGACTTATTTGGAAATAACATTCTTTCTGTTAATTGGCCTTTAAAGCAATAACCGCCTATTTAGGATAGAAAAAGGGGCATGCATCTACAATTTTAAGCCATACGCAGATAAAAAAATCACAGTCGTGTACGTGGATGAATCTCTATATTAAACCCAACATTGTCCTTTGAGCTTTGATTTTTTCGAAACATCAAAAATGCAATTGTGTGTCAATAATTAAAAAAAAGCCAAGAAAAATACTAGAGTGTACCTGTTTCTGCATTAATTATTGTCTTAAGTTCCCCACGAGTTGCACATTCTTTTTTTTTTTTTTAAATGAACCCCCAAATCTATTGCAGAACTATGAAAAAGGCAATAATATTCACATTAATATTTTAAATGATAAAGCTCTGGAGGCCTAATCTAAGCTGTGCTAAAATCAACTGCAAGTTCAAAATGTTTTCATATACTAACACGCACGTTAAATATGTAATATTTTATTTTGTATCAGTTCAGTTATAAAAGGTTTATAGTAAATCGAATGAGACTAGCGGGAATTACATTTACTTAACTATGAGTGCTTAGATTCTTATATATTTTTTTTAGAGTTGTTCGTTTTCCAACCACCCGTTGACCAAAGCCACTTGGTATAAACTGAAGGAATTAGACCATTAGATTACTGGTAGTTAAGAACCATTTAAGGTATCCTCTGATTTCAGCATATAAGGACTGAGACACACCCGTACACATATCCTAAAATGTAATACATGTTTGTTTATTTAAACGATCTCCAGCAACATACAGACTTAATAAAAGTGGGGACGCGCTTAAAGAAAGGGGGACCTACAGCTTGCTGGTGCAGATTCCATGCCGAATAAATCCCTGGCGGGAGCTTAAGCCCAGGGCAACTAATCCTACTGCCATTCCTACGCCCCTAAACAGTCTCAGGAGCCGCTATCCACCCTGATGGGACCACGGGTCCCAGGGTGCAACATGAACTATCTCTACCACCACCCCAACAGTCACAGCTGCCACAGGTGAGCGGAGGAGTCTCACATCGCTCTACAAAGAGCAGCCTCCCTCACCGTGGCGCGTGACGCGTGTGGGCCAAGGGCGGGCCCATCAGTGCCCGTCGGTGACCGGATAAGGCTGGGCTGGGCCACCCCTCTTGGACCTGTCGCACATCCCTTTGGTCTCGACTGGATTGGCCTGGTGAGTACCCAAAGTGGAAACCCTGTAATCAAAATCAAACTAGTTGGTATAGTCAGCAAAAATTGACAACAGTCACCCTCCCACCAAATGACTAGTTGAAAGTATATTCGTGGTAACTTTATGGATACCTGACTCACTCTATTAATAGATGTCCTATTTGCAATTGGATTATAACCATATAATTGTGATACGCAGCAGAATAATATCAACGGACAAATTTTGGTGAACTTTTGAAATAACTTTTTGTACTAATTACTGGTATGGGGAAAAGAAAGGCAGAATTTGGTAAAGGACAACGTAAGCAGCCAGACTTGAAAAAGGACTTGAATGCCCGCTCCTCATTGCGGAAACCTGCACTGGCTCCCCGTCAACAAGAGGATATCCTTCAAGCTCCTCACCCACGCACACAAGGCACTCCTGAAGTCCAGCCTACCTCAACAGACGGCTCTCCTTCTACAACCCTACCGCCAGCTCCGCTCCGCCGACCACTCACTCGTCACCATCCCGCGCATTCGAAGAACAACCACCGGTGGGAGATCCTTCTCCCACCTCGCCACCAAGAAATTGAACACCCTCCCACTGAGCCTACGACAGACCCAAGACCTGCTGACCTTCGGGAGGATACTCAAGACCTGGCTGTTCAATCAGTAGCGGCCCCCCTCCAGCTCCTTGAGATCCTTGCAGGTATGTAGTGCTCTTTACAAATGATTGATTGATTGATTGATTGAACTCTAGCAGACCCTACATGTAGCTGCTAAGTCAAAGGACGGGGCAGCCTTTTGGAGGGCTGTAACGGCCCCCTTCCTAGACCCGGGGGATACGCCCAAAATTGAAATAGCGATAACAGAAGCCCAGTGGGTGACACATTTCACCACAATCTTTGGTAATCCCAATACTTTAAACTTAATAAAAATTCCAAATGAGGGAAGTGACGAAAATAACCCCTCATCTCGATCACCCATAAATCTTCAGATTACCATAGAAAAGATAAACAGGGCGATATTGGCAAGTAAGGGGGGTAAGGCGCCTGGCCCGACAGGTTTCCGCTTGATTTATACAAAGCAAATGTAGACCTTTGGGGCCCCATCCTGACCCAAACAATAATGGCCAGCTGCTCCTCTAGGTACATTGAGACTTGGAGAGAATCCATTTTAGTTCCCATCTTTAAAAAGGGAAATAGACAAGACCCAACGTGTTACCGACCAATATCCCTACTGGATTCCTCAGCAAAAATCCTAGGGTGCATCATATTAGAGAGACTACAAGATTGGGCTGAGTAAAACAAAATATTGTCAGGCCTCCAATACTGTTTACGTAAAGGATTGGGAACCGTTGAACAAAGCCTTAATTTAAGCATCCTAATTGAAAAGTAAACCCACATAAACAAAGGAAGACTATTTCTAGCGTTTGTAGATCTAACCGCAGCCTTTGACTGGTGATACATATGACTCTGTGGGGGGTCCTACATAAATTGGGGGTAAATGACACTATTATACATTTTCTGAAACATCTTTACAAGAACGCTAGGGGTAGTGTACGCTATGGTACTAATGGAGAATGCACAGGCTCCTTTTTAATAAAAAAGGGGGGTCAGACGAGGGTGTGTCCTGGCCCCCTTTCTTTTTAATCTCTACACAAACGACCTAGAAAAAGCACTGATCCAAACAGATCAAGATTTTCCTGCGACTACTGGCCGGCCCATACCATCATTAATGTACGCAGATGACGCTGTTTTGATGTGTCGCACTCAACTAGGTCTACAAAGATTACTCGATGGCTTTGTAGCATTTATGTGAGACCTGGGCCTAAGGGTAAATACCTCAAAAACGTTTATCATGAGATGCGGCACAGGAAGCAATAAATGTGGAGAGTTTTTTATAGATAACCGCAGAATTAACTTTGTTAACACTTTTAGCTATCTAGGCATATTATTCGATCATAAATCCACCTTGGCTCAGGCAGTGCACACGAGAAGACTTGCATTTATGAAAGCCACGGCAGCCTTAGCCAGCTTCTCAAAAAAACTAGGCACAAGGCCTCCACAAGCACTATTGCAAATCTATAGGGCCAAATGTGCATCGACAGCCATGTACGATGCAGGATTACGGGGATACAGTAATGTACAACCCCTTCAAACAATAGAAAATACGTTTTTAAGATATGTATTGGCCCTTCCTAGAAGTGCATCATCATACATCTGCCATGCAGAACTGGGTATTCCATTTTTAACAGATTTAATTAAAACAGAACAAAATATGCTTTGGCACAGGTTATGGACAAATGAGGAAACCCATCTAAACCAGGAGGTCTTAAATGATGTTATGAGAATGACTGACGTAAAGAAACTGAAATGGCAAAAATAAATCCAGGACTTTTTGAATGACTGAGGTTATCCTAACTTTTACAATGATCCGAAAACTATGGGAGCAATACCTAGGAAAGAGCTGAAAATAAACTGCATTGCATTACTTGAATCACTTTGATTATTAAAAGAAACAGCTAAGCCCACAGTAGTGCACCCTCAGATGGTATTGACAACCCATAGTATCCAACCCTATCTCATTCTAGAACCCAGTCAATATGACAGACTACTGTTAGCAAGATTCAGATTGGATATTTTCCATCGTATTACTAGTTTTCTGAAAATGAGTGATTGGACAAGAACAATGCAATTATTTCCCTGCGATGATATTTCAGAGCAAACTACGATTCATGTAGTTTTTCTGTAAATTCTATAACTTGCAAAGAAAAAAATGGTTACTTCCGATTTTAAAGAAATTTGCTCTTAGGAGATGCCGACCGGCGTTTTTAGCTTTACACCTATGAGACAATGAATTTGTGATATGTTGCCTGACAAACTTCCTGAAAAGTGTGATAAAATGCAGGAAATCAATAATAGTGTGACTAGAGTACTATTCCTAGAAATTGTTATTGCTGTGGAAAATGAGATTTTAAATTGTCAAAATTTCAAATAACAATGTATCTTTTTTTATGTGCTTTTTTGATTCTAGTTTGTAGAAATCGAATAAAGCTAATCTATCTTAATAAAAGTGAGGGACAATGTTAAATATGTCCTTTCTATTACAATTAATTAAAGCAGACGTGGCATATGTTCAATTTTACAGGTTCGGCTAGATATGTTTTGCTGTAGCAAGCTGCACAAAATACACATAAAGCATAAGCAGGGGAAAAATAAACAGTGTGCAGAAATATATGTAACCCAATAATTAGAAATTATGAAAGAATATACTATCACAAAAAATCACACCTTCCTATGCCCAAGAACAAACCTATGCCAAAGACCATACTATTTTCCATGAACATTAACATTTCGAAAACAAGGTTTTCAAAGAAAAGCAGCAACATTCAATGCTGCTATGAGCTTCATTCTCTGCACATCTCTGATTTCCTTCAGAAATTAAATTAACAACCAGTGACGGCCCGTCACCTGCCAAAGTGAGCAGGGCAGCCGAAGGACGGAGGTGGGGGGATTCGGGGACCAAAAAAAGAATAATAATAACTTAACTGATCGCCACCGGCTGCCACATTGCGCACTTTCAATCTTCTTCTTCTGGGCACAGGCTCCCAGTCTGCAATGCGGCCAATCCTGATGCTGCATGAAAGCAGCATCAGGATTGGCCTGAGCACTGTCAACTTGCGCTCCCAGGCAAACTGGGAGCCTGTGCCTGCTCTCTCCTGCCCCAGCACCGCACTTTGGGCTGGAGAGAGCTTTAGTGCATATGACAGTTTGGCCGGCCTAAGACTCCTCCATCAGCAGTGTCATCCACCTGGACCAGCCCCCAAGGCTCGTCAGAGTCCTGGGGGTGGGTAGAGGGGGATTAAAATACAACGATAATAAAACAAGTTTAAATGCTGTTTTATTATCGTTTTATTCGAGGGTGGCAGGGGAGGGCGGCGCTCCTCCGCCCTAATGGAGGGGCCACCGCTGCCAGGAACATACACACCATGAGAACACTTATCAGTCAGGCCAAAGCAAACTTGAGAGACTTTGAAGGAACCTGTCACAAACTAAGGAGTGA
The DNA here is from genome assembly GCF_964261635.1 of Lissotriton helveticus. Classification (NCBI taxonomy): domain Eukaryota; kingdom Metazoa; phylum Chordata; class Amphibia; order Caudata; family Salamandridae; genus Lissotriton; species Lissotriton helveticus. The sequence continues at coordinate 1,082,595,034 of NC_136061.1, read as the reverse complement.
TTGCATTTTCAGCAGATTCAGCATAATGCTGTTGCAACCAGCATGTCAAGCACATTGCTGTCTACAAGCCCATCACAGGTCATCTTCAATGCCATTGAGGGTTGACATTTCAATGCCACACATTTAAGCCAAGCTAAGTGATCAAGTGCAAAACCTCTCTCACACTGCTTTCTGAAGAAAATCACAGGATTCCCTTTCCCAAACAATCCTAAATCAGCCCTTTAGATCCATGGCTTCCTGGTGGCCATCCCGCCACCCTGAGCCACAAACTGAGCTAAGGCATGGGTGATTTCAACATACATTGGATTGACCGCAATAATTCCCAGAAAGCACATCTTAGACACTGACACCTGATTATAGACAAAGAGTACTCTGCATGCTTGGACTACAGGATACCAGTGAACTGAACAGAAACCTTTGAGGTCATTTCTTACTCTAGTATGATGCAAAAGAAACAGGTACTAGAAAAACATCTTCATAGCAAAAGTCACCTTCTTTAGAACTCAGCTAGAAACGGCCAGAACCATGTGAACAAACGAATTCAATAACTTCAGACAACAAATCTTCCCCACCACCTTCACAAATAGAAATCCAACAGTTGAGTGCTGGGAGGACTTATACAATTTCTTTGCCTACAGGTACATGTAGATTGAACAATCTCTGGTTAACCCTTCTCACGCCACAGAGCACCAAACACCACAAACCTACACTCTACCTCTAGGACCAACTCCAGCATAGAAGCATCTCAACCCCCCATCTTTAACCCAGAAGAACAATACCTCCTGGAATTAATTCAGGGCAACTCACAGAAGATGTGCTTACCAAAACCTTATCTAGAATGAACAGTCCCATACTTTGAAGCTAGGACAGATCACACAGCTTCACAATAAACCTGAAGACATGAACAACTTCCGCCATTACCAATCTTCCCTTCCTGGCCAAAGTCCTCAAAAAATGGATACTCAATCAACATATTGAAGAATATGGTCTAATTGACATCTTTCCATCAAGTTTCAGGGCAGATTGGAGTGTGGAAATGGCCTTCCTTAATGTCACCAACAACATATATAGAATGCTTGATGAATGGGACTCATACCTACTGATACCCTGTGACCTCTCTTTGGCGTTCAACATGGTCAAACATGAAATCCTCATAAGCACCCTATAATCATGCATGGGCATTGGAGGCACAATTCTGAACTGATTCTCTTCATTCCTCAACAATAGATTACAACTAATAAAAATAAAGGACTCCCTCTCAAACCCAATCCCTATCATGAAAAGTGGTTCACAGAACTCCATCTCTCTTCAACCTCTACTTTGAGAAGCCAGACTTCGATTATTCATCAAGCCAACCTTGCATATCATCAATATGAGGCTGCAACTAAACTCTGCCTAAAAATCTCCTGTTGCAATGATTTCCTACACCTAAATAAAACACCAAGAAAAGCACAACACTTGCAATCTCTCAACTACTTAAAGCTCAACACACAGTAGACGGAATTCCTACTAATCTCTCAAAATGCCAATCCAATAGTGAATCATCCCGCTGGATGTGCTCACCTGTACTCCCAAAACCATTTACTTCACTCAATCACTGGGAATATCACTGAACAAGCACCTTAATATGGCATTCCACATCAACTTCACAGCTAGACTCCTCAAATGGTCAAATCTTTCATCCGTGAGAGTGACCTACAAGATGTGGCGTAAGTGTTTGTTGTATCTAGACTTGAATATGGAAATGTGACTCTCACCCACACCCCAGAAATTCACCTGGCTCCCTTAAAGGCCTGACTCAGTGCAGCAGCCAGACTCAAATCAGGAGCGACTGTTGTGTAGTTCCTAAAGAAAATATACAGGATCTGCACGTTTGGACAACACACACTGTAGGATTGGTGTCCGACGAACTCTGATCTGCCCCATAGGATATGCTGGCACTTTTTGTACCAACTAGCTCACAGTGCCATTAGACTCTCCTCTTACCAATTACCAAGGAGAGAATATTTCTTGGCAACCATCGAACATGACAACCCTGATCCCTCAGGTCCGTGGAAGCAATGTACTACCTTTCGCTCAGTCACTCGTGCTTTCTTAGGGGCCGATTATGATTGCGTTCTTTCCGCATCCCCCGGGCCGGCAGAAGCCACCGCCGGCCCGGAGGATGCGGAAAAAACGCTGCGGAGCCTCCAAAGACCCACCGCCATATTAGGATGGCTGATGGGTCGGGAATTCCGTCCGCAGCTTTTCCGCCGCGGTCGCTTTCCGACCGCGGCGGAAAAGCTCTAACATGACTGCCAGCCATATTAGGATGGTGTAAAAGACATGCTTTTCCGCAGCGGCTTTTCCGCCGTGGAAAAGCATACAGACTTTTACTTCAGGGGCCCGTTGCGGGCCCCCTGGGTGAAGGGGGGGTGGGGGTGCACATGGGGGTACCTATGTTACCCCCCTGCATTTGCGTGCACAAAGCAGCAGGCACCGCGCGGTGCCTGTCGCTTTGTGCATTTAAATGCGATGCATGCATTTTTAACATTGCGGCGGGTGCAGCTTGAAGCTGCACCCGCCGCAATGTTAAAGATAGAGGATGTGACCGTCACCCTGGCGGTCACATCCTAATCTGCTCGGAGGGAACGCCGCAGCCCTTGCGGACGCTCCCTCCTCCTCAGGGGTCGCGGACGGACTCAGTCCGTCCGCGATCATAATCGGCCCCTCAGTTTGTCTCAAAGAGATACACCGGATAAAACAAGCTGGGCATTTTCAATAATCATTTATTGAACAGTTGTTATTCCGGTGTAAAATAGATGTGCTGCAACAACCGTTAGACAGTATAAGATGTACATGATTAGCAATATTACAAAGGTAAAAGGATGGTAGAGTTCTACCTTCTTACTAAAATCATGAATACATTCAAGTATATAAAACACATGTTAAAACATGCATACTCCTACGATGCCTTCCTAACTAGATGTATCTAAGTGTACCTAGCATGGGTGTAGGTGTTAAGCCAAGAATTCCTCTAGGATTTAGTCAACCCCATTACCTTAAGTGAGACTGTGGGACCCAATCCTGGTCTTGAGCTGGTCACTACGGAAGGGATGATAGACCACTGCGAGCTGGAGTGTCTGCATGCAGCAACCACAGCGTCTCTGGTCAGTGTGTAGGCTGTGAACTCGCAAATTGCGCATGCAATTCCCATTGTCATGCCTAAATACAAAGGATTGCATATCCCCTGTAGTTAGTCTGGAGCCAGGGCGGGGCGACCTGAGCACTTCAAAGGAAATTCTATAGAAGCTTCTGCCACTTTAAAGAAGGATCTAGGTATAAATATTGGACCTCAAGCACCAACCCTTCAGTACATTTCTCGACATGTGGAAGAGTGCCAGGACGAAGGACTGATGTGATGCTGGAAGGACTGCCATTCTGCTGGACTGCTGCCCTGTTGGAATGATGCCATGCTGGATTCCTGCCCTGCTGCCCTCCTGCAGGGAGGATAAGAAGGATTGGACCTGAAACTTGTACCTAGGACCTCCAGAGTGACTCTAAGTACCGGTCTTTTGTACCTTGCACCTTGACTCTGCCGACTGTGAGTCCTACCCTGCTAATTGGTTTCATCCCAGTCCTTGACCCTTGTAAGTAGGCCTCAAGGAGCAGTGCCAGCCCATCTGTGGATGCAGCATAACCACTGTTTCTCCTCTGCTGTGCGGCGCAACCCAAGTTGAACCGATGCATCAATGCTGTTGCATGGACTTCCCTAATGCGAGGACTCTGCATCACCCATCATAGCTTATCCGGCCCTCCACTGCGTTAGGCAGCTGCATTTAAGGACATTACTTCACCCAACTCAGCTTCTTGAAACTTCCTCTGCACAACCCATCCCCATGCAAAGACACTGCATTGCCCGCCATAGCTCCCGGGAACTGTCGCTGTACGAAGCATATAGTCGCCTGCACCTTGTATCGCTTCTGCTGCCTGACAACACATCCTCTACACAGGACGCCGCATCTTTTTGCAACCAGGATTAAGGTATTGTGTCCAGAGGCAGGGCTTTACACTGCCTGCCCTTTTTTCAGGTAGATAGATTAAAGTCATTTTCTTGCTGTCCCAAACAAGTAATGACCCCCAACACCTTGGAAGAAAACTCTCAAACTGTGGGATCATTGTTTTTTTAGAAACAAACTCCTGCTTTGGGAGCTCATTTCTGAAAAACAAATAAAGTTTACATTTTGATGAATGATGGCGGCAGCCCACCAAAGTTTTTCTGAAGAGAATCACAGTAACAATGGTTCCTTTCCAGCTAGAGAGATAACTGATGGGCTGGCTGCCATCTTTAAATTTGGTGGAAGGTGTGCCATCAGGGTGGATGAGGTAACGTCCTCCCACTCCCTGATGGTTGGAGTATCATCCTTCAAACCGTATATTAGGCCCTAATATCAGAAAGCATATGGAACATAGTGGGGCTCACAAAAGCGTCGTTCAGATATAAACCAATTACTATTCGTAATGATGTGCTACCTGCAGGAGGAGCTGGACGACATAGAGGAATTGGTGTCCACAGTCATCAGTCGGGAGACGGTGACTGGAGTCAGGGGACCTGACACTGCTCAACATGACCGGACACAACAGCAACAGGGTGAGTAACAACTAGGGACTTTGGGGACAGGGGAGATGGACACAATGGGACTTACGCACAATTAAGTAGAGCACATCTGTGGACAAACCATGCCCCAGACCCCCAACACCCACCAAGAGACCAATGTATGACACATCTCAGCACTGTATAAGCACAGAAGGCAAAGGCACATCACAGGAAAGGGATATGGGGCAGCAAAAAAGAGCAGCAGGAGCCACACCCCCGAAATGCAGCAAACAAAAATAACATGCAGAGCACAGCAACACTGACAACAATGTGGCACAATCCGCAACACATCCACAACAGAACACAGGACACAACTGGTGCCGACTGGGTGTAGTCACTGACCAAGCACAAGTGGCATTGCAGGGAAATGTGAGACGACAATTTACAAGTACGAACACACACACGTCTGTTGTCAAACTGTCCACTGTCCCCCATCAAATAGGCAGCTCCTCCCAAACAACCACTACGTACACAGTCATGCAGACTGTATGTAAACATGTACAATGTGACAACACACATGTGAACACATTGTTAAACTGCATCTCCCCTTCACATTGCAGAGGGACAATCAACACCCCCTGCAGAGCAGCCCAAACCTCTCTTCTCTGATGACGAAGAGGACCACCACAGCTTCGAATCTGATGCCCTCCAAGAGTTCATTGACAGCTACATCAGCCCATCCTTCGGGAGCAGGGCAGCCCAGCTGCAACGAGGGCACCCGACCCCCTGCGCAGACCACACAGCAGGCAGCAGGCCGCACCCATGACCACGGTTGCCTCCCAGGATCCCTCGAAGAACACATGGCCTTCCACTGGCTGAACAGGTGTGGGTGGGCTTTGACCGCATGGCAGACAAACTAGATGCCATATGTGGGTATCTAAGTCCCATCAGGGACCACTTACAGTCCCTAATGGACACTAATGGACACCCACAGTCCGCTCCATGCTCTCCAAGGAACCATGGCTGACATCGTAAAAGTTATACAGATCAAAAGAGAGAGAGGGGACTAGGTAGGCTAGCCCGTATCCCCTGGGTTATATGTCAAGATCAATGTGGACTAGCTAATTTTAGGGGGGGGGGGTTAAAGTGACTCAGGTACGTCAGACAATAAAAAGGAAAAAAGCAATGTTTTCCTTATGAAAGCCCTCACCCACCGACCTAGTCAGTGGCATGCTTCATCATCGGGCCCACCACGGTGGGCCCGATGATGAAGCATGCCACCGACTAGGTCGGTCAGGACTAAGTCAGGACTAAGTCAGGACTTTTACGATGTCACGTCAAGATCAATGTGGACTAGCTAATTTTAGGGGGGGGGGGTTAAAGTGACTCAGGTACGTCAGACAATAAAAAGGAAAAAAGCAATGTTTTCCTTATGAAAGCCCTCACCCACCGACCTAGTCGGTGGCATGCTTCATCATCGGGCGGTGGCATGCTTCATCATCGGGCCCACCGCGGTGGGCCCGATGATGAAGCATGCCACCGACTAGGTCGGTGGGTGAGGGCTTTCATAAGGAAAACATTGCTTTTTTCCTTTTTATTGTCTGACGTACCTGAGTCACTTTAACCCCCCCCCCCTAAAATTAGCTAGTCCACATTGATCTTGACGTGACATCGTAAAAGTCCTGACTTAGTGACAAGAATGTCTGACTACTCAGAGTGGCTCCATCGAGCTCTCCCGTGAGGTGGGAAACATGTGGAGGCTCATGGAGACCATGGAGTGGGCCAATGCAGAAAGAGAGGCTGCCACAGCTGCACACCAGCGAGTGGTAACTTGGTCCCTCAATGACCTCAAAACCATGCTCATGGGATTGCTGCCACAAAGCCTGACGCTGATGCATGCTGCTGCTACCACTACATCCACATCTCCACCCCTGAAGTGTCAGTGCCACACAGTGCGGCATACATTCCACCTCCGGCCCCTGAGGTGTCACTGCCACACAGTGCTGGAGAAATGTCAGCACCACCCACACATGAGGCACATGGTAAAGCTGAGGATGAAGAGGCGAATGAAAGCACCATCGTGGTAAGAAGGATGCAGTAGCACTCATCTCTGTCATATGGCCAGTTTCAGCTTGGTTCTGCCCTCTGCATCATAACCGTCCACTGTCCCCCAATGCACTCTGTGACACTTACCTTGGACCTCGCAATGGACTGCCATATTCTGTTTGATCGCCAATGACACAGCGATCAGACTGCAGAGTGAACTCTTCTTCGTCCTGTGGACTTGTCATTCCCTGAAGGACTCTGGCTGGCCCTCCATGGGCCAACATCATCATTTGGGATTTGCATGGCCCTGTACTGCTCCAGATGCATTACTCCACTGAATGTGCATTAAACATTTCGTGTCTATGTCTATGGTCTTTCATGTGTGGTAGTATTGATGAATGTAGGGTCAGTGAATTTCCCCTACGTCCATGTGGCTCATGTCGTTGGACTTGGGTCACAAGATGACACATTGCCCGATGTTGTCCAAGTGGCTAGGACGCAACAATGGGATGAATGCATTAGTTCCTTCCTCGTCGAGCCCTGGATGGAACCACGCCCATAGCCCCGGGGTCATTGTTCAAACTCTTGCGCTGGACTGGCAAACGCTAGGCCAGCCCACTACTCTTTTGCTCACAGGGGACGACGACAACGCTATGGGTGCCAGGTCTCTCATGTAGTGATCTGCTGTTCACTGGTCTAGTTGTCAGCATGCCACAGCCACTCCCTCATGGCTGGTGTACACCCACACCACACCCATCCCGCACACGCATCACAGCACATGTGAACCTGCCAATAAAAAGGGCAGGACGCACGTGCACGCCGCCATTTCCAACCACTCTTGGGGTGTATCCGTGTGGTGTGCATGTAGGCATAGAGGGCCAGGGGCCTACAACATCACATTCCGCCGGCCTGGAGGTGACATGATGCCGTCCGCACCACAATACTCAATCATAGAGGGTTCATGACTAGCAGGGCACAAACTTGGTGGCACCGGATACGCTGCAGCTGGCACAGGCACACCACCACGGGAAGGTGACTTTCAGTGCACTGGGGTAGGGGCACCTTAAGTGCTGAGCGGGTATGCAGCCTGCAATGATGCCCTGTCCCGGTGTTCCGGAGGGCTCAGGTTGTGTGTGCCCTGCTTGACTGCAGTGTAGGCCTGAGCCAGCAGGCAGCGCCGGCCCACTGCCACGTGGCGTCACCTCCTGGATCACAGAGTTAGTGGCACCCATGATGTTGAGCAAGTGTGCAGTCTGCGATGAAGAGGGGTGCACTGGTATGTCCTCTGCCATGGAGAAATTAAGACCCAGCCCCAAATGTGAGACCCGTGAGCTTGCGGGCGGAGTTGCATGATGTGGAGGGTGACATGTCCGTGAGCCACAGGCTTGGGGCTTGCACCCGCATGTGGTGGGCCCTCAGTTCTACACGCTAGTGGCAGCCGGTGAGCAGTGAGGCCTGGGTGCAAAGTGTTGGCACGCTCTCTCCCTGTCCCTCTCTTCTTTTCTCTGTGTCTCTCTCCCCCTCTCTGTCCGTCTAGCTCTCTCTCCACCTCTCTATCCGTCTATCTCTCTCTCCCCCTCTCTGTCCTTCTATCTCTCACTCCCTCTCTCTCTCTCTCCTTCGCTCTCTCTCTCTGTCCCTTGATGTGTGCATGACACACCTTCTCATCATGGTATTTGTCTTGCAGGCTGTGACCTACGGAGTGTCCCGAGAGGTGCCGCCATAAGTCTTCATTTCTGTTCTGTTTGTTTTAATACATTTTATTTGTTGCTTCGAAGATGAATGTGTGATGCTCATTTTTGTGTCGACACATGCATGTAACCAGATGTGATTGTGCGTCATCAGGGGGAATGTTTAGTACATGATTCCATGTAGTTGATGTGGCATGTCTTTGTCTAGTTGGGGGCCTTGGAGGAGGGGTCCTTGGGGTGGAGGCAGTGGGTGTTGTGGCACTCTTGGGTGTCCAGGCTGCATGATGAGTGGCTCCATGGCATCGGTTGTTCTTCAGGTGTGGCTCTGGGCTGAGCTCCGGTTCATGGTGCAGGCTGTGGTCCAACTTTACACCAGGTCAGAGCAGGTCTTAGTTTCCTGCTGCTAACGCGCCTTATTGCATGTTTCGGGATCTTATCACCGATATGGCTGGTCTTGAGAATGTTGCGGAGTGGTGTTGTTGCAGCTTTTTGCTTGGGAACACATACTCTGCATCTCATTAGCAAAAGTTGCGGGGGTCCTCTGTGGCGATGTTTTTTGCGGCTGCTTTCACAAGTAAAGTTGTGCTATGGGCTGTTAGCACCAGCTTGTGAATGGGGTGATATATTTATCGTAACTTTGGCTGCGATAAAATGCCATTAACTCGGCGATAGCTCCATGAGAATATGCTCCTGACTTTACAATATCCTATTTCCATCCTTTCAGTGCACATTTGACTGATGTGCTATCAGATCAAACATCTGGTGCAGCATTGACCAACCAATGTAGCATTTTGCTGCTCTGTATTTCTAAATAATTTCTAGAAATAATCACCCACCAGCAAACCATATCCAAGTTAATGCTGATTATGAAATACTTCTACTTGTAGTACTTTGTGAGAATTTGCGGGCAAAGTAAGCAATGCATACTCCCTTCTTTCTCTCTCCTCCTCTTCTTTTTGGCCCCTATAGACCTCACAGATTACAGAAGTGACCTTATAGGCTCTTGCTCTCTTTCTCTACATGCGCCTGCCCTCCCAACAGTGCTGCTTACCTGGGGATCTGGGCAAGTAAATGACAAATGCACATGAGGGTTGAGCGGTGGGATTCTGGAGAGAGAAGGAATGACTGTTGCTGCAACCCTAGTAATTTCCACTCCCACTTTTTCTTTGTTGCAAGAAGTGTTCCTGAAGCAAGACAAGTCAAGTCAATAAAAACTTTATTCGGCCAAGTTCTGGCCATAAAAGTACATTTTACATAAAAACACGTACATTTTAGATGCAAATACACAAGATTAAAATAATTTCATGATAAAAGACATGTTCTAAGCACCCGGGTCATAATTATTAGCCTTCCATATTGTTTCTGAAGCAATTTTTCCCCCAAAATATTATATTTCCCACATAGACGATCCTGCCAACATTGTATAATTCCTTCCTACTAATACTTTGTGACACTAAGATGTTCTTATAATGTGATGTTTCTATGTATTCCCTGTAAAGCTACTCTGTAAAGTAGTTGCCTACAGATGACCATATACAAACTATGTGCATAAATATTACTAGATGTTCGTTAATGATGTACAACAAAACGATGCCTCCTGGTGGCCCCCCGCCCTGGGCACCGCACCCAAGCCAACCGACCATGCACGCAACCTGGGCTTCATCCTGGACTCTTCCCTCTTGATGACCAGACAAGTCAACGCCGTCTCCTCATCGTGCTTCAACACCCTGCGTATGCTCCGAAAGATCTTCCGATGGATCCCGACCGAAACCAGGAAGACGGTCACCCAGGCCCTCGCCACCAGCCGACTGGACTACGGAAACACCCTCTACGCCGGAACCACAGCCAAGCTACAGAAAAAACTCCAACGCATCCAGAACGCATCCGCCCGACTCATCCTGGACATCCCCCGACGCAGCCACATCTCCGGCCACCTGAAAGACCTGCACTGGCTCCCCGTCAACAAGAGGATCACGTTCCGGCTCCTCACCCACGCACACAAGTCTCTCCATGACCTGGGCCCCAAGTACCTCAACGACCGCCTGACCTTCTACACGCCCACCCGCCAGCTACGGTCCACCAGCCTCGCCCTCGCCGCCGTACCACGTATCCGGAGAGCCACCGCCGGAGGAAGATCCTTCTCCTACCTGGCTGCCAAGACATTGAACTCCCTCCCCATCCACCTTTGGCTGACCCAGGACCATCTCGCCTTCAGGAGACAACTCAAGACCTGGATGTTCGAGCAGTAGCAACCCCCCTCCCCCAAGCGCCTTGAGACCCTCCCGGGTGAGGAGTGCGCTATACAAGTGTTATGATTGATTGATTGATTGATTACTTAAAGGTATAGGTTCTATTTCAAAACGAAGGACTATTGCTGCATCAATGCAATGTTTCACCCTCTGAATACTCCTTGATAACTCAGTTCTTCTACTTTGAGCCATGCCTTGTTGGGGGCCTTGGGGTGGAGGCAGTGGGTGTTGTGGCCCTCAGCCATTTGTCTCTACTACTGCTCATGCCTCTCAGCCAAATGGGTGCTGATGAAGATATCTTTGACATGTGGGGTTTTATTAATGCTTTCTGGGTGTTGCTAGGTTACGGGCGATGTAGTGCACCATTCAGATTCAAGTTGTAGGCTGTGGCTGAGCTTAAGTTAGCTTAAGGGACTTATGATGAGTTTGGCAGTCTGACAGCCTTAGGACCATGTCTGCACCCGCCACCAGCTAACGAAACTGGAGGTCCAAAGACCTTCGCATTACGAGTTGAACACAGGGATGGTGGTATGGAGGCGGGTATCTTGCAGCGGTGGTGAGTGTTTTTCCCAAATATATCAATGCCTGTGTGTACATTTCAACTGTAGATGTGTTGGATGCACACATACACATGCTTTATATGTGGAGAAATACCATATACCCATTACCGGCATTCAGCTAATTTGTGGGGAGTCCTAGCAATGGCCAGATGGTATGAAAAGGACGTACCTGTAGATTGCTGAGAACAGAATCAAATTCCTCAGCATGAAGATCCAGCTGTGAAGGGGAGACCTGGAGAAAGGGATCCACATCGGAATCTTCCTGGAAGAACAGGAAAAGGGTGAGTACGAACCTCAATTCCTTTGTCACCGCCACCTTCAAGCAGATGGTCAGACTGCGGTTCGCTCGTGGAACAGGCATCTCATAATACGGACAGCAGTGCATCTCCCCTGTAGCGCCTTATGGTGGCTGCCTTTCCCTGACCGTGCGGTCTGCTGGTGATCTTGGCAGTCAAGCTCCGGTCCTGGCAAAGGTGATCCACCCAACTCGTAATACAATGGTTGGACCGTAGGAGCTCTCCACGCTCATACCCCCGATATGGCTGATCATGGGACCGCCAAACTCGTAATAAGGCCCTACATCGCGTAGGTTTTTCTCAATGGAATATTCAACCAATACCTAAATGATTTCTGCTGCTGCCCTCTGGCACTGCCCCAGTAAGATTAATTGCTGGGAAAATTTCACTATTCTACTATTCCAATATGACCATGAGATTCACATTCAAAAAAAGCAATCTTATACGAATTACAGTGGTGGACTATTGTACTTGTTGAGTGCATGAACTCTACTGGGGTGGTATCAAATACGTTTTGTTCACCCAATGATCCACCACTGCCCTAATCACATTAGCTGCTAGCCACTGTATGTGTGCTTGAGCTCAAAATAAAAAGTTATTTTTAAAACACATGGCATAAAACGAAGGGGGCGTGGCTACGGCTGTGATGGAGGTGGATGTGTTCGGGTAGAGCTCTGCAGGAGGCTCCCCTGAACAGGCTGAAAACGTAGGATGTAGCCGTGAATGGAGGCATAAACATTGTGGAGTGCAAGCTGGATGCATTCCTGATGCAGCAACATTGTTCTGGACTCACCTGAGCCCCGCTGCGCAGAGTCAAACTGGTGAGACGGTTTGCTGCATGGCCCCAGAAACAATGGCTTCGGCAACACGAGCCCGGGGTGTGGCTCTGCTCACGGGCCTCGCAGAATGGCATAGCTGGCATGAACGGCGGGCGGCTGAACCTGGCTACGGCTCCTGACACGTCGCCTGCCAATGTGATGTGCGGTGCAGGTGATATCGGCCGGACTGTCCGCCCGCCCCTACGAGTGGAGACGGGGACTGATCACGACCCGCCTTGTTGCGAGAAAGGAGACAGCGACAACCAGCTACAGGAAATGCCCGTCGCATTGGAAGCGGAGCTGCGCTGAGCATCCCCCTGCCCCCGATGTGGTATTGTGGATGCTCGCCCCCCCTGCTGACATCAAACCGCAGGTGATGCAGACGGATAAACATGTACAAGGTTTGCTGAATCACGTCGAAATCCTGGAGGATAGAGCAGAGGATGCCGAAGGGAGGGCCCGATGCAACAATGTCTGCATAGTGGGTGTACCGGAAAAATGGGAAGGACAACAGCCTGCCCTGCACATGGAGGCCTGGCTCAGAGATACACTGCCGGAGGGGTCCCTCTCACTGCACTTTGTCATAGAGCATGCCCACAGGGTACCGGCGAGGACCCTCTCAACGGGATCGAGCCCGCGGCCCCTGCTTCTTTGGATTCTAAACAACAGGGACCGAGATGCCATTCTGCAAGAGACCAGGAAGCTCCAGGATGTCCACATAGATAACCACAAAGTAATGTTCTTTCCAGACTACACCATCCAGGTACAGCGCCAGAGATTTTTGTTCATGGCAGTGACGAAACGTTTTCGACAAAACAACCTGAAATATTCTATGTTGTTCCCTGCGCGACTGCGTGTGGTTGCCAGCGATAAAACGCATTTCTTTAACACATTGGAGGAGGCGGAGGACTGGCTGGACACCTTCACCAATATGGGGCCTCGAGACAAACCCACAACCTCAACGCTACCTAAACTGAAAGACCCATTTTGCCGCCGACAGAGAGGGCCCGGATCTGTGAGGACGGGGACACCACCCTCGCCACCCGTGGGCCCACACTCGGAGCTGATCCTTAGTGGGCAGCAAAACGCCCTACAGGCAGTTGCAGAGATCAGCGGTTGGCCGAGAACTGAAGGGGCATCTAACTCCAGTCAACGTGCCCTGTCTAGTGACGATGAACAGATATATGGCCTGCAGAACTCACAGGACTCGAACGAACCACCTGATGTCACCCCACAAACGGCAGACTTGATAGCATGAACACTGCAAGATCATGTATTTGTATGGACTACAAATTGAGGTATTGGGGTGTATGTGTGGGAATAAGCTGTTGCTGGGCAGACAGACATTTGAAATGCAAGTCGCTATGACTCTACGCTGTTTTCCTCACTGATGGGATTGTCGTTGTGCTTTAGGAGTGGGTGGGGGAGGCTCACATGTATACATTTTTGCTGATTTGTGAACATCTAGGCAGGTAGCCCACTTGATAAGTGCCTCTGAGTCAACATGTGCAATTTTTCACACCTATATAATGTTTTGCCTGTGAAAGGGGAACCCCTGGGATGCTGGACACGTAGATTGTACATTAACGTAGAGTAATTCGCAGTGCACCCCCCAGATTGCTTTGACTGTTATCTCCAATTGGAAGTTTGAGTGATTGCTGGTTGGATTTTTGCCCTTTTGGTATTATACATGCATATGTTTTTATTGGGATCTTATAGTGAGACATCATCTGTCATGAGTGGCTTTCTACAGTGTCATGTGCTACGGGTCAACGTGCTGGACAGGATGTATAACGCTAAATTATGTTCAATGTATGTGTCTGTAGGGCTGCTGCAGATATACGTGCACCTGAGGCGTGGTAGGAGCTATGTCTTCGTTTAAGATTGATACATGGAATGTGAGTGGCATGCATCCGCCGTCTCGTAGGTACTATCAGATCTATTCATACCTCAAGAGACATCATATACAAATAGCTTTGCTGCAGCAGACTCATGTGGCCAACTCAGAGATACAACGCTTACACCATTGCTGGCGCGGCCAGCTGTTTGCCACAGGATACTCAGCTTTTGCGCGAGGTGGGCTGATATGGGTAAGGGCGGGTGTTCCACTCACAGTCACATAGTCGCTGGTAGACGCAGAGGAGAGGTATGTAATAGTTAGGGTTGCGCTAGATAGCCAACAAATAGAAATAGAAATATATGCTCCTAATTCAGAACAAGCTGCATTCCTGGACAAGGTGTCACACATTCTCGCACCATGGCACGACACCCCTATGCTAATAGGGGGCAACCACAATAGCGTCCTCGATGTGTCACTAGACCAGTCCTCCTTCCCCTTCCGGGTACGAGCAAATATCATGCCATGAAGGCATTGTCCAGTTGGGCTACACAATGGCATTTGAAGAATGCCTGGAGGCACCGTCATCCCCAAGACAGGGTATATTCTTATAATTCAGAAGCCCATGACATGCACGTATGACTAGACCGTTATATGCTCTGGGATGAGCTGCTCCTCGACGTATCAGCAGTTTACTACTTGGGCCCGACACACTCTGACCACAATCTGCATGTATTGGAGGTAACATGGGAACGCCACCGCCCACCAATCCCGACATGGTGGCTGCAACCAGACCTCTTACTAGATGCACCCTTCTGTGACTTACTAGCTGCTAATATCCCCCAGTACTTTGAGGAAAATGCTGGTACGGCCGCGACGCCGTTGGTGGAGTGGGACGCATTTAAAGTTGTGATCAGGGGGACTTCCTTGGTGCGCAAGCGGCATGCGGCGACAGTTGGAGATTATTTAAACTATGCAGCACATTCAGCACGGACCTATCACATGGGAGACAAGCCGGGCAGGTTGTTGTTGTGGCTGATACGGCAGGACATGGCAACCGCACCGGTGACAGTAGTACAGAACACAAAGGGAGTCATGGTACACACCCAAAAGGATACACATCGCACTGGTGAGACACACTGCTCCACAATATACAAATCTTGCTTGATGGCTACGGGTATAGACATACAGAATTTCCTGTCCACACTAACGTTGCTGAAGTTCACGGATTGTCAGCAGGGAGATATAGGTGCTCCTCTGTTACCGGAGGAAATAAGGGATATTATCTACTCTTTATCGAATGGCAGGACGCCAGGCCCGGACGGATTGCCGGCTGAGTTTTATAAGTCATACTCAGATGTACTAGTGCCAGAGCTTCTTCGAGTATATGCGGCAGCGCTGGAATATTCGACGCTCACCCCGATGCAGAATGAGGCAATACTGGTTTCTCTTTTGAAACCGGCAGGAAACCTGACCTCCTGGGCTCTTACTGACCATTGGCCCTGTTAAACACAGACTATAAAATTCTTGACTCGGCCCGGGCCAAACATCTTGCCCCTTTTGTGCCAACACTGGTACATACAGACCAAAATGGATTTGTACCCACAAGAAGCACCTCCCTAAATATTCGCAGACTATTCAGTATCCAAAGATATGCTACGGAAACATGGCCCAGACCTGGCTGTCTAGTGTTGGACCTGGAGAAGGCTTTTGATTTGTTGGAATGGCCTTATCTCGCAGCGGTCTTACGTAAATACGAGATGGGTATGATTATCTGCAGCTGGTGCATTTGTTGAACCAACGACCCAGAGTACGGACCTGTACGGGCAAGCTTCTATCGGATGAAATCAGGGTGAGACGAGGGACTAGGCAGGGATGCCCCCTGTCTCCGCTACTTTTTTCCCTAGCTATGAAGCCATTGGCAGCTCTCCTCCAAGAGGGTGGCGTGGAGTGGGGCATCCCTTGAGCGATGGACTGCATGCTTTGTCCCTATTTGCGGACGACCTGTTACTGTATATAAGGGATCTTCATGCTGTGCCGCCGGAGATATCAGCACTGTTCTGTAGATTTGAGGCAGTATCGGGCCTAAGGGTAAACTGGGCTAAGTCAGGCGCTTATTCTTTCTGTGAGGACGAAGCTGCAGCCGATATAATCATTACCGGAACTGCACTTAACTGGTATCCGACCACGTTCAGATACCTAGGTATCTATATTTACAGGTCCCCGACAGATATACTGGAGGGTAATCTGGTTCGTGCCATCTCGTCCATCAAGACACAGATTCAGTTCTGGAAATCCTTGCCACTCAATGTGATGAGCCGCGTCACTTTAACCAAAATGATAGTACTACCCAGGTTATTGTATTATTTTGCAAATCTTCCCGTATATGTCCCAGTGAAGCTCTTTAGGGAATTGGAGGGGTTACTCCGTGGCTTGATCTGGAGTTCGGGGCAGCCCAGGATAGCACTGCAGAAACTATATGCAACCCCTGAATGTGGCGGCTTAGCAATCCCTCGTCTGGAATTATATTACTTAGCTGCGCAATTACAGTGGGTCGCAAGGTGGCTAAGCGGCAAGAATCTGACAGACACGGCGACTGAGAATACAGTTTGGACTCAGACCCAGATATGTGGGTTGTTTCACCCACTGGGAAAAACTCCCCGCCCGACGCAAATGCATGTTGAGCTGGCTCATAGGTGTTACAAGAGAAGCCTTTACCTCACAGAAAACACAATCCCATATGCCACAGTCCTGCTGCTTCTCGGGACACCCAGAGGCAGAGACCCTATAATGGACATAACTACAAGCCCTGCTCATCCATGTATTGAAACCATTGCAGAGACTCCGCACATATTGGAAGGCAGACAGATGCCGTCCCTGGACTGATAAAGAGTGGGAGCGCGTTGCTGCTAGCCCCACATACATAACACGAAATTCACAATTCAAACTTACATATTACACAGGGCGTATCTCTCACCAGACAAAATCAATAAATATTTTAATATAAACACTTCCGAATGCCCGAGGCGCCGACTCCTGGGTGCTGATCTATTACATATGCTGTGGTCCTGTCCCCTGATTTTACGCTACTGTCATGCAATATCAGAAATACTCGCCAACTGCACTAACGCTGAGATATCTTTCATTGTGGGAGGTTTGAATCCTGGGGCTTTACAAGAGAACCAATACCAACTAGATAAGCTCTAGGTTTCGTGACCTGGGCCTCATAACAGCGAAGCGGCTCATAACCAAGCGGTGGAAACACAAGGACCCACCAGAGGTATCACATTGGGTGAAATCCCTTGCAGGTTGGGCACAGGCGGAGGGTGCTGCCCTACGTGGGAATAAACAGCACGGTTGCGAATGTATCCAATTGCGCAGACCTGGGACGATATGCTTAGAACTCTTACCTGCTCTAATGCCGCGCTGCAGACACCCCCAGAGCAACAAACGGAGCCTGACACCTAAGGAGCCACCCGGGCGCCGATGCAGCGCTGTCCCCACATGCTACCACGACCGCAATTGTTGGGCTGTGCAAGAACTTTACAGCCCCTAACAAAGTCACACGGGAGTGGCCCCTGCCGCGTGTCACCTCAACAGCCATACAATTGCATAGATAACAAAAGTAGCGGCCCACACACCATACTTGCACACTAGTCTGGCCACATCTTCACCTAAATGACACACCAAGATACCTGATATATATGCTCTCGGTTCAGTGATGATTCTTTTGTTTTGATTTATTATTTATCATTGTTAGAGTTGGTTGAATAGTTATGGAAAATTAAAAAGAAAATATCTAGTGAATGAAATGGACACTTGTATGTGCACTGATCTATCTACTTATGGCATGTTATATAATACTACTCAAGAGTTGGATCCAAATATAAACCACATTTCTCTGCTTGCATTGCCGTTCTTTCGCATTACTATTGTTGCCCTGAAGAGTCGCACTAAATACCTTCACTCTGGCCTTTTACTAGCGATGACAGAATATGCGGGCCATAGGAGCCCAAGGCAATTTGTATGAGTAGATGCTACCTTAACTTTCCAGACATGCACGATACTGAAGCAATGTGAGGGAAATGTTTTGATTTATATGTGTAAAGTCATGGAGCACATGCTATTGTCGTCAAAGTGGTATACATAGCTGCTTGTATACTGCTGTACTAAAAAAAGATAAAATGCAATAAAGATATATATTTTTTTAAATTGCATAAAACTAAGCTGAGCCCATTAACTTCATCCAAAGAGCTCCATGCAGAACATCCTCACCACAACACTCTCTTAATAAGTATGGTTTCTTGACCACAAACTTTGTGCCTCTCCTCAAAATAGTGCCCTTCACAGGCTGATGCAGAGTGTCTGTATCTTATCTGAGATCCTACACACAGGATTTACTCACTCCAATTTGTCACTACCAATTTCTCTGGCCATTGCCCTGATCTAATTGGCAGCCAAGACCAAGCAGCTGTAATTTGGAGACAAATATCCTGCCCTTACTCAAAAAAATATTATTTTCTTTTCAAAGGCTCATTACAATGGCTGGAACTGAGCCATTCATCTCCATATATCCAATAATATCAGACTACCTTCTCCCAGCAGAAATTACTCCAATATAACTGTCTGATAAGATTTACTGTGTTTATGTGCCAATCACACGTTTGACCCACCCCTAAGTGATGTTGTCAGTGCTCTCAAGCAAAGGAATAAAAGAGATAAAGGCCAAAACTATCTGCCCTCTATGGCCTTGAGAGATGCTAAGGACAATGTACAGACCACTCTTTATATCATGTTTAGAATGCTCTGTTTTAAATGGATCTATGTAACATTGATTTCACATTTTATTGTGCTTTGGCAACTGCAGTAAGGCTACATGCATTGGTGTTATCATAATTTAATCAGGATAATTTACACATGTATGATCATAACTGCACTGGATATCATGTTGAAAACTATATCAAATTATTTTATATTTGTTTCCCACTACAAACAATCCTGCAATACACCTTGCTCCTAAAATTCCAGATGGAGAAACCCTATATACATTGTACAGAGCCAGTGTGCCCACCTAGAGATTTGGCCTGGGTTTGGTGCCAGCCTGGCTGGGGGTGCAAAGGGTTGACTTCTACACATCTCACCTTACATTTGCTTGTGAAAGGGGAGGCCTCTTTACAACTGAATGAAGTTTGTTAGTGCACTCAAACTGGTTTTCCTGCAGTGGAAGAAAAACACCTCCCTACACCAAGGCCATTGTTCCTGTTCTGGAAGCAGTTTATATCTCATTATGGCCAAGCACTGGCAGACCCGTTGTCAGTAGGCTAAGGCTAATTGGCTTTCTGGACGATTGAGTCAGTAAAGATAACTTTCTAAACGTTGATTTTCTTGAATATTTATCAAACTTCTGACTAATCGTAAATTGGAATTTTAATAAATGTTAAATATAGTCCTTGAGTGTTGTTTGCGGCTGATTCTCATAAAAAATGACAGATTAATGTGTATAATCTGTACATTTGTTTAAGATTCAGCCCTGCCAGTGGAAATAGATTTAGGGGGCCAGTCACGGAAGGAACATGCCAATTTTAATCTTACAGACATTCTTTTAAATATTGCAAGCTAGTTGCATGAGAGGCAACATATACAAAGCAAAGCAACGTGTAAGACATTCAACAAGACGATAGAATCAAGTGCAGTTATTCGTCTTTTATTTTCAGCTAGCTTGTGACATTTTTTGTGGTCTATTAGCAGCAGGCCATTTGAGGTGGACAATATACTTTATCAAATCTGTGGCTAGCCATGGTAGTGCAGTCATCTAGGACCCAGTTGCTTGATACTACATAAACTTATTCTTTTAAATATCAGAAACCCTACCTTAGGGGCCACAATTTGTACTTAAAGGTGACTTATTAATATTTAAACGTAAGGCGCCCTGCCTCTCAAAAAGGTTTATTTTGACAAGTTTGACAGCAGGTTTGTAGGCTGTTGCATTCAGGCTACACATGGTAGGCACAAAGTTATTTTTTCATCCCCATTCTGTGGATGGCTGCAGTTCACTAGTGGCATTTAAATGCAAGGAACCTATGTACAATTTCAATACCATTTACTAGGGACTTCTAGCCAAGATAAAAAAAATCAATAAGTGGTAACTCAAATTAACCATGTTCAAAGGGAGCGCACAGCACTTTACTCCTACTAAGCAGGGATAAATTGCACCAAGTTCTAAATCCAGGAAAACAGAGAAGTCAGAAATTGGGGAGAAACACACAAAAGATTGTAATTCCAACATGTTGCAGAACTGAATCTAGGTGATATGTAAATCAAGCGTGTTTGTGCTGTGATACTCGCTCTTGGTAACCTCTCCTTTACATTTAATTACACATTATTAACTCAATCAGGATCATCTGTACATTTGCTGTGTCTTGTGTATTGTGGAAATCTGTACATGTGTTTTATAAATGCATCTGGTTGGTCTGCATATTACATTTATTTTGTTATGGGAAATTGCATCTGGGTAACCTATGTATTGAATTACATTGTGGTTTGTTAAGCACAACTGGGTAACAACTATTGTGTTGTATCTATTACAGCAGGGAAACTCTCCACAGAATGCTATAACCTCGTCTATGTAGCTAGAATGTTGCATTGGATCATGATAGCTACAGCACAGGAATCTGAACATCCATGTTCTGCGCTATTGTGAGACTCTGTGTCCTTTTAGCATACATTAGATGCCATGCATATTAGCCTGCTAACCCACTTCTATCACAATTGGCACCCTAACCCCTTCAGTCCAGCCCCATCATGTGATCCAATATTACACAAGTATGTTTGTTCCTGCAATAATCAGATATGGTGTTAGGGTAGACTGTAGTCTTTCCGTGTGGGGTGAAGCTAACTTAAATCTGTGCCTATATGTTGAAAATTACAATATTTGTGGAAATGTAAAATATCATGTTAAAATGTCAATGGCACAACTTATACATGCATGTTTACTGAGGGAGTGGAGGGTTTAAGGAAATACCCTGGAATATGATCAGTTTCTGCTTGTTACTAAGCTGTTCATATATTTACACTTAGAAGAGGAGGAAAACTACGTTCATATAAATCTGATTTGCAGAGCTAAGTAACAATTGGCCACCACTATGCCTCCGCTATGAAATTCAATTGAAGGGATTGGGTTGGTCCTCCAAGACTGCCAACCATAATAGGATAGACGGAAGAGGCAGTACTTGGCTGAGAGTAAAATGACCACTTTCCCTTAGGCTTTGTCAGCTGTCACATTTAAAATGGTGATGTCTCCTATGAACATGCGTGCAGAGAATGACATTTGAACCTCCTGGGCCCTTATTACAAATAGTGCACACTTTCCATGTTTGCGTCACAGCACACATTAAAGCAGTTGCACAGGGTTCAAACATGGAAAGTGTGCCCTCTCAGGGTAATTGGGCTGCCCTCAGGGAAGCCACGAACTCACGCTGCCCCCAGGGCAGCACATTCAAGAGAAATAAGGAGCATCTTTTTAAAAGTTGCTCTGTATTTCTCTGTGCAGGCGGCAACACGCCTTTTTTTTAAAGAGATTACAGATCCCTCTGAAGGCAGGTGCAGGACGTGACTGCACCTGCCTGCAAGGGGCTGCCTGGGGTGGTCCCAGGTGCCACCTATGATCCCTTTAGAGGGCT
Organism: Lissotriton helveticus; assembly: GCF_964261635.1. Classification (NCBI taxonomy): domain Eukaryota; kingdom Metazoa; phylum Chordata; class Amphibia; order Caudata; family Salamandridae; genus Lissotriton; species Lissotriton helveticus. Next base: position 1,082,573,282 of record NC_136061.1, on the reverse strand, counting down.
GCATCTAGAAGGCACACTGAAATTGTGCATCTTTTGTGATGCACATTCAGTGTGCCTTCTAAAGACATGTTTGCCTCTTTGCCTATGTCAGTAATATGAGCAGGGGCAACGTGATTCCCTTATTTGCAAGAGGCCATGCCCCATGCAAATAAAGTAGTGCCCTTTAATGATCGGGCTGGCACTATATGTGTTCCAGCACTATCTGTATTATAGAAGGGTCCACACTAGAATATGAGGCGCCTTCTATAATACCAAAGTGCCCAGATGGGCACAAAGCAAGTGCAAACACCCGGTGCCTCCCTGGGGCACTTATGTAATATGGCCCATGATGCTCTTTTTGCAGTTTTAATTCACAGAAGGACTTTATTTGGAGGTCAGCACTGCCCTAAAATAACACATGTTGCTGATCCTGGGAAGACTGTTGAGACTGTTGGCTAGGATGTGGTGCACGGGATAGAACATGCAATGGGTGCAAGTGCTCAAGTACCCATATATTTGGCAGGTGCATCTTAATACTAAGGGTATGAGGGCTCCCATCTTAGTCACTGGCAGGCAGAAGAGACAAATCAGGCACCCAACATCAACAGCAATTAGAATTATTCAAAGAATATGACTGTTATGAGATCATATTTCTCTAGTATAGCTCTGCATCTTCACCATGTACTCTACAGCACAAGAAGGATAACTCACTGCATGCACTACTCATTGTTACTTTAGTTCCAAGTTCAAACTACCTAACCAACTCACAACTGCTTAACCAACCAAATGAATTACTAAATGATCTTTGTCTACTGTCTCCTCAATCCAATGTCTAGATCTTCCCTGTCCAGTTTCAGGAATGTCAGCAGTACAACTTTACTGTCTAGGAAAACAAATTTCACCTCTATCTTGTGCAGAAAGAAAGGCAAGGGACATCCAAAATTATGTATTCCACAACCCTCTATTACCCTGGCTCAGTCATACACACATTGTATGTACTATACAGGCCAAACACATAACATATACTGGGTATGTTTGTTCCAGGTCCTGGGTTAGTGCATAGAAATGTAAGTTTACATGAGTGGGGCAGAAGGCCTCCACTCCAGTGACACAGATAAAAATGTATGGTTACTACTATGGATTCCCAAAACACAGTACATTGCTTCCGCCAGACAACATGCTTAATCCATGACAGGAACATATTGTGTATCTTTACTGGCATAAGATGTGACTGATAGAGTTCTCTTCCCAATCTTGCTAAATTATGTTTTTATAAGAAAATTATATAATACACACAGAAAGAAGGGGGAGAAGGACTCAACCTTACCTCATCCTTCTCGGACACGATAGGTATACACAAAAAAGGAGGTAAGGTGAATATTAGTTGCCCATGACAGATCACGGAACAACAAAAGAATGTTCCACAGCTAAAACTTTGCTCCTGAAACATAAATGGCCTAGGATCCAAAACCATGAACATAGACTTACAGATGTACTTCCAGCAGTTTGATTTAATCTTACTTCAAGAAACTTGGCTGGCAGAGCCGTTCCATCTACAAGGCTACAAGTCGAATCATCTTCCAACTAGCAGAAGCTCAAAGTTCAGACACCTGAAACAAGGCCTTACCACATATGCCTGAATAAAAACTGTTAACACAGCCAAAGAATTGTCGATGAAGAATATATCAAACAATGGAATGAACGCAACACAGATGGAGATAGCAGGCCCCAGAAAAAATAAACAACAGTGAATACTTGTTAAGACCTATCTACACCCAAGTGAGAAAAAGACTGGCGCAAAATCTCTAGTGTCAGAACTGACGAGGCTTATTACTGATGAGGCTATAGTGGACTACATTGTCCCAGGAGACTTCAACATGTTCCTTTCAGGGAATGCTGGCACTGACCAGCCGGCACAAGATCAACTGCTCGAATGGGAGATCCCACCCCAGGAAGAAAGCAAGTGGGGTAAACAAACCAAAGTGTCTAAAGATTTACTGGTGGAACTAGCAAGTGTGCGTTTGATAGCATCAAACGCTAGATTTCCTGGTGATTGCCCCCAATCAGCAACTTATCACAACTCAGTGGCAAGGACAGCGATAGACTATACTTTCCTATCTCTATCACTTTTTAAATCAGTTAGGGGCCAGATGTAGGTAATCCCAATTTACCTATTCTCAACTACCGAATTTTACCGATTCGGTATTTAAGAATAGGTAAATGGGATCTAGATGAATTTTCGGTAAAAATTACCGAATCGGTAAGAATCGGTATTTACCAAATCGGTATTTACCGATTCGGTAATTGCCATTCATTCTTATGGGCCTAGAGCCCCATAGGAATGAATGGCAATTACCGAATCGGTAAATACCGATTCGGTAAAATGGGGGAAACATTCAAGGGTGCCAGGGTGTCACTTTGACACCCTGTTGCACTCCTGAATTGTGCTTGTGTGCAGATGTGGCACACATACATGTATGTCTGCCACATGGCACAGTTGAAAATGCACAGATTTGCATCTTCAATGGTATTCCTTATTTACCACCAACTTATAGTTTTCCTTATTTACCACCAACTTCGGCGGTAACGGACGAAATTCAGTAATTTCGGCTGTTACCGACCGGTATTGGGCCACCTACATCTGGCCCTTAGTGATTTTAAGATCAGAAAGCTAGATTGCAGTGACCATCTGCCACAAGAGTTTCCACTATGGCCCAGGGAACAGCACTAACCTTCCCAGTTGAAGCTCAAAACTCAACAGTAACATCAAATTGTAAGAGAACTAAAAGCAAAACAACAGGATCCGGCAAAACTTTTGGCAGAGGAAAAATTTGCTGGGAAGAAAATAGACTGCAAGACGGCGATGGCATTAATGCCTGGGAGAATGTCTTGAAAAATGTCAGCTTAGCTAACTCTAAATCAAGACCAGTACAAGCAACAAGTATTATTAAGGATGGGCAAGATACATCCATTGGGCATATAAACAATCGAAGAATGTATCTTTCAACAAGCCAAAACTGCAAATTAATGCAAATAAAAAGGGATAATAACAGAACAATTTGCATACTGCACCAGAAGGGTCCTGACATCAGTACACAGACAGAAATGAGGAAGCTAAAGTGCAGTAAGAACAAAAACATTTGGCAAGCGAAACAGGAATCCGTAGAGAAGATATGGGCCATCTTATTTTATGATGCACAATCAGAATCAGATTTTGGCACACAGTAAATAATTTAGAAAACCCAAGGGCTCATGAAATAAACTCATATATAACAGAGGAAACTCGGGTAAAGTACTTTTTGCATGATTTTAACAAAGAAACCAATGAAATTACTCTAGACATCGAGGCTGCCCAGCGAAGTCTGCATGCCCAAAAGCATTCAGTCGAGGAGACCTATCATCAATGCACAACAAAACCGATCAAGAACCGAATCATGAAAGGCAGGAAAGAGGGGGCCCCCAGGCCCAACGGAATACCACCAATTCTATGTAAACAGGACCCGAATTATGGGGCAGAGCAATTAAGGCCCCTCTTCAAAAATATCCTGGAGGGATCAATTATTTCCCCTATTCATAAAAAAGGCAGCAGGAATCAAGAAAAGAACTACAGGCTCATAGCACTAATTGATATAGATACCAAATACTTTGCGGGTGTCTTATTGGATGAACTCACTGAATGGGCATCAACGAAAGCCGTGATTCCCATCAACCAGACTGGCTTCCAAAAAAGCACGGGGACAGCGACAAACATCCTTGCTCTTTCACTTTTAATAAACGCCACAATAAAAATTCAAAAGCGACTATTCTTTTGTTTTATCGATTATATATCCGCCTTCGATAGCATAGACAGGGAGAAACTTTGGGCCAAACTATCCGGCTGGGATACATATCTGAAACTCTTGAATCAGTTAATTTCACTTCATTCTGAGACATGGATTCAAATAAAACTAGAATCAGGCAACTGTGTATCAAGGAAAATAATGACCACCAACGGGCTGAATCAGGGATGCTTTCTTGCCCAGACCTTGTTCAACCTCTTTCTGTCAGATTTTTCAGCAGCGCTTGACAGCTGCAACCACCATGCCCCCAATTTGGGGGGCCTAACCCTGTCAAATCTATAGTATGTGGATGATTTAATACTGAGTAGCCGAATTATAGTCGGCTTGCAACATCTTATAAGTGCCACAAGCAGTTTCTCAGACAAGAATGGGCTATCGATAAACTTAGAAAAATCAAAAGTGATGATACTCAATGAAAAGGATAACAAACACCATCCGCGATGGGAACTGCGGGGTCAACAGTGGGAGGTGGTCAAAGAATATAAATACCTGGGCATAATCTTCAACAGGAAGGGATCGTTTGGGCAACAAAAAGCAAATATAAGAACAAGAGGGTTCACACTGGCAGTAGCACAAAAAAACACCAAGCAAAAAATAACAGGTCCAAATCTAACGCCTCTATTAAAAGGGCTCTGAGCAAAACTGCTACCAACTATCACTTATGGTAGTGAAAGCATGAGAGGGAGAGACAAGATAATCGTGGACAAAGTGGTGTCAAAAACAATACAAATAATATTTAACCTCCCACAGTACACCTCGCCAACACAATTAATGCTAGAGTTTGGCCTAAAAAAACAGCAAGAAGCATGCAAGGGTGCCTACACCGAAATGGTGGCACAAAATAAAGGGAACAGAGTCTGGCTCTATGAATTCATATCTATGGAAAGAGCTGGAAAGGAGTAAAGATAGCCCTGAAATGGTCTACCTCCAAACAGCAATAAGCTCCCTTGCCCTACAAGACCTTGAGGAAATTAATGGGCCTCACAAAAAAGGTAAGACGCTTGTAAATAAAACAGTAAAGCTACTATCTCTGGAAGAAGACAAAGCCACATTGACTAAGAGGGCTCATAGGTGGATTGTTATCCAGAGTTGTACAAGGTCTTTGCCACAAGCTTACTTGGGAACAGGGTTCTCAAGGATTGTGAAGGAATCCTACCTGAAATTGAGAATGGGTGTCTTACCAGTGAATCAGTACCTCGTGCCTTGGGAAACAACAACAAATTTCAGAATCCGCGGTTATTTTAAAGAGGACTTCCTGCATTTACTGTGTAGTTGCAAGGGTCTAGACAAAGAGCATAGACTATTATTAAAACCACTCTGGAACCAAAAATGGATTTTTACACGTTGGCAAGTATTAAAAGCCAGTCTTGAAAGAAGTGACATTCAGTTAGCATGCAGATTGCTCCGATTCATGAGTATAGCAAAAATTATATTAAATCTAACTGCTAATTGATGCATCGATTACAAAAGGCCATATTCAAAATGTAGAACCAGCTGCACAACCTTTAACTGTTAAGTACTGTTCCATATTTTTCAAACAATGACAATCCTTGCCACTACTGTAGATCTGTTACGAGTTTCAGGGAATAAAGAGAAGGAAATAGACTTTGCCTAACAACTGTTAATTAGGAGCTTTTTAGGTTCTTTTATCATATCTTAAATCTTGCACAGTAATGAGTTTTTATATTTTTTATATTCTCTCAATAGTATAAACCCTTGTAAATTGTAAATGATTTTTAAATCAATCTCACTGTAATGAACTAAGCGGCTTCATGCTTATTTTGCACAGGCTGATTCTGAATGTAGTTTTCTACTGCAAAGATTTTAATTAATCATGCAATAAAGATAATTGAATTCAATTGAATTGATACAGCCAACCTCTGATCAATACCCTCCCATATGAATTGAAAAATATCTGGAGTGGGAGTTGACATTGGGGATGAAGATTTTACTCTACATCAAGCATCAAATGAAGTTCAATGATGTTCATTAGATTCATTAATGGACTTCCTTCTGAAAGCTTGAGATGAATGAGAGACTGATAAGGATAGATGCTTATTTAAGAGACCCTCCCTTTCAATCTCCAAACCAACAGTATTAGTCTGTTTAATGTTTGTAGAAAAGGAAAAGAGTGATTCAGCTGGAATGGGTCTAGAGAAAGGATCCTTTACTCTACCACTGCCAGAAGCCTGAGAATGATCTCCTTTCTCAGAATGGAACAACCATGATCATCTCTGACTGTTCTCTCTGAAGCCTCGCCAGGACTCTTGGAACCTGAGATGCCAGGAGATAAGCCTGCAATAGGCCTGCTGGCCAAGGGCTGGTCAAGGTGTCTATTCCCACTGCTCCCTGGTCCCGAAATCTCAAAAAGCATCAAGGTAGCTAGGTGTTCAGATGAGAGGCAGAAGTATCTTCCGCAGGAACTTCCCACCTTTTGGAAGTGTGCTGAAATATTAGAAGGCTGAAAACAAAATCCGGAGTGTTGAGAAATTACCATTTCTGCAAGGTCACCCTTTTTGCCTTCCTCCTCCGATTTTTTTTACCTTCTTTTTGTTGGCCTTAGGAGTCTGAGCACTTTACCACTGCTGAGCAGTGCTAAAGTGAATGCGCCTCTCCTATAAACATGGTTTGTTTGACTTATCCACCTGTTTGGCATATTTAATTTATCTATAATGCACTACCTGTGCCTACGGCTTGTAAATTAAATGCTACTAGCAGGCCTGCACACCCCCTGTTGTGAGTCTCGAGCCAGTGCTAGGAGGAAAGGAGCTGTGTGCACTTCAAAGAGCCTTTTTCGATATCACTCCACTAGAAAGGCACAGCTGGGTATAAGTACTGGGTCTCTGACCTCACCAAAGGAGAGACTTTTTGACCTGTAATAAAATGCTGTCAGAAGTACTGCTGTGCTTCTACAAAGACTATTACTCTGCTGGACTGCTGCTCTAGAATAATTGCTTTTTGTCTGTTCTGCCCTCCTGCATGCTGCTGTCTGACCCTGTCGAGGAAGATCTAGACTCTGCCTTGTACCCAAAGTGATCTCTTGTTTGCTTGTCTCCTGGGATTCGGGGATATCAAAGTCTCACCACCTGCTCCTGTGCATGGTCCATTTGAAGTGGACCCAAGTGATTGCTCCAGTTGAACAAACGCATCTATTGTCTGCGACTAGCACAACCAATGCATGGTCACGGGTGTGTGAGTTGAATTGGTGCACCGCACTTGGAACCAGTGCATTGCCTTAAAGAGCTGATTATTGGAACCAACGCATAGCTGCAGCTGCAGTGCTGGAAGATTGACACATCCCCTTGACTGCATGGAGAAACACAGCACATTGTATATGGAACCAAAGCCTCTTGCCTTGGCTCATCACCTTAGAAACCAATGCATCGCTGCCAATGTGTGAAGAAAATCAACACATCACTTCGACTGATGGAATGACAATGGTGCATCACTTGGCTGCACCCTGTCTCCGCTGTTGTGCCCAGGATCAAGGTACTGTGTTCAGCAGGCCCACGTGGCTTCTGCATCTGGCCCATGCTCCAGCCTAAACTCCTGACTTTGCCCCTGTCCAGCACAACTAGATAACCCTAATTAGCTCTTATTGCTTCTAAGTGCTATCAACCTTTTTATTCTTCTAACATGCATATCACAACTTATTCTTATGAGCTTTTTGGTGTTGTGGTCTTGTTTTATTTATAAAAGCAGAATCTATTTTCCTAACCTGGTATGGAGTCTTTTTGTGTTTTTTTTCATTGTGTTACTGTATGTTGTGTTGCACACATACTTTACACATTTCCTCCTAAGTTAAGCCTGCCCACTTTGTGCCAAGCTGCCAGAGTGTGACTTAGGTTAATTTATGGTGTGTATCTGACTTACCATGAGAAGTAGTTGTAGTAAATCTTTATTTGGTTAAAAAATTGTAGCCATAAAATACACATACACCAGAAACATTAAAAACATATAATATAATCAAAGATAAAGCACGTTTTAAAAACATACAACCTAATCCATGGCACATAACCTAGATACTCAACAAATCAAACATCAGGACCACACAAAATCTTGTTTGACACCAGATAGCTCTTCCTCCCACCCAGATGATGGCTCAGATTATTGCCAAGCCTCTTGTATCTTAATTACAGAACTTAAAAACTTGGAAACACACATAAGTATGAATGTACCTGAACATTATAAGATGGAACATAGCAGGTTTCACAGTTATAAATTTCATTTTCTTCAAAACAGATATCAAAACGTGTTAGGGGAAAATAAAAATGTCGGCAGGACAGGACAAAGTGGTCAATGGTTTGATCGGTCAAATTATCACAGATGCAGTGCCTAGAGCAAACTAGCCCTCGGGAAAACAGACCAAACAAACAAAAAGGTTAACGGCCACATGCATCATTGTTACATTTTGCGATTTCTTAGTTGCGAAAATTAAGGAATCGCAATTAAGAAATCGCAAAATGCTATGCATTAGGAAATCGCAATTTTTTTTACAATTTCTTAATTTTCCTTAATTGCGATTCACGATTTGCGAATCACAATTAAGGAATCCCTTCCCATTGATTCCTATGGGCCTAGAGGCCCATAGGAATTAATGGGAAGCCATTCTCATTTTGAGATTCACAATTAAGGAAGGAAAGGACCCCCCCCTGCACCCCTGAAATTAAACTTTAAGAACATTTTTCACACACACATGCCCCAAGGGCATGTGTGTGTGTAAAATTAAACTTTCAAAAATGCACTTTTCACAAATTACCATGAAGTTCAACTTCATGGTAATTTACCTCTTCCTATTTGCGAATTCGCAAAAAAAAATGTTAATGCATTGCATTTCAGAAATCACAAATTGCGATTTCATAAATGCAATCGCAATTTAAGAAATCGCAACATAATTGCAATTCCTTAAATTGCGAAAAAATGAAAAAAAATATGTTTGATTGGTCCCCCCGAACCCTGGCACCAAAGTCCAATACCGCTCTCCAAGTACAAACTAAAATAGATCTTTTAGATGTGAGAAGACCCCATGTAGTCTTACCGTGCAACAGAATACCCAAGTAACTAAAGGTATTTACTTGGTTGATTTTACTCTCATTGCAGTTCAAAGCTTTTTGCTTGGAAGGTTTACAACCAGTAACCATAATGTAAGATTTAGTATGGTTTATGTAGAGATCAAGGTGATTCATGAACTCAGAAAAGGTGACAAGTAAAATATGCATCCTTACCACCATTCTGGACCCCACATCTCGCTGTTGCAGGATGGCACAAGCTACTGTGTTCAGAGGGCCTGTGTGGCTCCTGTATCAAGCCCACACAACATCCCACACAACATCACGGTCAGCTGGAACTTTTGACTTTACCCAAGTCCAGGGCAACCAGATAACTCCCATCTCCACTTATTGCTTCTAAGCGCCTTTGACCTTTTTATTCTTCTAAAATTCATAACCTGACTTCGACTTACAGGATCTTTGTTGTCTTGGTCTTGTTTTATTTATAAAATCATAATATATATTTCTAACCTGTTGTGGAGGCTTTTTGTCTTGTTTTCATTGTGTTATTGTGTGCTGTGTTGCACAAATACTTTACACTTACCTCCTAAGTTAAGCCTGCCTGCTCTGTGCCAAGCTATCAGAGAGTGAGGACCGGTTAATTTATGATATGTACCTAACTTACTCTGTCTAGGGGTGTGGTCCCTATTTGGACAAGGTGCATATCTCTACCAACTAGAGACCCAAATTCTAACACTGAGAGGATGTAAATACTCGGCTCAGATGATCAACCCGAGAACTCAAAATACCCTGATGTGCACAGCTCTGACACTCTACAGACTGTTTTCTCCCCTGGTGAAGATTGGGTGACTTAACTGGTTCAAGGAAGTGGAACCTGTCCCAAACTGGCAATTTATGAACAACATCGCTACAAGGTTGTTTGTGCATATTACCGCTGACCGCCTACTCAGTTGGACTGCAAAGACCTGCAGAGCTTTCCAAACCAATATTAGCTCCTTCCAGTTGGATGAGTTGTACTGCTATTACACATTACATAGACGGTGTTCTGCCTGGTTGTCCACGATTGCCTCCCAATCCAAACTGCTGGCATCTGTAGTTAGAACACAGGTACTGGGGCAAGCAAAGACAGTTCCTCTCTTTCCAGAGATGGGAGTAAGCTGCCAACAAAGGTGTCATCATACTCAAATAGACACCAGAACGAGATATATGCAAACCTTGTCAATAGGTTGCCATGATCTAGAATATGGCAAACCAACAGGCCCAGATGGAGACAAGACCAAGGCACTATGCCCACTGTTGCTTTATAGGAGTCAAATGACAAGGGAACATGAGAAAGAAGTACTTTCCCCTTAATTCTGCAACCTATATAGGAAACAACCCAGGTTTCCGACTTTCTCAACAGATCCTATACCAGACTCATCTGCTTGATCCTTCTGGACTCAGAAAGAAGGACTAGTCTTGAGGCTGTTTAAAAAACCACCCAGCATGATCTAGTTTCTGAGATGGCAGAAGCAGGGATTTTGAATGACTGATCAGAAATTCAAACTCCTTGAGAGTCTGAACCCTCAAATTTGTGTCCTCAAAAGACTTCTCCTGAGAGGGCGCTTGGATTAGCAGGTTATCCAAATAATGATGAATTGTTATTTCCTTAAGAAGAAGGAGACCTACTACAGGAGCCATGACGTCTGGGAACACTCTGGGAGAGGACTTCAATCGGAATGGAAGCACACAGAACTGCCAAATGCAGTCCCCAACTGCACACCTGAGGAATGTTTGTGATACAGGAGCTAAGGGTATATGTAAATGTAGCCTGCAGGTCGACTCCAGAAGAAATTAGTGGACTAATTTCCTGCAGTGTGTTTATCTTGAAATGTAAGATCAGAATCAATCTGTTTAGAGGGCTGAGATCTCTCATTGTTTGATATTGTCCAGAGACCTTTTTGAAGAGGAATACCTTTGAATAACTACTGCGACTCCTTTTATGAAAGGCAACCTTGATTTTGTTTTTCTTGTCGAGGACGAAAGTGATACACTCCTACAATGCCTCTTTTATTATTATCACTGAAGACCAAGGTGTTTGTATAAAGTGTGGGTCCTGAAATTCTGGAGAAATGTCCAAAAGTTAGCCCTGGGTAAAATCTCTACAACCCAATTGTCTGAGAGCCACTCCTTCCATTTGTGTTAGAACTGAAGAAGGCTATCTCTCACTGGAGTGGAAGACATTCTGGCTTGGTTACGAGTAAAAACACTTTATCACCAGACAAACAATAGGAGTTGCCAGATTGGGAACAAGGAGGATGGAACCAGGCTATAATGAAACTCTGTTCTCCTCCTCCTATAATGGTCAGACCTCAAGGACAGCGTTAAAATTATCCCCGGTTTAGCGGCGGAAAACTGCTGCTAAAGCGGAAATAATGGGCTTGATAATAAACCCTGGAGAATTCCAATAGAAGCCCATGTTCACACCAGAAAATGGTCTACTTTTAGAATTCTCAAGGGCATATTATCAAGCCCATTATCGGCGCTTTAGCAGCAGTTTTCTGCCTCTAAATCGGCGATAATTTTTAACACCGTTCTTGATAATATGCCCCCAAGATATTGCTTATGGAAAAAAGGCTTTCTGTGCTTTTGAATTGTGAAAGAGTACTTCCTCAAACTATTCCCAAAAAGCTTACTACCTGAAAAAGGGCATTCCAAAAGGTAACTTTTTTGAGCTGCCTACAACTTCTATGTCTGAGATGTGACATCTTGCAGCAACAGAACACACAGAAGCCATAGCTGAAGTCTTTCGGTTATCAAATATTACATACAAAAGGAATTTGGTTTATATCGCCATACGACTCAGTAGTTGCAAAACATCGTCACCCTCCTGAATGCAAGAGAATAATGCTAGGAAGTCTTTAACTAACGATTGGGACTCATAGACTACATAGGTTTCATATCTTAAAGCCAAACTGAGGTCAGCATGTGCTTTCTTCAAGGCAGCCTCTATATTGTTATTGACCTGGTCTGTTTGTCAGAAGAGGGTCTACTGAAACAGAGTGATTTAAGTACATTTGCCCCTACGCTAGTGGATTTTGTTTGCCCATAACTCCGGGCACTAAGACCCTATCTGGGTTTTTCGATTCATGTTTCAGCAGATTTTGAATCACTGGGAGCACTGGAACTCTGGGACAAGAAGGGCTCTGAAACTCTCTAACCCACTCCCCTCGTGATGAGTTACTCCTCTTTCACTGGTAACTAGAAGTTTGAAGAAAGGTAAGACATCACTGGTTTTACATCCTCTTTAAGGATTTATGTACCCCTAGTTGAGGAATCAGGAGGGGAAGTCTTCTTCTTCGCAGTCTGGAGATGCCCAAAAGGATATAAATGCAGGAAATACAACTAACCAATAGGAAGCAGCTTAAGAAGCAGGAGGGACTTGAGAAAGAGGGCATTTTCTTCAGTGTCTGTTATGGGCCTTCAGTATGAACTTCCCCAGCTCCTGAAGCTCTCCTGAACATCTCTCTCCAGCAAAAGAGGAAAACAGGGTCTATGTCCACCATCTATGAAGAAATCTATCTGGAGAAAAATTGCAAGACTTATAGAAATTATATTTTTATTTATTAATACAGTTTTATATAGAGTGAACAAGTAGGTATAAGAGTGCTTCACAGTTGATACGAAGTAAGTAACAAGTGATAAAAAGAGGAACAGCTGTGAAAACAGAATTTGTGGAAAACAAGGAAAACAATATAAATATGCTTCTCCCATCGCAAAAAACAGTCTAGAATAGACTATTGTCATAGGGAAGCAAGAGGCTTTTAAATGGCTTGAGGGCCTTAGATAGAAGACTCTTTAACTGCCTGACAGACAGTAAAGTAAAGAGATAAGACCTTATAAGAGCACAGGTTACACTGGACTTCCTCAAGGGATAGGACATTATTGTTAAATGATGTCTAAATAACTGTGAAAACAATCAGGCGCTAAAAAAGTTACCCATCTATCTGTTAAAGGCAAAGGGAGACAGGGGTTCAATAAACACACACTCCTTACGGGCTGGCTAGTAGTGTAGAGGCGAGGAAGATAAGAAGCTACAATCTCTTTCCTCTTCATTCCCCACACATTGCTAACTTACACAAAGCAGCGCCTGAGCAGTTGCTATCCCAAAAAGTGTCTGCTACACAGCTACCTAAACATCAAGTGGCACTCATAAGCCCTTTACAGTAGGACACGCAGCATCTCAGTAGCCATGAGCACAGACCTCTTAAAACAGCACAGAGGCATCCTCTAAAATACAAACAGATGTGGTGCCTCTGCAGCTGCAGGGAAATTAATCTCCCACGGCGGCCCTGAAAGGACACCAAAATACAAGTAAATAGCAGCCTTGTAGCCTATAAAGAAGTTGGCGTAGTCAGCACTTAATAGTCGGTCCAATTCAGAAGACGAATCCGCCTCATGCAACACGTTAATAGGTGCCAAACACAACTCTTGGGCACTTGCACTGGAGTAAAACCATAAATAAAGATACTAAATATATAAACACCCTACCATATTGGTGGTACAACAATAGAATCTCAATTAAAGGAAGTGCCCATGCAATCGCTAGGCACAAACACAAAATCAGGAAGAGAACATTCTATTTATGGGAGGTCCTTTTACCTCAAATAGAAATAAAAATTGGTACCAGATTAATACTGGTGGTCTCAGAGGAATGATTCAACACCTTCACTCAACTTGTAAGGAAAGTGATAAGGACAGAAGAAAAGCAGGTAATGTGTATAATTCATTGAATTCAAAGTATATGTTTACTCAGATTAGTTGAGTTCTGGAAAGAAACAGAAAGATTTTGTTAAATACATTTTTGCCTAAATCACTCAGACAGAATTGTTGATCCTTTTGTGAAATACAATCGTTTTATTATTTACTAACAGTGTTTGACTTATAGGGCCATAATGACAGAGATATTTTTAGGTGAATAGATAGAGCTGGTGTGACTTAATATTATACTACTTCTGCTACATCACTACTAATAACAATATTCATTCTTTTTATTATTATTATTTATGGTCAATATTGCTACACTCACAGGGAACATGTTAATGTGTGTTTCCTCCAAGGCATTAATACCAGATGTTAATTACTACCGAATTCCATGGCATTCCTGATTTTCCTGAAGTAAAACATACTTATGGACCTCTCCAGCTAACGTGCCAATCCTTTCTATGAGAATCTATTCAGTGTTTTTCTGAAGGGATAAATATATTCACATGCGCACACACACACGCATTCAGACCAGGATATCAGCCCGTGCCAGAAACTGGGCCTATTCATGTCAGTATGAGAATCGGGATCTATAACCGAAACAACATGTTTCTGGCTTGTCAGCAAAGCTGTCTGCATATGTGTTGCAACCAATTTAATAAACTATACATAGAGTGGAATGTTACATCACCCATAGGAGTGCCATTCTCTCACTACATTCTTTAGGTTATTTGATATTACATTTAACTTTTCAGAATCGGAATACAAGGGACTACTTACATATGAAATGTAAACTAAATAATCATGGTGTTTGTAACATTTAAATCTTTATCTCCTATATGCATTCGAAACAGAACACAACTTTTTGCTCCTTTTTTGTCCCTGCACTAGCAAAGCTAGCAGGGCAGGTTTGACATAAATAAGGGGTATTTAAGCACACATAAACAGCATAATTGAATGTGTTTACGTGCATTTACACAATAAAGTTACAACTGTTGACTCAGTTAGGTTTATACCTGCTGCTATGCATCAGCAGTTGTCATGTATTCCTATAGGTTCTGAATCGATCCCCCTATTCCTGACCCTATTCTGGTTAAACTAACTATCAAGTTAACTAACAGTCAGCCCATGAGGCAAGAAAAGCCCCCATGATGCAGATACCGTTATCTGACGCAGTCACACTACGGCACAGGAACGTGTTATCTGATTAGGTCATAACGCTTGAGATCTAATTAGACAAGCGACATTCCTCCAGCCCCTGATAAGGCATACGACGTTCTCATAACAAATCAAACCTATGACAACCTGGAAAATCCGTGCGGCCATTGTTTTGATTTCACAGAGAACTTCAGTAAAAGAATGTGCTAACGAGCAAGTCGTATGACATCTTTATTGACGTATCTATGTCCATCCTTACGTCAATCTCGGCACCTTTAAGGTATAAATATTGCCGATCTTGCCCTATGCAAACACACGTGTGGTGACGAGACGGAGCAGCCATACTTGCCGAAGCCCAGAAGCAGAGCAGACCCCGCTGGCAGCAGCCCCGCCTTCCTGACGCGCTGAGAGACGCGCTGCTTTCTCCTGCCGAGAATCCAGCACCGGGTTTCTGGGCAGCCCTCGCAGGCAGCCTGGAATATCGAGAGCAGAGAAAGAGATACCATTCCTCATTCATCCTAACTTCCAGGTACAGAACTGAATAACCCCTCACAGAGAATTCTTTAGTTATTCACTTGGCAAAAACAAACTTAACTTAAACTGTAACTTTCTATTCCCGCCCACGCATTAGACTTAGGTCAGGTACACGGGGTAGGCGTATTTAGAAACACCAGTTGAGTACGTTTAGTCAAATGTATATGTGTATGTAAATATATTTTAATCATTTTAAACATCATATGGCTCAGAAACCATATCAATGTTTTTACAGTATTATTTTATACTATTGCTTTTAATGTATGCACTTTACTTAACTATAAGTATTGCAATAATATCGATCCATTTCTCTTGTACGAGAAAAGAGACTGATCAATAAATAACACCTTTTTATTGAACACGCCCGTCTCTTCCTTTTCTCTACAATCTGATGAGACTAAGAATGCACGTACTGACTGAGTAAAATAATTGCCTTGTGCTCACACGACTCTGGAGATACACTCTTGATTAGGGGAGAGCAAAGTTGTCATGTTCTATGGTTGTCAGAAACTAAATCCCTTCTTGTCTAATCAGGGGAGTTAATTCTTTCCTGAACATTCGAGAAAGTTTCTAGCGAACTCTGAGCTACGCTGGCAAACCCAAAACTTAAGTCTAGTATCGACAGTAGTAGACCTAGTTAACGTCTGGCCTAGGCCTTTACTGCTGTAGGTATTATTCCAATGCGCAGAGCCTATTGGGAAGATAGGAACTACACTACATGGCGCCCAACGCGTTTGGAAAGGGCGATAAAACTAACGTAAGACATTTAGAGTAACTCAGTCGTGCTTTCTCACTCAGACCCCTTTTCCCAAATACTCCAAAGACGTCTGGAGTGGGTGAAAGGTAATATCCTCCAAAACCTCGCAGGAGGGAACTCCTATGTAAGGTTCTTGGTATAGTCAACGTTGAAGGATAAACAGTTCCAAAATATTGTGCATCTAATCTTTGTTCCATAACAAACCTGATCTGCAAACAAACATAATACCATCCTGTCGGTAAAATGGGAGACAGTGATGATGAAAGAGAGGCAGTTAGATTAGCAGCTGAAATAGCAGCAGCTGATACTGCAGCACTAGATGCGGACGGGGATATAATACTCATCCCGGTCGCCAAAAGGAAATCTATAACCTTAAAACTTATAGAAAATGGACTGACACCTAGAGGTGGCACAGTCATATTCGTAATTGAGGCACACGAATATCGGCAGACAGAGGTATACTATACATGGATACATTTTCCAGCAGCAAATGCTGTAACAAAGTACTTCCACTATTACAAAATAGAGGTTCCACCCGACATTTACACTCCTTTCGAGGAGGTGGAAGTACCACTCAAATTCCAAGAGCATTTGCTCTTATTTGATGGCGCCCTAATACATAATAATCACATCACCAGGCTCGGTCCTTTAGGTAGACCAGGAGCAACGTGGCCGGTCTTAGCCGGATACACACCACACCCAGACATCGAAGGAATGTCTACAAGAGAGCTGTTAATACAGCTAAAACAATTACTAAAAATTCATAGACAATTAGTCCAGTATGTTATGCGGACTTCAACAATTCAGCCAGCGATTAAACTTCCACAGCTGACCCCTCACCAGGGGAACACAAATAAAATCACAGCACAGAACATCCAATCCTGCCTAGGTAAAGTTCCGGCTAAACGGGAACAGATACCATTTTGGTTGGCACAGAAAATCACCCAAATAGAGGCGGTGTTTCCTGACACCACCCCGCTAGAAAAACACAGGATTCTGACTATATGTCTCCCAATGGGAATCGCACCACACATAGAGGACTGTGACACTTGGGGTACAGTCTTTGCTTCAATATACACAAAAACGCACGGTGTTTCATCCATTTCGGTAATACCAGATGTGCTAAAACAAATTCAAGATGAATACGGTCCAGAACCAGCTTTAACTCTTGGTATGAAATTACTGAAAGACTTCAAGCAGGTCTCGGCTATATTATTAGCCAATACAAAAGGTGAAGCAGCAAACGTGGCGATCCGCCAGAGGTTAAAAGAGACAGATATAGCAGACCAACCAGCTGAAATTGCCAGAATCATAGAAAAATCCTATGAAGAACTAGGTAGAGACAGTTTAGGTGGAATACCAGTAAAACCGCAACTGACTGAAAGTCCAGGAAAAATATTTTTTAATAATAATTCACCAAAAAAGAACTGGGATGGAAACAAACAATCCAATCCAAAAGAAAAGAAATTCCAGTCCCGAGGAAGGTCTCCTAGGCGAAGGGAGAAATCTCCGAACCAGAGACACAGGTCACCCCAGAGTGACCCCTCTGGGAAAAGATATAACCTTAGAAATAGGGATAATATTAAAAAACCTGATAGATATCAAGACATTGATACACGTCCCTCTCAATCTTTTCAGACTTCCTCGCAGAAATCGGAAAGAAGAGGACGATCAGAACAAAGAGAAGAGCACGCCAAGTCCAAAGACAAGGAACCTGCTCAACAAAAAAAGAAATTACAATTTCCAAAAAAGAAGGTAGCCAGTATCAAGGTAGTTAACAATGCCGAGAATACTGAGGACACAACTGAAAAATGGAGAGTGGGCTCAGACAATGCTAGACAGCGCAGCAGAAGTGAGCATAGCTCGCAAAGTCCTTATGAATCATCTGGAGACAGTGGACACGAATGAATATCTTCAAGTGGAAACTGCAGACACCAGAGTTAGCAAACCCCACAAGATATACGAGATAACATTACGTATAGAGGGAGATAAGACTAGGAAAATAAGGGGACTATTTTGGGATAACCTCTCCAAGGGTTATGACATCCTTCTAGCTGAAAAAGACTGGCCACCAGAGTTTGTCAGGGAGTGCCCTCATGGCGAAGAAGTAATTATGCCTGCCTTCTCGAATCAAATCCCGATTCATAAAAAATACACACTTGCTAGAAAGTGGGCAGTGGCCTTAGCACCTGCTTTATATAAAAATCATGTAGGATGGGATGAGGATTCTCCTCCTCACAAAATCCAGTTAAAATCACAACCTACTGCACAAAGGCAGTACCCAATTAAGCAAGAAGCTAAAAAACAGGTAAATGAAATACTAGATCAGCTAGAATACCAGGGGGTGATTGAAACTTGCACCTCACAAATGAACAATCCTTTGTTTCCGGTCTCCAAACCAGACAATTCATATCGTCTAGTTTTGGATTACCGACACCTTAACACATGTTGCAAAACTTTTGCAGTGCAAAACTCACACAGTGCTGCACTAATGAATAACATAGTGCGCAAAAAATAAAAAACAACCTTGGACATCTCCAATGGATCCTTTTGTCAAAACATAGCACCAGAGAGCAGATATTTAACTGCATTCTCAGTAAATGGCACTCAAAAGCAATTCTGTCGGTTAGCCCAGGGGTACAAGAACAGCCCGGGGGTATTCTCAGCGAAAGTAACAGAATTACTGCAACTATATGATGATGAAGCATTATCTTATGTCGATGACATTTACTTAACAGACGATGACTTGGATACTCACTTGAAAAGAGTGAACACCATAATACTTGGGTTCGCAGCAGAGGGTTACAAATTCAACTTTAAAAAATCCAGAATTGCCCATCTGACAGTCCTATTCTTAGGATATGAGTTATCAAGTGAAGGTAAAAGCCTGGCAGACAATTTCCTAGAGAAATGTGCCGTAATCCAAGCTCCTAAAACACTAAAAAACCTACAGTCAATTCTAGGCTTCCTAAATTTCGGAAGAACATACATTGCAAATTACGCAGAAAGGGTCAAACCCCTTTATGATCTAATTAAACCAGACTTTAAAAGATCCAATTGGACTCAAACACACACAGAAATTTTGAGATCCTTACAAACAGACATGCTAATTAAAACAAAATTAGAAACACGTGATAACACACGCAATCTTGTGATTCGAGTCATCCCAGGGAGATGCGGATTCACATACCTAACCTCTAATGAGGGAGAAAAGGTACCAATTGCATTCAAATCACACTTGTACACTAAGGCTGAAATGAAATTTAGCCCAACGGAAAAAATTCTTACAGCAACACAGACAGCTATAGCAAAAGAACGAGCCCTGGCACAAGGTAAACGAATAGTAATCGTGACACCAATACCAGCCTTAGAGGCGGTAACAAAGGCAAGCATTCCAAATGCTAAAGCACTCCATCCAAGATGGATACAATGGGCTAACTCTCTTGCTGCAACAGACGTGGTGTACGAATTTGATCCTTACTTAAAAACACAAGAATTTCTCCAATATGAATTTGAATGTCCTCCGCCAACCGAAATTCTGCCTCTAGATCACTACGGCTGTATAATATATACAGACGGATCAGCACAACCCGCAGTAGGGGGTAAACAAGCTTACAGTGCTGCGTGCACGATTGTTAAAGGTCGTTGGCACGAAGGGAAATTTAAACCAACCCTCACTAAAACACAATCCCTAGGAGATTGTACAGCTCAGCGAGCTGAACTACTAGCATTCAAGATGGCGCTTGAAAATACCGATCGAGAATTCCCCACACTCATAGTGTGCGATTCGTATTATTGCGTTCAGTCTTATAATGAATACTTGCAGATCTGGCTTCAGAACGGTTTCAAGGATGCGAAAGGTGGCACAATCAAGCATAAAATGCTCTGGGAACAAGTAGCTCTTTTACAAAAAGAACTACCAAAGACTCACGTGATACATACACTGAGTCATCAACGTGATGGCGTTCACGTTGCAGGGAATTCATTGGCTGATGAGGCCGTGAAGGCAGCTGTGCAAACGGCTTCCGTAGCTGCCGTCACCCGGTCAAAAACTAAAATAGACAGCGAAATATTACAAGCTGTCAGCGCTTCAGAAAAGGATTCGATAGAACCACTCCCTAAAGGCTTTCCAGTAAAATACTCATACATAACTGATGCAAACAATGTTCCTTTTGCTCGAATCCCTGGAGTGGGGGATAGGGCAAATCCAAACATGGAACATAGGTTAGGACTAATAATAGCGGCACACGAAGGGCTTGCTTCTATCCATGCTGGCGTCTCAGCCACAGTATCATTATTAAAACAGAGATACTGGTGGCCACAAATGAGAAGACAAACGAGGAACTATGTTCTAGAATGTGAAATATGTCAAAAAATGAAAGTATCAACGGTGAGACGTCCAGCGCAGACGCCCCTTCTAATCTCGGATAAACCATTAGCCTGTGTTTATCTAGACCACTGCGGTCCCTTACAAAGGGATGGTAACTATAAATATATCTTGGTCGCAGTGGATTGATGCACGAGATTCATATGGATGTGGCCCCAGCGAACGGCTGACGCCAGAACTGTTATAAAAGATTTGCGAGTCTTTATCGGCACATACGCAATTGGCATGCTGCATTCGGACAATAGTCCTGCTTCTAGCTCTCGGGCTTATAAGGAGGCCATGGTCAGCATGGGCGTGCAATTGCGGTACTCTTGTCCATTTCACCCTGAGGGGAACAGAATTGTTGAAAGAAAAAACCGTGACATAAAGCAATCTATAACGGCAAAGGTATTAGGTTCGGGAGCTGGGTGGGTCAAACATCTAATAAGTGTCCAACGTAGTCTAAATAACTTGCCAAGAAATTCTCTGAAGGGATTCAGTCCGTACGAATTATTATTTGGAACTAGAATGATTATCTCTGACCTCGACAGTCAGACTTCAGTGGTTAAAGAAAAAAGCTTTGATGTCAAAGACCGTTTGGCTATTTTGCAGGACTTAAACAAAACAAGAAAAGACCTGAGCAACATACAGTTGAAACAACAGCCAACAACCACTGAAGAATCACCACCTGTCCCAGCAAGACCTGTCTGGATTCCAAAAGTCGGGGATCTAGTCAGGGAGAAGATCGCGGTAAAGAAGGAATTTGGGCCTTCTTACAGAAAAGCAGTTCCTGTCTTGTCTGTCAACGGGACAAGATCAGTTGTACTACCGCCACTTGCTGGTAAAAAGGAGAACCGAGTTGTATCCATCGACCTGGTAAAACCACAACATGTGGCCGATAACAAACAGTAGGCCAAGTGGACTCCCAATAAGTAGCAGAACACCAAGGTTTGCTACCAGTACAGAGGTCCTAACAAAGAGGCTCATCACATTCGAAACGCCTACAGAAGAACAACAAGGACTATGCAACGATGCAATAGAACTCAGACCTCTGAAAACCCAAATAAAAACATTTAGCAGAGACACACCAATCTACAATGAAGTACCAAGTGAAAATGCAAGAAACAAGAATCCTGAACCAATTGGAACAATTGACAGAACTGCATCCGGCTACTTCATCAACTTCGATGATTCCTCTGAAAGCCTCAGTGAATCAAAGACACAGCCATCATCAAAATCCTTTAAAGACAAAGCTAAGGAACTTTTGAACCAACTGAAAGAAACATATCTGATTTCTCCATGGATTGAATTTTGGGTGGGTTTTGGTGCATTTATCCTCATACTTTGGCTCATCATGGTATTAACTTTGGGACGCTTCATTGAGGGAAAATATGCTAAAATGGACACAGCAAGTCAGAACATCAACTTGGTCCTCAAACCACACACATCTTCACACGTCGAGAAAAGAGAACTTTCTTCAGCCAACTTCACAGCCAATCCTATACCTGGTGGGGTAGCCTGGGACAACACTGACTATGAAATTTATGGTCCGGTCGAGATCCTGAAATATCCACACCAAATCAAGATCTCCTTGAGTGACTTTGCAAAACCAAACTCATTTGCTGATGATTGGGACTTCGAAAGCATTAATAACATGATGTCTGACTTAGTAATGTCTGCTAAATTTACAAAACATGATTATTTGCAAGGTTCTACAAATTATGATAGTATGTATTGCTATAACCACTATGGTAACCATTTTTTACATAAATCTGCACAACCTAGAAATGTTTTAAATTATAATCAATGGGAACATTGTGCAACACCTCCAAAAGGGAGCTCAAGAACCGTTTACGACAAATATTCATATTTTTCAGGTTTTAACACAAGTAATGCTGAAACATTTTATTTTAAATTGTCAAACAAGACAGGGATGAAAACCATGATAACCAACACAAAGTTGATATATTCAGATTCATTCTTCGAAGAAATGAATACTTTTGGATTTGATTATTGGGACAAAAATGTTGATTTGAAAAGTGTTTGGGGTACAAAAGAATGGCAAGTACAGGGTTTAGAAGCTTTGTTTAGAGCTTGCATGATCCCAGAACAAATGATATTTTTAAATGACACTGTTCAACAAACCACCTGTCTTGGCCTAGCCAAAATCAAAGATTTAAATAAACCGTCTATTCCAAAGCCAATAATGTTTAGCAATAACTCTGATACAGATGAAGAGATAGACGTAAACCATATATTAAACCAAAACAGAACACATCCTGATTGGAAACAGTGGTTGATCTGGCCCACAGATACTAATAACTGTCAAGACAGATTCCTGAACAAAACACAAGGGTTCAAAATGACCAGGCCAGACCCTAGATATCCCCAAAGACATCACCCAGGGATAATAACAACCTACAGTGTGGGCAAATTATGCCTTCAGTGGCTACAAACTTCCACACTGCCTGAAATTAAGCAACACCTAACTTTACTTACTGATGGTGCTGACTTGCGTGATTTCATAATGGGACCACGCAAACAGCGTCAAAAGCGTTTCATAGCAGCCTCTGTATATGCAGCATACAATGAGGCCTGGAAGGTAAATCAAATTGAAACAGCAGAGAGAATACGGGAAATTGACCGTATTAATTTGGAAAAATCACTTTCTGTAGTGGACAATGGGTTAATGACTCTGTCCTCCAGAATTTTTTCATTGGACAGCATTGTGTCTTCAGCAATCGATATATTATCGCAAGACTTACTGTTATTACAACATGGTCAGTCACAATTGCGTTCTATTGTACAGCTTGGCTGGACGTTACAAAATCTGCGTTCAGGCTATGTGCCTTGGCGTTTAATCAACACAACGTCACTATTCCAAATCTTTAACCTTACTGATAGACAAATCGGTATGGCGCAAAAGGGTGCTGATTATACAATCTTGAGCATTGAAAAACTAGAAAGATTACCAATGACAATGTTTTAACGACCTGTCAGTGAATGGATAATCCACGGAATCATAAATATTCCAATCTCAACCTTCAGGTTTCAATACTGCCAAAAATATATACAGGCTGGCATGTACGAGAAATTGGGGAAGGGGTACCTTAAAACAACTTGGAACCTGCCCTATTCACATGCATGTGTCAGTAATAAAGGACAGAAAGTGTTTCTTAGTGGCAACAATTGTGCCATGTCACTAAGCGGCACGCTTCTGTGTAACGGAATTAGTTTGCATGGAGCCTGTGAAGGGAATTCATACAACCTTTCATGTCACCAGCAAGGCGCACCTGCAACTGAAATAGAACCATTCTTTCAAAGACTCTATAATGGGAGTTACATTCTTATTGTAGATAGCAAATGTTGTAGTCTTATGCCCGGGACTCCTTATC
Organism: Lissotriton helveticus; assembly: GCF_964261635.1. Classification (NCBI taxonomy): domain Eukaryota; kingdom Metazoa; phylum Chordata; class Amphibia; order Caudata; family Salamandridae; genus Lissotriton; species Lissotriton helveticus. Next base: position 1,082,549,502 of record NC_136061.1, on the reverse strand, counting down.
TAGTCACTACGACTGCGAAGGTCAAGTGCTGTGGACGTTCTTTGTTCCCCAGCTCCTTTCCAGACAGGGAGGCAAGGGCATGGCCCAATTTGAAAATTACTTCTATTCGAATAGATACTTTAAGCAGAATGAAAACAGTGCTTCTTCAGACGCCTACAAGGCTCTCGTCATCAAAAGAAACGTATGATCTACAAGTCGCAAGGACGACTGCAGAGATACATACATTATTATCAACTAATTCCCCCGTACATTTCGCGGAAATCCTGAGCGAAATCTTAAATATTTCTGATACCACTGGGGTCTCAAAGGTATTTAAGACAGTATTTTCGATGGCATTAACACCATTCAAAGCCATACTGGGTATTTTTCCAGATTTCGTCCATTCCATTTTTGGCGGACTTCCCCTGATCCTGGGACTAATTGCAGGAATCCTATTCTTAGTCCTTATTTTTCGTTATGGCAACCCATGTCACAGATCAAACTCTCGCGACAATGGAAGAAACAATCCTAGCCATTGGATACCGGGACCGGATATCAAAAATCCTGGGACTCTCCCGGCTTAGAGACCTGAACATGACTTGGTTTCTATCATTTCGACCAATGTGGCAAAGATGTGTTTTACCTGTATTGAGATGTCTGCTATGCGGAGAAGAATGCGTGTTAGACACCTGTCTGACGCTACAATCGGATGCGCCAGTGGATGCAGATACATTGTTGGTTCCTACCAAGGTTCACGCTTTGTGCTGCCCTCAAAGGCTGCCAATCCTGATGACGGCATTCGTGGAATCTTCACCACTACGATTGAAGAGTAGTGAAGTTCAAGATGAAAGCAGCATTGATCAGGTACGACCTTCTGTCAGCAATGCGAATCAGAATGTCAATGGAGACAATCATGCGCACGAATGCATGGTTACACCTATTTCCGACTTAGTGGAACTTTCCCATGAAGCTGTTGACAGTTTTTTCGAAAGCCTTAATGATATGATGTTCTCTCCAGAACAGAAATAGAGACTTTTGAGCAAGCTCGCACACGGCGTTCCCTGAATTCGGCCTTCAACTTTAAAAGTAAAGTCACATGAACAATTTTTCCCACCAGTTCACGGACAGCAATTTTTTAGCAGCCCCAAATTATTTTTTACAAAATTTTCGGGACACTTATCTTCTGCTTAAAGTAAGAAACTATTCCTAGAGAACTAAGATTTCTATTTTTAGATACTTTATAAACTTTAGTTGCCCGATGGTATGTTCACAAATATTTTATTATGTGATGAAATGGTCTCGAACTTTCTTTCTGTATAGCCATATTAAGAGCCATTTCATGTGTATTTCTCATATACCAAATAAGCAATAATGTCTACAAATGCGTGTTTACTTTAGCGTTTAATTCATAGCTTAAGTGCATACAATATATATGACTGCAATTTTTCAGTATATTTGAAAATTTCAAAATGCATTTATGTATTTTGGGGTGGTGAGGTATACACTATACTCTATAGTATGTTGTACTATGTTATACTATGCATAGATTAGTAAATATGACCATAGTTAGCGTGGAGTGGGTGTCATGTATTCCTATAGGTTCTGAATCGATCCCCCTATTCCTGACCCTATTCTGGTTAAACTAACTATCAAGTTAACTAACAGTCAGCCCATGAGGCAAGAAAAGCCCCCATGATGCAGATACCGTTATCTGACGCAGTCACACTACGGCACAGGAACGTGTTATCTGATTAGGTCATAACGCTTGAGATCTAATTAGACAAGCGACATTCCTCCAGCCCCTGATAAGGCATACGACGTTCTCATAACAAATCAAACCTATGACAACCTGGAAAATCCGTGCGGCCATTGTTTTGATTTCACAGAGAACTTCAGTAAAAGAATGTGCTAACGAGCAAGTCGTATGACATCTTTATTGACGTATCTATGTCCATCCTTACGTCAATCTCGGCACCTTTAAGGTATAAATATTGCCGATCTTGCCCTATGCAAACACACGCGTGGTGACGAGACGGAGCAGCCATACTTGCCGAAGCCCAGAAGCAGAGCAGACCCCGCTGGCAGCAGCCCCGCCTTCCTGACGCGCTGAGAGACGCGCTGCTTTCTCCTGCCGAGAATCCAGCACCGGCGTTTCTGGGCAGCCCTCGCAGGCAGCCTGGAATATCGAGAGCAGAGAAAGAGATGCCATTCCTCATTCATCCTAACTTCCAGGTACAGAACTGAATAACCCCTCACAGAGAATTCTTTAGTTATTCACTTGGCAAAAACAAACTTAACTTAAACTGTAACTTTCTATTCCCGCCCACGCATTAGACTTAGGTCAGGTACACGGGGTAGGCGTATTTAGAAACACCAGTTGAGTACGTTTAGTCAAATGTATATGTGTATGTAAATATATTTTAATCATTTTAAACATCATATGGCTCAGAAACCATATCAATGTTTTTACAGTATTATTTTATACTATTGCTTTTAATGTATGCACTTTACTTAACTATAAGTATTGCAATAATATCGATCCATTTCTCTTGTACGAGAAAAGAGACTGATCAATAAATAACACCTTTTTATTGAACACGCCCGTCTCTTCCTTTTCTCTACAATCTGATGAGACTAAGAATGCACGTACTGACTGAGTAAAATAATTGCCTTGTGCTCACACGACTCTGGAGATACACTCTTGATTAGGGGAGAGCAAAGTTGTCATGTTCTATGGTTGTCAGAAACTAAATCCCTTCTTGTCTAATCAGGGGAGTTAATTCTTTCCTGAACATTCGAGAAAGTTTCTAGCGAACTCTGAGCTACGCTGGCAAACCCAAAACTTAAGTCTAGTATCGACAGTAGTAGACCTAGTTAACGTCTGGCCTAGGCCTTTACTGCTGTAGGTATTATTCCAATGCGCAGAGCCTATTGGGAAGATAGGAACTACACTACACAGTACTAGGTTTACAGACAGCCATGGGCTGAAGGAACTCTACATCCAATTCACAAGTCCAAACAATCAATTTACGGTCTGTCATTGTCCTGTTTGTTTAACTGAGAATAAGTAGTGCAGACCCTGGAAGTTATAGTCCGTCAAAGACTATGTATTAGGCTATTTTGAACACACCTACCCATAAGATGGTAGCTGCAGACTGTTGTGGGTTGCTTCACACTGCCAGAGCTAAGCATAGAGAAAGATGGATGTTCCTAGGGATACGTCATCAGAGTATTATAAGTATTAATTTGACATTTCTGATGATCCGTAAGTGAGGGTGAAGGAATTAAACAAGATGCCTGCTGAATAACAGAATTCCAGACCCGCAGCACCAAATCTACTGACAACCTACATCATCCTGCTGGCGTACACGTGAATTGAAAGCCCTTCCCTCTGGAAATATGGATGGGTGAAAAAAGGTAGAACTGGTTGTTTGGGATGCCCTTAGAGATCATGGGAGCAGGCAAAGCAGGAAGGCCTCCCAACATGAATCTGGCCTGGGTGACACAGACGCAGAAAAGATCAAGGATCACACACCCCAGCAGCCACTGAACTAGGAGCTCAACTGCCCGGTGGCTGTTGAAAGAAAGTGTCCCAACATCCTGTGGGTGCTGGAAGTTTGAAGGAAGCTAACAGTGTAGCGGCAGGTGGCAGTGGCAGTGACAAAATTGAAGCCCCAGCCATCCAACATTAAAATGTAATGACTAACATGGCTTGGTACCATGAATAACACAATAACATTGAAAGGAACAGCCAGCAACTGGGTTCCTGACTGACCCTTTCACAGAGTCTGTGGGCAGAGAAGGCAACTGCTGGAGTGGGGATTGTTTTAATCAAAGTATTGGCTCATCCCGGCTGTCTTAGGCTAATGGATCTTTGCCATTGTTTTTAAGAAGATCAAGAGCTGTAAATCACGTTAAGTTACTCAGTTCTAAACAATCTCAGTAAATAAATGGAGTTTGTTATGAGTTAAAGGGTTTTATTATTCAATTCTTTAGTAAATCATCTTTTTTTTAAGTTCAAGAAAATTTTATTTGATAATGACAAAAGAAAAGCAAGGTGTCAAAATAAAGTACAATAGAAACATAAAACGTTGAAAACTATGATAAATAAAACAAGCAATAGATTGTAAATGGTATCAAAAGGAAAGTCTGGGCAATAGAATAAAAAAGGAAAAAGCATTTGAAATAGTAATCATAAGAAAAAAAAACATGAATATATCTGAAAAGAAATGTAAAGATGATATAATGAAGAAAAATGGAATGTAATGAGCATTTAAGGCGGTTTGGGGACTTCTTGTTGCAAAGGCAATGGACGAAACAAACGATTAGCACAAGTGTCCAAGTAAAGCGTGACAGGGAGCCATAAGTCCATACGTTTTGCAGCCATGCGGGCCGGAAAGACAAAAGCAGTGTCAAGTCTGTGGTTGTGGCAAACATTAAACCACCACACCTTGAAGGAGATATTGGAGAAGTCCTTCCAATTTACCGTTATCTGCTGAAATGCAGCAGCCAGTAGCAAATCAATAATCTGAGGCTTTAGTTCAACATTATCCCAGCAGGGGGAAAGGCTGCCTAAGAAAATGTTTATGTGAGAAAAAGGGATACATGTGTGAAAAATCAGATTAATTTGAGCCCAGACCTGTAGCCAAAAACCATGAACAGAGGTGCATAGGAATAACATGTGAAACAAAGTGGCCTGTGGGGATGAGCAAGACCAGCAGGTATGAGAAGTGTTTGGAAAGCGTTTATGGAGGTCAAAGGGTGTATAAAGGAGTCTATTATAAATGAAGAACAAAGACTGTGTCAGAGTTGCCGCTCTCGAGGATTTACGGATCTTGATCCAAATTTTGTCCCATAGTGAAATTGGCCAGGACGTGGAAAGGTCATGTTCCCAACAGTCCTCCACTTTGGATTTAGGTCTAATAGAGTCAGTAGTATGGAGGTGTCTGTAAATGGCGGAGGCCTTTGGGGTGTTGCGAAAAAAGGAGTGAAGCAGGGAGATGGGAGTGGTAGAAGCAGGAGAGGGACATAACTGAGAGAGCCGATTATAAGTTGTCAGGGCAGCCTCTTTAAGTAAGTGGTAATTACGAGTAAAGGAGGCAGGTAAGTCATAGAGGGAACGGAGAGTGGTGAAAGGTAAGAAAGAGGATTGAGAAAAGAATTGGGAGACCCATAGCAGCCCCTTGCGATGCCATGTTTTCCAAAAAACGGGTTTGTTACGAATAAGTAGGGCAGTGTTATGCCAAATGGTAGAGGAAAGGAAATCAGCAATGGTCATGGGAGGGGGGTGAGAAGAGGAAAGGAGCAGTTTGGTGGTAAATTTGTGAATGGGAGTGGAAATGGAAGAGGGTTTACGGGAGAAGGAGAGATATTCAACAAAGGAAAAAGGAGGGAGAAGAAGGCGCTCAAATTTAGTCCATAAAGGACAAAGAGAGCTGGGATCTTGCAACCAATAGGAGGCCTGTCGTAATTGAAACGCTTTATGGTAAGCAGGGAAATCTGGAAAGTTACCTCCACCCTCCGTCTTAGGACGAATCAGTCGAGCTAGAGACATTCGAGGCCTCTTCTTATTCCAAGGAAAGGACATTAGAATGGAATTAATTTTTTTTTTTAATTTGGAAGGAATGGAGACCGGAATGTTAGAAATAGTGTAAAGGACTATGGGAGACAACATCATTTTAATAGTATCAAGGCGGCCCCACCAGGACAGGTAAAGAGGATGCCACGTGGACGTTAAATCCACTAATTTTTGAGTACATTTGGACAGACAGATGGAAACAGTATCTGGGATGGTAGGAGTAATATGCAATCCAAGGTATTTAATGTGGGAAGATTTCCATGTAAAGTTAGATGCAGCGAAATCAGGCTTAAATGTGAATTTCGTCAGAGGTAGGATCTCGCATTTATCATTGTTAAGTTTATAACCAGATATTTGGGAATATTCATTTACTTCAGCAAGGAAGGCGGGAATCGAGTCAGTGGGGTCAGAAATAAAAAGAAGAATGTCGTCCGCGTATGCGGCTAGCTTAATGTGGGAGTCTGATATCTGAAAGCCTTGAATGGTAGGGTATTGACGGAGTTTAGACAGAAAAGGTTCCAAGGCCAAATTAAAAAGAAAAGGAGATAGGGGGCACCCTTGACGAACGCCTCTTTTTAAATCAAAAAAGGAGGATATTTGACCATTAGCACAAACAGCTGCACGTGGGTTAGAGTAAAGTAAGGAAATTAGAGAAATAAAATTAGGACCAAAACCAAACCAATGAAGGGTATGAAAAAGATAGGTCCATTCAACTCTATCAAACGCTTTTTCAGCATCAAGGGCAACGGCCGCGAGGGAATGGGGCAAATGACGGGACTTAGATAAGACATTAAATAGCAATCTAGTGTTGTCAGTTATGAAACGGCCCTTGACAAAGCCCGATTGTTCCTCACCCAGAAGATCCGGGAGAAGAAGATCAAGACGAGCCGCAAGAGACTTCGCAAATATTGTATAATCAATGTTAACGAAGGAAATTGGTCTGTAATTTTTACAATGTTGAGGATCTTTCCCCTCCTTGGGTATGAGACAAATGTGTGCATCAGAAAAAGAACCTGAGGAAGAGCCCAAGGAGAGGAAAGCATCAATGAGGGAGTGTAGTCTCGGGATGAGAAGTTTTGAAAAGTGAAGGAAAAATTCAACAGTAAAGCCATCCGGCCCAGGAGCTTTATCTTTCTGGAGATTCTGAAGTGCTGTAAGTAACTCTTGTTGGGAGATGCTAAGCTCTAAATGAGAAAGGTCAAGCGGGAAGTGAGCTGGCTTTTGGATGTTGGAGAAAAAGTGGTCTAAGGATTGGGAGGAGGGTTGGGTTTCGGAAGAGTATAAAGTTCTATAAAAGGCACAAAATTCAGCAGGAATGTCCATATCCGTGTGTTTAAGAACAGAGTGTGTGTCATAAATTGATTCAATATTTAACTTGTTGTGCTTTACCTTTAGATAATTAGCTAAAACCTTCCCAGCCTTATTGTTGCCCCCATGAAACTTGGCACTCGATTTCAATAGATATAAGGATGCATCATCCGTGGACTTTTTGTTAAATTTCATTTTAGCATTGATCAGGGCTGTTAAACTGTCTTGCGATCGGGAAGTAAAATAAGAATGCTCCAATTTCTTAATATCAAGAAGGATGGCAGCTGTAAGGCTACGAGCATTTCTCCGTTTTTTCACCACAAAGCCAATTATAAAGTCCCTTGCTGCAGCCTTGAAGGCATCCCAAATGGTATACTTGGGAATAGAGGGAGTGTCATTAAATAGAAAAAAATCATCTGAAAAAGCAGTGAAAGATGCAGTGAACTTGGGGTCTAAGAGAAGGGAATTATTAAAACGCCATCGCTTGGGCCCAACTGATTTAGGTAGGATGTCAAGTTGAACCAAAGTGAGGGCATGGTCTGAAAGTAAGATCGGACCAATCTCTGCATGGTTAAGTGTTTGGACAATGTTGTGAGTAACAAAAATGTAATCAATCCGGGATTGGGAATGATGACAGGGAGAATAAAAAGTGAATTCCTGCAGCTCTGGATTACATAAGCGCCAAGCATCAGTGAGCTTATGTTGGGAGATAGCTTGAGAAAAGGATTTATGGGACTTATTAGGAATAAAGTGAGCCTTGGAATTCCTGTCCAAAAAGGGGTCAAGGGGTTGATTGCAATCTCCCGCTAAAATAAAGTTGTCATCAATAAATCTGGTAATATGATGGGAAAATGTATGCCAAAAAGTAGGGTCACCTGCAGTGGGGGCATAGACATTTAAAAGGGAAATTGGAACATTCTTAATAGAGAGTTTAGCATAAGTCCAGCGACCATCATCGTCTGATTCCTGAGCGAGCAAAGAGTGAGAAAGAGTTTTGCGACATAAAATAGCTACTCCATTATGCTTGCCATCCCCTGGAGAATAGTAAACATCACCTACCCAACTTCTTTTCAATTTAACAGATTCGTCAGCAGACAAATGAGTTTCTTGCAAAAAAGCAATATCAACATTTAAACGTGCAAGGTGCGACAAAATTCTCTGTCGTTTGATGGGAGAATTAATGCCCTTAACATTCCATGTAACTATTTTCAACGACATAACATGTAAGTGAAAGAAAAAATTCCAATAAGAGAGGAAGGGACATAATAAGTACCCAGAAGGAAAAAGTGAGCAAAAAGGATAGGAGAGTCAAGAAGAAGTAAGGTAATGTGAGATTGAAAAAGTAAGTAAAGAGGAGGAATATGGAGTAAAAAAGTGGTGACAAAAACCAGGTGAATAAGGAAACAAAGTAGAGGACTGTAAGTGAGAGAGAAAAAGGTTTGAAAAAAGTTGAAACATAAAAGTTGTCGAAAGCAAGAAGAGGAAGACACCTGTGAACAAAGGAGAACTAGGAAAAATAATAGGTTGAAGGATAAAAAGGAGGTAGCAAACAACAAGGGCAAGGAGGAGGACATACTTACGAAGGGAGGAACTGGGGAAGAACGGTCACTAGGGAGAGGAGAGGAGAAGAGAAAGCTGAGGGGGGAGCACCAACTGGAGGAGGCAAAACATCCAATGCAAGCGGACCATCAGACCGAGGGGGAAACACACTGTAAATGGTAATACCTGTGGGAGAGAGGAAAGAACAAAAACTTGAGGAGAGTGAAACATCAAGGAATTAAGTAATAAAAACGAAATGGCAGACAACAGTAGACAACATATGACTACATTGTAGAAACATAAGGGAACAAATGAGAAGCACAAGGAATCATATAGAAGAAAAGGAGTGGAACAATGTGATAAATGCGAACATAGAAACAGTCAACATTAATTATGCAGACTAATTAAGAAAACAAAACAGCAACTCATGAAAGTCATGGAGGAAAGGCTGATGAGGAACTAGATAAGTCCATATCAGACGCTTGAACAGAATTCAGGAAGCTTCGAAGGCGAACAGGATCCTCATAGGTCGTCGTTTTGTTGTTGTGAGTAACTCTGAACAAGCAAGGATGGAAAAGGCCATATCTGGCACCAATGGAATGGAGTTCTGGTCGCATATCCAAGAAGGCTTTACGGCGGTTGGCTGTGGCTCTGGCGTAATCCTGCGCAAAGAAGAGAGTGGATCCAGACCATGTGAGGCGAGGGGAGGCACGGGCCGCTGAGAGGACTTTAAGAAGATCAGTGTATTCTAAGAAATACATGATGACACCTCTTGGCTTTGGAGAAGCAGAGGGAGTTGAGGGAATGCGACCCAGCCTATGTGCTCGTTGGATGTTAAGAGCGGTACCATCGGGCAAGTGAAGGAGCTTAGGTAGGAAGGATTTGAAGAAAGCAATGGGATCATTTCCCTCACAGTTCTCCGCAAGGCCGTAGAGTCGGAGGTTGTTGCGTCTATTGCGGTTTTCAAGCTCCTCAACCTGCTTCTGGAGAGAGGAAATCTGCGACTGCATGTGTGTCACTTTGGAAGATGACTCTTGAAGAGAGGATATAGAGCGTTCCACTGTAGTTACTCTCGCATCCATCTGTGACCAGTTGTCAGTCAGAACTTGCAGCTTGGAATTAGTTTCCTCCATAAAAGGTCGAAGAGCACGTATCTCCTCCAACAGCAACTCCATAGATACAGCTGAGGTAGAGCCTGTCGGTGATGGAGGATCCTTTTTGAGACGCTTTGACGTGGCTTTCCCTGAAGGTAGAGTTGGGCGTTCCGCATTGGACTGCGACATTTGGACAGCAAGTGCCTGAGAAGCTTCCAGACGTGCCAATGCAGAAAAGACTCTTGAGTTTTTGATGAAAACACGTCGTGGAGGTTTGGAAATACGATTGTTTGCACCTCTCTCCATACAATGAGAGTCGCCTCCAGAGAGAAAACGAGGGAAAAATTAGCACCAGGAGTATTCTATACGTGCCTGCAAGGTTTAGTGTGTGTGTGGAGGAACGCCTCAGTCAGCAGAAGCACACAAGAGCCAAAAGAGTCTAAAGAGGGATCTCTCTCATCAACTTGGGAACGCCAGAGGATCACCTAGAGGCGCAAAACAGTATCCACATACTTATGTCAAGAAGTCCTCACACTGAAGAGCGAAGCGGAGAATATCCATGACAATGAGAACAGGGTAATGAATGATAGAGAAGAACAAAGTCTCTGAAGAAAAGCACAGCGTCGTAGTAGAGAAAGGCAGCCTGGAACGAATACGCAAACAAGAAAATGCGTAGGTGGCGTAAAGAGCTGTCAAAATGATGGAATTCCAAATGTGGGAGTGTGCAGTGAAATTATATTACGCCTGGTAGAGAGCAAACACAGATAGTGAGAACAAGTAAGCTGTGTGGAAGAAGTATTCCAAAAGGACAAAATGGCCGCCAAAATTGCAAAAAACACGAGTGAAACTCGCACAGATCAGCACAGGCAAGGTAAAGGCAATAATGGCTTGAGAGTGTTGAAATTAGCTCACCATGAGCGAGTTCCGTGGTCTGGAGCGCTGCAGGGGACAAGCATTGTTCATAGCGAGGTGCGGGCTGAAAGCGCGAAACGAGAAACAAAATGGCGATCGCGGCCATCAGAGAGCCGCGGCCGCTCGAAAACTTGCCAGAAAGACCGGGAAAATGTCCAAAAGCTGCCGCAGACTTGGAGCGCGTCATACTCCTGATGTTCCGGTATGGGAAACCGCTACTTGCAGGTGGTGGCAGAGTGCAGAAGAGCGCGATTCCCCCGGTCAACCCGGAGCGCCTACATCAGAGCCGCCGTCTCCGTCGGGCGCCATACCACGCCCCCTAGTAAATCATCTTTATTAAAGTCACACATTGAATCTTTTTAATCGCAATCTATACATATTGACAAAATATTGATTATCAATATTAGTCAATCATCAAATTGTAATAAAATGTATCAAGCATGTTCCACAAAATAACTTATTTAAGGCAGCTGGGCAGTCCTGGGATACATTGTCAAGGGTAGTTGAAACATATGCCACAGGTATTTGTGAGTCTCCTTTCATATGAATAAACACTGAGAGAGGGCACCCTCCCTCTCCTCCCTCTCACAGCAAAACAATGTAAATATCTTACTGTAATCACTCATTCCTAGTGCTGAGGCACCGCAGAGATTTCCTCACATCTCTAAGAAAGCTTTCAAGCAATAGATGTCCCACAGAAACAGACCAGACACTTCCTTCTTTGTCAGCCTCAGTAAAGGCTTGGCCACTATGGAAAAGTTTGGTATCCACTGTCTATAGTAGCCAACCATTCCCCAAAACATCCTGACATCTTTCTTCATTGTTGGTGAATTCATCACAAGGATAGTTTCCACCCCTTCTTGAAACACCTTTCTTGTAAATTTTGTGCTCCAATTACTAAACTTCTTTATGATAGTAATGCAGTTTTGCTCGAAGAGACACCTATGTCGATTTTTTGCTAGGTGGTTCAATAAAGCAATTGTATGCAGTCTGCAAGCTTCTTGTGTATGCGATGCTACAAGCAGGCCATTGATGTACTGGAAGAGAACTGATCTGTAAGGCATCTGCAGTGACTCGAGATTCTTTTTCAAAATCTGGTTGACAGTGGATGGAGTTTCTTTTTGTTTAAATGTGTTTTTATTAATTTTGTTCGACATTTTGAAATTATACAATGTTACAATACTTCACTACACCGTAGACAGTATTAGTAACATGCTTTTGTAATACGACAGTAGTATTTCACTTGCAGCAACATTCCAATAATGCATATTTCCGTTAAATAGTAATACATTATCAGTTCGGTGACACTTCTACGGGGTTTAACTTAGGCAACATGAGGGGTTGAAAATCAAACTGTGCACAACACAACATTAATATAAACCAAAGGGGACTGTATATTGACTCCTGTGCAAAATAATAACTTTTCTGGTTGCTGGTAGGGACACGATGCACATTTAATGTCTAGTAGCCACTGGTACTTGCTGTACGCTGGTATCCTACGCTTAGGAATGTTTTAATTGGATTTTTCTCATCGTAGATCATGTATGTCACACATTGGTCACTCTTCATGTGTTATATGAATCAGCTTGGATAGCAGTCAGTGATGGGCTGTGCACTTGTTCCGCCACTTACGTGTCGGAGCTGGTTAGTAGCGCAGGACATGTAATCTTGTTGTGTTACTCAGGTCTGGGACATATCTTTGTCAGGGGAATGAGCGTGATCGATGGACTGGTTCTGCCATTTGGTGCGAAAGTCCGCCAGGATCGCGTCCCAGCATCCTCCAAGTGGCTGTTAACGGATCCCTATCACATCTTCCCTATGCAATGCTATACTTTCTGCCTGTGCCCAGCAGAGCAGCGACTAAACCAGGCCCTCTCTGCAGGAGGATCAGGCAACTTCCAGTGCCTAGTGATCAGCCGCTTGGCCACTATCAGGCCTAGAGCTATATAACGTGATGTCACTTTATGTTTATTAGTTCTTCAATACAAATCCAGTACACACATCTCCCAGGTCCAACTAAAGGTGCGTTCCATACACTGCTCTAGAATCATGGTGATTTTTCTCCAATATTGCTGTATGCCGGGGCAGGACCAGACCATGTGAAATTTATTGATTTTGGCTGGTGTTAGATAGGCTCTGTGTTTGATATAGTACTGGATGAGCCAGAATATTGCATTGTGGGGGATCTGGGTGGGGCCCTCAAGGATGACCAACTATTCCCGCTCGGTGCAGGGGCGTTGCAGATCTGCCTCCCAGTAAGCATGTAAAGTGCTCAATTGCAGCGTTGTGTGTGTTTGCAGTGCTCCCGCAAACAATTTGACTGAGTGTCGGCCTGTACCCAAATCTCGTAGGTACTGTACCACTAGGTGTGTGGGTGGTTCCTTCGCTAGATTGCCCCATGTGAGCTGCAGTGTGTGTATCACGCCGCATGTAGTAGAAACTGACCCTGTGGTAAACCTGAGTCTTCTGCCAGTACCTCAAAGGGTAGTAGTTGACCATCATTAAACAAATCACCAATTGTCAGTACCCCGTCTCCTCCCATTGCATCAGTTCCACGTTCGTGACAGCGCGGTGTTTCCTGGGTGTATCCACGATAGGAAGGGGCGGTGAATAGGAAAGCTTGCTTCGCGTGAGACGCAGGCTATGCCGATAACAATAATGGGCCACAAATCAGCATCAACTGAGCTAGCGGTTTACCGTTCCTGGTGATGTGAAATGACTCAACCACATGTGAATGGGGAGGAGCTGGTGCCTGGGTCGCCAAGTCCTCCAGTTCACATGCACTCAACCAGCGCACCACACATTGGTTTTGAGCAGCAAGGTAGTACTGCTCCATATGCATCAATGAAAGGCCACCACAGGCTGTTGAGGGGTACATTTTAGACATGGCCACTCTACTACGTGACGTGCCTCAATTAAACTTCCTCAGATCCATTTCAAGAGCCTTGAACAGTGGCGGTCTAATACAAGTAGGCAGATTTACAAAGTAGTACAACAGGCACGGGAGCACCACCATTTTTAGCAGTGCAATTCTGCCCATGACAGTTAATGGAAGTGTGCTCCAAAACGTAATCTGTACTCTCGCCGCTGTGATGGCTTCCACTAGGTTGCCTTCATGGAGATTTGTCAGGTCCCTATAGGTATGTAGTCCCATGTACCGAAAGGGCAGCAGTTGCCACTCTACCAGGCTGTCATCTATGATTAGCTGCGGGTTGGGGATGGTGGCTTAAAGGGGCTTGTCCCAGTTTACCCGGAGTCCCGATATGGCAGAGAATTCTAACAACGTTCGCTCTTTGACCACGCAGGGCAGTCGGACATCCTTCAGGTATATTAGCAGGTCGTCTGCATATAGAGACACACCGTGTAGGCCGTCACCTAGTGGAATGCCTCATTCTTCCTGCGACGCTCGCAGCGACTCGGCTACAGGCTCGATGGCCAGCTCAATGAGCAGCGGCGACAGTGAGCAGTCCTGTAGTGTGCCCCGCTCAATGGGAATCTGGTCTGACAAGTCCAGGCCCGTTTTTACCCTGGCAGTTGGCTGGGTATAAAGTAACCGAACAAAACCCAGGAACTCATCTCCTAAATCATATTTGCGTAGTGTGGCAAATAAAAAGTCCCACTCCGGAGTATCGAACACCTTTTCTAAGTCTAGTACTAGGCATCCTAAAGACTCCCAAACAACCCTGGAATAGTGTGCCACACTAAAGAAACGACGTGCTGCGCGCAGGTACAAAGCCATTCTGGTCTAAATGAACTAGTTACGGGACTAGTGGGGCCAGTCTGCATGCTAACATTTTTGCCAGCCCTTTATAATCTGTATTTAGAAGGGCCAATGGGCGGTAGGAGCTAATTGACAGTGGATGGAGTTTCTTATACCCTTATACCACCATGCCAAAACTCTATCTCTAAACATGAATGAGAACAAGAACTGCTTGTCTTATTCTGCAGTGTGTAGATTTAGATAAATGTGGTAGCTGAATTTGGTACCATGGGACAACATGGAACAACAATGCTGTTAATCTTTCAAAGGTCTTGCATAATCCGATTTTTACCATTAGGCTTCTGCAAACCGATGATCGGAGAGTTGCAAGGGCTTCCAATAATTTATTTTAGTATCCCTTTTATCAGCATGTCTTCAAATACAGGCATTATTCCTGCAACTGTCTCTGGGGTCAAATTATATGGCGGTGTTCTAGGATATATAGCATTGTTTTTACTGTGATTCAGACTGGTTACACATATTTAATACGTCTCATATCTTTCCCTGTAAAATCCCATATTTCTGGGGTAATAGTCTCTTTTAAATGAGGAGGTAAGCCATCTGCTCTCCTCACTGGAAACATCTTACAGTTATTTCTTGTTGGGCCATTTTAAATTGAACATCCTCATCATGCATTTGAAATTCGACACCAATAAGTGTACATTAAATTGTGCAATTTAACTTGCACAGTAGATCTCTCCCTAATAGATTTGCAGGACTAGAATAGCAAACAAAAATTCATGGTTTTCCTCAAATGAACCTATTTTTACAGGCACCCTTTCTGAAACTGGGTTGGTTATCTGTATTTTGATTACTCCTACAATTTAGATCTTCTTTCCCGAGCGGGGTAGGTCTGGACTTCAGCTTTTCTAATAGGTAGCTCCGGTGTCAATCAGAAATTATACCCTCTACAATTTTTTCATAAGCAACAATTTCACAACTCAAAGCAAGCAATTGTAATATTATGAAAAACGCTTTGTCTGCTTTTCTAAAGAAACCCAAGAAAATCCAACAATTAGAATATGGTTTGACACCCTCTGACTTTTCCACGCAAAAAGTTCCACACACCCGAATAAAATCTTTACCTGCACAAATTCACCTTAATCCTTAAGGTTAACCTTTTGCACAATTGAGTTCACTAACATCAATCATTATTACGTTCACAACAATTTATTATAGTCTCTATCTCAATTGTGCAGTCAACAGAACATCACAATCTGCACCATAAAACCTTTAGCAGACAAGAAAAAAACACAACGTCAGTTTTCACTATCCCAGGATCTTAGGCTGCATCCAGCCCGATAATCTCTTTAACTTTTTTACAATAAGGAAAGACCCATTACAAATTCATCTGACACACTCTGTAACATGCGAACAAATACGAACAACAACAACAATTGTGATGCATAACCCTATTGATACTCACATCTCCAATACTGCAACCGCCTTTGAACCCACACTACTTCAATCTTCACAATTCTGGCTTTGGGATATGGGACTTGGGCATTACACAAATTTGGGGAAATTAATTGCAGCTCCTCCTCTTCATAACGCAAACCTTTCCTCTGCTGCCAACTTCGCTGGAGCGAGAATTGTTATAGTCAATGTTTTGATATACGATCATCATTGCTAATCCCTGCTGTTTTAGGCTAATGGATTTTTGCCACTGTTCTAGAAAAGATCAGGATATGTACTTCAAATTAAATTATACAGCTCTAAACTATCTCAGCCAATAAAGAGAGTCACTGGCGTAACGAACCGCGAGGGGGCCTCCCTGCAAGGCAGCTCGGGGGACCCCCTCCGGGCTCAATCAGGAGCCCTGCAGCCAGAGTGCTGTGCTGATGGGGCCCCCTGGAGCTTGAGGCCCCCCCGCACCGCAGGGGCTGCGGGGGCCTGTGTTACGCCCCTGAAGAGTGTTTGTTATGAGATGAAGGTTTTTATTATTCACATTATTAGTAAAGAGTTTATATTAAAAGTCACAAGTTTAATCTTTTTTATCCCAGTCATCAAATATGAATAGAAAATTGATAATCATTATTATTCAGTCAATAAATCATAATTAAATGCATCAAAAGTGTTCCATAAAAGAAATATCCCTATTCTAGAAATGTGAAGGGAAAAATTGTGTCAGACCAGAGATCCATAAAGAGTTCTGGAATCGAGAAAAATCGGAAAGCTTAAAGTTTCATTATCGTAGTTAGTTCAATAAATCAAGAATGAATTAAAGCAGAACTTCTCATGAAGAGAGATTCAAGATATTCAGTTGAGTCTCAGAGCACATGTGTGAATTATGGATGTGCATGTGGTAGTGCTAGTGTCATTGTTGACCTACTTTAGGAACATGCGTTATAATAAACAGACAAAATATATTGTTTCAAACTACATGTAACTTCTTTCTCCGTCTTCTAACAAGGACACAACCTTTTTCAGACAGTAAATTCTAAGATTACAACCAGGTGTTATCATTTCTAAACATTCTCATAATTTATACTCATATTCAAGTTTACATTCCCACATGTGAAATTTCAGTCCTAACCTTCTAAATAACAAGTTTTTTCATTAGCTAACAATGGCATTTTTAGAAGTTCAAACATCTGTATAAATGAAAAGAAAATGATTTTGCACAACTATTTATTGGAAAAGTTAGTAGAAATGATCATGTTGAATTTACAGTTTCTCAGCTCTGGTAACTTTATTACGGAAGGATCTCAGCATTTTTTAGGCCTAGCACATTTAAGTATGATTGCCTAGTACGATGATTTTGCATTAAATTTGCATTTTAAGTGTTATTAGTTTTGCACAATAATTAACACCATAACTCTATATTTTGAAAAGCTTTGCCACAGCCAATGCCAAGGAAGTACAAAATAACTAACTGCAAGCAGGGAGAGTGAAGGTTCCATCCCTGTTAACATGTGCAGGAGCTGAGCAAGGGGCATCAGAGGCAGAAAATAATGCCAGTTGCAATACTAATATCTAAGTGAAAAAGCACGGGGAGGCACGCGACAGCACACACCGAGTCATGAGATGGGACGTGAGCTGAGATCATTATTAGCGGCACTATGTGGTCGCAGTGCACAGTAAGATGCCATAACTTGGGGAGGGAAAAGCCTGTTTCCACTCTATGGGACCTCCCAGAGAGCTACACCCATGTGGCTATACCTTGATGACATATTTCACCTGAGGTGTGCTCCCAACCAAGACTGATACAGAACTGAGTTGGGTGATTTGGAACCCCTCTTACATGCAGCAATGTAATGGCGGAGTCCCTCCTAGGCAGAACTAATCGGGAATGCATATGTGGGGCTCTAAAAGAAGGAATAAAGCCAGAGAAGAATATTTCAGACATCTGAAACATTTCCCTAAGAGGAACTCAGCTGTTGAGAGAGGAAGGGAAACTTAGCAAGGTTACTAGTGGAAGGACTTGCTGATAAATGAAGGCCTGATAAATCAATGGGCCATTTCAAACATACAAAAACCTTGTTGGTAAAACACACCACGACAGGGATGATCACACCAAGCTCACTAACTAGGCAGCATGGGGTTACACAATATCAGCTTCTTTACACAGAAGTATACATTTATACAATGTCTGAATAACTAATACGAACACTGAGGGGATTATTATGATGTTGGGTGGATGCACATCACGGAACGTGACCAACCGACCTCTGTTTGGCGGTCTCAACTGCTGAATTGCGATGCAACTGCAAGCATACTCACATTTTCCTATGGGAGCATGTGCTACGGCTGTAAACCAGCCATTGCCGGAAAATGGGAGGTTGTGTTAGGTTATCCCTGCACCCCAGGGCAGGCACCTCAGGGTGCCTGCCTCACGGTGCAGGGATCAACAAGGGGGTACCATTGGCCCCAGCTGGAGGCTGCAAACAGCTAGGGGTCCCCAAACTTGCTTTCTGACAGGCTTTCTATGTTCTATGCCCTGCATGGAAAGCCTGCTGAAAACCTAACATCGTAATCTGGATGAACTTGCGTCAACCCGACACCTTCACAGAAATAGGACCAACGGACCTCCAGGCAGCGGTCCTGACCACCCAATTATGAAGCAACTGCACATGGTGCGGTCACATACTCACATTTCCCTATGGGAGCATGTGCTAGGACCGTAAACCAGCCGTAGCACAAGCTCCGATAGGGAAATGGGAGGTCTTGTTTGTGCCTGCACAGCGTGGCAGGAGGCACCATAGGTGCCCTTTCGGCACCCACCCAAAGGCTGCAAACAGAAGGGGGCCCTGCTAGGGTCCTCCAATCCCCCAACTCACTTTCAAACAAGCCCTGCCTGGAAAGCCTGCCAGAAACCAAGCATCGTAATCCGGACAGTGTAAAACGCCGTCCATATGGATTACACGTCGGTGTCTGACTGGCCGACGGGCTCCTTTAATCCATCAGAATCCAGCTGGAATGAACACCCGGTTTTATTTCTGACCACCTAAATTGTAATTAGGCGGTCAGAAGCGAAACTGACAATCTGGGCGGAAAGCCTCTGACCTAAAGTCGGAGGCTTTCTGACCGAGATCGTCATCGGCTCCCTAGGTGTGTAGATATGATAGATAAATGAGAAGAAATGTTTTGTACCTTCCCCGTGTTGTAGGACTTTTATTGCAGAAAGTCTTACCCATCAAGCAAAAAAGTAGATTGCAAAACTCTTTCTTGGAGTGTTGCTGCGATTAGAGCCCTGGGGTTCTGATGTTTTTTTTTCTGTAATGGGTCGATCCATGATTATAGTATGGCAGAAGCCTATGGGAACATCCAAAGGTAGATAGAAGATTGGAGAAATATTCATAAGTATGGGAAGTAGTACTACAGGAGTGATATTTTATGTACTCTCACACGCTTTATGAATCAGCCCCAAAACATTCAACTTCCTGTTATTTAAAATGGAAAACCAGCATAATCCTTTCTATTTGTCCTAATATTATTTCTTGAACATTCTCATTTTATTGCTGTTTAAGAGTTAATTTGCAAAGGCATGTAAGATTACGTAAAACAGTGCTACAGTAGTATGACTTTACAAACTTCAAGGATGTCTTTGTGAATAGGCCCCTTAGCAGTGATGTTACAATAATAATGTGTTTTGCTCCAGTAGGCCTAAAACAAAAGTTTGAACATTCTTGTCTTCATTAAATCGAACATTTTATAAGTATAATTTATGCATGTTTTTACATGTTGTGGAATTGTGTTTTTGTTTTTATTATGTATGTTTTGTTTTGCATTTTTGTTGTAATTATGTTATGTTATGTTAATTCATATTTGTAGAGTGCCAAATCAACAGAGGTCTCTAAGCGCTTGCAGCATAAACCAAGAGCCTGGGAATTCCTTATTCCTGCTGGGCTCAGCACAATTTAGGATGAGCTTATCCAAATGCCTCAGTGCACAAAATGGTCTGGAGTTTCCTCCTGAACGGGAGCAAGGTGGCTTCCCCAACGCATACTGTCCGGCAGCTTGTTCCAGAGCTGGGGGATCACAACTGAAAAGGCCCGTCCCCCCAAGGTGGCTCCATTAAAGCGCGGGCAGGCCAACAGGCTTGATCCAGATGAACGAAGGCTTCGTCTGGGCACATCAAGCTTCAGACGGACTATGATGTAGTTAGGCGCCAATCCGTACTGTGCTTTATGTGCAATGCAGAGGCCCTTGAACCTGACCCTCTGTTTGATAGGGAGCCAGTTTAGCGGTTGTAGCCGGGGAGTGGTGTGTGCTCTTCTTGACAGTTTAAAAATTAATCTTGCTGCTTCATTTAGAACCACCTGAAGTTTCTCCAGAAGTTTATCAGGAAGCCCTGTGTATAGTGCGTTATCTGAACAAGCAAAGTAAACAAACATGAATACAACTTTATAATTACAAAATTGGCTGTGAATAATTCTGACAAGAAATAGCAAATTGCCATTAGAGGGCCCATGCCCCTTTTGCTTGCTAGTGTGGCCTTTGCCAGTCACATAGATCGTCGTAGGCGCAATGCTGTTGTAATTGGGGTTTTACATTGAAAGTAGGCACATTCTGCAGCATTTGTTCTGTAAAATGCAAAAAAAAAATATCAAGACAGGCAACCTATCGCCCTATAAAAGGCAAGACGATGATTTGAGCGATGCATATACAGTTCTTCTTGGGAAAAATCAAGAAAGAATGTAATGGTGACCAGTCAGTTTACGCTCGCGTCTCTTAGATCTGAACAGCACGTCGACTATTCATTCATCTACCTCGTGTTTCACAGACCAAGGGAATCATACGCAGGAAGCGCGCGCTGCACCTTCATTAAACGACTCCATCTTGCCACTTCTGACAGAAACCAATCGACATAGGAAAACGGCCATTACAAAAAGGAAATGTGGTCCTTTATATGCCACAATGAGAGAGATGCTTGTGATCTTTGGTAACATTTTCAGATAGATGTTTAGCACCGACAGAAAACGGGAGATATTGTTATAACGGAATCCGCAGATCTATGTTGTGAAAAAAACACCACCATTTCCCCATAATTGCTGGTGCTTCTGCCTAGCACATCCCACCCTCTTGTAATCACACCTAAGTGTTTCATTTATAGCCAGCATGTACTATATAATTAAGGAAATATAGAAAATGACTCAAAACGTTGTGGATTTTAGAATGTGAGACAGTGTCGCTAATCACGCACACAGTACTTCCGAGTGAAATGTCAATGATGCCAACACTTATGTGATGTATGGCTGTGCTTTAATTATCTCATCTTATATCAATATGTGCTAATACATTGCAGGACTACCTCTGATTATTAGAGGGAGATGAAGATGATAAAAATACTGTGCCCTCACTGGACTGGCTGACAGCTAGGTGCTATGGCAACTCTCTCGTAATTAACTGTGAGTGAAAGGGGGTTTGGTTTTCACAGCCTCGTAAAACTTTTCCCACATGGATGAACCCACGGTCAGGAGACATTAGGCAACATTAACTGGCTGCGCATCTCTTCGGGGCCCTGGAGAAGTCAGCTCGGCGCAGGGGCGCCATTCCTGAGAACCTTGGGACACCAGACATCAGCGTCTACCTTTCATCTTCGCGGAGATTTGGAGCGAGTTCAGACCACAGAGGATCCTTAATTCTCACTAATTCATTTGCCTTCCTGATTCACTTGGCCGGAGATCCCCCGCGCATGATAATGAACCTGCGAGGGGAGCGCCGAGTCCCCTGTCTTTCAATGTATTCGGAGTGGATTGAGGGCTTTGTGCGAAAACTTGCAGGAGGAAAGGAGTCTTATTATGACTATGAGCACTGATTGCTGGTCGTGAGATCTCATCTGAAACCTGTACTTGTTTTTTAAATACTGACTGCACTTGGTGCGCGACATATACATTTGCAATAGAAAAGCGTGGCAAACATTTCTACCTGCTTCTGACATAGTTCGCAGGAATTGACAGATTAAACTTTATTTTTTCTCCATATCCTGATTTTATTTTGTTGAAATCTGCAAATTTACATGGGGGGAGTTCTATTTTTCTTTTTATAAATATCTCAACACACATTAGCTTGGAACACACAAGTGGGCCACTGAGCCATTCGTTTCTCGGTCAAAAGTCAACTGGAAAGTATGGTTGAGTAATGTTTACATTGAGACATTCAAAACACATTAGACCTGACATCCTCGGTGTGGTTTTGCCCCACACTTGTTGCCTTCACTAGTCCTGTTTTGCTGGCTTCGTTTTTGTTGGCCTTAGGACTCTGTGCTTTTTATCACTGCTAATTAGTGCTAAACTGCTTGTGCTCCATCCTGTAAGCATGATAAAATTGTCTTACATGTAATTGGAACATTTAATTTACTTTTAAGACCCCAGCAAAGTGGTACTATATTTGCCCAGGGCCTGTAAATTAGATGCTACTAGTGGGCCTGCAGCTCTTATTGTGCCGCCCACTTAATAGGCTTTTTAAACATATCTCAGGTCTGCCGTTTCAGTCTGTGTGCAGTTTTTAACTGTCATTTCAACTTAGCAGATTGGGCTTCCTTATTACATTTAATAAATGATCACTCCTCTTAGTTTGAGAATAGGTAGAAATGTAATGTTTGGTGTCTAAGAAATAATAGTTTAAAGTCCTCTTTAGTGGTAAAGTCGAATTTTAAGTCACAATTCTAAAAATGCCAATATTAGAAAGTTGCAATTTAATTATCCTAACCATTTGGTTCCTGCTGTCTTTGTCCTGGGTTCTAATACTAGGTGTCCCTTGTGTATTCCCTCCAGACAGTATCACAAAGGGAGACTGGTTGTTGGCCAGATGGGGCATCCTGACCTGATGGGAGGGGTGGGCTGTCCCCTACCACACTTGCATTCAAAGGAGATTGCTTAGCACACACATAATTCACACTAGCCTTTTGTGACTTCAGGACAGGGAGGAAGGACATTTCAGAACCAGATGTGGGGGGAGAGTATAGAAGTTCCTCCCACTTCAAAGCTGGCACCAGATAAACATATTGAACTCTTAGACAAACCCTTTAGTACAAACCACTATACATGCTCCATTCATCCCAGCCAGAGTGACTCCAAGGGTCAGCTAACTGACCTCCTGTTCAGAGTTTCCGGGACATAACAAGGTTCAGGGTCCTCCCTGCAACTGGCCAGCTGACCTGCAGCAGTCAACCTATCTGGACCTGCAACCAATCCTCCCTCAGTCCTGCTTGCCTCTGCTGGAGTGAGTTCCTCCTATGAAGTGTAGGATAAATGCTTACTTTTTTTGGCATCCTTGCAACCGCAAATGAGCCCGTTTGCACCAAGATCTTGCACCCTGACGATCAACAATGCAAAGCTCCTGTGAACTCAACTCTTCCCACTGTAGTGACCAACATCACCAACTAGCCAAAAGGGGAAGATGAAGGTAAAACGTTCGGGGGTGACCCTGCAGAAAGGGCCAGATCCAACAGTAAATAACATGAATTTTGACACATTTGGTACCCCCATAACTTTTGCCCTAAATGTCAAATAGTTAAGACAATCACCTGGAACACATTGTTGTGGCAGAGTCAAAGTTGATGAAAGTTTCAGGCAGTTCCAACAAACAGCGTTGTTAAAGTCACCTTATGGATATATGTAGAGAAAGAGTTTAGATTCTGAGTATCATGAAAGCTAAATAAAATGAAAATATTGTGCACCAGAAGAAAACAATAAATTGTTATCCTATTTGGGCTGACAATATCATCTTTGTGATACAAAATACTTCTCCTAGTTATGCTTGCTAATGAGGGTTTGAAAGAAACATGCATAATTAATTATTTGACACGTCTTCTTTGCGTTTGCAGCAACAATAAATTATGTTTAAGAATATCAGTGATCTAAGACTTGTATGAGGAACTACACAATCAGACATTAAGATTTCCAGCTCACAACCCTATGCAAGGATACTGTAAGAGGGGAAGCAGTAACCTTCGCATGAATGCTGAATCCCAAAGAAACAGATGTAATAGTGTATAGAGCTCTATTTAAATTGAATGCACAATTTTTAAGTATTGTGTTGTAGAGTTCTTTCATGGAAAAGTGATACATAGCAGAGACTGGAACATGTGAGGGATAAAATAGATACACGTTTGAGGTTGAGTTGGCTTACATGCTGTGCTTGCCTTTGAGTCTGTCTCATGTCAAGCCTAAATATCAGAGTATGAAGTCTAGCAGTAACAGTTTTATCTCTTAGATGTTGGTATGTATGAGTCAGTTCATATACCTTGGTTGGTCTCCAGAAAACTATGTCTTCTGGGCAGAAGATCTTTCAAGCAGTCTAATGTACATCTGCCCCAGGTAACTTCAGCATATCTGTTGGTGTGCAATCAGTGATGTCAGAACAAGAACATGGGGGAGGGTGTCTGTGTGTGTGTGTATATATATATATATATATATATATATATATATATATATATATATATATATATATATATATATATATGTGTCAGTGAAGTCTGTGCAGCAGTAAAAATTGTTATCTCACTTGCGGCATGGGTGCAAATAAATGCCAGGTCTATGGCTTTGAGTGGTCGAGCGAGGTGTCTGACCGCATAGCATTATACGCTGATGACATGCTTTTCTTTTTCACATGTGCGAATAGATCTGGCCCCGCTTGCTTCGAATAATGGAAATCTTTGGCCAAAACTCCGGCCTCTATATGAATGCCCGCAAGTCCTAGTTATGGCCTCTGTGCGGGAGCGATCAGCTCAGGTCTTGGACGCAACAAATGACGGTTGTGCCAGATGCCTTTAAATATCTTGGGGTGTTCCTGTCGCTATCTCAATCTAATTCCTGGTCTAAAAATCTGGCCCCTCTACTACCTCAGATTAGACAACAGGTGGGTTTCTGGTTGCATCTGCCCCTGACGCTGTTCGGCAGATGGGCCATCTTTAAAATGGTCTTGCTACCTTATCTACTCTATTAACTCCAAAACTATCCCTACCCAATACCGCACACATGATTTCAGCAATTGAACTCAGCTCTCGGCCACTTCCTCTGGGGGGGGGGACTCTGTGCGGGTCGCCTTATGAATGTGCTTCCAGTCCACTTACTGTGGGGTCATCCAGACATACCACGCAGCATCCCACCTCCTTGTCTTAAACAACTGGTGGTACGGTGACACGCCTTCTCCCCTTACCTTACGAGACAAGACACCATCACTGATTTCAACCTCATTGAGGCCAAGTTGTTTTTGGGCGAGATGCGCGCACACAAAATCACAGCACTATACCGCACCTTGGTTACTAATAGTCACAATACACTCCACAGGACTAGTTAGGCTTGGCAGGATATTCTGGGTACCCTTGGTGAGGAGAAAAGGGTGAGGCTCTTGAATCCCAGCGTGGCGCAGCCATCGCAACACGTCTTCCACTTATACAATTCAAATACCTCCATAGGGCATACTTTAACCGCTGCAAGCTCTGGCGCACTGGGATGATCGCATGACATTCGTGCCTGCACTGCCTGCACTGTGGGTCAGATGAGGGCTCCTTCCTTCACACGGCATGGGACTATCCCGTCCTGTGGCACTTCTGGCGTGGGGTGCTGGCCTGCTTCTCCGAGGTCTAGGATGGGACGCTCCACAGTCTCATGCGCATAACTAAGCTTCACATTACCGATGGGATCTGAGATAATAGATACAAAAGGCACTTGCTATTCTTAGGGCTTACCTTAGCTAAGCGTGACATTGACATGGCGTGGAAGGCAGCTTCTCCACCCTCAGTTGGGGCCTGGAAACGTGGTCTTGATTTCTCCATGGGGCTGGAAATCGCGATTTTCAAGGCCCGCGGATTGTCCTCAGAAAAACCCGAGAATATTGAAGTGATGGGAAGACTACCGTGGTCTTTATCTTGAACCTCTCCCCCCAGCGCGAAGTGTTGATGATCTGCCATGCTGATTTAATGTTGAGTATGCACACTGGATTGTTCATATACTATTATATTGCGATTGGAGTCATTTTCTAATGTTGATTACTAAGACAATGTGATACTCTTGTTTTTAGTTCATAATGTTTACTTTCCATTGATTCAGTCCTCTGTATCCTTATGGTTCAGACAATTCCCCTGTAAAAAGTTGCGTCTTTACCAATGCCATATTATGTATATTATGTATGCGATGTATTGCCCCGGACCCTCCTGGGCTCTTTTTTACCTGTCAACAAATACAATTTGTTGTGAAAAAAAACCAAAAATTGTTTTCTCATGCCAATTGTAGTAATACATGTGAATTTAATCTTTGTGCTCTAGCAATAAATGTGTGCATGTGAATTTTATGAGTGGAGCGTCTATATTAGTAGATGCACATACACATATTTATTGCATACATTTGTTACTGCAGTGCAAAGTTCAAGTTTATTACCACAGTTCAACAAAACTGACAATAGTAACACACGTTTTACTCTTTCACAGTTAGCATGTAATAATTACTTTACACAGGGAAACAGCAAATCATCTGACAGACATGAGGTCTCTTTAATATTATTTTTCCATATTGAACAAATGCAACTCCTTGCTCCTGGTTTCAGCTAATCCTTTTTGTTACAAGTACACATGACAATATACCATGGCAGAAACCATATATGCAGATGCACATAGTATAGTTTTCTATTTCTTAGCCATAGCTGAGAGAGGGAAGCAGCATTATGACTCACTTAAAGCTTTGCATCCTATATAATATATATATATAATATATATATATATATATATATATATATATATATATATATATATAATATATATATATATATATATATATATATATATATATATATATATATATATATATATATGCATGTATACATATGTATTAGAGTACTCTGATTTACTACTGAATTTCACGAGTAATCAAGTAGTACTCCTGATTTTCTTTTGGAATCAGTCTAAAGTACTACTAGAGTATGTCAAACATGCTCACAGGAAAATCTCTTGAAATCTCTTATTTTCGTCGGACATAGTTCCAATTGTATGAACTTGCAATTTGCTCCTTATCATAAGTCGGTTGAGGTTCTCTTGTTATCAGAATATAGCCACGTGAAGTTTTTCCAGATATGCCCCATCTTGCATTCTGGGGCATTCATCAGGGCATGCAGTTGTTCTACATTTAAGTAATTGCGAGACAGAGAAAAACACATGCTAAAACCTTGAACTGATACAACGTTATTCAGTCATTTGACTCCAATAACTTTTTCTAAATACCTCTTTGTTGCCATTATCCATTATGTGATATGAGGGGTATATCTACTTAATATGTCCTTCATATGCAACCAAGCATTTTGAATGTTGCTTTATATATGCTTGATTGTAAACCATAACAAAGTCAATTATTGAAAACACTCCATGAAGAGCACACAGAGAAATAAACAATTGAATAATATAAATGCATCATATTTCTTCATACTTTCAAACTATAATTTCTGAAAGCTGGATTGGCCATGACATTAATGCATCTCCAGCTGAATAGAAATTTTACAAAGGAAACATATCACATCAGAGTGGTAATGCTTAATGCACACTGCCTGTCACAGACTTTGCAGAATGCATAGAACATATTTTATAATACCTTCCCAATGATAGTACAATTGTATTATGGAAAAATCATAACTGATTGTTATTTGATAAGACTCTATATTGTAAATAGTGCACACAAATACTCTGCTTCAACATCCTCATGGTGCTGAAGTTGTGTGGCTATAGAAAATAGGGTATACACACATAGACTAGTAGGGTCATTTAAATTGAACCTTTGCAACAAACATAAGCAGTGCAGACAGAACAAAAAAATCACCAATCCCAAACCAACAACAGATATTTTCCTTTATTTTTTACATGAATCAATTCATGCATTTAGGAGTAGCAACACATGGCTATTTAACTGTGGCTTATGTATTGGAAGATGATACCAGATTGCATTGTTTTCCATTAGTAGATTAACATCAAAGGAACATCTGGTTAAAAACACACACACCAGAAAAAATCAGGTTTGTGTAGGTTTAACACTCATCATCTTTTGTTTTACATAACAAATACTGTTGCTTGACACAACATTGATGAACACAATATAGGTTTACCGCAAGATCACCCAAAAATATATAATTGACAAAAATATGGTTATCCTTTACATGGAAAACAAAAATACAAGTGTTGATGACAAACATATCACAGTCAAAAATATCAAAAACACTTATTTTCAACAACAAGAATATTGATAAACAAAATATTGTCCAAACATTGAAAATATACAAAATAAGCAAAATATTGAACACAGCAATATTGACTGCAGGAATATCGCCTAAATAATTAAAGCATTATTATGTAATTAATACATCATGCTTAATTACCTATAACAACCCATAACATCACAAAATACAAATATATTAAAATACATTTTACTCAAACTATACCTTAACCCTTTCCATGCGTCGGATGGCCGGGAGCCATCCGACGTCAAGGTGGGCGTGTGCGTGGGATGGCTCCTTGCCGTCCTAGCACCCATCCACGGGGGAAGCGCTGGTGCTTCCTCCGTGGTTCGCCCATCTATGTGCCCCCACCGGAAGCTATTTGCTTCCAGTGCATCTAGGGAAGAGGAGGTGAGTTTCTCCTCGGCGAGGGTGGGCGGTACGTTTTAAAAGGCATCAGAGGAAAGGAAGTGTTTTCCTTTCCTCCGATGTCTTTTAAAAAAGCAGTCCTGCTGCACAATCGCGACTGCGGCGTGATAGTGCAGCAGGAATGTCCGTTTATTTTTTTATAAAGGGTCATTTTGTTTCGGGGAGGGCCCCCTTGAGCAAGGGACGCTTTTTTAATTTGTTCTGCCCCCCTGGGGGTGGGGGGGGCAGATCGGCCTAAATATATATAGCTATTTATATATATATATATGTATATGTGCCCACTTGGCCACCAGGGATTTTTATTAATGTTCTTTTTGTGTTTTGGGGAGTGGCCCCTTTGGCAAGGGGTCATTCCCCCTGGGGGAGCAATGTGTTTAGTTGGTTCCGGGCAGATGAGTTATGCCTTATGATTTCAGGCCCACCTACTAACTTTGCTTGGATGGTGGATAGTGTGTGGACTAGAGCATTATTTGTATATGTGATTGTAATTTTCTCCTTTTTATTCTAGTGCAAATTTTTTGGTTCTTGTTTGTGGTTTCAGCAGTGGTTGATCTGCAGTTTTGCATAGTAAGAAAAACATTTCCGTTGTGTTTACTCCAATTGAGTATTAATTAATGCATTAATTACAAGTGGTGTCATAATAACAGCATATTTAGTTAGTGTTTCTATGCATGAAATTCTTTGTGATGTGTTTTGCATTGTCTTATGTGTAATTTTCTTTTTTTTAATTTTTTAGTGGGATACTGTTGGTCCTTACTGTGTCTGTGCAGTGCAGAGTAGGTGGTAGTGAGTCTAGTGAGTGGTATAGTGTTGGAGTATATAGGTCTTTGTGATAAAGCTACATTTTGTTTATTTCTTTTTTTTACAAAGGGTTTGTTGTTGTTGACTTGTTTGACAAGTTACCTTTATTAGTAAGCATTATGGCTAGCCGTAGCATTACTGCTCAGCAGGTGGTTGGCATGCTTTTTGAATCTTCCTCTGAGCAGGAATATGAGACTGACAGTGCGTCTAAGGGAGAGGAGGGAGGGGAAGATTCAAGCAGTGAGTTTTCTCACCACATGGAATCATCGGATGATGAAACTACTCTCAGTGTGCATGAAGCTACTCTCAGTGTGGATGAAGTGCCTGTTTTAGAGGAGGACACTGATGTGCTGATGGTGCAAGAGGCATCTGGATTGCAGCTTGAGGCTGCAAGGCTTCCTACTGTAAGTGCTGGACTCTGGGTTGATCCAAACATGGTGCAACCGGTGTTACCTGCCTTTAGGGGTGATTCAGGGTGTAGAGTGGATTGTGAATATTTTTTGCCTATACAGTTTTTTCAGTTGTTCATGGATTATGTATTTTTGGGTGAGATTGTTGAGCAGACTAATTTATATGCTGAACAGTTTTTGAGGTACAACAGTGCCAGACTTAGGCCTGCTCTAGAGCTACCCTGTGGACTCCCACAAATCTGGATGAGATGAATACGTTTTTGGGTTTGACTTCTTTGATGGGCTTGATAAGGAAGCTGTACCTGGCTTCATATTGGTCTACCAGTCCCTTGATGGCAACAACTATATTTCTTGTAATTATGAGTCGTGATTGATATTTACTTTTGCTATGGATGCTGCATTTTATTGATAATGCTTTGGCGTTGCCACGAGATAACCCTGACTGTGACCGTCTTTTTAGGATTTGGCCTGTTCTTGATCACTTTGTAGATCGATTTTTAGAGATGTATACTCCAGGCAAAGAAATATCTGTTGATAAGTCTATGGTCCTGTTCAAGGGCTGTTTGGTTTTTAGGCAGTAAATTCCTAGCAAGAGGCGAGTTATGGAATTAAGATGTATATGTTGTCTGAGAGCAGGATAGGATATGTCTATAATTTTCGGGTGTACACTGGTAGGGATTCCACTAGTGACCCCCCTGGTTGTCCGTCCACTTTTGGAGTTTCAGAGAAAATTGTGTGGGATGTTGCTAGACGACTATTTAACAGAGGCCACCATTTTTACCTTGATAACTCCTACACTGATGTGCAATTGTTTAAGTAATTGTTGAAAGTGGAAACATTTGCTTGTGGCACAATCCGATCTAACTGTAAAGGTTACCCAAAAGAGCTTGTTTGCAAAAAGCTTCAGAGGGGACAGTGCAGTGCCTTGCGTAGTGAGGAACTGCTAGCTGTGAAATTTGTGGACAGGAGGGATGTGTACATGCTGACTACCATTCATGATGAGAGTACTTCACTTGTGACTGTTTAGGGCCAGGTTGCTGAAATGCGCAAACCTATGTGCATTGTAGACTACAATAAGCACATGGGTGGTGTTGATAGAGTAGATCAGAGGTTGGAACCTTACACTGCTATTTGTAAGGCTTACATTTGGTATAAGAAGTTGGCAATCCATCTATTCAATTTAGCAACTTTCAATGCTTTTTATGTGTACAATGAGTGTTCTCCTGCGTCAAAGATTACTTTTGTTCAGTTTCAGGAGTCTGTGATAGGCAGCCTTGTTGTTGTGGAACAGGCAAGTGTTCCTAGAGTTGGAGTGGTAGAGTATGTGGCTAGATTGAAAGATTGCCATTTTCCTGATTTAATTCCTCCCACGCCCAAAAAAAACAATCCCTGTAAGAGATGTAAAGTCTGCACTGTGCCGATTGTCCTTCTAATACTGGGCTGTGTGTGTCCACATGTTTCAGATTGTATCACACTCAAAATGGTTTTTGGGAGCAACTGTGAGTCTAATAGTGTACTGCCTGGTCTGTATGGTTTTATATAGCTGTTAAGTTTTACGTTTGGCAATAAAATGATGTTTTTAGTTACTGCTGTTGTTTTAGTAGTTATAGTTTTGTATCTAGTTGCAATTGGTTTGTTTTTTCTTTCCTGTTTAAAAATGTTTTATGACAGTGTGCATGGACTGGCGCTTGGCTGATGGTGAGTGGACTGGTGCTTGGCTGGTGGTGAGTGGACTGGCGCTTGGCTGGCGGTGTGTGTGGACTGGTGCATGGCTGGGGGTGTGCGTGGATTGGCACTTGGCTGGCAGTGTGCGTGGATTGGTGCTTGGCTGGAGGTGTGTATGGACTGGTGCATGGCTGGTGATGTGCGTGGATTGGCACTTGGCTGGCAGTGTGCGTGGACTGGTGCTTGGTTGGCGGTGTGCTTGGACTGGTGCTTGGCTGGTGGTGAGTGGACTGGCGCTTGGCTGGCGGTGTGCGTGGATTGGCACTTGGCTGGCAGTGCGCGTGGATTGGCGCTTGGCTGGCGGTGTGTGTGGACTGGTGCATGGCTGGTGGTGTGCGTGGATTGGCACTTGGCTGGCAGTTTGCGTGGATTAGTGCTTGGCTGGCGGTGTGTGTGGATTGGCACTTGGCTGGCAGTGTGCGTGGATTGGCGCTTGGCTGGCGGTGTGTGTGGACTGGTGCATGGCTGGTGGTGTGCGTGGATTGGCACTTGGCTGGCAGTGTGCGTGGATTGGTGCTTGGCTGGCGGTGTGTGTGGACTGGTGCATGGCTGATGGTGTGCGTGGATTGGCACTTGGCTGGCAGTGTGCATGGACTGGTGCTTGGTTGGCGGTGTGCTTGGACTGGTGCTTGGCTGGTGGTGAGTGGACTGGCGCTTGGCTGGCGGTGTGCGTGGATTGGCACTTGGCTGGCAGTGTGCGTGGATTGGTGCTAGGCTGGCGGTGTGTGTGGACTGGTGCATGGCTGGTGGTGTGCGTGGATTGGCACTTGGCTGGCAGTGTGCGTGGATTAGTGCTTGGCTGGCGGTGTGTGTGGACTGGTGCATGGCTGGTGGTGTGCGTGGATTGGCACTTGGCTAGCAGTGTGCGTGGCTGGTGCTTGGCTGGTGGAGTGCGTGGACTGGCACTTGGCTGGCGGTGTGCGTGGACTGGTGCTTAGCTGGCGGTGTGTGAGTAGTGACTTGCTGCTAGTCACTACACACACTGCTAGCTAAACGCCACTCCACGCAATCCATGAGCTAGTGTGGTTGCTGTATCAGGAATGTTTATTACACAGAACAAGGGTCCTAAGGAATTACAATAGAAAAATAATAAATGAAAATATAGACCACAATAAGTACTATATTTTAGCTTCCAAGCCCAGCCAGGCGAGGAATATTTTATTTTAAAGATAACAAGGAATTAGTTGACCTGAAGGGGGTCAAAATGGGAACGTTCGGATGGGGCACACTCCTGTACCTCTCCCAGAAAAGTAGAAAAACCATAGAGTAAGATAAAGGTAAGTAAGAGAGAAGATTTAGCAGGCAAGAAAAAATTATTTTGGAGCAAACAATGGCTTACGAATTAATGATCAATTCCGCAAGTCTCAACAAACAGTGTATACAGATAAATATATACAATAAGTTGCATGTAACACTGTTTTAAAGCGTCAACGTTTCGATCCCTAATGCTCCTTATTAACCGGGATCATCATCAGGACTGTTTTAAATCACTGCCTGTATAAAATACGAACGCCTGCCAAGACCGTGAGAGGCTTGGTTGGTAAAGCAACCGTATTCGGATAGTTGCTGGTTCGTCTGGGAACTGTGCGAATCCACGGTGAGGGTCGCGAGGTCACTGTCCTTTCTTCGTGGTGAGATATTTAGTTTTCAGGTCCGGGACCCTGGTGCATGCTTCATAATGGAAGCGGCGGTCTTCTCAATATTTGTATTTGGTGGACGGAGTGAAATGACTCCTTGGATTTAAAGGTCCGGAAGCTCGAGGCTTTCCTTCACAATGGAAGTGGCGGTGGGTTGAGGGGAGAAACACGATGGTCTTCTCCCTCTTCTGTCGCAGCAACTATCCGAATACGGTCGCTTTACCAACCAAGCCTCTCACGGTCTTGGCAGGCGTTCATATTTTATACAGGCAGTGATTTAAAACAGTCCTGATGATGATCCCGGTTAATAAGGAGCATTAGGGATCGAAACGTTGACGCTTTAAAACAGTGTTACATGCAACTTATTGTATATATTTATCTGTATACACTGTTTGTTGAGACTTGCGGAATTGGTCATTAATTTGTAAGCCATTGTTTGCTCCAAAATAATTTTTTCTTGCCTGCTAAATCTTCTCTCTTACTTACCTTTATCTTACTCTATGGTTTTTCTACTTTTCTGGGAGAGGTACAGGAGTGCGCCCCATCCGAACGTTCCCATTTTGACCCCCTTCAGGTCAACTAATTCCTTGTTATCTTTAAAATAAAATATTCCTCGCCCGGCTGGGCTTGGAAGCTAAAATATAGCACTTATTGTGGTCTATATTTTCATTTATTATTTTTCTATTGTAATTCCTTAGGACCCTTGTTCTGTGTAATAAACTTACGGCCCATGGTCCAAAGGCCCCATTGGGTTTCCTTGTTTACAAAAAACGTGTCAGGAATGTGGCCGTGTGAAAGTGATGGGCCCTTGATTGGCGCTGTCTGCTGGTGTGAGAGGTGTAATGTGCTGGGCCCGTGGCTAGTGGTCTGAATGTCACACGTATGAAAGGTAAAATGAATGGCCTATAAAGAGGTTGGTGCCTTGTCGTGGCTTTATAGCTCACGAGCTGTGAGTCAATGGTTCAGTTTCTCGTCCTTTAATTATAAGCAGTGCATTTAATTTTTGTGCAATCTCTGGTTAATACAACTGAATATACTGAACCATCACTCACCCTCGTGCCAAATCCAACCGGTATATTTGTGTGCTTGAGGAATAGGTAGTTGTGCAGAAATATTTGTCTTTCTATCTTACTCAAGCAGGGTGTATCTTGTCCCTTTTTGTGAAAGTTGTAATGTGTTGGTTTTGTGCCTGTTGATGTGAATGGTCTTGTATGCATCTCGTATGAAAGGTGTGTGAATGGCCTGTAAAATGCTTCGGGCCTTGATGTGGCTTTACAGCTCACAAGCTGTAAGTCACTGGTGCAGTTTTTTGTCCTTTCAATTATTTACAGTGCATTTCATTTTTCTGAAATCTCTTGTTAATAAAATTTTATATACTAAACCATCACAAGCCCTCGTGCCAAATCCAACCAGTATGTGTGTGTGCTTGAGGAATAGATGGCTGTGCAGTAATCTTTGCTTCATTGTCTCTCTGCCAAGGTGTACATTTCATCTAAGAAAAACCTACCAACTTTAAATATTGTCGTAAACTAAACACCCATGGGAGTACATGGTGATGTCTCTCTTGTGGATCCCAACAAGTTATCTTACCCACAATGTCCTGTAAACCTCTAAATGTGACTGTCACATTTCCCTTGTATTATCGTCTCGAAATGTTCATGCTGCAGAAAGAAACAACAAATTTCCTACCCCCTAGCAATTTCTCCAAGTACCCAATTGAAATGGTACCTCACTTGTGTGGGTGGGTCAAGTACCTGGAGCAGGGAAGTGCCCAAAACCTATTGAGGAGACATCAAAATTACCTTCTCACAAACCAACCTGGTTTTGCAAAGGGGGTCCCATGAGTTGTTACCCCAGGGCTCGGTGGCCAACCAGGGAAACCTACCAAACATGCATATTTCTGAAAACTAGACACCCGGAGAGTCCAGCGAGGTATGGCTTGCATGGGTGTCTAGTTTTCAAAAATGTATAGGTTTGCAAGGTTTCCCTTTGTGGCGGCAGAGCTAGGGTTCGAAAACTACAGCTAAGCACTTTGTGAAAAAAGGGTCATTTTATATTGTGAAAATGTGGTGTGTCCACGTTGCATTTTGAGCCGTTTCCTGTCGTGGGCACTAAGCCTACCTACACAAGTGAGGTATCATTTTTATTGCGAGACTTAGGGTAATAGAGAATTGTAGAGCAGCTGTTATTACCTATTGACTTTCCATGCATTTCTGTCTTCCAAATGAAAAATGACCTATAATTCTCATAGTATTATGGGTACTCCCAATTTTGGAAATGTGCAATTATCTACTGTTTCTAAACTCTAAATTTTCTTCCCCTTTCAGAAATATATAGGTGTCTTTCATACCGATTTTTCCATGTATACATTTTCCCAGAATAATTGCTATATACCCAGTACATAATAAAAAACCATTGCAAGACGCTGCTCAGTTATTGGCTCTGGGTCCGTTTAGTGAACCTACAAGTCCTATATATCCCCACAACAGAAAGACCAGCAAATGTAACAGTATATTGCTTTTAAACAGCTGTCATAAATAGAAAAAGTTACAGGTGAAAATGTTGACACAATTTCTGTTTTTTTTAAACTATTTTTCAAAATGTTCTGTATTTAACTGTTAGTTTCTATAAAGAAACCTTGAAGGATCTACACAAAAGACCACTTGATAAATTCAGAATTTTGTCTACTTTTTTAAAATGTATAGATTTTCAGGATCCATTCTTGCTTTCATACTCATTTCTACCTTTAAATGGAAGGAGGTTGAAAGCGCAAAAAATAGCCAAAATAGGCTATGTCCCAGAAAAATGCTCAAACTGTGTAAAAAATGTTGGTTTTCTGACAAAAGTCTGCTTGTCCCTGAAAGCTGGGAAGATGGTGATTTTAGCACCACAAACATTTTTTTGATACCATTAGCAGGTGAAAAAATCAGACACATTCATCTGTAGTCCTTTTTCCCCATCTTTCCCAAAAAGTCAACATTTAGCTGTAATTTGGCTAATGTCTGGTTCCCCTCCAGGGGAATCCACAAACCCTGGGTAGCTTTAGAATTCCCATAATGTTGGAAAAAAGGACGCAAATTTGACATGGATACGTTTTTTGTCAAAAAGTTACAGGGGTTTAAGCACAAACTACCCCAAATAGCCAAAAAAGAGGCTTAGCACGGGGGGGGGCCTAGCAGGGAAGGTGTTAAATAATATAAAAGAAAAAATGATATAACAGTCCATATTTACTAACAACACACCTACAATTATATTACATCAAACATAACTGATTGCAAACATTATAAAATATACAAAATATATCCATAGAT
This sequence comes from Lissotriton helveticus, assembly GCF_964261635.1. Lineage (NCBI taxonomy): Eukaryota > Metazoa > Chordata > Amphibia > Caudata > Salamandridae > Lissotriton > Lissotriton helveticus. The sequence goes on along the minus strand of NC_136061.1, from coordinate 1,082,513,378 downwards.
TAAAAACATTTAACAATAACAAAATACATTATGAATATGTAAATATAATAATATCTCAATACATACAAATATATAACACTTAAACCATAACCCCAGTTAACCCCAGTTAATGTCCACGAAATAAGAAACAAACTGATAAAGATATCAAACTATACCAAAGTAACCAATAAACTTCACCATAAAAAACAGTAACCGATAGAACTCTTTACCTAATTAATATACCATTATAATAGGGCAGATCAGTCACCTACATTTTGCAGCAAAAATGAAACAACTATGAGAAATCAACACTGATGAATTTCCAAGATAAGGCCCAGGTACAACTTTTCAAGTAATTAACTACAAACCTCTACTAAGTAAGTAATATAAACTAGCAAACTTCAATGAATCTTAACAAAATTACTTTCCATTTAACCAAAAATAATTGACTAAAGTATATGTTTTCATTTATATCTCTTTTGGCTTGCAGATCAAGACTTCAAATAAGGCCATCCAGCTGACCAACCATGCCAGCTTTATAAAAGTGTACTTCAAGAAAGATTTTTTAAAGGTAAGTAAAAACAATGAAGCATACACCAACTTGCAAAAATTAAAATTAAAACTAACACCAAACCAATCACCAAAAGTAAAAACAAACGGTATTTTAAACACATAATTAAACAAACATGTTCCTTACAACAGAGTAAGACACCCCCGCCTGACAAACACCTTGACTCAATTAAACAGAACCAAAGAGAAGAATGACCACATTCAAAGCACAATTATAGATGTAAAAAATAAACATGCATTTTGTCTTCTTAGTAATAAATGCAATAACATTTTTCCCACCAAGTAATACATGTATACCTCTACCATTTTTAGATAAAATGGCCGAAAATGGCAGAAAGAGCCACATACATCACCTCCCAGAAAGGCAGACAATTGTCCTCTCACATGGGAGGCACATACAGCAATGAAAACACAAGCAGTGAAATGTTAGATCTGGGGGTCTCTAGTTGGCAGAGGTAGGTACCACTGTCCAAATAGGGACCCTTGCTTCTAGTCAGGGCAAGGAGATAACCCTCTGAGATAATCCCTGCTCACCCTCTAGGTAGCTTGGCACGAGCAGTCTAGGCTAACCAGAGGCAATGCGTAAAGTATTTGTACCAACACTCACAGTAACACAGTGAAAACACCACAAACTGACTCCACAACAGTTTAGAAAAATAAAGGTATTTTAATCTAAACTACACAAGACCAAAACGACAAAAATCCAACATACACAGTTCAAGAATATTGTTTCAAAAAGATTTCTAAAGGTTGCGTTAAAATTCTTTAGGTTGCAATAAAATTCTCTACGTTGCGATAGAATTCTCTACTGATGCGTGAAAAGTTCACAGTTGCGTCACGTTTACTCACAGTACATTTTAGTTGCAACATAGTGCGCTCCGCAAGCTAGCGATGCGACACTTTTCAAGTTCAAAAGTCACTCAAGCTCAGTTTCAAGCTTCCCAGCTCAGGTACACTTCCAGAGGCCCCACAACTGGATCAAGCACTCTAGGAAGGACAGAACTCTCTCAGCAGAGTTCAGGGAAGCTGGGGGGGAAGTCCTTTTGTTCCTGGGACTTCAAAACAGGGAGCCAGCTCTTCTCAGGCCCTTGGAGATTCCTTCAAGCAAGGGGACACAGCACAAAGCAAAGTCCTTCCCCTCTCCTTGGCAGCAAAGCAACAGATCAATCCAGCAGAGCAACAGCAGGACAATCTTCCTTCTTCAGTTTCAGCCTTCTCCTTGGCAGAGGTTCCTTCTTGATTTCCAGGATGATCTAATTTTCTGTTGTCATGGGTCCTGTACTTATACCCCTAAAGTCTTTGTTCTCTCTGTGCATGTGGGCCCTGAGCCCGGTCTGAACCAGTTCTGGGAGTTTCCTGAGTACTTTGTTTTGCTGGCTGCTTCTCTCCTTTCAGAGTGAGGGGCAGGGTCCTCAGCCGCCCAGCAGGGGGGTGGATCCAGCATTGTGGAAGGCAGGCACAGCCCTATTCAGCCCAGGTGCTAACTCCTCCCACCACTCCAGTTGCAAATGCAGTCATTCAGCCTAGTGCTGACTCATCCAGGGGAATTCCCTCCTGGGGAATTCCCCAGCCCCTGTCACTCTCAAACCATACAGTCAATACACAAACAGGCCCAGGCACACAGAAGGGTCAGACAAGAGAACAGCAACTTTCTAAAAGTGCTGTTCTCAAATACAGGATTTAAAAACAACCTTTCCCAAAAGATGTGTTATTAAATTCTGAGTTCAGGGATACTAGATACTTATGTCCTATTTTGTTCCTATGGGAAGAAATGCTGTTAACCACTGTAGCCAGCATCCCCCATGTTAACCTATGGAACAAGATAGCCTTACAGTAGTGAAAAACGAAAATGGCTGCCATTCACTACCAGAGCATGTCACCTGCACTAGTACATGCTCTACCTTTTACATACACTGCACCCTGCCCAGGGGGGTACCTTGGGCCTTCCATAGGGGTGACTGATGTGCACACAAAGGGAAGGGTTAGGCCTGGTCAGTGGGGACACTGACCAGGAGGACATGGCAGTTCTAAACTGCACACAGGCACTGCAGTGTCAGGCCTGAGACATCATTTTAGGGCTACTCCTGTGGGTGGCACAATCAGTGCTGCAGGCCCACTAGTAGCATTTGTCATCACCAGCCCTGGCACACCCAGTGCACTTTACTAGGGACTTCATGGTGATACAAATATGCCAAACATGTATATCCAATTAGAATAACAGTTTACATAGAGAGCATATGCACTTTAGCACTGATCAGCAGTGGTAAAGTGCTCAGAGTCCTATTGCCAACAGCCACGGGTCAGGAAAAATAAGGGAGGAAGAAGCAAAAAGTTTGAGGATGACCCTGCAAGAAGGGCCAGTTCCAACACAACCCCCTTCCAGCCTAAAGCCAGGGTAGACCAAACGATACCTCAATGGGATTCCCTGCTTAAGGCGATAGAACACTGAAAATGGCCCACACAGCAGGGCAGTCCTGTTCTACGCCGTCCTAAACCCAGTTGGATCACTCTATCCATACTCTCAGGGTCCACCATGCCAATCCATGTGGAACCCTTCTCCTCACCTGTGGACACCACCTATGCAGCACCTAACCTGAATTTCCTCACAGGTGTGTCCCAACAGACCGACAGCAAGCCACAGTGACCACCAACAGTGATCAGGGATGAGACCCAGGCCTCATGCCTCTCAGGGCGCTCAAACCTCTGTGGCGTCAGAGGGTGGGGGGCAGTAGCCCCAGGTGCTTGGCACCCTTTGTCCACTCCCTCTCTTGTCATGTCAGGTCTGACATTCTGGCACTGACCCACCAGTCCCGGACCTGTATCCAGTGGCTGTACAGGAGGCTGGGGTGGGCTTCCCCACACCCGGCCCTCCTCTTCCGTGGGGCTCTGTACCCTCCAACCTGGAGCGGTACCCCCTTCTAGAATAGCCAGGGCACCTGTGGCAGGTGTCCCGCACCATTCACCCACCAGTTCAGGGGTGCTATCCTGCAACTGGTATTCCAGGTCAGGGGGGACACCCCAGACCTGGCCTTCAAACCTAGGCTCCAAAGCCTCCAGGTCAGACAATACCTGAACCTGGCTTTCCCACCCAGGGACCAACCCCTGCGGTGGAACACTTGCCTGGCACACCAGAACATCACTCACTGATGTGCCCACACTAGTAGACAGTACCCACCTGGCCAACACAAGGGTGTGGCCCAGTCCACCCCCAGGGTGAGACTCCTGCCCTCCTTCCAGGGGCAACCCTGTCCACCAAGACAACCAAGAACACAACTTTCCTACCAGTTCAGGACCTCCCTCCAGCAACTGGTCTCCAAACCTAGGGTTTAACACCTCAGGTTGTACCGGGGTCAGGGGCGAGGCCTCCCTCCCTCTGCACCCCCTTCCAGAGCGCTGCACCCTCCCTACTGGAGGGGTACCCCTGGGAACCATATTGGTCAGGACACTGGTTACAGATGTCCTTCCTTCCAGGTCAGGCAAATCCTGAACCTGGTCTCCCAACCCAGGGACCAAAACCTGCAGTTGTGCATTTGCCTGGCATGCCAGGACTTCTGGGGACTCATATAGTACCCCCTTGAGGGTGACACACAACTCATGTGTCCTGTGACAGTCTGCCTGGCGCAGATCTCCCGACCCCTGTCCACCTGACAGTGCGGAAAGATCCCCCAGGACAGAAGTGAGGTCGCCATGGTCACTCACTGGGGACTCAGCCCTTCTGACTGGTCCCTGACCCACTGGTTCTCCCACTGGGGACTCCTTCCCCCTCTCACCCCTCAGTTTGGACTTCTGTACCCTCCCAAATGGAGCGGCACTGCCACACACCAGAACTGATGGAGGCCTGGTTACAGGCACTCCCCGTTCACCAGACACTAGGAGATCCTCCTCAAATGGCCTGCAAGCACAGTCTAGGTCCCCAACCTGGTGTTCCCTTAAGAAACCCTCCAGGCCCTGAGACTGGGTTTCGGGCACCATGAGACACACCGTCCCACACTCATTCCTTCTCCACTGAGATCGGACATGAGCCCCTACACCCCTCCCACTACACTGGGACCTGACTGGGCTACACTGAACCTCTTCCACCTCACAGGTCTGGAAGATACCTAAGCCACTCCTTTTGGGATCACTCCCCAATGCCTCCTCAGACTCTCTGGAATCCACCAAGAGGTCTGCCTCCAACGCAAGCTCTCTGGGATCAGAGAACTCACACTCCACCGGGTGTTGGCATAGCTCTGGAAAACAGGGACTTAACATATGCTCTCCAACAAATGAATCACACAGCCCCCCACAGTTGTTAACCAAGCTACCCTTTGCCTCACCCTCCAGTGCCTCACACAAGTACCCCACACCACTCTCCTGAGACTGGCAAGACAGTATCTGACTGTCTCTGTCACACAACCCACACTCTTCTGGCTGGTCTTCACACACACACACCAAGGTTCCTACCATGGGGGAACCCCTCTCCCTGTACCTCTCATCTAGAGTCAGTAGAGTGTCCCTCCCACCACTAGGAATATGGTCCCCTGTGCCAGTCCCCCAATCTACTTCAGGGACACTGCACTCCACTGGAACTACATCATAAACCTGAACCCCCTGGTGTATGTCGACCCCCTCCCTCAAGTCAGGCGCCACATCTCTGGGTGTTTGTACCTTTCTCTCAGCACTAGATATCATAAACATGCTGCCACCATCTGAGCTGGACTCCACCTCCAACTCAGCAAAGCTCCTTCCTTGAGCATCCCATTTTTCTTTCTGGGCTAAGGCCCACCGGATCATACCTTCCTTGTTTAGCCGGTCTAATTCTCTGCACCTTTGCTCAGCAGCAAGGAGCCACTCATCTTTCTCTTCCTCACTGTCAGAGAAGTCCTCCTCCTCAGAATCATCTGCTAATGTTGCTTCCCAAATTCTGGCCTCATGGGAATACAGGCATGCCTCAAGATCCGTCCTTGTGGAACCTTTCTCCATGGGCAGCCCCCTCTTCTTGCAAAAGGCTTTTATCTCCTCCTCTGTGTAGATGCAGAGGTGGAAAAAGTTGACTTCCATTTTGGCAGGATTTTACAGCTGCAACACTTAGCCAGAGTCTCAATATCCAAAAATACTTCCAGGAGGACACCGGAAAAAACAAACAGTATGTGGTGGCGTAGTGGTCTGCACTCACTAGTGATGTACACCAATTACTGTAGGTCAGGTACAAATACAAGTTCAAATCCCACCGCCTGACCACCAATGTTAGATCTGGGGGTCTCTAGTTGGCAGAGGTAGGTACCACTGTCCAAATAGGGACCCTTGCTTCTAGTCAGGGCAAGGAAATAACCCTCTGAGATAATCCCTGCTCACCCTCTAGGTAGCTTGGCACGAGCAGTCTAGGCTAACCAGAGGCAATGCGTAAAGTTTTTGTACCAACACTCACAGTAACACAGTGAAAACACCACAAACTGACTCCACAACAGTTTAGAAAAATAAAGGTATTTTAATCTAAACTACACAAGACCAAAACGACAAAAATCCAACATACACAGTTCAAGAATATGGTTTCAAAAAGAGTTCTAAAGGTTGCGTTAAAATTCTTTAGGTTGCAATAGAATTCTCTACGTTGCGATAGAATTCTCTACTGATGCGTGAAAAGTTCACAGTTGCGTCACGTTTACTCACAGTACCTTTTAGTTGCAAAAAAGTTCCAAAAGCAGAAGCTGGTGCGGTGGAAAACAAGCGATGCGTTGCTCCTGAGACCCTGAGGAGGCGATGCGACAGCCCCGCTGCAGCAGCGGGCGTGTTGCGACGAATCCAGTCTGTATGGGGAGGAAGGCCACTTGTATGGATTCCGGTGCGTAGGTTCCGTAGGAAGTCTGTTCTCGCAAAGGCACGATGCGACGCTCTTGTAGGGGCTGCGACGATCTCCGGGGCGACGATGCGCGGTCCAGCGGGGATCCTCTCTCTCGCAGTTTCTCGATGCGTTGATTCTGCGACGACACTCGCAGCGACGTGATGCAACCCGCAAGCAAGCGGTGCGGCGATCTCACCCAGCGACGACAGGCTCTGCGACGATACTCGCAGCGATGTTCAATTCTCCCGCACCGGTCTGGTGCGTCCTGCAAACGAAGGATGCGACGGCTCTAGCAGCGGCGTCAGGCGCTGCAACGATCTCGACCTCCGTAGCGGCGGGAAACTTCTCGCACTGTCGGGGATGCGCTCCGCAAGCTAGCCATGCGACACTTTTCAAGTTCAAAAGTCACTCAAGCTCAGTTTCAAGCTTCCCAGCTCAGGTACACTTCCAGAGGCCCCACAACTGGATCAAGCACTCTAGGAAGGACAGAACTCTCTCAGCAGAGTTCAGGGAAGCTGGGGGGGAAGTCCTTTTGTTCCTGGGACTTCAAAACAGGGAGCCAGCTCTTCTCAGGCCCTTGGAGATTCCTTCAAGCAAGGGGACACAGCACAAAGCAAAGTCCTTCCCCTCTCCTTGGCAGCAAAGCAACAGGTCAGTCCAGCAGAGCAACAGCAGGACAATCTTCCTTCTTCAGTTTCAGCTTTCTCCTTGGCAGAGGTTCCTTCTTGATTTCCAGGATGATCTAATTTTCTGTTGTCAGGGGTCCTGTACTTATACCCCTAAAGTCTTTGTTCTCTCTGTGCATGTGGGCCCTGAGCCCGGTCTGAACCAGTTCTGGGAGTTTCCTGAGTACTTTGTTTTGCTGGCTGCTTCTCTCCTTTCAGAGTGAGGGCAGGGTCCTCAGCCGCCCAGCAGGGGGGTGGAGCCAGCATTGTGGAAGGCAGGCACAGCCCTATTCAGCCCAGGTGCTAACTCCTCCCACCCCTCCAGTTGCAAATGCAGTCATTCAGCCTAGTGCTGACTCATCCAGGGGAATTCCCTCCTGGGGAATTCCCCAGCCCCTGTCACTCTCAAACCAGACAGTCAATACACAAACAGGCCCAGGCACACAGAAGGGTCAGACAAGAGAACAGCAACTTTCTAAAAGTGCTGTTCTCAAATACAGGATTTAAAAACAACCTTTCCCAAAAGATGTGTTATTAAATTCTGAGTTCAGGGATATTAGATACTTATGTCCTATCTTGTTCCTATGGGAAGAAATGCTGTTAACCACTGTAGCCAGCATCCCCCATGTTAACCTATGGAGCAAGATAGCCTTACAGTAGTGAAAAACGAAAATGGCTGCCATTCACTACCAGAGCATGTCACCTGCACTAGTACATGCTCTACCTTTTACATACACTGCACCCTGCCCAGGGGGGTACCTTGGGCCTTCCATAGGGGCGACTGATGTGCACACAAAGGGAAGGGTTAGGCCTGGTCAGTGGGGACACTGACCAGGAGGACATGGCAGTTCTAAACTGCACACAGGCACTGCAGTGTCAGGCCTGAGACATCATTTTAGGGCTACTCCTGTGGGTGGCACAATCAGTGCTGCAGGCCCACTATTAGCATTTGTCATCACCAGCCCTGGCACACCCAGTGCACTTTACTAGGGACTTCATGGTGATACAAATATGCCAAACATGTATATCCAATTAGAATAACACTTTACATAGAGAGCATATGCACTTTAGCACTGATCAGCAGTGGTAAAGTGCGCAGAGTCCTATTGCCAACAGCCACGGGTCAGGAAAAATAAGGGAGGAAGAAGCAAAAAGTTTGAGGATGACCCTGCAAGAAGGGCTAGTTCTAACACAGTGAAAATTGTAAATGTAACAAATATTATGCTGATGCTTGTTATATGAGGACCACATCTAAAAATGATAATGTGATTAGTATGAAAGAACACAACAACCATCCAAATGTAATAGAGATAGAATTAAGGCATGTGTAAAAGATCTCAGAGAAGCAAAAAATAGCTCTCTGGCAATTAAAAAAATGTATACTTCCTCAAGTTCCTGGTTACATTATAGGGCAACTGCCATCAATATCCAATTTGAATGATTAATAGTATGCACCAAAAAAGCCACAGCATAATCCCTGCCGCTCTTCGAAGAAACCATGGCATATACATTCCAGAACACCTAACCACTACACAAAATGAAGAATTCTTCCTCATGTACAAGCATAATAATGATAATGCAAGGAGAGTAATCATATATGCATCAGAAAATAATCTACTTAGACTAACCCAATGCCAAATGTGGATGATGGATTGCACCTTCAAATCATGCCCTCCGCCATTCATACAAATATATACCATATATGGAGAATATCATAATAGTAACATACCACTAATTAGTGCTTCCAAACAAGCAAAGTGCAACATACTATGAACTACTAAACAAGATTAAAATTCACAATAACAACTACTATCCTCAAAAATTAATTATAGATTTTTAGCAGACAAAGATACAATTTTACCAAATGTATCCACACACAGCCATGCAAGGCCATTATTATCATTTTAAAGCATTTGGAGACACTTCAAACATCTACATAAAGGATAATATACACACCAAAAAGAGAGTTTAAAAAAAATAAAAACATTAACAGCGAAGGAGGAGCTTCGTGCGCATCCGAGATAGCCGCGTGAGCACAGGGCTCCCGGGACCCTCGCCACCTCCCGCATCTATCCTGAACTCTATCCTGATTACGAAGACGGGTTATTGAAGACGCAACCCAGCTGATATAATAGCTGCTTTCAGAAATCGTTTTGGACTCCGGGAACCCCAACTACGATAATTTGAACTTTTGTGGCCCGCTCCATGGAGCTACCCCGGGCTCGAGTCATTATGGTGCCCAGGCAGTAGTTGAACAACAACGGCCTGCGGGGCTCTGTCCACAACCTTGGAGTTGACTTTCGGTTTCGTTTTTGGTCCTTCAGCCTCCTCCTATCTCAGGACCGCTCTAGCCCTGGGGTGCAGCCGGGCCCCGCAACTTTACCGTGAGCCAACGGCAGAGTGTCTATGGTCGTAGTGATATCCTACTGAAATTCGCTTTTGGAGATCTCGTTGGGTGAATCGTTTGGAGCCATTTTGACCAGGTCTCAAAGGCCCCTCTGGGGCACAACACCTACTATGGCGGGCAAACCCGATAGCGAGAAGTGAAAGACCAAGACCATTCACCGGGGGGGGTACTATTCAATCGAATGTTATGGATCGCTATACCCATCCTAAAGGGTCCCCCGGTGGTGCGAGTAGGACTCTGGTGGAGGCAGGTGACGGCTCAGCCGAGTCGGATGATTTGACTCTACAGGATGTCATGGGCGCCATTGCCAGTATGAAGACCTCCATTGGCCAGCAATATGAGGCTCTGGCCCTTAAGCTTGACACTGAGGCAATTGACATCAATTTGATCAGGGTGGACTTATCAAAGACTAACGTAAAGGTCAATTCCCTAGATTTGAAGACCTCCAGCCTTACGACTTATGTGTCCGATTTACAGACGGAGGTTCGCAATCTACGATCCTCCAATGATCTCTGTGCTCGTCGACTGGAGGATTTTGAAAGTCGGGCCAGACGCAATAATATACGTATTATTGGGGTCCCTGAAAAATCGGAAGAACCAGCTGCAGACCTCCTTGTCGAGGACCTCATCCTAAATCATCTCTCCCCCAAAGGCATGAGCAACTTCTTTGCGGTGGAACGTGCACATAGAGTGCCGGGTGGGAAGCCAAAGCAGGGTGCCCCTCCTCGGCCTATTATCGCCAGAATTTTCAACTTCAGAGATACAGACGCTATCCTGCAGGCATCGCGGGTGGGCGGCCCCACGAAGTTCGAAAGCACTACAGTGAGCTTCTACCCAGACTTCACTCAGTTTGTTCAGAAGCAAAGGATGGAGTTTCAGGGGGGAAGCGACGACTGAGGGACATGGGTATGAAATATGAGATGCTCTTCCCAACTCGGCTACGTGTTGAATACGAGGATCGGACGTTTTTCTTTGACCGCCCTGAGAGAGCGAGTGACTGGCTTGACACATTGACTACGCAGCGTGATCGCTCAGAACATTCTGGAGGAGCTGAAGGTGGCCCGTCGGAGCAAGAATGAGCAGTGGTTCCTGGTCTCCGGACATTGTACATAACTTGCAGCTGTGGTTCGATGACTTATACGCTTACGTTACTTATGGTGGGAGACCCATGGTGGCGGGGGGAGTGGGACTCTTTCCTCCTCCGGGTTTCTTTTTGTAGACTAGTTAATATTAGGGCAACAGGCACACTGCAAGTTGGGGTGGCTTTTGAGTTTAACGCAGGGGTGCAGGGTGGGGGGGGTTGTATCGGGTGTTTTTTGGGGCGGGGGAGTTAGGGTATGTTTTATTTTTTGTGAAGGCAACGTATTGTTTTACTTATGGATCTGGGTGTTGTGTTCGCTGTGGGGTGGGTTCCGCATTCACTTCTGGGATGGGGAGGTAGGGGGTTGAAGTTACTGTGTTGGAATTTTAACAGGTTGGGGATAGGATAAAACATGGGGTAGTGTTGCAACTACTGAGACGCCTCTCCCCTGATGTAGTGTTACTGCAAGAGACACATCTGATCGGAAACACTTGCTATGCTATGAATCGGCGAGGATATCGTCTTGCTGCACACTCCGGATTCACTACTGGTTCTAGAGGGGTGGGTATTTTTTTTTTATTTCAAAAAAACAAAACAAAACATTAACAGCCCTAGCATATGTACAAGTAGCAGAAGTAGCTAACCAACATAGTAATAGAATCACCCGACTACCATAGAAATGTACAGAAACTGAGTACCCTAGTTGATTATTTTGAAGACAGCTAGGTTGGCAGACTGTGTCATTTTATCCATAGACTCCAACCCAAGCATGAATTACCTTGGAGGAGCGTATTTGACAGCACCATACCTCAACAATGAAAAAACAGAAATACAATTGCCATCTTTACTTCTCGGTGGACATCAGAATGAGCAGCAGCACGTAGCAGTGAAATCTGTGGACTCCGGTGTCAGCTAACTCAAAGGTTTCTCTCTGTCTCAGTCTTGTTTTGTGCACCTGTAGAAAATAAAAATAAGAAGGAAGAGAATAAGACTTAGCCATTTGATTCTTGTCAGGTCAGTGTAATACAAACCATCATCATAACAATAATATACCAGTGTGCAAACAAAACAGAAATAGCTTTATAATATACCTTATATTGTACTGTATGAAAGTGGATTGCTATTTGTGGTCGGTGACTGCCCACCTCAAGGAATAATAACACTTTTTGGTATTTTGAAACCTCAAAGTCACTAAATTAACCGAAGCTCAACCTCCAGGTAGCTATGGCACAGAGTGGACAGGCTTAATTAAAGGCAACGTGTGAAGCATTTATGCAGTACCAAAACAGAAATAAGTCAAACCACCAAGCATCAAAAATGCCAAACTCTACTAGACAAAGAAAGTAAAATATAATAAACAAAATGACATCAAAACTACAAAAAAACACCAAGGAAAACGGGAGATATGATTTTGAATGTTTTAACTAGAAACAGCACCAAAAAGCACAAAGCGCAAATGATAGTTTATGGAAGCAGTAGACCAGGAACTAGGTGAGACTTGTGGAAGACCGTAATGGAGCCCTTATCAAACAGAACAAGTGGATGAATCCCAGTGAAAAGTCTGAAAGTCATAAAGTTCCCAAAAGTTTCTAAATCCCACTTCAGGAAGGTTATTCGGCACTTTGTTTTTTTTAAAAAGCATTGACAATTGTCATAAGTCCCGAAGCTGAAAGGGGGCATGGCCAAGGTGGCGGCTGGAGCAGGCACACACTAATCAGCACCGCAATGAACCGCTTAATATCCTGCTATAATTACCACCCTACGGAGTACCAGCTAAGCATGGGTGTAAAATTCGCGGATTTTTGTGGATTTTCCGCAATTTCGCGAATCGCAGCAAAATCCGCAAATCCGCGAGCGGAACGAATTTTGCTCAAGAAGCACTTACAGGCTTAAAGCAGGTGCCAAGTTGAAGCTAATTTCTTTATAACCATTTACAAAATGGTTACAAAGAAATTAACTTCAACTTGGACTCCTGCTGTAACCCTGTAAGTGCTTCCTGAGCGGCGCCTCGTTGCCTACTTGCAACTATTTTCTGACCCTGCTTTGACCCTTGAAGCAGGGTCAGAGAATAGTTACAATCAGGCAATGAGGCTCCTGTCACTAAAATTAAACCTCAGCAGGAAGTACTTATAGATAACAGGTGCCCGAGTTAAAGCTCAAATTCAGTAACGCATTATAATCAGCCCAAGAATCTAGTGAGCACGGTCGATGCTAGGCAGGTGTGCTTTCATCCTAGATTTACCGTCTACAATTAGCTTTAATCCATGATGGGGGTCTAGGCATCCACGAGTTTCTCGAGCGCAATCCCCCTGTACTTCCAGTGACCAGGAGGCTGCTTTCTCCTCATCTGCTGCGCTGATCGGCCTCTGACCTTTATAAACAAGAGGCATGTCAACTCGTATAGAAGCCTGGCACCAGCCCACTCACACTGGGCTATGCAACCTGTTCCCGCCCTTTCCCCCACTGTGATGGACAGCTCACTCGAGGGACCTCGGCGCCTATGGGCATGGTGGTAAAGTTACAGACACACGGGGTCACTGGTGACAACTCTTCTGGGCCTTTACACAGCTGTAGTGCAGGAAAAGCACAATACATTTACCCAACGAGGTAGCACTTACTGCTTTCTCCTCATTTGCTGCTCTGATCGGTCTCTGACCCTTTATAAACGAGAGTCATGTGAACTCGCACAGAAGTCCGGCCCCAGCCCACACACACTAGGCTATGCAACCTCTTCCCGCCCTTTCCCCCACTGTGATGGACAGCTCACTCGAGGGACCTCGGCGCCTATGGGCGCGGTGGCACAGTTACAGACACACGGGGTCACTGGAGACAATTCTTCTGGGCCTTTACACAACTGTAGTGCAGGAAAAGCACGATACATTTACCCAACGAGGTAGCACTTACTGCTTTCTCCTCATTTGCTGCACTGATCGGTCTCTGACCCTTTATAAACGAGAGGCATGTGAACTCTCACAGAAGCCCAGCCCCAGCCCACACACACTAGGCTATGCAACCTCTTCCCGCCCTTCCCCCCACTGTGATGGACAGCTCACTCGAGGGACCTCGGCGCCTATGGGCGCGGTGGCAAAGTTACAGACCCACGGGGTCACTGGAGACAACTCTTCTGGGCCTTTACACAGCTGTAGTGCAGGAAAAGCACAATACATTTACCCAACGAGGTAGCACTTACTGCTTTCTCCTCATTTGCTGCTCTGATCGGTCTCTGACCCGTTATAAACGAGATGCATGTGAACTCGCACAGAAGCCCGGCCCCACACACACTAGGCTATGCAACCTCTTCCCGCCCTTTCCCCCACTGTGATGGACAGCTCACTCGAGGGACCTCGGCGCCAATGGGCGCGGTGGCAAAGTTACAGACACACGGGGTCACTGAGACAACTCTTCTGGGCCTTTACACAGCTGTAGTGCAGGAAAAGCACGATACATTTACTCAACGAGGTAGCACTTACTACTTTCTCCTCATTTGCTGCTCTGATCGGTCTCTAACCCTTTATAAACGAGTCTTGCTCACTTTGCCACTGGATTCAAGCAAGCCGGGCTGAAGACGGCTGTAATGCCAGAAACCGGTCCTCAGAAGCTTGTTTCCGGTCCAGGGAAGGCATGGCTTGGCAGTTCGGGCTGGACTGTTCCCATGAGGCACAGGGTCAGACTGATTTGCAAATAGCCATGTCTGAACTGGGGTGGCAGAGTGGGCTAAAGAACGGTGATGGATCAAACCCAGATCTTTTGACTGGGTGTGAGTGTTTGATTGGTTCAGATGCTCCGTCCATCACCACCCCCTTTTGTACCGCTTTTGGCCGCCATAAGTGTGGCAGGGTATGCTCAGACGTGAGTCCCTTGCTCACTTTGCCACTGGATTCAAGCAAGCCGGCTGAAGACGGCTGTAATGCCAGAAACCGGTCCTCGGAAGCTTGTTTCCAGTCCAGGGAAGGCATGGCTTGGCAGTTCGGGCTGGACTGTTCCCATGAGGCACAGGGTCAGACTGATTTGCATATAGCCATGTCTGAACTGTGGTGGCAGAGTGGGCTAAAGAACGGTAATGGATCAAACCCAGATCTTTTGACTGGGTGTGAGTGTTTGATTGGTTCAAATGCTCCGTGGATCACCACCCCCTTTTGCACCGCTTTTGGCCACAATAAGTGTGGCAGAGTATGCTCAGACGTGAGTCCCTTGCTCACTTTGCCACTGGATTCAAGCAAGCCGGGCTGAAGACGGCTGTAATGCCAGAAACCGGTCCTCGGCAGCTTGTTTACGGTCCATGGAAGGCATGGTTTGGCAGTTCGGGCTGGACTGTTCCCATGAGGCACAGGGTCAGACTGATTTGCATATAGCCATGTCTGAACTGGGGTGGCAGAGTGGGCTAAAGAACGGTGATGGATCAAACCCAGATCTTTTGACTGGGTGTGAGTGTTTGATTGGTTCAGATGCTCCGTCCATCACCACCCCCTTTTGTACTGCTTTTGGCCGCCATAAGTGTGGCAGGGTATGCTCAGACGTGAGTCCCTTGCTCACTTTGCCACTGGATTCAAGCAAGCCGGGCTGAAGACGGCTGTAATGCCAGAAACCGGTCCTCGGAAGCTTGTTTCCGGTCCAGGGAAGGCATGGCTTGGCAGTTCGGGCTGAACTGTTCCCATGAGGCACAGGGTCAGACTGATTTGCATGTAGCCATGTCTAAACTTATGTGGCAGAGTGGGCTAAAGAACGGTGATGGATCAAACCCAGATCTTTTGACTGCGTGTGAGTGTTTGATTGGTTCAGATGCTCCGTCCATCACCACCCCCTTTTGTACCGCTTTTGGCCGCCATAAGTGTGGCAGGGTATGCTCAGACGTGTGTTCCTTGCTCACTTTGCTACTGGATTCAAGCAAGCCGGGCTATAGACGGCTGTAATGCCAGAAACCGGTCCTCAGAAGCTTGTTGCCGGTCCAGGGAATGCATGGCTTGGCAGTTCAGGCTGGACTGTTCCCATGAGGCACAGGGTCAGACTGATTTGCATATAGCCATGTCTGAACTGGGGTGGCAGAGTGGGCTAAAGAACGGTGATAGATCAAACCCAGATCTTTTGACTGGGTGTGAGTGTTTGATTGGTTCAGATGCTCCGTCCATCACCACCCCCTTTTGTACCGCTTTTTGCCGCCATAACTGTGGCAGGGTATGCTCAGACGTGAGTCCCTTGCTCACTTTGCCACTGGATTCAAGCAAGCCGGGCTGAAGACGGCTGTAATGCCAGAAACCGGTCCTCGGAAGCTTGTTGCCGGTCCAGGGAAGGCATGGCTTGGCAGTTCAGGCTAGACTGTTCCCATGAGGCACAGGGTCAGACTGATTTGCATATAGCCATGTCTGAACTGGAGTGGCAGAGTGGGCTAAAGAACGGTGATGGATCAAACCCAGATCTTTTGACTGGGTGTGAGTGTTTGATTGGTTCAGATGCTCCGTCCATCACCACCCCCTTTTGTACGGCTTTTGGCCGCCATAAGTGTGGCAGGGTATGCTCAGACGTGAGTCCCTTGCTCACTTTGCCACTGGATACAAGCAAGCCGGGCTGAAGACGGCTGTAATGCCAGAAACCGGACCTCGGAAGCTTGTTTCCGGTCCAGGGAAGGCATGGCTTGGTAGTTCGGGCTAGACTGTTCCCATGAGGCACAGGGTCAGACTGATTTGCATATAGCCATGTCTGAACTGGGGTGGCAGAGTTAGCTAAAGAACGGTGATGGATCAAACCCAGATCTTTAGATTGGGTGTGAGTGTTTGATTGGTTCAGTTGCTCAGTCCATCACCACCCCCTTTTGTACCATCTTTATAAATGAGAGGCATGTGAACTCGGACAGAAGCCCTGCCCCACACACACTAGGCTATTCAACCTCTTCCCGCCCTTTCCCCCACTGTGATGGACAGCTCACTCGAGGGACCTCGGCGCCTATGGGTGCGGTGGCAAAGTTATAGACACAAGGGGTCACTGGAGACAACTCTTCTGGGCCTTTACGCAGCTGTAGTGTAGGAAAAGCACAATACATTTACCCAACTAGGTAGCGCTTACTGATTAGCCAGTAGAAAATAGTCCAGTCAAGTATGGTGCAAATCGCAAAAAAATCCGCTATTTTGCAGGAAAATCCCCGAATTTGCGGATTTTTTTGCGATTTTGTGTAAATTTGTGGACTGCTGATTCGCAAAATTCACCCATACTTAGTACCAGCAATGCTATAATCACCCTGTGTCACCTGCGGGCCCCACCCCAGGCCCGTACATACCAGCACAGTATTGTTGGGGGCATCCCTGAAGTGCCTGGGCCAAGAGACCTAGCCAGAGAGGTATGGTGGCCCGGACGGGTGCCACTGGAACCGAGTATGGCACCAACTGCAGCGCCATCGCAGGATAGCTTCCCGAGGGTGACTGCAGTTCGGAGGAATAGCAAAGTGTAGATGAACCCTGGGACACCACAGAGGGCAGACAACAACATTGTAGCAGCAAGACTGGGTGCGGGCCCGAAGATGCCCCTCATCCTGGTCCTGAGGACCTCTGTGCAACCCGCTGGTGCCCCAACGTCCTCGCACCCAACTACCTCCTTTGGACTGGGACTGTGGGGCCCTCCGGGAGGGGGACCTGGAGAGTGACTCATGCCTTTTCACCATTGGTGGCCTGGGCCTTCTCACCAGGGGCCTCGTGGAGCACTCACCGCACCGGCTGGATCATGCACCATGGACATCAAGGTACAGATTGCTGAGATAAATTGCTGGGGGGGAGAGCCCTGATAGAACATGCATGAACTGCTGCAGGAAAGGAATGCAGAACACCACTGACCCACCACCACAGTTGAGCGGTGCTGGTGACGCAATGTGAGACTTTGTAGCCTGAGACTGTGGAGGAGAGCAGGGACTCACGACAGCTGTGGTGCCACCAAAGGGTACACAAAATTCGCTGGCATCAGCACCGAGGGATAAGGAAACACCCTTTTCCTACAGGGCACGAGTGTTGTGGAAATCAGGGGGCCATCCAATGCATCAAATAATACCTGAGACAGGGGCCCAAACACAAGACCGTGGAGCGCAACGAATGAGTGGACATCAGCGGAGGTGTTCACCGCACTTTGTGCCCCGGCGTGTAATCATCCACATCCCATGCTGCGCAGAAGGGGGTCAACAAACCCCTCCCCCTCTCCTGGTCATGGCCATCAGGCCAAGAGCCTAGCTGGGCACTCCGGGGGCACGTACCAGGAACACTCCCTACGATTAACGATGTCCTCACCCCGCTTACCTACACAATTGCTGCTCAATATCAGGCTCACAGCCCACACTGATCCCATTAAGATGGGAGAGAACAGATTGGACAGGCCCCTGGCTCAAACAGGGGGTGCATCTGAATCTGCGGATCACCCATCGGACAATGCCCAGTCCAAAAAGCTAACATCACCCTACCAAATCATTCTCATCACTTCGATGAACTCCTGGCAGCGGTCTTGGACATTAAATCCACCCTTGGTCCCAAGACAGACTCAATATGCATTGAAATGGGACTCATAAACAAAGAGCACAAAAGGTTAAAGACAGGGTCGAGAACTCTAAATCGATGCTGGCTACCCTTAGACCCATGGTGAAGGTGGTGGATGAACAGCTCAAGACCCTACAAAAGGAGGTGGAATACCTATGGGATCGGGAGGAGGATCAGGAAGGGAGGTCGCGCTGGAACAATGTTTGCATAGTGGGCCTCCCTGAGCATGCCTAGGGCCAAAGCATGAAACTTTACTTCGAAACTTGGTTCATCAATGCATTCCTTCAGGGCAAACAATCAAAATTATTTTTTGTTGGGAGGGCTCACATAGTGCCCGGGGCCTCCCCAACTGGGAGCTCCGCAGAAACCTGTGGTGGCACAACTCTTCTATTACTGGGAAAGAGGTAATATACTGCAAGTAACAAGGGCAAGCAGCTGAGGGTCGGTCAAAAGTACCTTGGTGCATGCACACAAACACAGGATTAAACACAGGTGGTACATGAACGCAGGTCCTCCATCCTCAATGTGAAGAAATGTTTGAGTATAGTGTAAAGTATGCTCTTTGATTTCCAGCCACCCTAAGGATACAACGCAATGGCAACACTAATTTCTGCACCACCCCGGAGGAGGCTTGGGCCTCGATGGAACAGAATGGGGGTACTACGGCCAAAGATGTTGAGGATGACGGAGTAGACGTCGGCAGCAGGGGCCCACCAAATACCAACCAGCAACAGAAAGAGCACAAGCAGTGAATAATGCTAAAAGATATGCAGCATCCCACCCCCAGCAACCTCAGGGTCAGAAGCTGTGAACCCAGCAGAGGATGCCCTACTGCTGATGGACTCACAGCATGGTGCTGCGGTGGGCAGAGTTCCTACTGTCACCCCACAAACATCTGATGACCTAATGTGATGGACTTCATACAAGTTTGCTGAGTAATGTCATGAATGTACAAGTATCTGTAGGGACTGTCATGGCGCATTCACCTGCACAACATATGTTAACCTAGGGCTATGGACAATAACCTGTACAAAGTTGGCACATCGGGCTTGCCAAATTGCCCTCACTCCCCACTCAAATTGTGTATCTGATATAGAATTACTGTTTTATATTCTCTTCCTTTCTTTTTCTCTCTATTCAAACTTTATGTGTATCGCAGATAAGTGCTGACAGCTGGCAGTTCACTGGTGTACTGGCCTGGGAGTGGGAGTTGGGGATCGTTATTGTTTAAACTTTATATCACATTCTCTGTGTAACAAGGTATCACTCACTGGTCAAGATGGACGTGACCGCTTGAGCACCACGTGGGGAGCATGCACTTAAGAGCAGCAACGGGACACAGCAGTGTTATTCTAGGAACTGGGACTTTTCATCACATCATGACTATGCAATCAGACACACAGGGAACTCCAATACTATTACTATAGCACTTCTTCAAGCGACCCATCTGACTCCCCAGATACTCACATCAATCTGTAAGTGCTGGAGGGGCACAATAGTGGGGACCATGTACTCTGGATATGCAAGAGGTATCCTGATATGGGAGGCACCCTGTACCCCACTGGAAGTACTTTACACCTGCGTAGACCCAACTCTGGTCCACCCTCATTCCTGCAATCACTGATCCCAGCGCTGCTCCTGGACTCTATAGCACACATTTATTGGGGTGTGGACTTCAACAGCACCCCAGACCTAGATTAGGACTACTTGTGCCCTTCACTCCCTGGCGCTTATTCTATCACTCTAGCACAACACTTACAGTAATGGGCCATCAATCTTCACTTACAGGATGTATGGTGCAGTATGCACCCTACCTATAGGGAGTACGCCTATTATTCAGGGTTGCACGGCTTGCAAACAAGAATAGACCTGACATACTGCTCCTGCAAAGCCCTCCCCAGGGTCTCTCATGCGGAATATTTCGTCCGTACACTCTCAGACCACAGCCCTCTACAAATACAGCTGGCATGATGGAAAACCAAATCCAGAATCCCTATGTGGCTCATACCCATAGAGGTGCTATAAGATGCCCCATTATGCACCTCCCTGACTCAATCTATTACATCGTATTTCTAAGACAACAAGGGCACTGCATCCAGTGCTGGGATGGAATGGGATGCATTCAAAGTGGTCTTGTGCGGTCACATGATAAAAGCAGTCTATGGTGCCGAATGACCCTCAACAGAGAATTGGGTACCCTCGACATGGAGATTCAACATTGTGAGTGTCTGTTACCCACTAACCCACAGATCCCTTCTAAACTGGCTCAAGCTAGAGTGTCCCATAAAGCAACACTCGAACAGATGTGTGCCCTAGATTACAAAAAATACCTAGCCAGAAGACACGTGGATGGAGACAAGGTGGGCAGGACATTGGCATAGCTTTGAAGTTCGACGCTCCTCACACACCTACCACAGCCATTTATAACATGGAGGGCCACCTAGCTAACATGCAGGATGAGATTAACTATGCTTTTTGCCAATACTACACTTCCCTATACAGCGCCCCACTTGTCTCATGACTAACCCTGGGCGAAGCACTACGCTACGCACGCGTAGTTTGCGAAGTTTGCGCAACTTCGCACTACGCGAGCTGCACCTAGCACAGTGCGAACACGCGTAGCGCAGCGTAGCGTAGTGCAGCGGTCATTTTTTGCTTGTTCGCGGTCCTCAACGTCGTGTTCGCGATCGCGAGCAAGCAAAATGACATCCCGGCGAGACTCTCAACGTGGGGAGGTCAGGTTTCTCATTGCGAGTGGTCGTACATGCTCGCGACCGCTCGCGATGAGAAACTACCAGTTCGCGTTGAGAAAGTTGCCGCTCGAGTAAAAATCTACTCGAGCGGCAGAAAACTACAGCTCGCACTGTGCAAGATGCAGTTTTCAATGATTGCACAGTGCTGGATGCTTGTTCGCACTGTGCAATCATTGAAAATGCATCTTGCACAGTGCGAAGATGCTACTACGCAGCTCGCGTAGTGCTACGTGAAGTTCGCGTAGTGCGAAGTGCACTTTGCGTAGCGCTACTTTGCGAACTACGCCCAGGGTTATTCATGACCCGATAGAGCGACAGGTCTTCTTAGAGCAAATAGCACTTCCCCAGATCTTGCAGACCCATTACACAGCACTAGAATCTCCCATCTCAGAAACTTAAATAACGGATGCCCTCCAACAGTTGGCAAGAGGAAAAACCTGGGGTCCTGACGGGTGGCCCTTAAAATTCTATACCTCATTCCATACACATTTAGTCTCTCGTCTACACCCGGTAAACGAACAGAGCATACTGCCACCCTCATTTTGTGAGGCTGTAATTGTGAAGCTCCTTAAACCAGGCAAGGATCCGTTGCAGATGGGCTCATACTGCCTCCTCTCATTTCTAAACACTGATCATAAAATACTGGGCAGATAGCCGGCCGATAGATTGCTAACAGTGACCCAACTGCTAGTGCACTCTGACCAAAATGGATTTATACCAGGTAGGAACACCAGTCTCAACCTGTGCCTGCTCTTTTTATGATTAGAACGGACACATACAGCAAGAGAAATTGTCTGGATCACCTCTTTAGACATAGAAAAGGCGTTCAACACCCTGGGGTAGGAGTATCTGAGAACAGTGCTGGCGGGTTACAACATAGGCCCACGGTTCCTAAAATGGATCACACTTTTATATTACGCACTGATGGCGCATGTCAAGACAGGCTGTATGATATCAGACTCCTTTTACAATGAACGCAGCACCAGGCAGGTGTGTCCTCTATCACCGAATATTGTTGCCTTAGCGATGGAACGTCTGGTCTGTACACAACGTTGCCAGGAAATTAATTGGGGTATTAAAGCACACAAGCAATGGCACATAGTCTCACTCTACACAGATGATGCACTAATATAGCTCTGCGGCCATCAGACAGCACTGCATAGCCTAATGGAACTGTTGGATCATTACAGATGTATCTCTGGCCTTAAGATCAACTGGGGAAAGTCTCTCTTATTCCCAATGCTGCCCCTGACCCCGAAACAATGGTCTGACCCGCCACACGCTCCACTTACCTGGTCCTGTGGCTCCTTCTAGTACCTAGGAGTACAAGTATATTACTCACAAGCAGACTTAATAGATGGCAGTCTGGACAAGGCGATCACCAATGCTCGCTCTTCCTTGACGTTCTGGATGGAACTACCACTTTCCCCCATGAGACACATAGTCATATCTGAAATGTTGCTGCTCCCAGGTTGTTGTATTTTTTCACAGCCCTTCCCTTCCCATTGCCAGCAAATTGTTGCCAGATCTAAAATCACTCCCTAACGTCTCGAATTGGAGTTAAGACAAGAATTAGAGTCTCCCTCACAAAACATTATACTACAATAACAGAAGGGGGTCTGGGAGTCCCTAATTATGAATATTATTATGCAACCTTGGCGTATGGTTGGATAAGGACCTCACCTTTGGCCCACATGTCGGTCGAGTGGCAGGGATCTGTTTCGGTGTTCTGAGAGCTCTCAGGAAAGTATTAGATCTGCTTCCCACTCCTGCTCGTCAGACACTGGTGCATGCCCTGGTTACCTCCCGACTCGATTATGGGAATCTGCTCTACCTGGGGGCCTCAGGCAGGGTCCTCGGCCGCCTGCAGGTTCTACAAAACGCAGCGGCGCGGCTGGTCCTCAGACTCCCCAGGAGGTCATCCGCCAAACTGGCCTTGCGGGCGCTTCATTGGCTCCCCATAGAGAGGAGAGTGGAGTTTAAGGCTCTTGCCACTTGCCATCGTATCCTGAGTGGCAAAGCACCTCTCCCGCTCCAGAGCCTTATAGCCCATTATGAGCCTGCACGCAGTCTCCGGTCTTCGCAGACCGGGCTGTTAAAAGTCCCAAGAATATTTAAAGCTCGCATGGGAGGCAGATCTTTCAGATACCTTGCTCCCAAGCGCTGGAACAATCTGCCACTGGAACTTCGGTTGGAACCCTGCGAAGTCCAGTTTAGAAAAAAACTTAAAACGCACCTGTTTCAGTAGATAGCTTGGTTGGGAGGAGGGGGGGACAGCCACACCACTTGCCATAGCGCGGAGACACGCCAGTGGCGTAATCAGGCGCTTAATAAATGTCCTATAATAATAATAATAATAATAGGGTTTCTGACAATTATATCCACATATACCAGAATTTATTAGACTCAATTCAACTAACTCCACCACACATACCTCACTCCTAACATGTTGGCATGAATGTACGCAAACTCCCCTGAGATATGCCCACGATGCCACAACCCTAATGCCACATTCGTACATATGGTGTGGGTATGTCCCCAGCTGACAGTGTACTGGAATGCAGTGGCTGCTACACTCTCCAGAGCCACAGGCAAGAAGGTCACAGTTCAAGGTCCTCACTTCCTGCTGGGCATTACCTTGCGCAATACACAATGTAAAACTATCTACAAATTCCTACACCCAGGGCTAGCCTAATGTAGGCTGGCTATGTTCTGGTAGTCGAGCTCTGCACCTCACACACACGTGTGGCTTGTTGTCCGTCGCGGGGCATTAGTGGCGAATACAAGCTGATACACGACAATATCCCAGGCCGCCCCACGCCCACCAACCCCCCAGACTGGAAAAGGTATATAACATTTATTGAATCAAAATGAGCTGTGCTCCCTCTGACCTGGGGTCTTCCTAGGGACAAATGAATCCTCAGTGGAAGGATACCCACCACATGGAGACCACGTTCAAGATAACGCCTTGCCTTCTTTCCCCTCTCACTCCTTTCACGCCTTCATCTTTAAAGAATGAACAAAAAGCCATGTTGCACCCAAATATCCCCCACTGGCAAGCCGGTATCAAATCCTCCCCCGCATGCTGGTAAAATCAGTCCGGACCTCACCAACCACAAACTGATAATTACACTTCTGCGCATAAAATACTATTATTAAACTTTTGAGTTTATTAA
This sequence comes from Lissotriton helveticus, assembly GCF_964261635.1. Classification (NCBI taxonomy): domain Eukaryota; kingdom Metazoa; phylum Chordata; class Amphibia; order Caudata; family Salamandridae; genus Lissotriton; species Lissotriton helveticus. The sequence goes on along the minus strand of NC_136061.1, from coordinate 1,082,489,421 downwards.
GGTGCTTTCTCTGGTGCACGACAGACACTACTGAGTTTAAACGTTATGTTATTTCAAACTGTAAGAGATTGTAGCAGCACTGATACTAAATTTCTGATTATGACAAATGTAGTAGATATTACACTGCAGTATGATGTCATAATGCAATATGTATAACTCCCATAGTCCTCAGAGTTGTGTAAGCTATATTCAAAATCAATAAACATTATATATTTGAAGCAGAAAAGTTATTTGTCAAGTTTTGAGAAATCCTCTCTGGGTGGTCCACTGCTGAAATTGTAGTTAAAAGCCAGATACTTGAAGTAAGTTGATCCCACTGAAGCGCCAGAGCTTTTGGGATTTGTCGCTGAAAACGTTCAAAATTCCAATGCGTGGACTTACTCATTAGTTTGTAGGTGCTGAGATCCTTGGGCGGGGCAAAGCTGAAATTCAATCTTTTTTTTTTTCAATTTTTTTTTATTTGCAAACATACAGAAAGATATCAGTAAACAATCAGTGTTCCAGTTATTCATCAGAAATAATGCACAGTAGAATCAGTAGAGCAACACACGGCCATTTAGCCCACATCCCGGAGGTAGGGCGGCAAGTATCGTTCGGGCGCTGGAAATTCAAGTGCATCAACAAGCATGAGCATCTAATGAACGTTTCAAGTATCTGCATTTTCTTGTTTACCCCCTCCCTCCCTCCAATAAACCAACCAAACAATACTCAAAAGAAAGTAACGTAAATAATACAGTCTCAAAATTAGCAGCAGTTACACTTCCGATTCCCCCCCTCCCACCTTCCTCACAGCCAGTAGATTCTCTCACAATTCAAAGCCTCAAATGGTCGATGCCACGTGGCACCCCTCGAGTCCATCTTGTCTCATCTCATCCTTGGTAGTAGTATAAATTAGTCTTTGTGTGTTGGCCTATATTTAACATACGTCCCCCTCATAGCCCCCATCTAACCCATGATAGTGGCGCCACTTGGACCAAACTTTCCGGCATTTTTTGGGACATCCCCTTTCCTTATAGGTAACTCTCTCGGCTGCCATATAGAGATCCAGCCCCCTCCTCCATTCTTCCAATCCCGGGGGTTCCGGGGCCCCCCAGTATTTTGCGATGTCTCTTTTTGCCACAACCAATGCGAGGACTAGGAATGTAAGGAGTGGGCGAGCTAGGTCCACTTCATTGGTCATGCCCAGCAGTGCTAGTTTGGGCTCCTGTTGAATCGGAACTCCCAAGACCTCCTCAAGTTCCTTGAATACCTGTGTCCAGTACGTTTGTATTATGTCGCATGCCCAAATAGTATGATAGAAGTTTCCTTCACATTGATGGCATCTAAGACACCATGGGTCTTCTATTTTTCCCATTTTACAAAGGCGTACTCTATCATTGTAGGTTCTATGGAGCACATTGATTTGGATGAGTCGCAGTCTTGATTTGATTGCCACCTCCCGGGGGTGCATCAACACTATCTCCCAGTCTAGGTCCTCCATGTCTCCCACCTCAGCCTCCCATGTAGCTCTGAGTTTCGCCAGGTCCCCCAGCATATTATTAGTTAGGGTTTTATAGGTTAAGGAGACCGCCTTTCTCATTATCTGTTCTTGGAGGAGGCGCCCCTCCAACGGCGCATATTCTGGGATATCAGTGAGTGTGATGCGTTGGGCTCGCCATGCGTGTCGTAATTGGATGTATTTGAACTGCTGTGTATTATGTAAGCCGAATTCTGATTGAAGTACTTGAAAAGATTTTAGCTCCCCTTTGACTATCACATCTCCTATAGTGGAGATGCCGATATCGTCCCACCTTTGGAAACCTCGTAGCTTGTTGAGTTCTGTCATCCACTGGCAGTGCCACAATGGTGTCTGCCGTGTGAGCTTCTTTTCCCAACCCATGCGTCTCGTGGCTTTGGTCCATGCAGTGAGTGTGAGAGACGTTGCCGGAAGGAGCATTGCCCTACTGGCACTTCCATAAAGATAACACAATAGGTTTTGGGATGACATTTGAACTCTCTCTAGAGCATACGTCGGGTGGTCCGCCGGGGCAGTCATTAATTGGTGTCAAATGTTCCGCCCAGTAGTAGGCCTCCAGATTGGGGAGTGAGATCCCCCCACTATATTGATGCCTCTGGAGCGTAGACAGGGCCACCCTAGCATGTTTACCTAACCAGAGAAAAGACCGCAGGTCAGCATGGATCTTGGCGAAGACCGCAGTTGGTAGTGGGTAATATTCGTTTTGTAAGGCATAGAGGAATTTGGGTAGAGTGACCATTTTGTACATGGCCGCTCGGCCTCGTAGCGTGAGTGGGAGCTGTCTCCAGCGGTCCATATCCTTCCCCGCATTCAATATGATCCGTCCCAGGTTTCTTTGGAACGAGAGTGTCTGACTCAGAGTTATATAAACCCCAAGGTATTGGAAGCCTTCGGTAGTTGTCTGTAGTCTCTCCGGTAGCCTACCCCACCTGTCATAGAGAATAGACTTGTGCCAATTTATTTTGTAACCCGACTGCCCGCCATATTGCTCTATTTCCCGGAATACCTCCGGGATGGTGGTGTCCGGTTTAGTTATATACAGTAAGACATCGTCTGCATATAATGAGATCTTTTCTTGCGTCGGATTCGTGTCATTGCTTGCAAAACCAGAGATGTCCTTGTTTTGCTGGATCTTGGCGGCGAGGACCTCAATAGTGAGTGTAAAGAGGAGGGGAGACAGGGGACATCCTTGTCGGGTACTCCTCTGAATCCGGAACTCACGCGACATTGTCCCGTTCACCCTCACCGTGGCCCTCGGGGCATTGTAGAGAAGCTGGACCCATTGCACAAAGTTTGGTCCAAAACCGAACTTATGAAGTACTGCATATAGAAATGGCCAGTGCACTGCGTCAAACGCTTTCTCGGCGTCTAAGGAGAGGAACCAGTGAGGTTCACTCTGCCCACGCACTTCCTGCAGCCAGTTATGGGTTCTTCTGAGGTTCAATTTAGTATCCCTATCTGGTAAAAAACCAGATTGATCCAGGTGTATAAGGTCCGGAATAACCGCTCTTAAGCTGGCCGCCAAGATGGTTGCCAACAGCTTTAATTCTGTATTAATTAGTGAAATGGGGCGGTAGGAGGCACAATTGTCTCGCGGCTTGCCCTCCTTGTAGATTGGTACAATCGTCGCACTAGCAAGATCTGGATGGAGTACCCCCTCCTGGTAAGCACCGGAAAAGAGGCCTTTAAGATGGCGTGTCAAGAGGTCCGCCGACCGCTTGAAGAACTCGGCCGGAAAACCATCCAAGCCCGGGGTTTTGCCCGGCCTCAGCTTAGCAATGGCTGCGCAATGTCATCAGTCGTAATGTCCGCCTCTAAGTCCACCAGGGCCTCAGGAGGGAGCACCGGTAGGTCCGTCTGTTCCATGTAAAGCAATGCTTCCTCACAAGTTACAAGATCTCGGGCTGCATAGAAATGTTCATAGTGCGAAGCAAAGACTTCAGCTATCTCAGTGTCTGTGTTAACACTAGTCCCGTCTGCATTAGAGATACTATCCACCCATCTAGATGCCCGCTCCTTTTTGCTGAGCCACGCTAAAAGTTTGCCTGACTTGTCGCCCACGTCGTAGAGACGGTGCAGGGTGGCGAGGGATTGGGTCTTCGCCTAATTAGTTACTAATTCCCTGTATTGTCGCTGGGCATCAAGTAGCCTCCTAAGAGTCTCGTTGTTCTTGCGGGCCTGGTACTCCCTCTCCCATCTCAAGATAGTCTGTTCCAGGTCAGCCACCGCAGCCTGAAGTGTACGTCTTTCCTCTCCTATTCTGCCTTGTATCCTATCCCGTAACACCGGCTTCAGGGCTTCCCAGAGAGTGACACTCGAGTCCACCGTTCCCTCATTGTCTGCAATATAGACTTTAATGTCCGCATGAATGCCTCTCATTATGTCTACATTCTGGAGATTCCAAGCTGCTAAGCGCCAGGAACCTGTGCTCCTGCCCCGGTTGTGTCCCACCCTTACTAACAATGGCGAATAGTCCGATATACCTCTGGCCCTATATTCTGCTGTATCGTTCACACTCAAGTACTGTTGGGACATGAAAACATAGTCCAATCGTGAGAACACCTTGTGGGCCCCAGAATAATATGAGTAGGCTTGCCGTGTCGGGTGTAACCATCTCCATATATCCGTGAGTCCAATAGTGGACATCTGATTGAACAGTGTGGTGTGGTGCCCTCCTCTCCCTGCGGTCCCGGAGCGGTCTTGTTCTATATTCATAACGTCATTGAAATCACCTCCCACCACTTGTATAGTGTCCGCTGTGTCTAAAAGAAAGTTCGCAAGCGCTGTAAGCGTACGGGTCTGTAATTTGGGCGGCGCATAAACCGAAATTAGCGTGTAAGTGTGTCTATTCCAGTTACCCTGTATCCCTGCGTATGTCCCTTGTGGATCCATCCAGGTGCGTGTGGTGCAGAATGGTGTGGACTTTTTAATGATGACCGCTACCCCTCTGGAGTCTGACGTGTAGCCCGCATGGGCCAAGACTCTATGCCGGCCCCTGGCGATGAAGGAACACTGTGTACCCCTGAGGTGTGTTTCTTGTAGGAAGATAACATCCGGGTCTATCCTTTTGATGTAGGCGTTCACTAGACCCCTCTTAACTCTGGAGCCTAACCCATTGACGTTCCACGTCAGGACGCTCATTCCCCTTTCTCCCAAAGGTGGAGTGCCTAGGGTATTTGCCATTCAAAGATGTGGTAGGTGTATGTGAGTAGTCTCTGGCACACATATGTGTCGTGGAGGTTCAAAGTTCCCTGCTGCTTTCTCACGACTGTAGCCCCCCCAACTCACCCCATCCGTTCCCAAACCTGGATGAACAAAAGCGGACCCCCCTCTTCCCCCCACCCCGCCTCCCTCCCCTTCCAGTCCCCTCCCATCACAAGACAGGACTGTCCGTAGGAGAAGGCCTGTCGCCCTCCCGCACATCCCTCCCATCAGGTAACCTATTTCCCCTCTCCACTGCCTGGCAAGGAGTGAGGACAGAAACACAAACGGATGCAAACAGTAAACGAGATCAACAAAAAAAAGGGCGTGTCAACTTGCGTGTTTCCCATCATCGAGCTGCCTAGTCAGGAACACAATCCACCAATGTTCATGATTTGGAGTCCTGAGTCTCTGATTCAGGCGCGCTGTGCTGTCCAGATATGTCCTGCTCCAAGACTCGGATCACATCAACCAGCGGGTGGACAGATTGGCCCTCCTCCTCTCCTCCCTCCCCTCCTGAAGTGCGGCTCTCATTTTTTCCTCGTCATCACCCTCCGAGCGAGCCGTGCGTCGTATACAGGAGAATCTCGAGTCCGATTCCGCGTTCCCTCTCGGGGAGGTCGATCGGCCTGTCCGTGTGGTTCCTGAACCACGTCCCCGATAGGGTGTTGCCGGCGGTTGCCTCTTCTGCCTCTTGGACTTCATTTTCTGTGCCTTCGGCTGTTCGAATTTGGGACCATTCCGCAAAGACCTGTCAAGCATGTCTCTTCCGACGGTCTCTCTGCTGTTGAGGATCGGGCGTTCCTCTAGCCACTGCCAAGCATCCTCCAGGTGGGTGAAGAAGAGTGACTGTTCCTTGTATAGCACCTTGAGTTTCGCAGGAAAAAGGAGCATGTATGAGATCTTTAAGTCTCTGAGTTTCGCTTTCACGGCATCAAAGGAGCGGCGTTGTTTTTGCACCTCCTGGCTATAGTCCAGAAAGATCATGATGTGCGCATTTTCCAGGTGGATCTCCCCCAGCTTCCTCGCCTCTCGCAGGATTAGATCCCGATCCGCGAAGTTAAGAAAGCGTGCAATGATCGGTCGCGGTCTCGCTCCCTCCGGTGGCTTTGCCAGGAGAGCCCTGTGCACCCTCTCAATAATGAAGCAGGGTGAAAATTGCACCGCTGGGAAGGTTTCCATCAGCCAGGAGTGCAGGAAGGACACCATATCCGCCTTCTTAATCCCTTCTCTAAATCCGACAGAGCGCAAGTTGTTGCGTCTCGCTCTGTTTTTGGCGTCGTCGACTTTCCATAGTAGTTGGCGATGGGATGCCTTGAGCTCAGCCTTGTCTTTCCGTAGGGTGGAGATCGAATCCTCGGCTTCTCCCATCCGTGTCTCGGCCACCGTTACTCTTTCCGACAAGTTCTGAAAGTCCTGTCTCAGCAGTGTCACTTCAGAGGCCACCTCCCCTATCTTAACTTCTAGGGCCGCTCGGGACTCCTGGATATCGGTCCGTGAAGCCTGAATCGCCTCCATCAGCAGTTCGGTATCAGGCCGCATACCTGACGCGGCTGGGAGGGGCTCAGCCGCCTGTCTCTGCGTGGCAAAATTGTCCATGGGCCCTTGTTTAGGTGGTTTAGATAATGGGTCCTTCTTCCCCATGTTATGGAAGCAAGTGCGTAGGGCAAACGTGGAAACCCCCTATCTCCCAGGCAGTAGTCGTGGCCCGGTGCACGGGACGTAGTATCCGCTCCATTCCCGGAGCAGAGCGCGCGGTCCACTATCGTCTCTGGTACATGCTCCAGGGCACTCGGCACGCTGGTGAGTGCTGCCTGTCAAGGCTGTCTGATCACTGGCCCCTGCCTGGCACCTCCCATGGGTGATCACCACGTCCTCGGGCCTAATCGCCGTCTAGGCCGATCTCTTTTCCGGGAGGAGTCGAGGGGTGGAGGTGTTCGCATACACAACAGGCTCCAAACGTCTATGGCCTCCACCGGATTTGCTGCCTCCCAGTGCCAGATGGTGGGTGCATTGGGCATTCCCCGCAGCACGTCTCGCCGTGTCTGCGGTCAGCAGGGGGGTGGCGCCACCCGCCCCCACCAGCGTGTAGGCGCCTGGGAGTGAGTACTCCTCCACAGGGCATTGGGGACTTTGAGGCACTCAAGGCCCGAACAGGGGGCACCTCAATACCGGTGCACAGCTCCGGCCGCCATCTTGGTAAAGTATGGAGCCCTTCGCGGCCCTGCGAAAATTCCCTTGGCGGGTCCCTCTCAAGCCCCCTCCTGGTGCGGCCGACGCCTCCTGCCTCTCCGCCTCGTACCTTGTGGGCCCCCCGGGTGCTGGCTCGATGGCTCGGCTGACTCCCAATCTCCGCGCGGGCAGTCCCGCCGTCTTCCCGTTAGCGGGACGGTCGCTTCCTCAGATTACTGCCTCAGGGATCGGGGAACCAGTCACACTCCATCACACAGGAGGAGCCGCAAGCCCCGACACCGCCGCCCGAGGTCGTCGGCGGAGCCCGAGGTCGGGTTTCAGGACCTCCGGCTAAATCTGAGCGTCATGGCCGCCATCTTGCCTCCAGCTTATCGCGGAAAGCGGCAACAAGAAATCGGCAAAACAGGTGATTCCGGCGTGTGTAAAGCTCCGTGCTCGCCTCCGCTGGTTACCGCTACAGTCTCGGTCTGCCCCTGTTATTTTGGTGGAATTGTACATATGAGGAATGTCGGATATAGAAGCAGCTCGCCGGAAGCTCCGGAGCCACATGTCCTAACACGCCATGGTGTTGGCCACGCCCTCCGCTGAAATTCAATCTTAAGCCATAAAACTGCCTGTCGATACTTTTTTAAAGGTTCAGTTGGAGCTCTAGAGCTCTACAGCTCTGAAAGAAGGCGTTTTAAAGGCTTTGAAACTTTCATCTGGTGCCCAAGCAGCTATAAGTACACACTTTTAAAGTCTGCATGACTTCAGGGAAAGCCCCCTAGGGATTTTCATGGTGTCAGGCATAGGCCGACAAACAAAGTGCAGTCCAGTTGCAATGGTCAGCTGGGTACTTCATAGATAACTCCTCTTTCAGCTTCCTGTGTCATCATAGCTGACCACTGGAGTTTAATTATTTGTCTGTGCACAAAGAGGGAGCAGCTGCAGTCCATTGGGGCCCTTCTCATCACAAACAGCAGCTCTACTCTTCTGCAGTTCCAGAAAGTGTTCTATGGGTGGAGCCTGGGGATGCTACAATCATGCCTAGCACCAGCTAGAGGGAGGAGGTGACTCCTGGGAAGTCCCTAACTAATGGGGTAAATGTAGCCTATCCACTTTTTCAGCAGTTCCTGTTTGTCCTACTACAAATAATCCTGTGCTGCTCCTCACTCTCCAAATGCAGATGGGGAAGTCCATCCCCGCATATGCAGAGCTTGTATGCTCACGCAAAATGGGGCCAGGTTTAGCAGTCACCTATTCTGTGGTCACTCAAAACTGGTTCTGGGATTAGTATTCCTCCCACTAGGTTTGGTATGGAGAACAACCTAGCTGAACAGTCAGGTCTTCAGTTTCTTGAAGATGTAGAGAAGTGGAGTGGTTGTCCTGATGTGGTGAGGAAATTCAATCTGGTTTTTGTCAGCGATGAAGGAGAATACGTGCCCTCCTGACTTGATTCTGTGGATGTGAGGAACTTATGCAAGGGAGAGAGAGGTGGACTGTAGCTGTTTGGAAGGATGGTAGAGTTGTGGTCAGTCATTGAGGTACGCTGGTCTTGTATTGTGGAAAGCCTTGTACCAGCTTCTGGGGACATCTAAGATGAGTCTGCGGCTTTGTTTTGGATGGTCAGGAGTCTTTGTGTGAGTTGGTTGGAGATGTCGAAGTAGAGTGGAGAGTTGTAGCTGAGTCTGCTGCTTTTGAGGGCCTGGATGACTGTGTGTCATGTGTGAGTGGGGATCCATTTGATAATCTTGCAAAGCATTTTGAGGATGTGATCACACATTGACCTGTTTGTTCATTGTGCGTTTGTCATCAAGGATGATGCCCGTGGGACCTCAGTTGGGTGGCCACCGGGAGGAGTCCAAAAGGACCTTTTATTTCCAAAACTCAGGATCTCTATTTAGTCTGTAATGAGTTTAAAGCTGTTTCCTCGCATCCAGTTTGCCATGTTGCTCATGCAGGTGGTGAAATTGGTCCTGGTGGTGTTGTTCATGTAAGTGAGGGAGAGGATGAGCTGAGTGTCGTAGCATAGAAGACAATGTTGATGCTGTAGGTTCTTATGATATGGGCGAGGGGTGCCATGCACATGTTGGATGGGATTGGGCTGAGGGAGGAGCCCTTGGAGTCTCTGCAGACATGTTTTTTGTGATCAGAGGTGAAAGCAGAGAGCCTGACACATGTCCTGTTGAAGAGAGAGGAGACAATCTAACTCAGAGCAGGTTCTTGGATTCATGAGTCCTGGAGTCTGGCTATGAGAGCGCGATGGGGGATGGAGTCAAAAGCCACCAAGAGGTCAATCAGAATGAGAACAGTGGTTTCTCCTCTGTCCATGATAGACCAGATGTCATCTGTTGCTTTCAGGAGGGTGGTTTCCATGCTGTGGTTGCTTCAGAACCCTGACTAGGTGGAGTCCAGGAGGTGGCACTGTTCAATATGGGTGGAGAGCTGATTGTTGATCTCTTTCTACAGGACTTTGGCAAGGAAGGGCCGTAGCGAGATCAGTCTGTATTTGCTGAGATCTTTCGGAATGGCCGAGGTTTATTTTGTGGGAGAGCTGTAACTTCTGCATGTTTCCAGCAGAAATGGAGGAGTTGATGATGGTGGTTAGGTTAGCGCTGATCAATGTGCTTCCCAGTTTGTACATTTGGTGAGTGCAGGGGTCTGTGAGGGATGCTGAGTGGATGGTCTGAATGATTCTGGTGGTATCATCTGTGATGAGAAGGTTCCAGTTCATTAGGAGATGGGTGCTCATGTTGGTGGTGAGGGTTGTGAGATGATGTCCTTTACAGTGGGTTAGGGTGTGAAGCTGGTGTGGATCTTGAGAATTATTTTGTGGAAAATGTCAGAGGGGTCATCAGAGAGGATCCGTGAGTGGATAATAGTAATGCAGGCTGCTTCTGGGTTGGTGAAATTCCTGAAGATGTTGAAGAGTTCTTTGCCGGAGTTGGAACAGAATCTAGTCTAGGCACAAGGGCGGCTTTCCTGGCTTCTTTGATCTGTGCATGGTGCCTTCTGAATGTGGATTTGTAGGTATCTCAGATGGTTCTCCAGCCTCTGTTCAGTTGTTTGCAATAGTGCTTGGAGTCTCTTCTGTGTGTGAGCATGCTTAGTCTCAAGTTCTTCTATGTCAGGGCTTCTTCATGGGAGCCAGAGTGCTGGCGCAGTCTGAGATTTATTTGTTGATGGTGGATATGTTGTTCTGTAGGTTGCCTGTAAGGATAGGCTGTTTAGATCCAAGAGTGTGGGTCTGCTTCTTTAATGATGTTCCAGTTGTGGCAAAAGTTCATGGCTGGTTTTGTTTTGCTTGGGTGGGGTAAGTTCATGTAGAAGTGTATGATGGAGAGATCTGTCCATGTGAGCGGGGTGAGGTGGCTGAAGGTAGTCTTGTTGCTGGCTGCGAAGTCTGGGCTGGGTGTGTGTTTGGCAATGTGAGTTGCTCCTTCCTTGAGCTGTATGAGTCCGATGTTGTCAAGGCTCTCTAGGAGGTTGGTGGCATTGCAGTCAGTTGGGTTGTTGAGAGGAATGTTTAGGTCTCCAAGCAGAAAGAAGTCATTGGATCTAATGGCAATTGGAGTGATGAAGTCGGTAAGGAGGTTGCTGAAGGTGGTGCGGTGCCCTAGCAATCAAACGGCGAGGGTGCATGAGATGGTTGTGAAGTGGCAGAGATGTAGTTGAAAGTGCAAGTGTTCCATGAGTGTGAATGGTTCATCCATTGCTGTAGTGCAGGTAATGGTGTCCCTGCAGATCATATTGAGACCATCTCTAGGTTTGTGGAGCCTGTTGCAGTGGACGATCTTATAGCCAGGAGGTATAGTCACTGTAATGGTGGGGTGGATGATGGGCTGAGCCAGGTTTTGGTGAAAAAGAAGATGTCCAGGGAGTGTGTGTCAATGAGGTCCCAGACCTCAGGGGTGTGTTTGCAAAGCGATGTGGTGTTGGGGAACATGCAGGAGAAGTGGGGTGGCATGTGTGCAGAGGGTTGCGTGAGGGAGATGCACAAGAGAAGTGGCAGTGAGCGCATAAGAAAGGTCCTGCCATGTGGTGCAGAGTGGGGAAGCATTCATGACAGCATCTGGTGTTGAGTGCTAGCAAGTCAGTGGAAGTGTAGCGGTGACGTTTGGCAGACAAGGGCCCATGGCACTGGGCACAGTCCTAGTGCAGATGGGATTGCCATGAGGAACAGGGTCAAGCTGGAGTCAAGCTAGACTGGCTGATGGGGGACAAAACCCCGTAACCAGTCCCAGGATGCTTATTTTTGGTCCAAGGAGGACCTGGCAGTTCAGGCTGGACTGTTCCCATGAGGAACAGGGTCATGACTGATTTGCATATGGCTGGGTCCAAAACTGGGGTGGCAAAGTGAGCAAAAGAACAATGGATTAAACCCAGATCTGTGACTGGGGATGAGTGGTTGAAAAGTTTCATCACTTAGTCCATCATCTTGTTGTGTTTACAAAAGTCAAAAGGGGCAGAGACACCAAGCACAGAAGACCACAGAAGGCAGAGTGCAAAGAGAGAGTGTGTGGGAATAAGTGGGAGCAGAAACCGGAGTGAAAGAAGAAGGAGAGAGAGAGAGAGAGAGAGAGAGAGAGAGAGAGCCGAAGCACAATGAGGCAGGGGAATCGCAGCAGACGGCCCTGTCCAAAAGTGCCTTAAAATGGTCAAAGGAGCAGTCCAAGGTAAGTGGGAGTTGGGGCTTGGGCCCTTTCTCAATGGGGTCATGCAGCGGACACGATCAAGTAAGTCCTAGGGTGAGGAGGAGTGGGGGGGCTAAGTAGGGTTGGGAAACCGCAAAGGGAAAAGGTACATGAGAGAACAGGTAAGGAGAGGGGGAGCAGGGGGGCAGGAAAAGTGCAAAAGGGGAAAGACGGAGGTCCATGAATTGAGGGGAGTAGCAGGGGAGACAAGAGGATCAAAAGCAGAAGGAGCAGAAAGGCTACAAAAACAGGCACTAATATAATCACAAAAGACTAGGAATGAGCACAGCAATGTGCGCAGTAGACTGGGCTGAGCAATGAATGAGGCTCAAAAGACAAATTGGCATAAAAGACAAACCAGCTAAAAAAACGAGAACTAAAGCAGAAAGAGCACAAAGAGCACAAAAGCCAGAGTGGCAAACAAGCAGAAATGGCAAAATGGGCACATACATCAAACACAGAAGAGCACAAAGGCAGAGTGCTAAGTGAGAGTGCAGAGGAGTGAGAGCAAAGCCTAAAGTGGAGTAAAAGCAGAAAGAGAGGGAGAGAGGTGAAGCACATCAAGATGGGGCCTCTCGCCAGACTGCTGGGTCTGCAAGGCTTTAGACTGGCCAGAGGACCAGTCCAACGTAAGTGGGAGCTAGCCCCTGGCACCTTTTTCAATGGGGTTGTGGAGCAGCTGCCATTGAGTAGGTCCTAATAGGGAAAGGAGTGTGGGGCAGTACTAGGGAGAGGCAAGAAGCCTCAGAGGGAGAAGGCACATGGTATAACAGATAAGGAGAGCGGGAAAAGGGCGATGAGAAAAGCGCTGGAGTCAGGGGGATCCCTGAAGCGAGGGGAGAAACGGGGAGACCAGAGGAGTAAAGGCAGAAGAAGCATAGAGGCAACAACGATAGGCAAACTAGGGGTACAAAAGACTAGGAATGTGCAAAGGAATGGGCACAGAAGATTGGGCTGAGCAATGAAATGGGCACAATAGACACGCAGGCACAAAAAATGAGCACAAAAGCAGCTAAACATACAAAAGAGCACAAGAGCCAAAAAGACAGCAAAAAGGGCACAGAAGACAAGCAAGCACAAAAGACAAACTAAAGCAGAAAAATCACAAAGCGCACCAAAGTCAGAGGAGGCAAACGGGCACACAAATCAAAAGGGGCACAGATGCCAAGCATAGAAGAGCACCGAAGGCAGAGCGCAAAGTGAGAGTTTGGAGAAGTGTGTAGAAGCAGAAAATGGAGGGAAAGCAGAAAGAGAGAGAGAGGCGAATCTCAATGAGTCAGGGCCTCACAACAGATGGCCAGGTCCAAAAGAGCCTTAAATTGGTTAAAGGACCAGTTCAACCTAAGTGGGAGTTGGGGCCTGAGTCCTTGCTCAATGGGGTCTTGCAGTGGCCTCCATTAAGTAGGTTCTAGGATGGGGAGGAGTGTGGGGGACTAAGGAGGGTTGAGAAACCGCAAAGGGAGACGCCCACAAGAGAATACCTGAAGGAGAGGGGAAGGGGGTAGTCAGGGAAAGTGCAGAAAGGAGGAAGACGGGGTCTGTGAAGTGATAGAAGAAGTAGGGGAGACAAGAGGAGCAAAAGCAGAAAGAGCAGAGGGGCAACAAAAATGGGCACAAATACAGGCACAAAAGACTAGAAAAGAGCATAGAAATGGGCACTGAAGACAGGACTGGGCAAATAAATTGGCACAAAAGACAAGTAAGCTCAAAAGACAGGCACTAGCGCAGAAAAACCACAAAAGAGCACAATTGTCAAAAAGACATACAAATGGGCACAGAAGACAATCAAGCACAAAACACAAACTGATACAGAAAACAAAAAGAGCACAAGAGCCAGAAAAGACAAACAAGCACAAAAGACAAAACAGGCTCATACAGCAAGCACAGACAAGCACAAAAGGCAGAGTGCAAAGCGCGAGTGTGGAGGAGTGAGTGAAAGTTGAGAACGGAGTGAAAGCATAAGGATAGGGAGAGAGGCGAAGTGCACGGTGGCCGCTATTAATTAGGTCCTAGTTGGGGAAGTAGCATGGATCTAAGGAGAGGCAGAAAACAGGAAGGAGAAAAGCAGAAGAGCAACTACAGAAGCAGCAGAAAGGTAATAAAAAGGGGCACAAATGTGGGCATGAAAGACTAGGAAAGACATCTCTAGACTGCTCTGTTAAGATAGTTGATATGTCTTGCCTGGGCCTACTTGCCCTAAGATTGAAACCTAAACAGGGGACATGTGCCCCATGAAATAAAGAATCTATGGCACTAAAATCCTCGGAAACATTCCTCAAATCTCACTGTGAAAAACCATTATGTGATTCTGATGAGGGATGTGAATTCATGTTTTGTGCCATATTATCTCATGTTAGAGTTCACTAAAGAAGAGAATGAGGTCTGGGGGAAAGCACAAAAGTGTACCACAGCAAAAAAGATAGACAGATGAGCACAGAAGACAAGCAAACTCAAAAGACAAACTAAAGAAGGAAAAGAACAAAGAGCACAAGAGCCTGAGAAGGCAAAGAGTAAGAAAAGACAAAAAGGTCACCGATGCCAAGCACAAAAGAGCACAAAAGACTGAGTGCAAAGTGAGAGTATGGAGGAATGAGTGACTGCAGAGAGTAGAGTAAAAGCAAAAGGAAAGGGAGAGAGGCAGAGTGCAGTGAGGTGGGCCTTTCAGCAGATGACCGGGTCCAAAAGGGTTTTAGATTAGTCAGAGGACCAGTCAAAGGTAAGTGGGAACTGGAGCCTGGGTTCTTCTACAAACTAATGGACTACATTTCGGGCTGCCTGGTCTGAGGACACCAGATTAAACCTGGCAGTTGTAATGCTGGCTCCTGTGTCTCTCAGAGCATCTACTCTCTGCCCATTGATGTTGACCCACTGCCTATATTTCTTAGTGCTGCTAGGCATATGGCCTTTGGCATCATCTCTCCATCCTTCAGGGACCTAGGATTACTTCTGCACTTTGCCCCACAATAACTGGGGCGATTTCATCCCCAAGCGCTCCACTTGCCAGCCCCGGTGTCTGCCCTCGGGGGGGGTGGCTGTGCTTGCTTTGGACACTTGGCATCTCCCTTGTAATGAATGCCCAACCTGTTGGAACTCATAGCACTTAGGGGATGTCTTCCTTGAGGACTTGTTGTCAGAGAACCATTTCTTCTTCTTCTCATTTGGGGGGGTGGGGATCCTGACCCATGAAAATATTTTGGGGGCCTTGAGAGAAAGCCTCGTTTTTAGATTGGTCTTTACCCTTCTTCCTCAGGTGGGGACCCTGCCCACCCCAGTGCAGACCCCCCCCCCAGCCGATGCCTTCTTGTGGACCCTGGTGCTGAATCAGTGGTCCACCTCATTAACAAGCTCTCTGGTGTCAGTAAGCTTCCTAGCAATCAGATTATACAGCCCTTGGTAATCCTTTACTTCTCTTCCCTTAACCCAACTATCAAATGCCTTGTAAAAATGATCCACACAAACGCCACCGGAGCTCCGTAATTTCCAGGAGGGAGACGCGCGAGCGCGTCAATCAAGATGGCCGCCGCCACCGGAGCTCCGTAATTTCCAGGAGCTTTGAGCTCAATTAAACGACGATTTCCTGCACAAATCACGGCGAAATTGCCAGCGCTAGCCTGCTGAAGCCTTCCCTCACCTGTGAGTCTTTTTTCCAGCGATTTGGCTCGATTTAACTTTTCTCCTCATGCCCCATGCTCCTGCTCCACTCTGCTCATTAACTTCCTGCCGAGATAGTGAACCTGGGGGCGGAGAGTTCATTAAGACAGAGGCTGGCTTGGGGCCTAGCTCCGCCTACAGCTGTGTTTAGCTGCTGCACCTGGGCTTTTTGATGCTTTTTACTGCATTGGTCCATATTCACAACAATTCTTCATCATTTTTTGAGGAATTTTTGCATTAATCTGTTTTATTCATAATAAAGAGCATTTATTCTCCTCAGAATGGATTTGAAAAATGCTCCTACAAATAAAAGGAAGCAGCAGGTTTCCCCTCCTCCCACAAAATCTAAAGTGGTGGAATCGTCGGAACCTTCTTTGGCTCTGATTTTGGAGGAAATTAAAGCCTTGCGTTTAAATACTGACTCCATTGCCTCAGAAGTTAAAAATGTGCGTAAAGATATGGCTTCTATGTCCATGAAGGTGTCAGATAATACCATCAAAATCCAAGATAATAAGAATAAATTGGATGCTTTTACACCTTTAATGGCCAGAATTATTCCAATGCATTCCCAGCTGCTGGACTTGGAGAATCGCAATCGGCAATACAATCTGCGCATCTTTATTTTGCCTGAAGAAATTGAAGGGACCAATTGTCGGCTTTATCTTGAATCTCTTTTGCCTGGTCTCCTAAATATTAAGTTTGCAGAAAAATTTGAAATTGATAAGGCTCATAGAGTTCCGTCACATCGTAATCCTCGTCATTCAAAACCAAGGCAGATGATATTTAAGGTCCTACGTCACCATCATCTGGTTCTTATTCGGAAAGCTGTTCGTGAAATACCGTCATTACTGGTGAATGGAACCAAAATCTTCATCCATCAGGATTTTGCTAAAGAAACTGTTGCTATCCGTAAAGAGTTCTCTTCTCTTCGTCCTCAACTGAGAAGCCTTGGCTTCAAATATGGCCTATTTGATCCCTCTACAATGCGAGTCTGGAAAGACAATGTCTCTAAATCTTTTCAGCGCCCAGAAGACCTTCGTCTCTTCCTCGAACAGCAGGTTCCTCCAGCAATGGATACACAGGACCCTAATTCTTGACTGCTTCTCGCTGACCTTTTGTTGCAGGTTCCTAACTAATTCTCCTTATGGGCTCCAACGGTAACTGGCCATGCTTGAGGAACGGGTGTGCGTTTCCATGTCTTTATTTATGTTGTATGTTTGTGCTTTACTCTCTCCTTTTTATTTCTCCCTTTCCTATTTTTCAGTCAGAGTTACTCTCTTAACCTGTCTTCACTCACCTTCTTCTTGTTCTCATCTCTCTCTTTTCTTTCTATTCTATCCTAATGGCTAATGTTCATAATATTAAAATTGTTTCTCTTAATGTCAAAGGTTTAAGACATCCAGTAAAACGTTTAAAAATTTTAGATTATTTAGGTAATTCTAAGGCAGACATTTGTTTTGTCCAAGAGATACATGTTGATGATAAAGTTTTGAGTTACATGAACAAAAAATGGGTGGACTCTATTGTCTCTTCACCTGCTGCAGGTAAAAAGAATGGGGTCGCTATTTTCTTTGCCAAAAAGTTGCATTGTCAGGTATTGCATAAAATCTCAGACTCTGATGGAAGATATATTATAGCTAAAGTTAAAATTCATGACTCGGTCTTCTTTTTGATTAATGTTTATGGCCCTACGTCAGAGGATCCTGTTTTTTGGTCCACTGTTACGTCGGAAGTTTTAAAGTTGGGAAATGCTCCGTTGATTTTTGGGGGTGATTTCAATATGTTTGTGGACCCCTTATTGGATAGACTGTCCACATCTAGATTTCGACCATCCAAAACTTTTTATGCCTTTAAGACTTTTCTTCAAACCACCAAGTTAGCTGACATTTGGCGCTTGCACCACCCAACTGGTAAAGAATTTTCCTTTTTCTCCAATCCTCATAATTCCCATTCCAGAATAGACTATTTTTTCCTTTCCCCTTCCCTTATTCAATTTGCTACTGACCCCTCCATTGGTACTATCGACATTTCAGACCACGCTATGATTTCTTTTGTTTTAAATGTATCCTCTTCATTTACTAAACAGTCCAGATGGCGTATGAATTCTGACATTGTCCTTAATGACACTCATAAGCCCAAAATACTCCAGGCAATTCAGGATTATTTCACTTTCAATCCAGAAGGGTCTACATCTATCATCACTCGATGGGATGCATTTAAAACCTATATTAGAGGTACCACCATTTCTATCATGGCTCATGAAAATAAGAAATTTAACACACAGGTTAAATCCTTAGAGAAACAAATAGCTCATTTTGAACGTTTATTTATTACTTCTCATGATCCCCAATATAAAGAAAAATTGCAAAAGCTGAGGTATGAATTCAATGCTATTCTCAGCACTAGAGCAGGGATACAACTCTCTAAATCTAATGCTAAATTTCGTTTTAACTCTAATAAGTCTGGTAGACTTTTAGCCAATTATTTACGTATTAAACGAGATAAAACTCAAATCACTTCCATTAAATGCCCTCAAGGTAACATTGCTTTTTCCCATAATGAGATTGCTAATGAATTTTTGAATTTCTATTCCACTTTATATAATAAACCAGATTATTGTGATGATTCTTTAATTGAGTCCTTCTTACAATATTCTGATTTGCCTCACATTTCATCCTCTGATAAAACTAAGTTAGATTTACCCATTAATACTGAAGAAATTCTTTTGGCCATTAAATCACTTCCCAAGAAAAAATCCCCTGGTCCTGATGGTATCCCTGCCGAATTTTATAAAGAGTTTCAACATCATCTTTTACCTTTTTTGGCTCAGATTTTTTCTCATTTTTCCTCATCAGGTACCATTTCTGGTTCCTTCTCTGAGGCCTTAATTGTTGTACTTCCCAAACCTGACAAAGACCCTACCCTAGTTGCTAATTATCGGCCCATTTCATTGATTAATCAAGATTGTAAATTATATGCTAAAATTATTGCTTCTAGGTTAGCACCTATCCTTCACTCAATTATCCACCCAGACCAGTCTGGTTTTATGAAAAATCGATACTCTGCTAACAACACGAGAACGTTATTACATGTTATTGAGCAAAGCCCCTCTATCCTTAGCCCTGCTGGTGTTATGGCATTAGATGCTGAAAAAGCTTTTGATAAAATCCATTGGCAATTTCTATTTAAAACTTTGTTGTCTTTTAATTTTGGCCCCTCCTTTATTCGTATGATTTCTGCCTTATACTATGCTCCCACAGCTAGATTATTTATTAATGGCCAGATTACTAACCAATTTTCCCTTTTCAGAGGAACTCGTCAGGGTTGTCCCCTCTCCCCTCTTTTATTTTTACTTGGTATAGAGCCATTTCTTAATTACATTCGGAAATGTGATAATATTCAAGGAATTACTATCAATGACATTACTGTTAAGACTTTAGCATATGCTGATGATGTGTTATTATTTATTAGTAATCCGGTTTCTTCTGTTCCTTTTTTACTTGATATTATTTCTAAGTATTCTACTGTATCTGGTTATAAGTTAAATGTTACTAAAACTGAATTTTTTCCACTAAATATGCTGTGTACTCCTGATATGCTACCCTCACCGGATATAGTTTGGCAAAAGAGCAAATTGAAATACCTTGGAATATTATTTTCATCGTCCCTTCCTGCTACTTTAAAATTGAATTCTGATTTCCTTCTCGAATATGTTAAACAAAAAACATCCAAATGGTCCTCCCTTCACCTTTCTTGGTGGGGGCGAATGGAATCTATTAAAATGACTATCGCCCCTAAAATATTTTATTCTCTTGCAATGATTCCGACTCAATTTCCACTCAAATTTTATAAAGATATTGACAAGCTCTTATCGAAATTTTTATGGAATAATAAACCTCCACGTATTGCTTATAAAAAATTAAAAATCCCCAAATGTCATATTGGTTTTGCACTACCTGATTTTCTTCTGTATCATAAAGCGTTTATTCTTAAACAAAGTTCGTTATGGTTTAATATATCTCCTATGCTTACTACCCCTATCTGGTTTCATATTGAGACTTCCCTTGTCAAACCTTTTCCTTTATTATCCCTATTAACCATGTCCCCCGTATCTAAAATTGTACATTCTTCTGCCATAATTAAATCATCAAGATTAATTTTTAATGATATAGATTCCAATTTTGAATCCCCCTTACTTTCTACAGTACACTTGTCCTTGTGGCATAGTGCCTTGCTCAAATTAAATAGAAATATTTCCTTTTGGTCTTCCTGGATTGCTAAAGGTATTTTTTACCTTGGAGATGTTTTCAAGGATGATGAATTTATTCCATTTATACAACTCCAAAAGAAATATAATCTGCCTTTGTCCGAGCTGTCAAAATATCAATACCTCTGTAATTCTATTTTAGATTCCTTTCCCAATGGCATCCCTTCAAAAATGACAACTGATTTACTGCTTTATGTTAATACTGTTTCTTTATCCTCTAAAGCGGTGTCTGTATTTTATAAAAAACTTACCGTATCCTTAGGTTCCAATGTTGATACCATTTCTAATTTCTGGAACAATGAGTTATCCCTATCATTGCCAAATGATTCCTGGTCTTCAATATGGTCCCTTTCTATTTCTGGATGTTTACCAGTCTCTATTTATCAAACTAATGCTTATATTTTATTTAACTCCTTATGGACACCATTGCGTTTATTTAAAGCTCACTTATTACCATCCAATATATGCTGGCATTGTAATTTACATCCTGGTTCCTTACGTCATATGTTATTTGATTGTCCGACTATTTTGAAATTTTGGTCTGAAGTATGGAACGTGATACAGAAAATTTTGCCTGTTTCTGATTTACCCTCTTATAATTTAGTTATATGTAAATCTGTTGCTCTGAGTGTACCCCTTGATGATATCGAAGCAAAATTATTTAATTTTCTTGTATCCGCTGCGTTAAAATCCATCACCTTTTGTTGGAAGGATGCTTCCTCTCTTTCAGTCCATGCTTGGTGGTCCTGGATTGTCTTTACAAGAAGAGGTGCACAATTGTCATTACAAGGTGTTCATCATAATTCTTCGACTTTTCAATCTTTTTGGTCTCCTGTAGATTCATATGTACAGGTTTAATTATTGTTGTTGTATTGCTCATGTAGTATTTGTAACTCTACTTATTTAAGTATTTATGCTATGAATTGTATATTTCCATTCCCTTCTCCCTTCCCCTCCCTTCCTCTCCTTTTCCCTTCTTCTGTTTTTCTTTGAATGACAAATTTTGTTATGTTGCGATACATTTTATTGATGACTGTATTTTTATGATTATTCTTTTTCGCTTCTTTGTATTTTAATGAATTTTCTTCGCTTTTTTGTATGTCTTTATGTACTACTTCCTTCTTAAAAATTCAATAAAAACTTACTGAACACAAAAAAAAAAATGATCCACACAAGGAGCACCTTATTATACAAAAACAATCCCCTAAGGCATTTTCCTCTCCCTATGTGTGCTTCAGAATGAAGCAAACATAGAAAGAGAAAAAACGAGGGGAAATTAAGATATTTCACATTGTTATGCCTCCCCTTGGAAGGCGTAGCATTTTGGAGCATTCCGGGGTCAACCAGCGTGTCTTGATAAATCGCATCTTTGGGCTTGAGTCGCTTTTGCACCACATCACTTTTTGTGATGGAAACCAGGTGCAAAATGTTAATAGGTCTGTGCCAATGTGTTAGCATTCCCAGAGGAGTGTCAGGTGAGTGGTATGAGAAATGCAATACAAAAATAAGACCAACACCAATTTTAACATTCTGGATATTTTCCAACAATACATTTGTACATTTAAGGACACCTGAATAAAATAAGTGTGCATAGCACATGAAAAAAATGGACATAAACAGATATTATTTTTAATTCACTAATTTCTTAATACATACATTCAAAATATATACAAAGCAGGAAATCAAAGCACGTATGTTTGACAAAAACAGGCATAAATTGCACATATGAATAAAAAGTGCGTAAGTTACATAATTTGTAAGTTATAAATTGCTAGGCTCCAAGTTTTTCAGAAAGTTTTGTATTGCCTCAAATTCACTCTACGTTTAGGCATATGCCATGCAAGTCAGAATTTATAACTGTTTCTAAATTGCACCTTTCCTGCTTTTTATTTTAGCTACGGCATGCACAATGAATTTTAAAGTTTGTGGGTTTTTTGTATTACCTCCAGCAGTTTAGAGGCATCTTATCCTCTTACACCTGTGAATATTTCTAGACGAACGATGATTATGGAATAATGTTCTCACTAGAAACAGCATTTACAGGAATGTCCTCTCATTATATACCCTATCATGTTGCTTAACGTATTTCCACAGAGCTAGTGCAACAGACAAACTAGACACAGATGTTCAGCAGTCACCCTATTGTAATGTGCTCAGAGACATCTGATATTATTTTACTTACAACATACCAGAGTTATAATATTTTTCTGAGAACGAGGAAGGGGTTTCAAAGAGAGAAATGACACATACCCACTATTATCATCTCCATGCAAAAATAGGTAGCTACCCCGCTAAAGTATTTCATTAGAGATATAATCTAAAAACAATTTCTCAAAATACTTTGCTCGTTTTCGCCCCATGCAAATTGTGGCATGAGAGAGTTTAGAACGCATTGCCTCTTACTTTAACCAAAACACTCCTTAGCGCACGTAGCAAAGTAGTTTGACACAAGTCGATAATGTGTTTCAACAGAGTTAATGCAATAAGGTACAAGAAATTAGTACTTTTTCTTCTTTGTCGATCACTTTATTTCTATGTGATTTTTCAGCAAGTTTTCCATAGCCAACACGTGTTTCGTCGTTTAAGGGAAATCGTCCCACGACTTTCTCAAGGCTGTATAAAGTACAAAGACACAAAGAAAAACTGTATATGTATTGGGACTTAATCTATAGCCCCCTTGGCAACACAAATACCCATACTTAACAATATTGGTAAAGTCACCAAACCAGTGTGTCACAAAATGGTTGTGAGATGAGCATCAGAAAACAGAAAAAACCTTATCATAAGAAACCTGTTATTGATTAACACAGAAAAGTACCTCTGTGAAAACAGTAGGTCTATGAACCTAATAGGACAGGAGAGACGATGCGCGTGCTTCTTCGGATATACTAGGTGCTGTTTAAAGGTGTTCTGCTTACTTTCGTGGAAAAAGTCGTGAGTGGTGTGAAACACTCTTTGTGATTAAGATCTAATTGTCTAAAATGTGCAGTAAAAGGTGAAGGTTGTGTGATATATTGAGAGGTGAAGATTTGAATAGACACACTCTTAAGAGTAAATCTGTAGTGGGCATGCATAAATACCTAAATACTGTTGGGAAATGTCGTTCTGAAAACCAAATAGAGGGAATAATTATAATTCACTCCATTAGCTGGTTGTATTAACCTTCTTTCCAGTGATTTGGTTTATTATACTGAACTTACTTTATATGCGGTGATAATTCCAACCCGCATAGGGTTTCAAATGGAGGCGTCTTTGATTTGTAATCTGGCTTCTCACGTATTTGGGTTTGCTTGTAATAATCTTCATCCGTGCTGCAAAAATATATACAGAAATGCTGAGTGATGCTAGACTAATGGTGTGCGTCCTATATTCATTTCAGATAGTGTCACTTATTTCAACATGATTAGGTTCTAATGCACTTGTGGCTGATAAAAATAATCAACCGGTATCGTATGTCGAGTAAATGACATCCCGTATTAACCGGCATTACTGCCCATAATAGAGCGTCCCTTTACTCTTTAACTCTGCTATTCTCTATCTTACGGGTGAAATTAAATTGCACAAGCTCATCATAAATTCTCCTTTTCAGTTACGAGCCTATTTTTATCCCGCCCGTTCTTAAAATTCCTATGTCTGGGCCACCTAAAAAGTATCAGCAACGTTAGCCCCCTCGGGTTCTTAAGAGAGTAAAAGAGTCCGATAAGTAAGTCTATTTTTAGCTAGTCGCCGGTTATTACATATGAAAATAGTGCGTTTTGGATCGCACTGCCCCTAAGGGTGCTGTCAGCGATTCTTACCTTCTTGGATGTCATAAAGTTTTCGTGACGCCTCCCGGAGTCCTCAATGCAGAGTACGCTCGAGTGAGAGACTCCCGCGTTCCTGTTAAAATACAATCCAAGATCTGCGTGATCCCGTGGTGTGTCGGTTACCTGCCTTGTCTGCCAGGGTAAAGATCGAGAAAGGACTTTTAGTTTGTCGTTTCCACGGCGGCCATCTTTAAGGACTAAACAGTCCGCTATGTTCGTTATGTTTGGTATTTGCATATATTGCATCACCAATATGTAGGCCTTCTCTACCTAAGTAATATTTCTTTTGAGTTGTACTTGACACTCTCATCCATAAATGCTCGGTCCCTTGGTGCAACTGTATTTAACTATATGTTTCCAGTGTCGCGGGTGTCAAGACTAAAAGTACTGTTGTATAGCGTTTTCTTTTTCCCGATCCATGCCCTTATATAGGTATAAAGTACTGTATCCATATATAGGCATAGAAATCATAACCATATTAAGACATAGCTCAAGTAGTCCTAATACGGCTTGGCTACTTCCACTAGTTCCGAAAATCTACAATGATTTCTTGGAAACACCCACCTTCAGCAGTCAGGGACTTCCCCCTGCATGAATATTAATTTATCCAAGAACTCATAGAGGTTTTTAGAGAATTAATGACGTTATTATGTCCAATCTTACGTCAAACTCGGCACCTTCAAGGTATAAATATGCCCACAATTGTCCAAACAAACACTCGGTGGTTTGGAGCAGTTCGACTATCTACTTGCCCGACACGCCCTTCTGCAGCAAGTGCCGAAGGAAGCCGACCCTCCAGCTGACGCACTGAGAGACGCTGTACTTTCTCCAGCCAAGAAATCCAGCTCCGATGTTTCCAGGCTATCCTTGCGGGTTGCAGGGAAATCGAGTCCTGAGAGAGTGATACCAGACCTCCTACATTCTAAAACCAAGATACAAAGCTCATTAGACCCTAAGAGAATTCTTGGATTAGATTCTTGGCAAAGAATACTGAAACTAAGCAACACCTCACTTACTTCTTCCCTTATACTAGACCTAGGTTAGGTACACCGGGGTAGGCGTATTTTAGAAGCACCTGTTGAGTACTTTCAGTCATTATTTATCAATGTATGTATTTTATGTACTATATGGCTTAGAAACCATATCAGGCTTTTACAGTATTATTTTATAATACTCTTCGTTCTGTACGCATTGTACTTTACAACAAGTATTACGATCGTAGCTGTTCATTTCTTATGCTTGAGAAAGAAGACTGTTCAATAAATACCTTTTATTGAAAACGCCCATCTCTCTATTTCTTGCACCTCTGGTGAAACGAAGCATGCACGATTGACTGAGTAAAATAACTATCTATTGTTTGCGCGACTCTAGAGATATATTTCTTATTCTTGGGGAAAAAAGTTGTCATGTTTTAAGCGGTTGTCAGAAACGAATCCCTTCTTGTTCATTCAAGAACGTTTCTAGTGACATCTGAGCTAGCTGGCACATACACAATTAAGTCTAGTATATTCAGTAGAGACCTAGTCGACCTCAGTCCTACATCTGAAGTACATGATATACTATTCCAATGCGCAGAGCCTATTGGGAATATAGGAACTACACTACAGTACATGTGAAAATATGGCGGCCATCTTCTAAAACCAGACAGTTCATATGTTCATGCTTATCTCTATATGTCCTATCTTAATTACACCTGAACCACCAATTCAATCGCCCTAGTTCCTTATATTCTGTAATTCCATATATTCTTGGTTTATAAAGAAATGTTTAATAATTTGGAACGTTAGACTATTTGACCATTCGTATCTCGAGCGTGGTCGTCCCAAATGTTAGTCTCACTAATGTCCCTTGTTAGGTATGCTATAAACGTCCTATTATAAGTATATTAATGTTTTTGTGTTGAGAAAGCCAATTATCCATTGGTGAAGTGATTGTGCTTAAAACCATGTCTCTCCATCTATTAGAGTCAGTACAATGTAGTTGACTGACATACGATATTTATACTTAAATGATCGACGAAAAGTTGGTACAGTTAATATCAATAATATGTATGGAAGGTTACAGTCATACAAAGTCAGAATCATTTGTTACTTTCAGCAGTAGCCCACACATTTATATATGTTGCTAAACATTTTGCACTGCCTATTGTTAATTTGCTTATATAGACATCTGTAACTTGGTGTAGATCTCATTTGCACAGACTCAGTTGCCAAGAAAGTAGTGCAGTTCCTGGTCTATGTTTAGACCCTGCTCTACACTCCGTAGTTTCAAAATCCATTGTCCCTCTCTTCTCCTTAGTGCCAGTTCTCTGTTGCCCCCTCTTGGGTGTCTAGGTACGTGTTCTATTCCATAAAACTCAAAACACCGGTTGGTTGTTTGAGCAGATTGACATATGTGCAGCTAGGGGGTGCCTCATGTCCCCTTGTTTAACCGCTCTTATATGTTCGCTGATTCTTCCACACAGTGTTCTGATCGTGCTCCCGATGTATCTTTTTTTGCATTTGCACTCTATCGCATAGACCACAAATTTGGTGAGGCAACTGATGTTCGTGTAAATTGGGTATTTTCTCCCTCCTGGTCCCTCAAATTATGTTTTTCTTCTACATGCCCATTTGCATGCACTGTAGTGTCCACAACTAAAACAAAAACAATGTGTGTTTGTTTAGCCAAGTCTCTCTTGCTTCTGGTTTTGGGTAGCTAGGGCTCAGGATATTTCTCAGCGAGACCGCTTTTCTATATGGTATAGTTGGTTTGTCAGTGACATACTCTTTCAGTGAGTTATCTATTTTTAGCAAATGCCAGTGTTTGTTTAAACTTCGTCTCAATACACCTTACCAGTTGTTGTAGCCTGTGATCATTCTAATCTTTTGGTCTTGGCAAACCAGAACTAGTATTAGTGTACTAGATGTTATTTACAGTCTCACACCACTAATTTTTATCAGGGTTTTATGTTTTAAACATGTGTTTTGTAAGCTGTTTTAGATGGCCAAAGTGTGTACTATGTTGATTATCTTAAATAGTTGGGTTAATTGATACGTTTTAATGTTGGTCCCTTTTTGAGGTCTACAAATACACCTTAATAAACTGAATAATTAGCAGTTCTGAAGGTTAATAGTTTAATTACATTTTTATTTGTAAGATACTCCGATCTCTAACAACAACGTTCATAAATGGCCCAATATGACCACGCTCCTGTTGAAACTCAAAGGTATTAAAGGGTTTTGTCCAAAATGCATTCTAAGATTTATTTACTTAAAGGTGTATTATACAACTTTTTATCTAATTTGTCAGGAAGTTTTTATGCAATGACACTCACATTTTCTGCTTTTGCCGCTGTTCTTCTACACCAAATCCTCACTTTATTCAGACGTTCGCAATCAAATACCAGGAACATATAGATGTCTACATGTTGACTATCTCTATATTAATGCACTTTGATGACACAATTAGATCAGGAAGAAAGTCCTTCTTTGGTTTTAATAAACCCCTCACTCACCGACCTGGTCGGTGACATGCTTCATCATCGGGCCACCTTGACAGCCGAGTGCCATCAAGGTGTGCTGCGACACCTGGAATACAGTGGAGCTGGTATATGAGTGATGAGTGCAAGAAAAAGTAAGTGTGTTAAAAATTGTCCTGGTATGGCTTATAGGTGAAATTTATTTTTATTCTTAAGACTACTGGACAATATTAAAAACGTGTGTGTAGATACAATAATAGGTTTAATTATGACCAAGTGTATCTGTAATGTAAGTGTAAGGTCTACATGTTTCAAACCGATCTCCAATTCAATTGGTCTCCAATTCAATTGGTCTCCACCCAATTTCAAAATATGAGTAGAGCCGAGAACACAGCACTAACTGAACTACGCGCCTGTGAAACCATCATAATAAAACCCGCCTACAAAGGTGGGGGTTTGGTGGTTATGGATATAACTACATACCGCGAGGAATGCACACGACTCCTCAGTGACACCAGAAATTACCAGATTCTGGATTCAGATCCCACCAATGAACTGAAAACAGAAATTAAACAACTAGTGGAAACCGCAGAAGCTTCTGGGAGGATATCTAAACAGGAAGCGGATTACCTATGTACCACAGAAGGGAAAATCCCATATTTCTATATCCTGCCGAAAATGCATAAGGGCAGGCTACCCCCCCCAGGACGCCCAATTGTTTCAGGCATTGGTTCTTTATTAGAACCTCTGTCTAGGTTTTGTGATTTCTTTTTAAAGACTATTGTCCAAAACACGGCTACTTATCTACAAGACACCAAGAGTCTATTGAACCTATTGCAAAATCTAGTTGTAGATGAAAACACTGTCCTACTAAGTTTTGACATTGAAAGTCTTTACACAAGCATACCTCAAGATGACACCATCCAAGTTCTTGAAAACATCTTGGAAAACACTGATTGGTCTTTCAATACACCTAGAGCTTTCATTCTGGAATGTGCTAAGATGGCACTGAAATGCAACTACTTTGAATTTGAAGGTACCCTCTATTTACAAACGGGGGGTACATCAATGGGAAGTGTTTTTGCCCCCAGCGTGGCCGGGTTGTACGTGTACGACTTCGAAAAAAAGTTTATCTTGAATGATGCTAATCCCTTTCGCGCAAATCTGACATTCTGGAAACGTTACATCGACGACGTCCTAGCAATTTGGCAAGGACCAGTCGAACAATTGGACCAATTCATTTCCTGGATAAATACCTGCGATGAGAACCTCAGATTCACAAACTGCTATGACAAAGAAAAGATTGTGTTCCTGGATGTGGTCATCAGCAAGGAGAATAACCGGCTAGAGACAAGAACTCACTACAAACCGACTGCAAAGAACAATTTGTTAAGGTTTGAGAGTTTCCACCCTCGCCCACTCAGGGAAAACCTGCCGTATGGACAGTTTCTTAGATTGCGCAGAAACTGTAGCAAACTTTCTGAATACAAAGAACAAGCCAATGATCTATCTGAGAAACTACTAAAGCATGGATACCCAAATAAAATTGTAAACAAATGCCAGAAGAGGGCCAGAAATCAGC
This sequence comes from Lissotriton helveticus, assembly GCF_964261635.1. Taxonomy (NCBI): domain Eukaryota; kingdom Metazoa; phylum Chordata; class Amphibia; order Caudata; family Salamandridae; genus Lissotriton; species Lissotriton helveticus. Next base: position 1,082,461,072 of record NC_136061.1, on the reverse strand, counting down.
CCAGAGAGGCACTTCTTGAAGAGAGAACTACCGCCGACAACTCTATACCCTTGACAAGCGTGACCGCGTTTAGCGCAGTATCAAATCAAGTGACCAGGAGTATTAATAAACACTGGGCGATTATAAACACTGGGAATTTGCATTGGGAGAAACCCCTTTTTTCTTTCAAGAAGTCTCACAGCTTAAAGGACACTCTGGTCAACACCAGGCCCAAAACAAGGACAGTTCCTGCTAATCAATCCATCACCAGAATTTGGGGCCTCCCTGATGTCACTGGACACTACCGCTGCGGAAACTGCTGCGTTTGCCACCTGACGAGAAACACAAAAACATTGGACCTTGAAGCAGGAAAAGTATGGAGACAAGTTTCCCATACTAACTGCAATAGCAGTAACGTGATTTACCTAATTGAATGTACATGCAAGAAACAGTACATAGGAATGGCTACCCGCAAGATAAAGCAACAAATTTGTGAACACCGCAGCACCATCCGCTGCAAGAAAAGTGCGACTAGGCTAACAGATCACTTTATAGAGAACAATCATACACCAAACGACATGATATGGACTATCATTGAACAGTTATCTCCTGGTCCCAACTTACAGAAACGTCTGTATGAAAAAGAACAAAGATGGGTCTACAGACTATCTACACATATCAATGGATTAAATGATAACATACCATGGGCGAATGATCTATAAAACCTGCACCTCAAAAACGTTGTGGCACTTCCTCCTTATCAAGATATACCCAGCCCTTAGTTCCCATGGGCTTATGTCCTAAAAGTCTGCAACTCAACCCACTCCTCTTTCCCTGCCTGGCATAGTTTCATACAATAAGCCGCACCCGTGGTTTATTTATCTTGTGATAATATCCCACTCTTTAGCCCTGCATTATGTAGCTCATCTGACGAGTGTTGAACAACCACAGCCGCAACAACTATCACATGTGCAAGTACAAGCCAAAGTACATGTGGAAGGAGAGGCAGCGCAAGGAGATGCGCAAGCAGAGGTGCATGGAGGGTCACAAGTGCCCACAATAGTTGTTCCTCCAGAAGTAGGGGCACATCAGGAAATCGACAATCAAGGCCAGGTATCATTTGAGGAAGACACTCCTCCTGATGATCATTCATTGTCTTCCACACCCCTAGCAAGGAAGAGATCAAGGGTGGTGTCTACATCTTCTTCAAGCACGCCTCCTTCTGATGATACGGATCATAATTGGGAACCAGCATCACTGCCGTCTGAGAGTGAGGCACACCATGATCTGACAAAGGTAGTTAAGCGTAAAAGGAAGCTCGTCCAAAGTCTCAGGGTTATGGAGTGTGATGATGAGGCTCAGCAAGAAGTGGCGGATACTGCTGCTGATGAAGACTCTGACAACGACGACCCAGTCATCATAAAGGTAACTGCAGCCCCAGCGGGCATGCAGCAAACAGACATTTTGACCCTAGCCCGAAAAGCTGCTGAGCGTGATGATGATGATGATGTTGTCGACGAGGAGGCAGTGGAAACACCACCACAATCATTGGAGTTAAGTAGTACACCAACTCGTACCGCTTCCATATTTCTTTCTGGCAAGAAGGGACCTCCATCCACCTCGACCTTAATTAGTGGCGGTGAAAGTGCACAACGTACAAAAGTTGGGCAATCCAGATCCTCCACTTCATCTGGCATTAGCAGCATGACCACCACCACCAGTATCGCCACCTCCTCCAGGCCCCACAGACACTTCAAGTCACCAGTTTGGGACTTCTTTACTGTTTGCCCAAAAAGGGAAAAGTTCGCCATTTGTACCCTTTGTAAGGTTGCAGTTAGTCGTGGTAAGTCAGGTACCAACTATGGTACCGGAGGCCAGAGAGGTCATCTTAAGAGACAGCACACTGTCCAATGGTTTGCGCACCTAAAGGCGATCAAGGAAGCCCGAATTGGAAGTCAAGAAAACGTTGATGTTTCATCTGATGATGACGAGGAGGAAGAAGACGTGTCAAACACTTCACTTACACCCAGTACCCCTGTCAGCAGCACACCCCATGAGAGGCACACTAAGAGTGTTGGAGCGAGTGAGACACCAAAGCGCAAAAGTTCACCAGCGAGCATAATTGCGTCAACGAAGTCATTATCATCCCGTAAATGCTTGGTCCAGGGCAACATTAGAACCATGTTTTCTTCAGACGCGCCATATGAACGCAACCACCCACTGACGCGTCTGTATAACACTAAGCTGGCTAAAATGCTAGCTGTGGACCTTCTCCCTTTTTCTTTTGTAGAAGCGGTAGGTTTTCTAGAATTAGTGGCAACGCTCTGCCCTAAATGGAAGGTTCCTAGCCGGTTCTATTTTGCCAGAGTTGCGGTTCCAGCACTACATGAAGATGTGCTGGAGGCGATTGGGGCAGCTTTGCAGAAGAGTGCTGTTCACACTATACATCTGACAACAGACATGTGGACCAGTGGCGCAGGCGCTGATTACATGTGCATCACTGCACACTGGGTCTCTTTTTCAGGTGTTAAAGCAAAGCTAAACGCAGGTGTTGACCCGGACCAAGTTTTTAAAGCTGCTCGGAAACATGCAACACTAGCCATGTTTGGCTTGGAGAAAAGTCACACAGCACAAAACATTTTGGACGAGTTTAACAAAAAGGTCTTTCACTGGCTGTCCCCAAAAAAACGCCGGATTGGTTATGTTTCCACGGATAATGGCGCCAATGTAGTTAAGGCCATGGCGCTGGGTGACTATTTCAGAGTGCCGTGTTTGGCGCACTGTATCAACCTGGTAGTTCAAAAATTCTTGAGTGATAGAGACAATACAGCGTTCGAGGTAATGGCCACCTGCCGCAAAATGTGCAACCATTTCAGCCATTCTTTTAAGGCCCGGAAGCATCTGAGGAGGCTGCTACTTGAACGTCGAATGCCAGTGAAAGCACTCATCCAGGAGGTGGCAACACGTTGCAACTCAACCTTCTACATGCTTGAGCGTCTGTATGAGCAGTATACGGTACTCGATCACTATTTCTTAACAGAGGGTACAGCTCAGATGGACCTGCGGATGGGTGCGGCGCAATGGGACATAGTTAAAAGCCTGACAGACATGCTTCGTCCTTTTGAGTTCTTCACGCGTGCAGTCAGCCAGGAGGACTGTAATTTGGGAAAAGCTATCCCATTGTTGTGCATGCTGGAGCACCAACTGAAGGCGGTGTCTTCTGAGTTTGAAAAAGATGCCAAAAAAAAGACCCTTTTATTTTGTCGGAGAAATTATTAGAGCGCCTACGTGGTGATGAACATCTTAAAAAGATCAACTCAGAACAGCATTACATTTGTGCTACTATTCTGGATCGACGCTACAAAAAGGCGCTGGCAGGCCAAGCATTCTTTCCTTTTGCTGATGAAGATGTTAAAAAGTACAAACGTTGGCTAGCCTGGTCAGCCAAGAGGTTTGAAAAAGAACGGCAGGATATTGAAGGAGAAGAAGGCAGTACATCAGCATCAGCATCAGCATCAGCAGGCCATCCCCAGTCAAAAAAATCCACTTCTGCACCTGTGGCTGTGACACAAGTGACCTCTCAGCCGTTAAAGACACCGGCAACCGGATCATCTGCACCAGACACAACAGTCACAGTGGCTGCTGTAGAGGATTGGCTAACTTTGCTTGGGTATGGTTCTCGAAAAAATGTCACAGGCACAGCAAAAAGTAAGCAAAGTGGAGGAACCGCTGAGGACCTTGAGTCGATGGTGCAGGACTATCTGAATGACTCAATAGAGGTCTTTCTTAATGATGAGCCATTGCAGTATTGGCATGGGAAAAAACAATTGTGGCCACAGCTCTCCAACCTGGCTATAAACTATTTGTCTTGGCCACTCGCAAGTGTGTCTTCTGAATGGGTTTTCAGTGCTGCTGGTGGCATTGTAACTCCCAAACGGAGCCGCCTCTCGCCCAAAAATGTGGAGCGGCTGACAATGATCAAGATGAATCAGCACCTCATACCACCAGATTACAAAGTACGAGAAAGCACGCCGCATGAAGAACAGGAGGACGGCAACGTAGATGAGGGGATTTGTTCTCTGTTCGGTCACACTGACCTCATCCTGCCTGAATTCGCAGAGTATGATGACGAAATCTTCTTCTTATTCCCTGACACCGAGCCCTGAAAATGAGACAATGAATCAATAACTTTCTTTTTCGTTCTTATTCACTTTTATTCCTGTGTGTCTGTCTTTCTTTGTTTTGCACAGTTAATTTAATTCAAACTTTAATCACCTAATCCCAAAAGCAAGCCCATCAGCAGAACTGTCTTCACTTGTTTGCTTATTGATTTGAAGGTGCCGCAGCCTACATTCCTCAGGTTCACAAGTTCTGAAGAACATGCTCCTCTATCCTCCTCCTCCAGACTCCTATTTCCCTCAAAGCAGAGGGCTGGATTACGCCCAATGAAGAAAGACTCAGCACTTTTGGAGGTGTTCTACTTCTTTGCGGGTGAGTTGACGGCTCTGGGCCCATTGCTGTGAAGCTCTAATAACGGATAAAAGTGTTTTGGTTCAAATATGACGTGGAAATTTCTTGCAGTTTTTGCTGACTTGCTTGCCTTTGAGGTGCTCTTTGGCGGGGTTCCGGGTGTTTGTGGGTGAGTTTTGGGGTCTGGCAGCACTGCTGCGACAGTCTAATCTTGATTGCATTTGCTTTTCAGGAAATCCGTGGTGGAAAACAGGAGTTATGATGATGACCTAGCTGCACAGCGCGTTTGGACCGAAGGCCGAGAGATATTGTAAGTATGAGATTTTGCTTTTTGGCTGTTTGGGGGTGTTGTCGTGTGCTTTTTGGCGGGTGGGTTGGTGGGTCTCTTGGGGCATTCCTGTGAAGGTCTAATAATGGATAGAAGTGTCTAGGACAAAATCCATGCAGATTTTTTTTTTGCTATTTCTTCTGACATCTTGCTCAATGTAGCGTTTGCGGGGACCTGTTTGAGGGGCTTCCTGGTGTTTGTTGGTGGGTTTTGGTGTCTCTGTCGGTGCACTGCTGCGACAGTCTAAACTTGATTGCATTTGCTTTTCAGGAAATCCGTGGTGGAAAACAGGAGTTAAGATGATGACCTAGCTGCACAGCGCGTTTGGACCGAAGGCCGAGAGATATTGTTAGTATGAGATTTTGCTTTTTGGCTGTTTGGGGGTGTTGTCGTGTGCTTTTTGGCGGGTGGGTTGGCGGGTCTCTTGGGGCATTCCTGTGAAGGTCTAATAACGGATAGAAGTGTCTAGGACAAAATCCATGCAGATTTTTTTTTTGCTATTTCTTCTGACATCTTGCTCAATGTAGCATTTGCGGGGACCTGTTTGAGGGGCTTCCTGGTGTTTGTTGGTGGGTTTTGGTGTCTCTGTCGGAGCACTGCTGCGACAGTCTAAACTTGATTGCATTTGCTTTTCAGGAATTCCGTGGTGGAAAACAGGAGTTATGATGATGACCTAGCTGCACAGCGCGTTTGGACCGAAGGCCGAGAGATATTGTAAGTATGAGATTTTGCTTTTTGGCTGTTTGGGGGTGTTGTCGTGTGCTTTTTGGCGGGTGGGTTGGCGGGTCTCTTGGGGCATTCCTGTGAAGGTCTAATAACGGATAGAAGTGTCTAGGACAAAATCCATAAGGAAAAACCTTTTGGCACTTTTTGTAACTTAGGGTTCGTTAGGGTTAGCTAACTATTATTTTGGCCATACTTATTTACCCTTAAAAAGGTGACTCAGACAGAGTACGCAATTTCAACAATATTGTACTGTCTTAGGGAAATCAAAGTGTGACTTTTTGCACCACACAGCGTACATACCTTATATTTATTTATCAGTGGTATTGTAATAGCACTTCCTGTTTTACGTTCAATAATTACAGGCCGGGTTTCAGTCAACATCCGCCAGGCAGGCAGTGGACAGGGTGTCTTCTGTCAGTGGTCACCAACATTGATGGACGAAGCATCAGCTGGAATGGAGGAGTGCCGCTAATAAGAGGAATTGTTTGCTGCATGCAACTTACTTACCAAATTCAACAGGACAACTCCAACAACATACAGAATACAGATACAGTATCCATTGTTTTCTTCTATGAGTGTGACTGCATGTGGTTAGCTTTAGTTTGTACGCAAAGATTTCTTTATCTTCAATTATTGTTTGTCCATGCTGTGCTTTTTTTTTCTTCTCTCAACAAAACCTACCCAAAAAGAAACCCCCATTCCCATCCATTTTCCAAACCCTAACCCTCTTCCCCCGGGCTGTGTGGTTTTGCTTGATGACTGACTAAATGACATCAATAATTCCACACACTTGCTGGGGAGGATAAGGTCATAGCAACAGGCTGGTGAAGGAATACGAGGATATATTCTAGCCTTACTCAGCTTCAGTACTATTTCTTGTTGTAGTAGGAGCCAATGTCAAATAAATTCAACGCAATTACTAGTTATACTTGCAATACTTTACCATTTGTTAGGCTACATTGTGGCACTGTTCTAGTGTACTGTCACCTGCTATATTCTCGATCGAGCCGTAACCGTTGTAATGCTACAATAAGGACAAACCAGGTTTCGTTTTATTTTTTTCCATAGGCATGCAACTGCCACTGTGTCACACCACTAGTACCACCGCAATGAGGAAATTTCATCCGCCCAGGATTGCCAACCTTAATCCCCATTTCACGTGGAGCCAGCCCTGGGCCTAGCCCTAATTTCTAACACAAATTACAGGTAAGATAAGCGTTTGGTGGGAGGTAGTATATTGGAGTATTAGGACTAGACGAGAGATTGACGGTAGTACTACTAAAGTCCTAGGACTCTTCAGGAAAACAAACTTACTGTTACACCCCCACCCACCAGACTGAAAAGCAGTAAAAAACAGGTATGGTCAGATAAAGTTTAAAAAAGTATATTTATGTAGCCCTAACAAAATAATCTCCCTCAAGACCCTCCCTAACCCCAACGATTGTCTTTGGAAAGTCCCAAAAAGCACCCAACTCCCAAATCCCACCCCCCAAAAGTCTCTAAAAAAGGGCAAGGGACACTCCACTACTGGAGGGTGCTGGTGAATTTTGCGGCCAGGGCATCATACTCCTTGCGGAGGGTGGCATGCTCGAAGCGGAGGCCCTCCACCAAGTTCTTGTACCTATGGACCTCCTGCTCCAGGTAGGACATTCTCACTCCTAGGCGGCGCTGGCGTGCCTTGCAGCTCCTGTGGGGGGCAGCTGGTCTTTTTGCTGCTTGACGGTGGCGGTTGGCTTTGTTAGCCCGGCTCCGTACCGCTGGAGCACTGCGCTGGCTGGCAGCCCGTGGGTTCACGGAGGAGGATGCAGCTGTCCCAGTCGAGGATGTTGTGGTTGCACCGGTCGACTGCGTGTCCTCCGACTCCTCCAGGGCCACCAGCCGCCGATATTCCGCGACAGTGGCATCCAGCCTCCGTTGCCGGGCCAATCGAGCCTGCTCCCTCCGTGATGTCGATTTGGAAGGAGCAACTATATGAAGAAAGAAAGACATAGTCTGTAACCATTGCTCCTTAACATTAATAACACAAAGTGATTGAGCCGAAAGTTGTGTCACAGTACAAGTAGCAAATTGAAAGCACAGTACATAACTATTGAGGACAGTATCTATCTAACCTCCCACTTCTGCATCCTTGCTCTAACATTAGTGGTAGTTTAATGAACAAATTCTACGACCACTATGGACTTCCATTACAGTCGACTATGACAGTACACCAGTTTTATTCTTCTTCTTCTCTCTTGTTTCGGAAAATTGGTACGTTATCTTATGCAAGCCGGCAGAATGCCAGCGCAGTGAACTTGCACCCGAGAAAAACAGACGCACACCATGATGAGTGAGACAAACTTGCGTTACTGTACCGGTCCAGTACATGCAGGTGGTGAAGCTATTACTTTTCTATTACGGGTGGCACTTAGAATACTCTGTTACAAGGGCTACTGCTTAATTAATTTACCTTTCACCCTACAGTGCAAATAAGTACTAGAAAAGGAAAATGAAGAAGCTAAATAATTAGATTATCTATCACTTCACATGGGATGTATTTGATGACATATGGGATGACTTTAGGTGCTTTGCTTATTATTGAGTGAACAGTGATACACCCACACATGAATGACGTACTACTACTAAACTAAAGTTATTAAGAGAGGTACGGAGTGTCCACCGTAATAACCGGATATATGCTGTGCTTGCAGTTGCAATACAAACTATTGCTACTATTCATGGTAGTATTGGACAAATTTACAATTTCTTTTCCTTGCCTTCCCTACACTGGAACGGACGTGCGGGTGCGGTGTTACATGCTCTTCAAGGTAACACTTAGTTCATCCAGTGACCATCTACTCTCTCTAGATACACATGTGCTATCTAAGAGTCAGATAATACCATGCTCCAGGCATCCATCCATTCAAAGTATATGCACACATACAGTTTATGTTTCACCCACCCAGGCTGTTGTCCTTCCACCCATCCTTGCTTCATCATTGACCCAGCCATGCACCATACCATATTCTTTCCTTCCCAGCCACCTCGGGGGCCAAGCAAACACATATCATTTTTCTTTGCCAGCCATCATAAAATTTCTTGTCCTTCCACACTTACTTACACCCTTCTTTCGCTTTTCGAATATATAGCTTACCTGTGCCCGCCACCACAGTGTCAACCCTCACAGGCACATTGGTGTTGTCCAGCACTCGCACCGTCTCCTCCCCAGAAGAGTTGTCCTCCTCATCCACCACCTCCGCGCTGGCCCCGCCACCAGATGTTCCACCTACAAAGTAAATTTTTAGAATGTTAGAATACACCACTCACTACTGTATAATATTTGGTCGAGGAGGAATAAAGAAAGTTAAAAAAAAACGAAATACAATGTAATAATTTGTAACTGTATACTCTACAGTAAAAATGTCCCTTTTTTCAGGGAAGGCTGTTGTCTTGCTGCACTTTTTGTCACAACTGATGAATGCTTGCTTTTTATTTTTAACACACAACACTTTTTCTCCTAACAGAAGCTTGACTTCTAAGAACACGATCAGGGTCAAGCTCAAGTTCAAACCAGGTGAGAGCTCAGCTCGACCACAAGAAATGTGTCCAATTAATCGTTAGCACTAAGCACTTAGCACTTTTCCATTTTCAGTTAAACGTTTACTTTTATGACAAAGTTGATTTTAATAAATGTGTTTAGTTTTAATAAAGCTTTTAAACTTAAATAGACTCTGTGGTTTTTGGTCTTCCAGACTAGAGTGGATGAGCTAAAGGTTTTGGAATTTTTGCAAGCATGAGTGCCTCTGACACTTCTTGACTGTGACTCCGTACTCTTGCCCTGCGTAGGATAATCTAATGATCATTGGGGATCAATTATCGGTGACTTAGGGAGCTAAATGACTCTGCCACACTATCTAGTCAGTAAGGAGATTGGGGGTTCTTCAAAGTCTGATATCACTGAGGTATGTGGAAAGAAAGTCTACCTGCGCCTATTATAATTGATAAACAATGCACTATTTAGTGTTCATAGTTCGGTTTGTGCAGATTTGTCCCTGCAACAGTAGTAGAATGGATTGTCCTTCTATCCAAAACAAAAGTAAAGTAGTATCTTATTCTTTCTTGGTGGTCATTCACCTTTTTATTGTTGGCAATTGTCAAAGCATAAACATTTAGAAGACTTGAAAAGACATTATGGACAATCCCAGAGGACTGCACTCAGTGCATAGAGCTATTGCTGATTAGAATGGGAGTCCAATGGAATTGCCAAATGTGCAATCTTAGTTAGCTACACAGACAGACTAATAAGAATAATCTAGTAATACCACAGGGAGTCATAGTCGAGGCAGGATAAGAATTTAGATCCAGTCTACAAGAAGATCAAAGACGATTTAGAAAAAATCGAATGAGGAACGCTAGGAAAAAATAGGTACTCTTTATTAAAATTAAAACTTACTGGGGCCAGCAAAGGAGCCCTCGCCTGCCCGATCCTGGCCTGCATCCTCCTGAACAGCACCCTCCTCCTGTGTCCTCTTGCCCTTGGGGGGTGCTGATGTACAACATGAAAGAAAGAAAGACCAGAAAACATGGATGAGATTTGTCAACCAAATCAAACATTTCAAAAGAACTATAACAAAATATTTTTGAGAAATAGCAAATAGATAGACAACTATTCCACGGGATATATTGACCTATCTCATGTGGTATACTACGTTATTCGTATTGCCTGATTTGCGGACCGTTGACTTTCAAAGTTCCTATGTAACTCAATAAACAGACTACTAAAAAGGTTTGCCTAGGCCTGGCAGGCAGCAGTCCGCAGCACGCAAAGTGACAGACAAAGTCCATCCTGCTTGCAGATCAGTGAATACTCAAACTATCAATCCACCGACCACCACCACTATTTCTTCTTATAGCCATGTGTCTAAAGGAAGGACTGGACTTCAGTCTGTTGGGGCTGATTTAGAAGTCCCTTGCGGCTCATTTTCCTCCATTGTTGCGTGACTTTTGTGACGCAGCGGCAGAACAAAAGAGTCGCCATGGTGCGACGTATATATTAAAAAAAACGCATATGGGAGATGCATCACGTTGTAAAGCCCTGCGCCATCAGGGGGCGTTCCGGCGCAAGGGAGGGCGTTCCTGCGCAGGAACGAATCCTAAAAGTGGGTGAGGGAAATCTACAAGATGTCAATCAGTCACTTTTAGGACAATGATGCGTGACTCAAACCCTGCGCCTGCTTGAAGCCGACGTACGGCTTGATGCAGCATTGGGGAGATAGGGCACCCCAGAGCATTGCTGGAGCTGCGCCATCGTTGGCACGCAACTCCAGCAATGCGCCGCCTTTACGGCACAGATGCGTAAGGCTTCTGTGACGTTTTGGGCCAATGGGTGGTGGTGGCATGGCGCACAATTACTGCTGCATCCCTGCTACTTTGCAGGGATGCGCCGGTAATTGAAAATATGACCCTTAGTGTCTAGCATTACGCAGTTCTTATCTTTACACTACACTAATACATAATTTCTCAGGCCAATGAAATGAACACAAAATACAAAACAAAAAAGCATAGTAGCAAGCAAGGCTACTGAGAAGGAGAGCAGTGCACCTGAAATGCATAGAAGATTTTGAAATATAATTTACCTACCATGTAATCGGCAGCATTATTGCTCTTGGTAAAGAACAAAGATTTGCAAATAACAGAGCCGGATAAAACAGAGTAGTGATGAATAGCTACTACTACTCACCAAGCCCGGGGACCTCTACGCCGAGCGCGTCCAGCAAGTCCCGTTCCCGGTCCATGACATCAGTCCAGCGGTGGGTGGCCTGGTTATAGGTGCGCCGGACCCCAGAGAGCTTAAACATGGCCCGGCACACCTTCTCCCACCGCTTCCGGTGCTCCCGGATGCCATAGCCGGTTGCGATCTTGCCGCCTCCCAGGATGGTCTTGGGGAGGCGGCGCTTGACGTAGAAGATTAGTGCGGCCACCTCCTCCGCGCTAAAGATCTCCCGTGGCACCACTTGCTCCCCCCTCAAACGCCTGCACGGGAGCCGGGCACGGGGTGCGGGACCCTTCCCCTTCTCAGGGTGCTTCCCGGCTCCCTTTACCATGGTCTGGGCAGAAATAAAGTTAAATGATAAAGAAGAAATAGAATAGTGAAGAAGAAAAGAAAAGAGTTTAAAAAAGTAGTTTAAAATTAACTAAAAGTAGCAGAAAACACAAAAATATAGAGCTAGAAAAATAGAGGGATAGATAATAAGTAAAATAGATCAAATAAACTTCAAACAAGCAAAGGATGGCAGAGATTCAGAGAGGATACAGAAAGCATGCCCAGAACCATAGCAATGAATGAGAAACAAGATGGCCGCGCCCATTCACGACCGCGTGGGTAAGTTCGCGCGAGATTTTCCTCACGATCACGTGCGAAATTGTACTAGCGAGCAGCACACTTTGCGAGATTACACAAAGCGGCTGGAAACGGAATTACGTCACGCAAACAAGATGGCCGCGCCCGTGTACGACCGCGTGGGTAAGTTCGCAAACGTATCACTACAAGCGCCTTGCGAACATGCAAAAAATCACGCGAACATACACGCCGCAAACAAAAAATTAATGTATTCGCACGCATCCGCGGCTTCCGAAATCAATCTCGCACGGATTCGCGCCCCGCGAATAGCGCGAAATTGCAGAAAAACGATTTTTGCTAAACTGAAAGCAATCACCAGGTGCAAAAGTTCAAACTTAACATTAGTAACCATTCACTCTAGTGCTTCCTGAGGGGCCCCTCCAGAATTCAGTTGCCTATTTGCAACTATTCTATGACCCTGCTATGACCCAAACAGCAGGCTCATAGAATAGCTACAAGTAGACCATAAAGGTCCTGTGAAAAAAAATAGCACTGCAACAGAAAGCAAATTACAGATAAGGAAGGAAGCAGGTGCCAGCCAGACTGAAAGTTTCAAAATTACTGACACATTAATCCCCCCCAAATTAATTCATGGCAGTTGAAGAAGGGCAGGTGTGCTTGCTTTCACTGCAACAGAAAGCAAATTACAGATAAGGAAGGAAGCAGGTGCCAGCCAGACTGGAAGTTTCAAAATTACTGACACATTAATCAACACCAAATTAATTCATGGCAGTTGAAGCAGGGCAGGTGTGGTTGCTTTTTTTCACCCCCATAATATACAGTGATAAACAAACCTAATGGGTGGCAGTGAGGATGTACCAGAGGGTGGCATGGGTGTACCAGAGGGTGGCAGTGGTGAAACAGAGGGTGCTGTGAACCTGTGATGATAAACCAGACGTAGAAACAACATAGTCGTGGCCGTTGCGAGCCGAAAAGTAAGTTTGCAATTGCGAAATGGTCCACAAATCCTCGCGAACGCGCGGCAACACAAAAAACGTGCAAATCCGCGAGAGTTCGCGTATTTTTGCGGATTGCGAATCCGTAAATACGCAAATTCGCGTACGCGAGATCCGCTAGATCCGCCCATGCTTATATACAACCCGGTACTAAGCCTTCTCTTCCTTTCCATTGCAGAATATGTTTTCCAACAGTGGCCTCCCTTCCCTCTAATCCCGTGCAGCCTAATGACCCCTAATTAGGAGTAAGCACTTTTTTACTGTGTGTTACATGTCGTGTTTGTTTTGTACTGTCTTGTTTGGATCATGATTAAGCAATAGCACGTTGTTATTCCTTTCACTTATAAGGATATGATTGTTGCATAGCCACGCACCTATAGTTAATGGATGCGAGTGACAAAAGAATCACGGATCATTCTCACCAAGCACACTACTATTGATAGGTGTGCTAGGAAGCCACACGGGCTGCATTGCGCCAATACGCCACTTTCATGTATTTCAGCAACACAATGCACTTTAATAGTCCGCATTAACTCAGTGTGGGATGACTCACAGAGACAGCAGATTTTGTCACTTCACTACGTTGCAGGCACGTAACGAGTTTTCTTGTGACTTATACTCTTTCACTTTACAGGTCTTTTTATTCCTAGCGTAACCACCCCCGGGTTACACTTGCTTTTGCCCTGCAACGCTTTTTTGTTACTGGGGAACAAAGGAATGTTGGTATCGCAGGGCGTTAGTGTACCCTGACCACCCATTTCCTTTCTTGGTCCTGAAGAAAAAATGGCAATTTCCATTACGGTTTGAAACATGTAGACCTTCCACTTACATTACTTGGTCATAATTAAACCTATTATTGTATCTACACACACGTTTTTAATATTGTCCAGTAGTCTTAAGAATAAAAAAAATTTCACCTATAAGCCATACCAGGACAATTTTTAACACACTTACTTTTTCTTGCACTCATCACTCATATACCAGCTCCACTGTATTCCAGGTGTCGCAGCACACCTTGATGGCACTCGGCTGTCAAGGTGGCCCCGATGATGAAGCATGTCACCGACCAGGTCGGTGAGTGAGGGGTTTATTAAAACCAAAGAAGGACTTTCTTCCTTTTGTTGCATTAGAAAACCATCCCACCAAAATCGCTTTTTGATCCTTTTTCAGGTGGTACTCCTCCTTTCTGTTATATAGATACCTAGCCTAGGGGACCAGGAGTACTTTTCCGTCCACTTCGGTGGATAAAATCCCTTTACTCTCTCCATTTGTTTATTGTGTATGGACACAGTTAGATCAACATGTTTCGGCAACCACTGCTGCCCCTTATTCAAATGCTAACTTCTTCAAGAACTGGTCTATATATTTGTAGTCACACTTAGCACTGACATATGTTAATGCTGATCTTTTAGCTCCTCTAAAATTATGTTGCAATGAAGAGGAACAGAATCCAAAGTTTAAAGGAAAGCGACACAGGATACACACACACATCAGTTCCTTCTTCATATATTGTTATAAATAACAGGTATAAATGTGTACAGTAATTAGGCAAAACCACAATGTATGTACACACATTAAGAGTACCAATGCTCTCCATAAGCATTAGGGGGCTATTTATGAAATAATCACCTAGCTGTGCTGTAACAGAGAAAGGGCAGGAATGTGCTGTATTTCAGACAATACGGCACATTCCTGACTTTTCCTCTGAGCTGGCTCCATTCTGTCACCTTAGCGCAAAAGCAGGCACCTTTGCACCATGGTGTAAGGGTACCTTCAATATATGCAGGATTGTTTTTGTGCAGGAAATGGCACCTTCTGGCACAAAAACAATCCTGAGAGGCGTATTCCTCTATCAGTGTGCGCTGCAGAATGCAGCACACATAGAAAGAGAAAGAAACAAGGAGAAATAAAGACGTTTCTCCTTGTTACAGCTCTTTTGGGAAGGTGTGTCTTTTTGGTACAGCCCCAGGTTTACCAGTTCTAGTAAATCTGGTAATGCATCAAAATCCAAGGGAGGTGTATGAGAACACCCAAGTAATGCCCTTGGAACACCTTCCTATGGCAGAGTAAGGCAACACAGCGATTTGTTCTGTGTTGCTTACTCCAAATTTATGGAGACACTCAGGGACGTGCAAGGTGGCCTTGCTTAGCTCCATAAATCTGACTTAAGGTTTGTGTCACTATTGCACCACATTGAAAATTTCAAAGGCGATGCAAACCAGCTTGTTAATAGGCCCCAAAGTGTATTATATGTGTACAGGTAAGTGATCTATAATCAGCATGCTTTTACAGATATGATGCACTCATATACCACAATCCTTTCATGTATTGAGGAAATTAATTTTGTATCCATATATGTATATAGATTGTGTTGTCTTTGCTAGTATCGGATAATATCGGATGTATGACATTACAACGCATGCTTTTACATCGCATGCTTTTACAACGCTGTTTTTACATCGCATACCATTACAACGCATAGCACTTTGGGGTGCTGGATAGTGAATAGTTTAATTTACTATTCCAACTCCAGCCCCCGTGGACACTAGGGAAGGTGTTGGATAGTAAATTAAATCTATTCCCTATCCTAGAGCGCCCCCCAGCGCAATGCGTTGTAATGGTTTGCGTTGTAAAAGTTGCGTCGTAAAGGCACGGCGTGGTAAAAGTTGCATTGTAAAGGATGTTTCCCAATAATATCACTATTTGATGGTCTTGTCTAATTACCTGACTGTGCATTCACAGGAGGCAGGGTGTAATTGTAGGTCTTGTGCATCTCTCATGAAAAGATGCTTGAACTTTAGGTTTGAGCAAAAATTTTACTAGATCCATTTTGATGAACAGGCTGATGATTAGATGGTCATGGATGTTGTGTACTTCAAATTTTCACTTACTGATGATCTTTTTAATGCTCCCAAAGTTGAAGGGTCATTGTTCCAAGTAGGGGATTGGTGGTAGTCCTGTTGTGGTATCTGGGATATATTGTTTTCCCAAGTGGTGTCTTTGGACTGCTTAAGAAAAATCACCCTAAATTTTGTTGTTGATGCTGCAAATTTATTTGCTAGATATTCAGGCCTTTTTATGAGTACGGTGGTTCATAGGACTGCCGTACTCACAGTGGTGGTCCGTCCACCGCCATACTGCAGGGCCTCCCACAGTATTACAAGTCCGGTGGTCGGACCATAACAGGAACGCTGCATCTGTTAGGGATCCAGGATCCTGCGGCATTTGCACAGCAGTCAGGCAGCTACAATATGCCGGTGGTGCTGCTGTGGCACCATCGAGCATATTACAAGTTACTTGACTGCCGCCCCTTTGATGGTGGTGAGTATGCCATGTAAAAGGGTGGCAGCTCAGCAACAAAGGGGACCCTAACAGGCCCCCCTGATGCTCATCGGGGTGCATGCAGGAGGCACCTGTTGGGCCCCCTGGATTTCCACCCCAGTTCCTGCACGGTGTGGCATGCATGCCACACCAAGCAGGCATGTGCAGTCAGTGCATTCACAGCGGCAGTCTACATGTTAGGCTCTTCGAAGAGTCTAACAAACCACCTCCACCAGACCGCCACTGCACTGCCAGCCTGCCATGGATTACGATCGTAATCTGGCAGGTGGGCACACTACAGCCTTGGTGGTCCTCCAGCAGACAGCGCAGTGGCGGTGCCTCTGGAGAACCGCCAAAGTCGTAATAAAGCCCACAGTATCTGATGTGAGAGCACTTTGTATTAGGTTTTTGCCTATGTCTCTGCTTGGGGGATTTTGGTAATATTCTCACACTTTTGATCTCTTCTATACTTTCTATTTTTGCTTTTGATAATATGCTTCTCATATTTATCAGTTATTTTTCTACATTTCACAATTCCTTTTTGTAATCTCCCTTAATTCACGTTTTTACCTCAATGCACACAGTATGAGTAGTATCTCATCATCATCATCAAGATAGCTTTATTCGACTGAGCAAGTCATAAAAGCACATACAGATAGAAACAATTAGATTAAAAGTAGTTCCAGAATACACAATTTAAGATCGTAGTTAAAATCTAAGTTAACACATTTGTGCAAAAAAGCAAGTGAAGCCATCTTTTCAAGAATTACATATTAAAACAAGGGTAAAAAATAACACATTGAATGAAATTGTTCTCATTCGCCCGGTTGAGCTTAAATGAACCCCACTTAGTCTAGTTTACCCCCCTATTCGTGTTGGATAGTAGGTGGTTTCAATGAGGGAAATTGCTAGCCTTGGCCAATTTAGAATGGATCTGCCACATCCACCTCAAAAACTTGGCCACAGGGATTGCATACCTGGAAGAGTAGTCGGAGCGTAGAATTCGTAAAGCTTCTTTGTATAATCGTGTGCCCAGATTCTTACAGAGCTGGGCCAGCCAAACTTTCCGTGGGCTCGCGTAAGCAGGGCAGGCAAAGAGCACATGGGAATATGATTCTACTTGTTTGATGCAGACAGGGCATTTATTATCCCTGGTGCGAAACCATTTGAATGAGAAAGACTTCAACGGCAAAGTGCCAGGTCTAAATTGGAAGTAAAATTTCCAATCCAAAGGCTTTGTGTTTTTATCCTAATATGGTTCTTGGCTCGGGCATGGTTTGATTTGAAGAAAGAGCCCCGTGAGAGTGTAAGGGTCGTGAGATCTGAATTCTTCTTATGCAACCATTTCCCAATATATCTCTTTGGGAATGTTTTTCCAAGGGAATGTCAAAGTGAAGGGGAGATCCCACAATTTGATAGACCTATTTTATAAAGTGTGTTTTTCAGATCTCGGAGCCAACTACCTTTATGAAATTGACCAAAATTAATAACATCCCTTAAGCCCTCAGTATGTACTGACAGTTCCTGCATGACCTATGGTCGTCGCCAGTATAGAATCGGGCGAAGCCTAGCATGGTCCTATAGAGCTTTCCTACCCAGATCATTTCTTAGGGGGAGGGTGGGTGTGCTCTGTGGGAGGCTAGTGATTGCGCATAAAAATGCGTTCTCTGCTAGTGTGAGCTGATTCAGGTTTTCTAGGCCCCACAGCTCGGTCTCATAGAGGGCAGACCTCACCACATTGCTATCATAAATTTAACAAGCCGGCCTAAATGGTTTCATCAGAGAGGTCTTAACTTCCTTTCTAAGAGTGCCGGCCAACTGTTGGTGATTTAGTGCCATAGCTTCAATGTGGGGCTTCCACCTCATGTTCTCATGAAGTTTGATGCCCAGATAGACAAAAGCGTCCATCTGCTCCAGGGGGAGCCCATCCATCATTATTTTCCTTCTGAAAGATCGATGCTGGTTAACTGCCTTGAGTTTTGTCTTTGCGGCGTTGATTTTAAGGCCTCTCAAATTACCAAACTCTTCGAGGCGGTTGAAGGCATGTTACTATTCACTAGGTGTTTTGGAGATTCCCATCCTCAAACATGAGGATGGGAATTTTGCTTCCAGCTAAAACGGGGGCGTCAGTGTGAATGGCACCAAGGAAATCTGCAACACCATTTATAAATAGAGAGAACAGATTCGGTGCTAGCATTCATCCCTGACGAACGCCCTTGCGCGCAGGGAAAGGATCAGTCTTATTTCCTGCCGCTCCCTACCGTATTTGTGCATAATTGTCCTCATGGAGATGGACAATTAGGGAGAGCAGATCTAAAGGCAGCCCCATCTCCTTCAGGACCTCCCACAATTTGTTCCTAGATACCATGTCGAATGCAGATTTTAAATCGACAAACGCAGCATACATGCTGCCCTTGCCGAGGATAACTATATGCCAGTAAATAAGAATGAAGTGGAACACCTGATCGATGGTGCTAATGCGGGCCCTGAAACCTGCATGTACAGGGGAGAGAGCACATTATCATCAATCCAGTCCTGGACCTTGGTTAGAACAAGCCTAGCCAGCACTTTCTGCATGCAATCTATAAGGCTAATTGGCCTATAGTTACCAGGTGTTAGACCTGTCTGGATTTTTTTGCGTAGTCCCTCCTCATTATTATTTTTTTTGTCCCCTTTTTGCCCCTCATCCCCTTACTAATTTTTGTGTCTACTACTTTTTTAGGTGTTGGTCAAGGGGATAGGTGTTCTTTTTCCCCCCATAATCTTTTACCTCAGGCCCAGAGGCCTGTTCTGACAGGGGAAAGTTGGAACCACAAAATGGTGGCTACCAACTGCCCTAACTGCCAAGTCCAGAACTTACCCATAGACCAGCATAGGGCATTCCAGAACCTTCTGGTCCATTCTGGACCACTGAAGGGCAGCCTATAAAAGGCGGAATGCGGGGCAGCCATTTTGTCTACCTGTGAGAGTCAGCTGGAGGACAGGCTATCCTGGCAGGTGGGAGGAGATTAGTGTAAGGGTTAAACTCTTGGACTGAGAAGCAGCCTAATAATACCACTTCTCTATCCCTCCTGTGGGTTTCTTGTCTTGTCCCCGCTGTGGAAGATAAGGGAGATCCTGGGTAACCCTGGGCGTAGTTCGCGTAGCCGCACTCCGCGAAGCTACGCGAAGACGCACTTGCACTCCGCGAGCTACGCGTAGCTCCGCGGACATGCGTAGTAGCTTGCTAGACCCGTTCGCGCGCCGTTTTTCGTCTTCGGGAGCGCGGTGCGCGTGTTCGGGGCGCTGCCTGCATGCTCGCAATAGCTAGCGCGCTAAGTTACTCAATGAGGTTTGTCCCGCCCGCTTGCGTTCCCTTATTTCCGGTTCCGGGTCACAAGTAACGTGTTCGCGTTGTATTAGACATGTTCGGGAACTCATCTTCTCGTTCGCACTGCCAAAGTGCGTGATCGCGTCAAATATCGCGCGAACTTACCGCGGCGGTCGCGACGGGCAGAGCCATCTTCGATTTCACACTCTGGCTATGGTTTTGGGCCTACTTTAGCATCTCACTCCTATCTCTTCCATCCTGGTCTTTTCCCTCAGTTTTTCTAACTTTCTTTACTTCTTACCTATTTCTGTCTGTGCCTAGGTTTATATTTCTCATTTTATTTTTACTTTTACCACTTTTTTTGCAACTTTTCTCTTGTTTTATATTACTTCCTTCTTTTATCTTTCTTCTTTCTTCCCCTAACCTTTTTGTCTTCAACTTTCCTTCTCCCCTCCACCCAGAACCATGGTGAAGGGTGCCAGCAGCATCGGCGGCTCAAAGGGCAAGGCGGCTGTGCCTAAAAAAACCCGGCTGCCTTGCGGCAGAATGCGCCCGGCAGGAGTGACGCCCCGCCAACTTTTTGGGGAGGAGGAGGTGGCCGCCCTGGTCTTTTTTATCCAACGTCACCTCCCCTTGACTTTGGCAGCAGGCGGCAGGCCCGGCTCCGGCTACCAGCGCATTGAAGAGCGTCTCCGGCGGTGGGCGAAGGTGCGCCGTGCAGTCTTCCGCTGCTCCGGTATCCGGCGTACCCACCATCAGCTGTCCCACCGCTGGGCCGACATTTTGGACCGGGAGCAGGACCTGTTGGACCTGCTTGGTGTGGAGGTTGTGGGTCTTGGTGAGTGGCTACCCCAAAAATAAAGTGTGTATATATATATATATATATATATATATATATATATATATATATAGTTATATACATATATATATATATATATATATATATATATATATATATATATAGTTGTATAAATATTGTTATTGTATCTTTGTAAATATTGGCTGAATAAGTAACGCGATGACTGTTGCCCCTAGTTACATTTGCGATGTATTCCGGTATATCTACTGTCATTGTATGACAGTGTTCTTCTTCTTCACTGGCTCTTGCGTGTTGTTTCAACTTGGCGCTAGCTGTTGCTGTTTATTGATGTGAGATTTTCTTTATTGTTGAGAACTGAAGTTAGTTAATGCTATTAATAGAGTCTTGTCCTTCCTTTGTCCGTCAGTGAAATAGCGGTGGATGGATAATTGTACGTTGTTTGCATATTGTAGCATTTTTTTCACGGCCTTCTCTTCTGCATGAATCGAATCCTTTTCTTGCAAAGAATGCTAACGTTACTTTGTTCTTCTTACCTCAGCCAGGGCCGGCTCTAGGGGGCATGTGCAAGCTGTGCAACTGCACAGGGGCACCAAACTTCAGGGGCCACCGCACCAATAGATATCCTTAATTTAATAATACTCTAAGGATGGATACATATTTGCGTTGCGGCCCCTGGCATGGATTTGTTGCCTCCGGCTCTGTTCCACTGTAGCAGTGTGATTTGCAATGATGTCTATGTTTCACAGCACTCAATGTTTTTCTCTTTGTTTATTATTTTAATTTTTACATGAACCACAGAACCCAGCTATGTAACTATGCACACGAAAATTGGATGTTGTTGGTACTGATAGGCAGGTTGGACCTTACTTACACCTCAGTCACAGAACTCTGAGGAACGCACAATTCACTGAACGTCAGCCTATATGGCCTGAGTCATTGGTCTATTGTTCAAATCACACTCCTGAACCCCAATACCAAGATGCCGAATGCTTTTAGGACACAAACCGTTACCTAAGAAACCCCCTTTTGCTCACTCACTCGTGTGAGTCTCTAAGACAACAGACACTGAAAATAAACTTCAGAGTCAAAGTGGTCATTCAAAAGCTTTATTTTGTTAGAAGTAAGTAAGTAACATCAATGTTTTTAAGTTGTTCCGTCCAATACGTTGAAGGGCCCACCAGAAAAAATCCAGAGTTAAAACAGGCATAATAAAGTAATCAACATTTGTACAGCTACTAGTGCACAATAGGGAAATGTGGCAACTATCGGAGACCTCTCACCAACGTATACTGGTCAGATATTCCTCTTTTTTTGTAAGCTATGGAAATGTCCGCTTCGTAGAAGGCAATCTTCTCACCTGCCGAAAAATAATGACAAAAGTGGTGCACGTTAGACAGTATTAAATACATTTATGCCAGTTTTATGCAGCCATGCTAAAAAGAAGTTGTAACCTGTAAGCAAACTCTATTCCACAATCCACATAGAAAACTTAAATATGGGCCCTTTTACTTTCCCACCTCTTCAGGTGTATGCATTGAACAATGATGTGTTGCCCCAGAGCGTCTTCTCGTACTGCGCAACAAGCTGCGAGTTAACATGCGCAAAACTGGATACATTGATGTACAAAGGTTACATAGTTCACTTCCAATTTCCAAGGACTAGAGTAGCAGGACAGATGAGATGAGCTTGGGTACCATACCATAACAATGAATGCTAATATGTGTAGTGACTCTGCTGTACTATGCAATGTGGACTCATACTGATTACGTACGTTGTACTTAACTGTTTTGAAGAACTCCATTCTTGGTGAACAAGTACAAAGGGGGCTGTGCATCCATCTAAAAAGGTGTACTTATTTTTATAGGTGCAGAACCCTTACCATCGACCAGTGCCGACGGGGACAGCGGTGCAGCTTCAGCGATCCCGGCGGGGACAGGAGGAACAGAGGCACCTACACCAGCAGCAGTGGGGGGGGAGCCAACAGCGGCGGGCGATGGTAAGTTACATTCAATAGTGATCTGCATTACTTGGTGGGAGGGGAAAACTTTCTCACTGTACTCTACTGGAAAATATATGATGTTACCTTTACTTGTCATTAGCATGCTAAGCATTACCACTACAGTAATGCAAGTGGCTGATAGCAGTCGGATGCATGGGTTGTTGTTAAAGCATGTAAAGGGGAAAACACAGCTGCCAGCGTGGTTGGGAGACACACCCAATACCGGTGGTTAGTGGATAGTCTCAGCAGCAGCGGTGTTTTGGGCAAACCCAAAGGCAAGGGAAGGAGGGGACGACTGGGTGCATGGGTCGTTGCTGGTGAAACACAAACCAAATAAGGTTTGTTGCGCGGTATAAAGTATTATAGTCTTTACTAGACATGTGCTACTAGCTGCCCCCTGTTAATTAATGTTACTTTGAGAGTGTTCCCGCCTTCCCGGAATCAGAGTATATAATACAAAAGGAGATATGAAAAAGACAGGTGTTCGTTCTAATGTGTGTGACCGTTGAAGTACACCCATGCTAATAGGGCAGGCATAATGCCATGCCAAAAAGTCCGAAAAATTAATAGAGGCTGTAGAATGTTCAAGATAGACGCAACACAATTTCTGGTACTCAGCTTGCTTGCTAGTGCTACTGTGCCGCCCACTATGTGTTGAATCAATGTTGTGTTCTTGATTTGCGGGGAGTTTGGATTACAACAATTCTGTTTCTTTCTTTATAGTTACTCCTTCCCAAAAACCAACAAGGAAGGAGTTGGCAGTCCGGGCCCGGCAGCGGAAACTGCAGGCAATTGTAGAGGCCTACCGCCGGCTGGTGGATCAGGCCGAGGAGGAGGAGGAGGAGGCGGCGGCAGCAGCTGCTGCCTCTTCCAATGCCCCGGGCCCCAAGCCTGCAGGACTACGTCGCCGTGGTCAGGCAGCCGCCCGCCGCCGCATTGTTACATCTTCGGCGGCCCCCCCACAACAACAACAACATGCATGCAAGTGTAGGTGCCGTGATTTCAAAGCAAAGATTCTCCGCCGGGTAGCGAAGTTGGAGGAGGAGCGGAAGAAGCTGGAGGACGGTCTAGAGGAGCGTGTGAAGATACTGGTGGACAAACACCTGAAAGCCCGCCGGCTTTGAAATGGACCCTGTTTTTTGCCCCTTTTTTAATCCTTTTGTTGGTGGGTGGGATGTGGGAGTTGGGGTGTACATTTGGGTTGAAATTTGGTTGGGGTTAGGGGAGGGTAGGGACAGCTCTGGGTCAGGGGGTTACATTTGTTATATATTTTATTTTTCTATTATCATTATGAAAATATAAAAATAAAACAAAGATATTTTCACAAGAAAACATTTGAAGTTCATTTGTGTTTGTTGGGGGGGTGGAGGGGGGACTGTTTCACCAAATAATGTACGTTGTGCAACATGAACATGAACTACGAACGATAAATTAAGTACTGAGTGCACCTGTAGTAGTAGGGTCACAAGTGCATAAATAATTTATATTATTAAATAACATGGGAAAATTGCCCATCACGTGAGTCTGAAGTTACTACTAGTATACTTTAATTCCATGCACATTTGCTCAGAGTCGGCTAAACAATCCTATGCAATGCATTGCATCATTCCTTTAATATACCTGTCCTAGTTGTCAGGGAAGAGGAGCTCGTCCTCAAACTCTGTGCGTTCAGACAGAAGTAGGTCATGTAACCCAGTAGTGAGGACGTCTTCTTCACACTCGCTTTCTTCATCCGGCGGTGATTCACGTACTTGATAGTCTGGTGGTATGAAGCGTTGATTCATTTTATCATTGTCAGCCGCTCCACGCTTTTGGGGGAGAGACTAGTCCTTTTCGATGTGACAATGGCACCAGCAGCACTGAAAACCCGCTCAGAGGAGACACTGGCTACAGGACAAGCCAGATACTTTATCGCCAGCCTGCTCAGCACTGGCCACTGTCTCCTTCTTTCATACCAATAGACCAATGGGCTTTGCTCCATGAACACCTCTGTTGTGTCATCCAGATAGGCCTGAACCATCCGCTCAATGTTCATTGGTGCTCGGCTTTGCTGGTCCTCTTTTCCCTTTGCAACAGCAACGGACTTACCCATCCCTTTCTGTAGAAAAAAAGCAGTTATGCTTTTGGTTGGGTCTGCTGAATCAGATCGTGTAGGTGCTGCTTTTGGTACTGTTGGTGCCTGCTGGAAAGCAGACGCACTGCTCTCACGCTGTGAAGAACTTGCGTCAGGAGTACTTGGACTGGCCTGGCTGGCAGTGGCAGGCCTTTAAGTAACAGCCGTTCAGTTTCTAACTCATTAGCTTCCGCAGCTATGGAAGTTTTGTACTTGTCAACATCCTCATCTGAAAATGGAATTACTTTGTTACTGCTGACAAATAATTTGTACCGTGGATCCAAGATTGTTGCAGTTATGTAATGTTCACCTGACACAATATTGTTGAGCCTTACATTTTCACACAAGCGGTTGACTAAGCCCTTGGCTAAGGTATATGCATCAACTTTTTGTTCGTCACCTTCGTATGTTTCACAGACCTCCTTCACCTGTTGCTCAAGCATGTACAACAATGGGATGGCTTGGCCCATAGTACAGTCCTCCCTGCTAACTGCACGTGTGAAGACCTCAAAGGGTTGTAGCATCTCTGTGATGCATTTAATGAGGTCCCACTGCCACATCTCAATGGTCAGGGCTTTAAGATTAACAGTAGGATCCCCTAATCTTCTTGACATGACATAAGCATTCAGTGGGATGTACTGCTCAAAGAGACGCTCAAGCATGAAATAAGTTGAGTTCCAACGTGTTGGGACCTCCTGGATCAGTGCTTTGACTGGCAACCTATGCTCTTGCTGAATGACCCGTAGCAGCTTCCGTCCTTTGAAAGAATGGTTAAAGTGCGTGCATATTCTTCTGCAGATGGCCATTATGTTGCTGACTTTGGCTTCATTTTTCAGAAAGTCTTGCACGACTAAGTTTATGCAGTGTGCCAAACAGGGTACCCTGAAATAATGTCCTTCTCTCATTGCCTTCACTACATTACTGCCATTGTCGGTGGAAACAAAACCAATCTTAAGGCCTCTTGGTTTCAGCCATTCAAAGACCTTGTCGTTAAAGTCAGACAAAATGTTTTCAGCAGTATGACTTTTGTCCATACCAAACATGGCTATAGTTGCATGTCTGCGCGTATCATTAAAAATTCCAGCAACGTCACGGAGGCCTGAAGTTAACTTGTCTTTAACACCTGCAAAAGAGATCCAGTGTGCGGTGATGCACATGAAATCTGTAGCATCGCAACTGCTCCACATGTCTGTTGTCAGGTGGATACAATGGACAACACTCTGTTGTAAGGCTTTCCCAATCAATTCCAGCACATCGTGGTGTAGTGCTGGAACAGCCACTCGGGCAAAATAGTAGCGACTGGGAACGTTCCATTTTGGGCAGAGGGTTGCCACTAATTCCAGAAATCCAACAGCCTCAACAAATGAAAATGGGAGAAGGTCCAGTGCTAACATTTTCGCAAGTTTGGCATTGTATAAACGTGCTACTGGGTGGTTCCGCTCGTACTTTCCCTCCTGCCTTAACATGCTAGGAATGGTAAGCTGCTTTGCATGTCTTTGAGTTGTGCTAGACGGACCACCTTGCATCGCAGACTTTGCACTCCTTGGTGTTTCCAGCTGACTCTGGTGCCACTGAGAAGTTGCAGATGCGGAGGATGTGGACTTTACCACTCCAGTGCTGGCGACAGGGGTCGATTGTGTACCACTCCTAGATAGAAGGTCATCGTCTCCCTCTTCTTCTACCTCCTGGTCAACCATGAGTGGACCTTGTACCACTGTATCCCCACCAACACGAGTGCTAAAAAATTTTAAGCTTGCAAGGTGGTTCTCCCACCTGATCACGTGTGTTTTTTTCAAATGGGTCGTTTGGCCTCCAGTCCCATAGTTTGTACCAAGCTTACCACGACTAACATTGGCATGACAAATGGTGCATACAGCAATGTTCTCCTGAACTGGGTGAACCGTAAAGAAGTCCCACACTGGGGAGGTAAACTTTTGTCTCCTGCCATAGGAAGAGGAGGACCCACTGCCAATGCCGGATGGACTGGAGGATTGTGGAATTTCACTATGGGACAGCTCAGTCCTAGTACTGCCACTACCTCCTTCTGTTGAAGTGGCGCTTCTGCTGGATGTCGGATGCTGCCGGGCCTTCGCTGTTGAAAAAATTGGAGCTGGTGTTACTGTGGGTGTTGAGTGTGTAGGAGTTATGCGTGGTACCTGCTCATCAGTCATTGCAGCATTTCTGGATAGGGTGAAAATGTTTGTCTCTACATCCTCTGCACCAGGAATAACGCTTGTGATGATGACAGTGTCAGACCCGTCTTTATCACCAGCAGTATCCTGCTCACCTACATCGACCTCCATAAGTTCAAGCCTGCCTGGAAACTTCCTTTTTCCTAGCATGGTCTTCTTGGGATGTCTCTCCTTTGAATGCGCAGATAGTTGTGGCTGCCAATCCGTATCAAGGTCATCGGAAGGGATGCTTTGCGAAGAACTCGATGCACTAACCCTCCTTTCCCTTGGTGAATTCAAAGGAAATAGATCACCTACAGAAGTGGCTTCCTCTTCTTCTTGCTCGGAAGGAGGCTCTACTTCCTGAACTGCCCCGACTTCGGGAGGAACAACTACTACTATTTGGTGCGGAGATGGTGGTTGTTGTTCTTGAGGAAGTACTATTGCGGCCTGGGGTTTTTCAACAACAACTGTTGCGGGCGGTGGTTGTGGTTGTTCAACAACTGTTGCGGGAAGTGGTTGTGGTTGTGGGTGAACAACTCCTATTGCGGGCGGTGGTTGTGGTTGTTGAACATCTACTGCTGGCGGTGGTTGTTGAGCACTTCCATCTTGCGTGGATTGTGTACTACTTTGAGACAGCGAAAAGTTTAGTTCTGGCTCAGTATCACTGCTCGCAAGCAGAAGGCTGGCTACCTCTTCGACCCTCATCATGTGCTTGGCCCTGGGATGCTGGCTTGCCCCCACTAATGCAGATGTGCTGGTCCCAGCTTGCACCCCAGACCCCGCTGCTGCAGGCGTACCTTTTGGGGTGCCAAAAAAGGTTTTGGGGTCCATACCAGACTTAAGTGACACTTCCTTCTGCTGTTCCTTCTTCGCAGCAACTTTCTTTGTGGTGGAGGACCTGGTAGCTTTCTTAGGGCCCATCTTCTTCTGATGTCAGTCAGCTCACAGCAGCACAAATTGCAGAGATGTCTGGTCAGATGAGTCACACACCACACGTGGCGTACAACTGAAGGACGTCCGTCTGGCAGTAGAACGAGCGATGGATGAAAAAACAACCAGCACCTCCTCAGTCTTTTTTGTGCACCTACAAGTAAAGAAGGCAGAACAACATCAGTCAAACAAGCAGTAAGGCAACATGAACAATTGAAAGACACACAGGTCAATGTATAAAAGACAAAACAGAAGACTAATAATACCAGTCCAGCAGCACCACAGCTCAAAGGCCACATGAAGTCCAGAAAGAACCAATAAAGTCAAGCAGGCCTATAGATACCAATATGGACAGAAAAACGAGGATGCCTGCTGCACATGACAGGTTAATGTGCAAGGAATAAATAGCCCATGGCTAAGACAGAGGTTGTAAACATAACACCGCAAAAACACATACAAAGAAACCCCTGCCCAGGCTCCCAAAACAACAACCAAATGACAAATTCTGTTTTTTTGGGTGCACAAGAAAGACCTGCAACATTTTTGAGAAACTTTTATGCAACTCGGGACATATTGTCCGCGAGAATGCTAAATCGGCATGTTCGGCAGCGCGAACGGAATAAAAAGTCGTGTTCGCGTTCCCGAGCAAGTACATTGAGTGCGCGAACAAGACAAAAAATGTAAGTTCACGTGCTCACACTGTGCGAAGTTACCAAAACTACCCAAGCTGTATTCCTAGGGTTACCTAATGGCAGAAATTGACAGAGTATTTAAAGTTTAAACACACCCAAAACCAGAAATACCCCACACATAAAAATAAGATTTTCTATATCAATCCAAGACATCCATGATTTTCACATTAAGGGTACACCACAAAAACAGTTGATTAACTTTCATGACCCTACTATGAGTAGTACCTATGGCCTACTGCCAGAGTAGGCCACAAGGTTGGAGGCCTATGCCTATGGCAAAAGCACAAAGGAAGGACACACAAAATGGCCGCCGACATAGGGCCTGGCCACCAACAACAACATGGCAAAATCACAAAGGATGTATACACAAAATGGCCTCCACCACATGGCCTGGCCACCAACAACAACATGGCAAAATAAATCACAAAGGAAGCATACACAAAAAGATCACCACCATAGGGCCTGGCCACCAACAACAACATGGACAACTTTACAAAATGGCCTCCACCACATGGCCTGGCCACCAACAACAACATGGCAAAATAAATCACAAAGGAAGCATACACAAAATGGCCGCCACCACATGGCCTGGCCACCAACAACAACATGGCAAAATCACAAAGGATGTATACACAAAATGGCCTCCACCACATGGCCTGGCCACCAACAACAACATGGCAAAATAAATCACAAAGGAAGCATACACAAAAAGATCACCACCATAGGGCCTGGCAACCAACAACAACATGGACAACTTTACAAAATGGCCTCCACCACATGGCCTGGCCACCAACAACAACATGGCAAAATAAATCACAAAGGAAGCATACACAAAATGGCCGCCACCACATGGCCTGGCCACCAACAACAACATGGCAAAATCACAAAGGATGTATACACAAAATGGCCTCCACCACATGGCCTGGCCACCAACAACAACATGGCAAAATAAATCACAAAGGAAGCATACACAAAAAGATCACCACCATAGGGCCTGGCCACCAACAACAACATGGACAACTTTACAAAATGGCCTCCACCACATGGCCTGGCCACCAACAACAACATGGCAAAATAAATCACAAAGGAAGCATACACAAAATGGCCGCCACCACATGGCCTGGCCACCAACAACAACATGACAAGAAAGAGAAGACAGACAATAATGCCTATGGCAAAGGGACAATGCTTTGCTTCAGAAAATGGACACACCACACCACCGCCCAAATTGGTCACCCCACCCCAAAAAAAAAAAAAAAATTACATAGAGGACAGAAAATGGAAGTGGTCCATGCTCCAAAAAGAGAAAACTACTACCAAAATGACAACATAACATAAATGAGGACTTTTTAGGTGCACAAGAAAGACCTGCAACATTTTTGAGAAACTTTTATGCAACTCGGGACATATTGTCCGCGAGAATGCTAAATCGGCATGTTCGGCAGCGCGAACGGAATAAAAAGTCGTGTTCGTGTTCCCGAGCAAGTACATTGAGTGCGCGAACAAGACAAAAAATGTAAGTTCACGTGCTCACACTGTGCGAAGTTACCAAAACTACCCAAGCTGTATTCCTAGGGTTACCTAATGGCAGAAATTGACAGAGTATTTAAAGTTTAAACACACCCAAAACCAGAAATACCCCACACATAAAAATAAGATTTTCTATATCAATCCAAGCCATCCATGATTTTCACATTAAGGGTACACCACAAAAACAGTTGATTAACTTTCATGACCCTATGAGTAGTACCTATGGCCTACTGCCAGAGTAGGCCACAAGGTTGGAGGCCTATGGCAAGAGCAAAGTGGCTGGAAACATTAAATGGCCGCCAACACATGGCCAGGCCAACCACAGAAAGTTAATACAATGAACTCATGCATGCCTACACACTAACTACATGGGGTACTAGGGTCAGATATTGGCTTAAAAATTAGAAACATTTTAAATTCCACAAAATGCAATGTTAGAAAAAAATTACAATTTGGGACCTCATGAAAGTACAGGCCTCCATCAATAATTTCATTCCAGGATTGAATACTGTAGTTAAAAAAAAATCAAATCAAACAAGCACAAGTCTACATCACTCATACATTACACAAACTTACTTGAAAAAGAGAATTCCAATTCAAAAAGTCCTCATTAAATCCAAGGTAAATCAGTAATGCAGCCAACACAGACAGAAAGTGATCCTTCCAGCTCAAAATCCAAAGGAAAGTGAGCACCACATGGACAAAGCACTGGGAGGAGCCTGGTGGACAGGAACAGGAAGTTGTAAACTCAAGAGCCCTTCCTCCTTACTCTGCAAAACAAGAGTAGAAACAAAAAGAGGGGTCCTTCCCCCCTAAAAATAAAGCCAAAGGTACAACTTTAAGGTTTTTTGCTTTTTTTTCCTAACCAAAATGGTAATTTATTATGGTTTTAACATGCTCGCGAGTTATTCTGTGCAAGAATGCAGTTTCTGCGTGTTCGGCAACTCGATCTTACCAAAAAGCATCCTCGCGCATCCTTATGACGCTATCTCGCATCAAAATGACGTTATCGCGTTCGCACAGTCGCACGGGACTGTGCGAGAGTGTTTCCAAACATGGTGGCACAAGCGACCAGGAAAAAACGAACGCAGAACGAAGGTAAGCCATTGCCGCGCACGCGATAATGTTATTCAGCGCGCGAGAACTACGCTACGCACCGGATCGCGGAGTTATCGACAGCTACGCGTTCTCCGCGGAACGCGGAGCTGCCGAAACTCCGCAAGCTCCGCGAACGGAGCGTAGTTCTTCGCCCAGGGTTAATCCTGGGTGCCTGACTAACCCCTAGCTTAGGAATAGCGGGGTGTCAAAGGAGAAGGAGACTGCCGTGCTGCAGAGCGCAGTCCTCTGCCCAGTAGAAAGACTGGCGAGATATTTTTACTGAACAAGTGCTGACCAGGATTAGGGCTAACCTTGTGCCCCCCCCCCCCTTGTTCAGTCATCCACTGAATCCCACCCCCGGTTGCTGTGCCCGACCCTCAGCTACCAAAAATCCCACAGAGAGTCATCCATTACCTGTGGTGGACAGTTTCTGGCTGTAGAGAGGAGTCCACCGTGGAAGGGGCAGAAGCGGGGTGAAGCGGAGCCTGTCTATTCCCCAAGCCAGCGCCTGATGAGCTGTGCTGGATTAGTGGCTGAGCGCTGACTTAGGAGAGCGGAGAATGAGAGAAGTTGGGCTGTTCCGCCCCTGTATTGGCGCATGGTGTGCGACGCTAAACTGAAGCAGTAGAGAGACGCTGTGAGGCCGACGAGCGGTAGTGTCTCTGGGCCGCTTCTGAGTGAGGAAGAGGGAGCGGCGTCTCTCCGCGGTGGCTGCGCAGTGAAGACGGACCTGAGGAAGTGCCCGGAGGCTCACGTGAGAGGCGGCGCCAGCGTGAGTGAGCCGCGCATGTCTGGGGAAGTAGTGTGCTAGTCCGTCCGACGCTGAGGAGGAGCGCCCGGAATCCCACAATAACTTGTGAGCTTCTTCCCTGTTTCTCTCCCCTGCTCGAGCGCCACACGGTAGCTGGCGTGAGCGGGAGGGGAGATCTGCGGTAACTGCCTTTACCCGTTCGAGCGTTACATAAGGAGCTGGCTCGAGCGGGGTGGGAGCGGAGGGGCCTGAGGGGCTGAGAAGCTTTTGCCAACGCTGGACACCCTTGGCCTTCCGGGTAATTTTCCCCCCACCCTCTGGTGCTGCAAGGCTTTGCCCATAAGTAAGGAGGTGATCTGAAGTGGGAAGGTGGCGCTAGAGCCTGTAAACAAATCCCATAGACATGGATTATTGTTGTTTTTCTCCTCAAATGAGATGCATGAGGTGGGGAGGAGCTGAATGAACCAATCTGAAAAGGGAATGTTGAAGGTATCTGTCGTTTGGGGAAGAATATAAGACCCCCATAAGAGTTGTTGAGGTTAACAAAGAACTCGAGTATTTCCCTCACCTCTCATTGGGTGTGCACTCACTTTGTGAATAAAGGTGCAGATAAGGGAGGTAGAGGTTAAAGCACTGAAGAGAAGTCAAAGTCAGTAAAGTTGAATCTGATGTAATGAAATGTACTATCGATATTGATTATTGATTCCAGTTAACAAATCTGAGAGTGTTATTACTGATTTAATAACAGATGTACTGTAATGTTGAAAATAGGTGGTAAATTGCTTTGCAGTTTAAAAGAAGTACTTGCTAATTCCAAGACAACCTGAAATGTATTAAGTGGTGTATTCTGAAAACAAAAGAGCCAAGATATATATTATTTTTATAAAGCAGTACTTATTTTCCTATACTTTGGTGTAGTGTTGTTTTTGTGTGCTATTGCGTGGATTTACTCTTGGGTGGTCTGCAACCTTCACACTGTGCCTCTAGAAATTGCATGTCTTACCCCTAGGCCAGGCTACCCTAGGTGACCTGGCATCTCAGGTTCTAACATTTGGTGCCTAGCGGTGGGATACTGACTTGGTTGCAGCTACTCATTAGTAATTCAACGCAATACACTGACCTACACCAGGAGTTTTCTCCTTGCGGCCCTCCTAATTTGAATTTTGTTTTTTCTAAATTTATTTCTGGTGGTGGGTGGAGGTTAACCTCAGGTCACTTCTTGGTTCTCTCCTGTGTATTGATTTTATTCCATAGTGAAAGATGGAATTGAATTTTAAAGAGCTAGAAGCCAATACTGTGGCCCAACTCAGAGATTGGTGTCAGCATCAAGGGGTATTTGTTAATAAAGGTGCCAAGAAAGGCGAGTTGCTGACAAGCATAAGGGCATGGGTGGAAGCTCATGTAAAGGAGGAATCAGAAACTGAAGAGGGTGACGGGGACACTGTCCTTGAGGCTGCATTGTTGAACCAAGCTGGAAGGGGGAATCTGCTGACAGGTCCCAGGATACCTTCGAGGGCGGGCAGCAGCGTCTCAGACAGGGGTTTAACTGACGCCGAGCTAGAAGATAGGAGGGAGGAGAGGAGAACAAGGTTGGAATTAGCAAGGATGGATATGGAAAGGGAGGAAAGGAGGTTAGCTCATGAGCGAACCATCAAAGAGATGGACCTACAAGCCTTATTAAGAAGGTCTCCCAATCCTGATAATGGTGGCAGCGAAAATAAAGTGAACACCAGGGAATCCAGACCCTATTTACCCAAAGATGTCATCGCTAGTTACACCCCAGGTGATGACATTGCCAAATGGTTGGCCGCCTACAAAGTTTCTTTAAGGGCTCACGGGATCTTAGAAACTCACTGGGGAGGTGGGCTGTATAAATACATGCCACCTGCTGGCAGAGACACCTTGTTGGCTCTGGAGCAGGATGAGCAAACCCACTACCCTACCATGAAGGTGGCACTGGTGAAGAAGTTTGGACTTACCCCTGAAAGGTACAGACAGAAATTCAGGGGAAGTCACAAACTGAGTACCCAGAATTGGGTAGACCTTTTAGACTACGCCAAGAAAGCTTTGGAGGGTTGGGTCAAGGGCAGCGAGGTGAAAGATTATGAGGGGCTGTACAATCTATTTTTGAAAGAACACCTCCTCGAGAAATGTTTTCCCGAGTTGCGCCAACACCTGGTGGACAGCAAGCTGACCGATCCCCGGAAGCTTGCAGAGGAGGCGGACACTTGGGCAAGTACCCGGGTGTCCTCAAAGGGGACTGGAGGGGATTCTCAAAAAGCCGGACAGGGCGCCCCCCAGAAGAAGGAGGGAGGAGATAAAAAGAAGGAGTTCTCCAAAGGTCCCCAAAATAATTTCCAAGGTAAGGGAGCAGGTTTCACCCCTAGGGCAAACCCGCCCAGAAACCCTAATCCTGGCCAAAGCCAGCAGCCAAGGGTTCTCCACTGTTTTGAATGTGGTGGTGTTGGACATTATAAGGGAGATGTCAGATGCCCAAAGAGACCACCCCCTCCCACCGGAGGAAAGTCACCGGGAGTAGCTAGTGTAGCGCTCGGGGAGGAGTTGCCCTTAGATAAGGGGGGTGAGTGGGCGGGTGTCACCTTAGTGTCCCTGGGAGAGAGGGAGATGGTTCCAAAGATCCAGGTGCCCCCAAATACTACAAAGTATGGGCAATGGGTTACCATCAATGGCCAAAGAGGGGAGGCTCTGAGAGATACAGGAGCCAGTATGACTATGGTGAGAAGTCAACTGGTGTCTCCAGAGCAGGTTGTTCCTAATGTACTCCACCCCGCCGCGATGGCTGACGGCAGAATGGGCCACTATCCAGTGGCTGAGGTTCCCTTTGAGTGGGAAGGGGTTGCAGGTTCACTTCGAGTTGCCGTAAGCCCTGCCGTGCCAGTTGATTGTCTGTTGGGGAATGACATGGAGCACAACACTTGGAGAGAGGTGGAATACCGGACGCATTCTGCGATGCTGGGTACACCTGACTGGGCCTGTGTAAGCACACGGTCTGCGACTGCCCGGAGAGGGAGTTCGCCTGGGTTGGAGCCTGGAACAATGGCCCAACCCGCTGCCAAAAAGGGACAGACTCGGAGACAGGGACAGCCTGCTTCGGCTTCCATGCCCCATGTGACAGATCGGCCACCTGCGGTGGTAGGCCAGGAGTCCATGGAGGGGGGAGTAGACTCTCTGGAGGATTTACCCATCCCTGCTGAATGGCATGTGGAGGGAGGTCCTACCAGAGAGGAATTCTGTAAGGGGCAGAGGGAGTGCCCTACCCTTGAGGGACTGAGGCGTCAGGCTGAAGCCCAGGCAGCAGGTGATGCTACGGGACACCACCATATTTACTGGGAGGATGGCCTCCTCTACAGTGAACCCAAGGTACCTCTACCTGGCTCATCAAGGGCCTTGGTGGTCCCGCAGCAATACCGAGCCTTTCTGCTGGAATTGGCTCATGCAATACCACTGGCAGGACACTTAGGCCAGGACAAGACCTTTGCACGGCTTGTCCTCCACTTTTACTGGCCTCAGATGAAAGTGGCGTCCAACACCTACTGTAGGACATGTGTATCCTGCCAGGCTAGTGGGAAAACAGGGGTAAAGCTAAAGGCTCCCCTGGAACCACTTCCAGTCGTTAGTACCCCCTTTGAAAGGGTGGGCATCGACATTGTAGGGCCATTGGATCCACCAACAACAGCTGGTCACAGGTTTATCCTGGTTCTGGTGGATCATGCCACACGGTACCCAGAGGCCATCCCTCTGAGGACTGTTACTGCACCTGTGGTGGCTAGGGCCCTGATGGGAATCTTTACCCGTGTAGGATTTCCCAAGGAGGTTGTGTCCGACAGGGGGACCAACTTCCTGTCAGCTTACATGCGGACAATGTGGAAGGAGTGTGGGGTGACCTACCGGTTCACCACTCCTTATCACCCCCAGTCCAATGGACTGGTTGAGAGGTTTAATAAGACCCTGAAGGGCATGATAAGAAGTCTGCCGGAGAGCTTACGGAGGAAGTGGGACGTCCTCCTACCTTGCTTGCTGTTCTCTTACAGAGAGGTGCCGCAGAAGGGGGTGGGCTTCAGCCCTTTTGAATTGTTGTATGGGCACCCTGTGCGTGGGCCTCTCAGCCTGGTGAAGGATGGATGGGAGAAGTCTCCCAGAAAACCTCCTCAGGATGTGGTGAGCTACATGTTGGCCTTCAGAAGCCAGATGGCCAAGTTGTGGAAGCAAGCTTCTGACAACTTGGAGGCCAGTCAGGCAGTCATGAAGGAATGGTACGACCAAAATGCTCACCCGGTGGAGTTGGAGCCTGGCCAGAAAGTATGGGTGATGGAACCTGGAGAGCTAAGTGCCCTTCAAGATCGGTGGACAGGCCCATTTGAGGTGTTGGAGAAGAAGGGTAAGGCCACTTACTTGGTGGATCTTAAGACCCCGCGGCAGCCCCTACGGGTGCTGCATGCCAATCGCCTCAAACCCCACCATGAGAGGCCAGAGGTCATCCTGATGTTGGTGACTGATGGTGCTGAGGAAGCAGAAAGCGAGCCTCTCCCAGATCTCTTTTCATGCCAAGAGAAGGATGGGTCGGTGGAGGGAGTGATTCTCTCCCCATCCCTAACTCCTGAGCAACGAGAGGATTGCCGCCAGGTATTGGGGCAGTACTCTTCGCTGTTCTCCCTTGTCCC
This sequence comes from Lissotriton helveticus, assembly GCF_964261635.1. NCBI lineage: Eukaryota > Metazoa > Chordata > Amphibia > Caudata > Salamandridae > Lissotriton > Lissotriton helveticus. The sequence goes on along the minus strand of NC_136061.1, from coordinate 1,082,424,814 downwards.
GGGAAGAACCCACCTGTGTACCCATGATGTGGACACAGGAGACAGCCCCCCAGTGAAGTCCAAGACCTACAGGCTGTCGGACAAGGTGAAGGCTAGCATCCATGGCGAAGTTGCCAAGATGTTAGAGCTAGGAGTGATAGAACCTTCCAGCAGCCCTTGGTCCAGTCCGGTGGTGCTAGTCCCAAAAGCCGCCCCACCGGGCACCACACCAGAACTGAGGTTCTGCGTGGATTACCGAGGACTGAACTCAGTTACAAAGACTGATGCTCATCCAATCCCTAGGGCGGATGAGTTAATTGACCGGCTAGGAGCTGCCCAATACCTAAGTACCTTTTACCTCACTTCAGGGTACTGGCAGATCTCCTTGACAGATGGAGCAAAGGAAAGGTCAGCCTTCTCCACGCCTGAGGGACACTTCCAGTTCTGTGTGATGCCCTTTGGGCTCAAGAACGCCCCTGCCACATTTCAGCGACTGGTGAATCAGGTCCTCTCTGGAATGGAGAGTTTCTCTGCTGCTTACCTGGATGACATTGCTGTCTTCAGTAGCAGTTGGGAGGACCATTTGCAACATTTGCAAGCAGTTCTCCAGGCTCTGAAACAAGCTGGATTGACCATCAAAGCCAGCAAATGCCAGATTGGGCAGGGGTCGGTTGTGTACCTTGGACACTTGGTGGGTAGGGGGTCAGTGCAGCCCCTGCAGGCGAAGATTGAGGCAATCATGGCCTGGGAACCCCCAAGACACAGACTGAGTTCCGAGCTTTCCTGGGCCTCACAGGTTACTACCGTCGCTTTGTGAAGGGGTATGGCACTATTGTAGCGCCCCTCACAGACCTCACCTCCAGGAAACAACCTCGACGGGTAGTTTGGACAAAGGCTTGTCAGCAAGCCTTTGAAAAGTTGAAGCAGGCAATGTGTGAAGCACCGGTCCTGAAGGCTCCCGATTTCTCCAAGGAGTTCATTGTCCAAACAGATGCATCCGAACATGGCATTGGGGCAGTGTTATCGCAACGAAATGAAGAGGGCCTGGATCAGCCTGTAGTCTTCTTATCCAGGAGACTGCTTCCCCGGGAACAGAAGTGGAGTGCAATTGAGAGGGAAGCTTTTGCGGTGGTGTGGGCTCTGAAGAAGCTGCGGCCATACCTCTTTGGCTCGCACTTCCTGGTTCAGACTGACCACCGCCCCCTTCGTTGGCTGATGCAAATGAAGGGGGAAAATCCCAAGCTGTTGAGGTGGTCCATCTCCCTACAGGGAATGGACTTCCGGGTGGAACATCGGCCTGGAGTGGACCACGCCAATGCAGACGGTCTCTCCAGGTATTTCCGCCTTAGTGATGAGGACTCCCAAGGGGTTGGGTAGTTCTCCCCACTTTCAGCTGGGGGGGACGCGTGTTAGACCTGTCTGGATTTTTTTGCGTAGTCCCTCCTCATTATTATTTATTTTGTCCCCTTTTTGCCCCTCATCCCCTTACTAATTTTTGTGTCTACTACTTTTTTAGGTGTTGGTCAAGGGGATAGGTGTTCTTTTTCCCCCCATAATCTTTTACCTCAGGCCCAGAGGCCTGTTCTGACAGGGGAAAGTTGGAACCACAAAATGGTGGCTACCAACTGCCCTAACTGCCAAGTCCAGAACTTACCCATAGACCAGCATAGGGCATTCCAGAACCTTCTGGTCCATTCTGGACCACTGAAGGGCAGCCTATAAAAGGCGGAATGCGGGGCAGCCATTTTGTCTACCTGTGAGAGTCAGCTGGAGGACAGGCTATCCTGGCAGGTGGGAGGAGATTAGTGTAAGGGTTAAACTCTTGGACTGAGAAGCAGCCTAATAATACCACTTCTCTATCCCTCCTGTGGGTTTCTTGTCTTGTCCCCGCTGTCGAAGATAAGGGAGATCCTGGGCGCCTGACTAACCCCTAGCTTAGGAATAGCGGGGTGTCAAAGGAGAAGGAGACTGCCGTGCTGCAGAGCGCAGTCCTCTGCCCAGTAGAAAGACTGGCGAGAGATTTTTACTGAACAAGTGCTGACCAGGATTAGGGCTAACCTTGTGCCCCCCCCCCCTGTTCAGTCATCCACTGAATCCTACCCCCGGTTGCTGTGCCCGACCCCCAGCTACCAAAAATCCCACAGAGAGTCATCCATTACCTGTGGTGGACAGTTTCTGGCTGTGGAGAGGAGTCCACCGTGGAAGGGGCAGAAGCGGGGTGAAGCGGAGCCTGTCTATTCCCCAAGCCAGCGCCTGATGAGCTGTGCTGGATTAGTGGCTGAGCGCTGACTTAGGAGAGCGGAGAATTAGAGAAGTTGGGCTGTTCCGCCCCTGTATTGGCGCATGGTGTGCGACGCTAAACTGAAGCAGTAGAGAGACGCTGTGAGGCCGACGAGCGGTAGTGTCTCTGGGCCGCTTCTGAGTGAGGAAGAGGGAGCGGCGTCTCTCCGCGGTGGCTGCGCAGTGAAGACGGACCTGAGGAAGTGCCCGGAGGCTCACGTGAGAGGCGGCGCCAGCGTGAGTGAGCCGCGCATGTCTGGGGAAGTAGTGTGCTAGTCCGTCCGACGCTGAGGAGGAGCGCCCGGAATCCCACAATAACTTGTGAGCTTCTTCCCTGTTTCTCTCCCCTGCTCGAGCGCCACACGGTAGCTGGCGTGAGCGGGAGGGGAGATCTGCGGTAACTGCCTTTACCCGTTCGAGCGTTACATAAGGAGCTGGCTCGAGCGGGGTGGGAGCGGAGGGGCCTGAGGGGCTGAGAAGCTTTTGCCAACGCTGGACACCCTTGGCCTTCCGGGTAATTTTCCCCCCACCCTCTGGTGCTGCAAGGCTTTGCCCACAAGTTAGGAGGTGATCTGAAGTGGGAAGGTGGCGCTAGAGCCTGTAAACAAATCCCATAGACATGGATTATTGTTGTTTTTCTCCTCAAATGAGATGCATGAGGTGGGGAGGAGCTGAATGAACCAATCTGAAAAGGGAATGTTGAAGGTATCTGTCGTTTGGGGAAGAATATAAGACCCCCATAAGAGTTGTTGAGGTTAACAAAGAACTCGAGTATTTCCCTCACCTCTCATTGGGTGTGCACTCACTTTGTGAATAAAGGTGCAGATAAGGGAGGTAGAGGTTAAAGCACTGAAGAGAAGTCAAAGTCAGTAAAGTTGAATCTGATGTAATGAAATGTACTATCGATATTGATTATTGATTCCAGTTAACAAATCTGAGAGTGTTATTACTGATTTAATAACAGATGTACTGTAATGTTGAAAATAGGTGGTAAATTGCTTTGCAGTTTAAAAGAAGTACTTGCTAATTCCAAGACAACCTGAAATGTATTAAGTGGTGTATTCTGAAAACAAAAGAGCCAAGATATATATTATTTTTATAAAGCAGTACTTATTTTCCTATACTTTGGTGTAGTGTTGTTTTTGTGTGCTATTGCGTGGATTTACTCTTGGGTGGTCTGCAACCTTCACACTGTGCCTCTAGAAATTGCATGTCTTACCCCTAGGCCAGGCTACCCTAGGTGACCTGGCATCTCAGGTTCTAACACCAGGCAAGGATTTATTTCCCTTTTTGTAAATGGGTATTATCTCCACCCCCCTCCAGGTATGCGGAATTGGTGCTCCTTGGGCTATGCATTGGCAAATAGAAGTATGTTAGTAGAAAATGGGGGCTTGTCTTACAAGAAAAGTCTGCGGGAATGGAATCTAGGCCCATCTGCCCTGCCAACAGTTAGGGCCCTGAGTGCACGACTGACGTCGTCCTCGTTAAAAACGATAGCAACGGGTAAATGGTGGATCAGGGATAGTAACCCATCATCAACTTCTTCCTCGGCATATTGAGTGGCAAAAAAAATAATCCACGCATTGGGGTCAACGTGGTTCTCCCGTGACTGTGCTACTCCTCCCCTGCCCCATTTAACCACATTCCAAAGAGTTTTTGCTATCGCTGACAGACTTTAGTTCCTGCCATCTTTCCTCATCTCAAGATTTTTTGGCGCAGTTAATCGCTTTCTTGTATGGTGACCTCGCAGTTCTTACCCAATCCCCACTCCCCGACTTAATTGCCTCACCAAGGTTTTTACATGCACTTCTGCACTCGTGGTTGTACCATTGGCATTTAGGCAGGGTATGCTTCATCCTGAACTTGCTCTGTTTTTGAAAGTGACAGCGTATCTTTGAAAATAATAAATTGTGCAGCTCTGTGAATTCTATGGCCGATTCCGGGGTAAAGTGGGGAGTCCCTATCAGTTTAGTTGTAAATTCGAGCCCACTGCTTATAGTGGTTAATGTTTATGGACATGTTAGGATTTTATGCGATTTAACATCATTTTTGACATCACAAATTACATCTCAAATTACATCATTGATGGGCGCGAGCTATAGTTACCTTAGGGCATGAGTTATAGTTACTTGATGGGACCCCATCCCCTTTGTAACTGGCTCTAAAAATATTTTTTAAGGGCATGCGGTGGTCCCAGGGACCACAACCTGCACTTAAAAAATTAAATCAAAACGTTTCATTTTTTTTTTTTAAATGCATCCCGTTTTCCTTTAAGGAAAACGGGCTGCATATAAAAAAACTGCTCTATTGACAAGCAGTCCCATTCCTTGGAGGTGGTACAAAAGGGGGTGGTGATGGACGGAGCATCTGAACCAATCAAACACTCACACCCAGTCAACAGATCTGGATTTAATCCATCACCGTTCTTTAGCCCACTCTGCCACCCCAGTTCAGACATGGCCATATGCAAATCAGTATGACCCTGTGCCTCATGGGAACAGTCCAGACCGAACTACCAAGCCATGCCTTCCCTGGACCGGAAAAAAGCTTCCGAGGACCGGTTTCTGGCATTTCAGCCATCTTCAGCCCTGCTTGCTTGAATCCAGTGGCAAAGTGAGCAAGGGACTCACGTCTGAGCATACCTCACCAACTTATGGCGAACAAAGTGGTACAAAAGGGGGTGGTGATAGATGGAGCATCTGAACCAATCAAACACTCACACCCAGTCAACAGATCTGGATTTAATCCATCACCGTTCTTTAGCCCACTCTGCCACCCCAGTTCAGACATGGCTATATGCAAAGCAGTCTGACCCTGTGCCTCATGGGAACAGTCCAGCCCGAACTGCCAAGCCATGCCTTCCCTGGACCGGAAACAAGCTTCCGAGGACCGGTTTCTGGCATTTCAGCCGTCTTCAGCCCGGCTTGCTTGAATCCAGTGGCAAAGTGAGCAAGGGACTCACGTCTGAGCATACCCCGCCAACTTATGGCGAACAAAGCGGTACAAGAAGGGGTGGTGATGGAGGGAGCATCTGAACCAATCAAACACTCACACCCAGTCAACAGATCTGGATTTAATCCATCACCGTTCTTTAGCCCACTCTGCCTCCCCAGTTCAGACATGGCCATTTGCAAATCAGTCTAACCCTGTGCCTCATGGGAACAGTCCAGCCCGAACTGCCAAGCCATGCCTTCCTTGGACCGGAAACAAGCTTCCGAGGACCGGTTTCTGGCATTTCAGCCGTCTTCAGCCCGGCTTGCTTGAATCCAGTGGCAAAGTGAGCAAGGGACTCACGTCTGAGCATAACCCGCCAACGTATGGCGAACAAAGTGGTACAAAAGGGGGTGGTGATGGACGGAGCATCTGAACCAATCAAACACTCACACCCAGTCAACAGATCTGGATTTAATCCATGACCGTTCTTTAGCCCACTCTGCCACCCCAGTTCATTCCTTGGAGCGTCAGCTATTCCCAATGGGGTCGCAAATTGTGAGTAGCGCATTATTATTCATGGGCCTCGAACTTTGCAACCCAATTGGGAATCGCAATCAGGGCCTCTGACACTGTTGTACATTCCAAATTGCGCTTCGCAATTGAGCGCAAATTGCGTGTGGCAATTTGGAATGGTCGTACATCAGGCCCGATATGTGTTCAAATGTAATACATGGAACATTCTAAGTGCATGTTGGCAGCAAGTATGGAACAGTAATCATTTGTCAAGTGCTGGTAAAGTGAGATTGAGGTGACTACAACGCCATGAGACCCAATAAATGGTACCCTACCAAAGATGCTTGACTTGGTAAGCTGAGATAGGAAAGCTACCACTACTACCATTATACCCTGTGACTGGAACTCTAACCTAATGCTAGACTCCTTTTGCCCCTTCTCACTTGTCTGCCATGTCACTACTGATCTTCACTTGTCACTCAGCTTACCATTTGCCAAGTGTTGGTAAAGTGAGATTGAAGTGACTACAACTACCAAGAGGCCCTGTGACTAGAACTCTAACCAGGATACTAGACTCCTTTTGCCCCTTCTTACTTGTCTGCCATATTAAAACTAATGTTCACTCATCATGAGCTGTGTAATGGACAGACAATAAATGCTCTACTCAGATTTTTGTCTGAATACTTTGCTTGATGGTGTTCTGGTCTCATCAACAGAAAATATTGACGGCATGAGTGACACCCTAACAACTGCGTACCCCTAATATATGTAAGCCATGAAGGAAACTCAGCTGATAAGCAGTTGCAGCCGACCCCTTGACTCTGCACTACTCACATGATGAACAATCCTAAATATGCAACCAAGCTGTGTGTTTCCCTGTATTATATACAACTATGATTTTAACCATGTGTACTATCCCACAGATTACTCAGCCCACATCAGACTTTGTAAAACAGTTGTGTCGGAGGTAGCTAAACCCCACAGAGCCCTTCAGAGTGCCACACAAAAGTATGCACACATATGAGATGGGCAGAAGATTCACTTTTATGCATTGAATTGGTGGACATGTGAGGTTCATGTGTGGTAAGTAGCCTCAGCCTGCATAGTACAAGGCCTGACAATGATTTATGGGCAGTCTGTGTCATGGCCCAGCTGGGCCAGAGTTACTGTGGCACAGAGTAATATCCCTGTAGACCTGCTGATTCATGTATGTTCCAAGAAATAGGTATCTGTACCACTAGTAGTCCTGATAGCTGTTACATGGATAATATAAGGAATGGTGACAGGGGTGACCCCTTGACCTGATAGTATTTTCCACTGACCCACAGTGTTACTCACACTATTCCAATAGTGTTGTTTCCACTGTACAGGCCTATTGCACATCTGAGACAAGAACAGTGTAGATAGTGGGTTACTTCAGAATAGATTTAGAAATGTGAATCCTCTACTTGGTTACAATATTTCCTATCACACAACACATGAAATGGAATGCTGATTGTCATCCCTGTTACAGTGCCACAAATGGCAAAAGGCGTGTCCTGTGATGGCATTACATACCACACAAACGTATTCTGATGCATGGTTACATCCCAATAAGAATTCCACATGTATACACATCCTCAGAAAGGCAGCTCACAGTAACACCTATACTAGTCCTTACATTGTGACTTTAGTCTTAGGGTGTTGTATATACTATGGTACTCACCCCTATGGGCTATATCTATCAATGCAATGGGCATAACAGGAAAGGTGTCTGGTCTAGGAGTGGGTGGAGTTCATGGCGTTTCACTCTGTGAAATTCCGTGGAGTAACCGAAAAACTCTGTGCAATTCCTCGGAGTTCCATGACAGGGTGTAGTATTTCTACCACATTTATTTGCGTTCTTTGTAATAAATTATTAAGGCCTGGGGCATGTTTTTTGCCAACCTAGAACCTCCATGAAAGTGAACATACGCAGCACACCTCAAAATTTCTGAGTGCCATTGTGACTGCCACTTACACAGCCAGCAAAGTGCCCTATGTGCAGGACAAGAGGGGTGATGGCTGTTCTTTTCACGGTGGTGTCTGAAGGCGGTAACAACAGCATGCATTCAAGAGGGAGATCACTCTGTCCCATTGCACAAGCTAGAGCCTGGAGCAGCAGAATTATTTCAACTAATTAAAAAAAGAAAGGAACCTCGCCTGTTTTTCACGATAATTTCAATTTATTCCGATACCTTTCGTTTTGACAATGTCCCATGGCTCCTTCTGTTAATTGCTGCCTGACTCTGCCGGTAGTCACCTGACATGACCTGGATGCAATAACTGAGAGCTGCAACAGCAAACAAAAGCAGCAGCGATGCGCAGGCTGAGTCAAGGAAGGGAAGCTGATGTCGGCAAAGCAGAGTAAACAAGCATCAGTCGGTAACGTAGATTTCACGCTGGGGCTTGGGTACGGTAAGTTTGTGAAATTGATCTGACAGCGGTCTTGGAGCAGATGCCTTCCTCTCTGAATCTCTCAGACAGTTATAAGTTGTATCTCCATTGAACAAAAATGCCTCCTTGCACTCTGGTATGGCTAACAAGCACTGTATGCAGGATGTGGACAATAAATAAACTATTTAGTTAATTTTGTTGCATTACACGTGGATATTACTTATTACTGTAGTCACATGAAGGAAGGGCAGGATCTGGGAGAAAGCGTGCCTGAAGTGTGGAATATTTAGGTCTAGCGAGTGACTGAAGGATTAATTAACATTTAATGGGGAAAAAAATGCAAAACACATTGCAAGGAAAAATACTCCTGGAAAAAGAGGGACTAAAAAGACCACAATAGCCACTGGGAATACAGACCTTCAGTGTATTGCCTAGGCTAACATTCTATCGTATTAGTATGTTTATTTATATAGCGTTTTGCATACCTTTGAGATGCCCAAAGCGCTTAATTTGTCTTTCAGTGGCCCCTTTTTTATATGGATCCTCATTTGCAGATCGAGTTGTTGCTGTCTCTTTATACTAATTGGACTGTTGTAAAACCTAAAAGGGGCAATGGAGTTGTAAGGAATACCCAGGGTGCTGGTGTCCATGTCCACCCAAGAAAGAAATAGCAGACTCATGCCAAGTTCTACACTTTGAGGCTGCCTGGATTAGCATCTCAAGCAACTGCAGCACACAAGGCTCAACTGAAATACGGTCTGTCGCTAGTCAGCAGCACTGTGTGACAGTGGTAAAAGGGAAAATGCCAACTGCTGCAAGCAATCTGTTACCGAATGCACCATCACAGCTGATGTTGAATACATTTGGATTAAATGGAGTCTCTCAGGTTTTGTAGTTGACATATTTAGATATTTGATTAATGCACATGGCAAATTAGCTGCAGACCCTCCCAGCTTCCTGTGCCGCACTCCTTTCCATAAAGTTCACTGACAGAGGAAAGTAGGGGTAACTAGTCACAATATCGAAATTTTTAATATCTATATACAATAATATCAAGTTTAGTATATCAACAATACTAAAATATCGATGAATATAGTTTTTTTTGTAAAATATCGAAGTATAAAATAGCGAATCAAAAATATTGTTATTAAAAAATATAATTGGTTACTGTTGTTAAAAATATCGAAAAACAAAATATAGAAAGTATAAAATATAATTTTTTTTAAATATCGCCTTAGTATTATCTTATATTAAACTATTGTTGTTTTTAATGTAATAATAGTTGTAGTATATTGTTAAAAAAATTAAATGTAATATACATTTTAGGAGCGGGATGTTGGGTTTTTTACGGAATAAGGGTGGGGAGTGTTTTAAAATAATTGTTAAAAAATATATAATTTTAAACATTTTTGAAAATTTAAAATATGAAATGTTGTTTCAGGAGCGGGATGTTCGGTTTTTGGATAAGGGTGGGGAGTGTTTTAAAATATAAAAAAAATATGATTTAAAATGTTATAATTTCAATTATGAAATGTTGTGTTGGGAATGGGATGTAGGGCTTTTTAGGGGATACGGGTGGGGAGTTTTTAAAAATAATTGTACATTTTTTTTATTTTAAATTTTAAATTATCAAATGTTTTTTTTTAACGTGATGTGCTTGTAGGAGCTAATGGTGGGGAAAGTTTTTTAAGAATTTTAAAAATAAAATTGTAAATTTAAAAATGAATTTTAAAAAATATATATATTATTTTGTATTAGGAATGTTGTGTTTTTAGGGGTTAATGGTGGGGAGTTTATTTTAAAAAAATTAAGTAATTATTTTTAATTTAAATAATAACAATTAAAATATAGTGTTATTTGCAATTGGATGTTGGGATTATAGTGGATGATGTTGGTGCAAAATAAAATTTCTATATACAATTTATAATTTAAATTGTTTTTAAAATATTTGTTATCAAAATATAAAACTTATATTTGCAAATTTGTGTTTATAGGGATGAGAGATGAAGAGTGCTTTAAAATATAATGTAATATTTGATTTAATTGTAAGTTTTTTAAATAAATCATCAAAAAGTAAAAAAATTATTCTAATTAATAATTAATAAGTGTACTTTTTATACTTTTACTGTATTTTTATTTTAAAATGTTAATCTTTTAAATGTAATAAGAATGTTATAACTATTGGTGAAAAATATATATTAAATGAGGATTAATGCATTATATTTAGTCTATGATTTTGATTTCAGTAATATATAACAATATTAATTTTTTGAAATGTATATAATGTAATGTTTAATGTCCAGCACTTTTCTTGAGTTAATATTAACTGGAGTGGAAATAGTAAATTATATAGGTTTACTGCCCTACACCTTCCCTGAGTTAATAGTAACTGGAGTGGGAATAGTAAATGATATTGGTTTAGTGTCCAGCATCTTCCCTGAATTATTACTAACTGGAGTGGGAATAGTAAATTACATTAAGCATGGGCGTAAAATCCGCTCCGCTCGCGGATTTTTCGGATTTTCGGCAAATTCGCAATCCGCGAACGCTCGCGAATTTGTCGAAAATCCGTGAATCCGCTCGCGGCGGATTTTTTGCTTGGTTGCGGCGCGCGGCGTGGTGCACGGCGTTCACTTTCCGTCATTTAGCGTTTGCCGAGTTATTTTTCTTTGCGAGTGACGCGCCATTTTAGATCTTGCTGCGTGTTCCCGCGGGAGTTTGGCGCCCGCGAATACGTAATCGCGGCTTGCCACCTTGCACAGCACACCTCGCGAGAGTTCGCAATTGCGAACACGTAGTTGCGGCGGAAAGGAACAATCTCGCACTTGCGAAATAGAGATTTTGCAATTTCGCACAAGAAAATCACCAGCAAACAGGATAAACCTTCCGAAAATTATGATTTTTATCAGAATCACTCCTCAGGTTGACATTTGGATGGCCTTTTTTTTTGCAAGGAGTCCATTTTGGGGGGGGGGGAGGAAGGAAGTGCCCCACAGTCTCCAACTTCCTGTTCCTGTCCAGCAGGCTCCTCCCAGTGCTTTGTCCATCTCCTGGTCACTTTCATTTGGATCTGGAGCTGGAAGGATTACTTTTTGTGGGTGCTGCTTGATATTTGGATTTGAGGCCTTTTTGACTGTCTTTGGATCACTTTTGGATTAGAAATCAACTTTCACAAGTAAGTTTGTTTGGGGCATTACAGTTGCTGCAAGTAAAATTTTGGAACTTTTTCAGAACATTAAATAAATTATATTGTGGGTAGCCACAGTATCCAGTAGGACCAGGGTTGGTTAGGGGTGCATGATACAACTGTTTTGTTGAATTTAAACACCATTGAGGCCATGGATGGGCTGGGATTGTGCTGATTTTTGTCCTTTTTTTGGGCCTGCTGGTGTGGCCCTTTGCCCAGGGGTGGTGAGTGTTGCATGGGCCTAGTCTTTCTGTGGGGTGTCTTCTTGAATTTAAACATAATTGAGGCCATGGATGGGCTGGGATTGTGCTTATTTTATTGTTTTTTGTCGTTTTTGGGGGGCTGCTGGTGTGGCCTTTTGCCCAGGGGTGGTGGTGCATGGACTGAGTGTGCCTGTGGTGTGGTCTCACTCTCTTTAATGTAAACATCATGGATGGCATTGGATTGTGGTGATTTCTGGCTGTTTTTCTGTTTTTTGGGGGTGTACTGTTGATGTGGACTGGCCATGTGGGTGGTGGTGGTGGCCATCTTGAGTGCTGGCTGGTACAGGCAACATGTGCTTGGGGTGTAAGGGGCCATTTTGAGGAGAGGCAGTGTCTGAGGCCTGCACTTATTTTGCCTACTTTTCATCCATTATGCCCAGGGGTAGTGAGTGTTGCATGGGCCTAGTGTTTCTGAGGGGTGTCTTCTTGAATTTAAACACCATTGAGGCCATGGATGGGCTGGGATTGTGCTGATTTTATTGTTTTTTGTCGTTTTTTTGGGCCTGCTGGTGGGGCCCTTTGCCCAGGGGTGGAGAGTGTTGCATGGGCCTAGTCTTTTTGTGGGGTGTCTTCTTGAATTTAAACATAATTGAGGCCATGGAGGGGCTGGGATTGTGCTTATTTTATTGTTTTTTGTCGTTTTTGGGGGGCTGCTGGTGTGGCCTTTTGCCCAGGGGTGGTGGTGCATGGACTGAGTGTGCCTGTGGTGTGGTCTCACTCTCTTTAATGTAAACATCATGGATGGCATTGGATTGTGGTGATTTCTGGCTGTTTTTCTGTTTTTTGGGGGTGTACTGTTGATGTGGACTGGCCATGTGGGTGGTGGTGGTGGCCATCTTGAGTGCTGGCTGGTACAGGCAACATGTGCTTGGGGTGTAAGGGACCATTTTGAGGAGAGGCAGTGTCTGAGGCCTGCACTTATTTTGCCTACTTTTCATCCATTATGCCCAGGGGTAGTGAGTGTTGCATGTGCCTAGTGTTTCTGAGGGGTGTCTTCTTGAATTTAAACACCATTGAGGCCATGGATGGGCTGGGATTGTGCTGATTTTATTGTTTTTTGTCGTTTTTTTGGGCCTGCTGGTGGGGCCCTTTGCCCAGGGGTGGTGAGTGTTGCATGGGCCTAGTCTTTCTGTGGGGTGTCTTCTTGAATTTAAACATAATTGAGGCCATGGATGGGCTGGGATTGTGCTTATTTTATTGTTTTTTGTCGTTTTTGGGGGGCTGCTGGTGTGGCCTTTTGCCCAGGGGTGGTGGTGCATGGACTGAGTGTGCCTGTGGTGTGGTCTCACTCTCTTTAATGTAAACATCATGGATGGCATTGGATTGTGGTAATTTCTGGCTGTTTTTCTGTTTTTTGGGGGTGTACTGTTGATGTGGACTGGCCATGTGGGTGGTGGTGGTGGCCATCTTGAGTGCTGGCTGGTACAGGCAACATGTGCTTGGGGTGTAAGGGGCCATTTTGAGGAGAGGCAGTGTCTGAGGCCTGCACTTATTTTGGCTACTTTTCATCCATTATGCCCAGGGGTAGTGAGTGTTGCATGGGCCTAGTGTTTCTGAGGGGTGTCTTCTTGAATTTAAACACCATTGAGGCCATGGATGGGCTGGGATTGTGCTGATTTTATTGTTTTTTGTCGATTTTTGGGCCTGCTGGTGGGGCCCTTTGCCCAGGGGTGGTGAGTGTTGCATGGGCCTAGTCTTTCTGTGGGGTGTCTTCTTGAATTTAAACATAATTGAGGCCATGGATGGGCTGGGATTGTGCTTATTTTATTGTTTTTTGTCGTTTTTGGGGGGCTGCTGGTGTGGCCTTTTGCCCAGGGGTGGTGGTGCATGGACTGAGTGTGCCTGTGGTGTGGTCTCACTCTCTTTAATGTAAACATCATGGATGGCATTGGATTGTGGTGATTTCTGGCTGTTTTTCTGTTTTTTGGGGGTGTACTGTTGATGTGGACTGGCCATGTGGGTGGTGGTGGTGGCCATCTTGAGTGCTGGCTGGTACAGGCAACATGTGCTTGGGGTGTAAGGGGCCATTTTGAGGAGAGGCAGTGTCTGAGGCCTGCACTTATTTTGGCTACTTTTCATCCATTATGCCCAGGGGTAGTGAGTGTTGCATACTTGCATGTCCCTAGTCTTTCTGTGGGGTGTCTTCAATGTAAACATCATGGATGGCATGGGATTCTGCTCATTTTTCTGTGTTTTGTCGATTTTTTGGGGTGTATAACTGAACTGATGTTCCTCTGTCTTCCATTGCTTTTAGGTGCACAAGAAGACTCAAGAGAACCACCAGTGCCAGGAAGAAGTCCTGCAGCGGTGTGTGTGTGCAGCATAACGTCACGCGACGTCACGTCTGGACACAGAACCCTCTGCAACTCGTGCAACTGCTGCCTGCTGACCTGCTCTGAAGAAGATGGCCCCAAAAAAAGTAACCCGTAGCTCCTCTAGCAAGAAAGGTGCCAGTAAGGAGCAGAAGAAGCAAGTTACCAAGGACACTGGTGTGCTGCCCGCCCCTTTTTTTGGGAGTAAAAAAAAAAGTATGCCTGCAGCAGCAGCAGCGGGATCTGCTGGGGACCAAGCTGGCAGCAGCACCCCCGCTCCATTGGGCTCAGTGCCACCACCACCACCACGCCAACTTAAGTCCAAGCCCTTGAGTGCTGCAGAGGCAGCCAGTATAGTTGTTCAATCACCATCGACCAGTGATGTTGGCTCATCGCAAGAAAGCAGCAGCAATGTCCCTCAATCAACACAGGTTGTTGTAGCTCATCTGACGAGTGTTGAACAACCACAGCCGCAACAACAATCACATGTGCAAGTACAAGCCCAAGTACATGTGGAAGGAGAGGCAGCGCAAGGAGATGCGCAAGCAGAGGTGCATGGAGGGTCACAAGTGCCCACAATAGTTGTTCCTCCCGAAGTAGGGGCACATCAGGAAATCGACAATCAAGGCGTGGTATCATTTGAGGAAGCCACTCCTCCTGATGATCCTTCATTGTCTTCCACACCCCTAGCAAGGAAGAGATCATGGGTGGTGTCTACATCTTCTTCAAGCACACCTCCTTCTGATGATACGGATCAAACTTGGGAACCAGCACCACAGCCGTCTGAGAGTGAGGCACACCATGATCCGACAAAGGTAGTTAAGCGTAAAAGGAAGCTCGTCCAAAGTCTCAGAGTTATGGAGTGTGATGAGTCTCAACAAGAAGTGGCGGATACTGCTGCTGATGAAGACTCTGCCAACGACGACCCAGTCATCATAAAGGTCACTGCAGCCCCAGCGGGCATGCAGCAAACAGACATTTTGACCCTAGCCCGAAGAGCTGCTGAGCGTGATGATGATGTTGTCGATGAGGAGGCAGTGGAAACACCACAATCATTGGAGTTAAGTAGTACACCAACTCGTCCCGCTTCCATATTTCTTTCTGGCAAGAAGAGACCTCCGTCAACCTCGACCTTAATTAGTGGCGGTGAAAGTGCAAAACGTACAAAAGTTGGGCAATCCAGATCCTCCACTTCATCTGGCATTAGCTTCATGACCACCACCACCAGTATCGCCGCCTCCTCCATGTCCCACAGACACTTCAAGTCCCCAGTTTGGGACTTCTTTACTGTTTGTCCAAAAAATCCAAAGTTTGCCATTTGTACCATTTGTAAGCAAGCAGTTAGTCGTGGTAAGCCAGGTACCAACTATGGTACCGGAGGCCAGAGAGGTCATCTTAGGAGACAGCACACTGTCAAATGGTTTGCGCACCTAGATGCGATCAAGAAAGGCCAAATTCAAGGAAACGTTGATGTTTCATCTGATGATGACGAGCAGGAAGAAGACGTGTCAAACACTTCCCTTACACCCAGTACCCCTGTCAGCAGCACACCCAATGTGAGGCACACTAAGAGTGTTGGAGCGAGTGAGACACCAACGCACAAAAGTTCACCAGCGAGCAAAATTGGGTCAACGAAGTCATTCTCAGCCCGTAAATGCTTGGTCCAGGGCAACATTAGAACAATGCTTACTTCAGACGTGCCATATGAACGCAACCACCCACTGGCGCGTCTGTATAACACTAAGCTGGCTAAAATGCTAGCTGTGGACCTTCTACCTTTTTCTTTTGTAGAAGCGGTAGGTTTTCTTGAATTAGTGGCAACGCTCTGCCCTAAATGGAAGGTTCCGAGCCGGTTCTATTTTGCCAGAGTTGCGGTTCCAGCACTACATGAAGATGTGCTGGAGGCGATTGGGGCAGCTTTGCAGAAGAGTGCTGTTCACACAATACATCTGACAACAGACATGTGGACCAGTGGCGCAGGCGCTGATTACATGTGCGTCACTGCACACTGGGTCTCTTTTTCAGGTGTTAAAGCAAAGCTAAACGCAGGTGTTGACCCGGACAAAGTTTTCAAAGCTGCTCGGAAACATGCCACACTAGCCATGTTTGGCTTGGAGAAAAGTCACACAGCAGAAAACCTTTTGGAAGAGTTTAACAAAAAGGTCTTGAAAATGCTATTCCCCCCTAAAACGCAAGATTGGTTATGTTTCCACGGATAATGGCGCCAATGTAGTTAAGGCCATGTTGAAGGGTGACCATGTTAGAGTGCCGTGTTTGGCGCACTGTATCAACCTGGTAGTTCAAAAATTCTTGATTGATAAACAGAGTCCAGCGTTCGAGGTAATGGCCACCTGCCGCAAAATGTGCAACCATTTCAGCCATTCTTTTAAGGCCCGGAAGCATCTGCGGAGACTGCTACTTCAACGTGGAATGCCAGTGAAAGCACTCATCCAGGAGGTGGCAACACGTTGGAACTCAACCTTCTACATGCTTGAGCGTCTGTATGAGCAGTATACGGTACTCGATCACTATTTCTTCACAGAGGGTACATCTCAGAAGGAGGACCTGCGGATGAGTGCGGCGCAATGGGACATAGTTAAAAGTCTGACAGACATGCTTCGTCCTTTTGAGTTCTTCACGCGTGCAGTCAGCCAGGAGGACTGTAATTTGGGAAAAGTTATCCCATTGTTGTGCATGCTGGAGCACCAACTGATGGCGGTGTCTTCTGAGTTTGAAAAAGATGTACAAAAAAAAGACCATTTTATTTTGTCTGAGAAATTATTAGAGCGCCTACGTGGTGATGAACGTCTTCAAAAGATCAAGTCAGATCAGCATTACATTTGTGCTACTATTCTGGATCCACGCTACAAAAAGGCGCTGGCAGGCGAAGCATTCTTTCCTTTTGCTGATGCAGATGTTCAAAAGTACAAACATTGGTAAGCCTGGTCAGCCAAGAGGTTTGAAAAAGAACGGCAGGTTATTGAAGGAGAAGCCAGTACATCAGCATCAGCATCAGCAGGCCATCCCCAGTCACAAGAATCCACTTCTGTACCTGTGGCTGGGGCACAAGTGACCTCTCAGCCGTTAAAGACACCGGCAACTGGATCATCTGCACCACACACAATGACAACACTAACAGTGGCTGCGGAGGAGGATTGGCTAAGTTTGATGGGGTATGGTTCTCGAAAAAATGTCACAGGCACAGCAAAAAGTAAGCAAAGTGGAGGAACAGTTGATGACCTTGAGTCGATGGTGCAGGACTATCTGAATGACTCAACAGAGGTCTTTCTTAATGATGAGCCATTGCAGTATTGGCATGGCAAAAAACAATTGTGGCCACAGCTCTTCAACCTGGCTATAAACTATTTGTCTTGCCCACTCGCAAGTGTGTCTTCTGAACGTGTTTTCAGTGCTGCTGGTGGCATTGTAACTCCCAAACGGAGCCGCCTCTCGCCCAAAAATGTGGAGCGGCTGACAATGATCAAGATGAATCAGCACCTCATACCACCAGATTACAAAGTACGAGAAAGCACGCCGCATGAAGACGAGGAGGACAGCAACGTAGATGAGGGGATTTTTTCTCTGTTCGGTGGCACTGACCTCATCCAGCCTGAATTCGCAGAGTATGATGACGAAATCTTGTTCTTATTCCCTGACACCGAGCCCTGAAAATGAGACAATCAATCAAGAACTTTCTTTTTCGTCC
Organism: Lissotriton helveticus; assembly: GCF_964261635.1. Lineage (NCBI taxonomy): Eukaryota > Metazoa > Chordata > Amphibia > Caudata > Salamandridae > Lissotriton > Lissotriton helveticus. Next base: position 1,082,407,225 of record NC_136061.1, on the reverse strand, counting down.
TTATTCACTTTTATTCCTGTGTGCTTTGTGTCTCTCTTTCTTTGTTTTGCACAGTTAATTTAATTCAAACTTTAATCACCTAATCCCAAAAACAAGACCATCATCAGAACTGTCTTCACTTGTTTGCTTATTGATTTGAAGGTGCCGCAGTCTACATTCCTCAGGTTCACAAGTTCTGAAGAACATGCTCCTCTATCCTCCTCCAGACTGCGATTTCCCTCAAAGCAGAGTGCTGGATTACGCCCAATGAAGAAAGACTCAGCACTTGTGGGGGTGTTGTACTTCTTTGCGGGTGAGTTGACGGATTTGGGCCCATTGCTGTGAAGCTCTAATAATGGACAAAAGTGTTTTGGACCAAATATGAGGTGGAAATTTCTTGCCGTTTTTGCTGACTTGCTTGCCTTTGAGGTGCTCTTTGGTGGGGTTCCGGGTGTTTGTGGGTAATTTTTGGTGTCTGGGAGCACTGCTGCGACAGTCTAATCTTGATTGCATTTGCTTTTCAGGAAATCCGTGGTGGAAAACAGGAGTTATGATGATTGATGATGATGAGTGACCTAGCTGCACAGCGCCGCGTTTGGACCGAAGGCCGAGAGATATTGTAAGTATGAGATTTAGCTTTTTCGCTGTTTGGGGGTGTTGTCGGTTGGTTTTTTCCGGGTGGGTTGGCGGGTCTTGCCTGGGGCATTCGTGGGAAGGTCTAATACCGGATAGAAGTGTTTTGGACAAAATCCTGAAGGAACAGCCTTTTTTTTGCTATTTCTTCTGTCATCTTGCTCAATGTAGCGTTTTGGGGGGCTTCCTGCTGTTCGTGGGTGGGTTGCGGCCGGGGTCTCTGTCGAAGCACTGCTGCGACAATCTAATCTTGATTGCATTTGCTTTTCAGGAAATCCGTGGTGGAAAACAGGAGTTATGATGATTGATGATGATGAGTGACCTAGCTGCACAGCGCCGCGTTTGGACCGAAGGCCGAGAGATATTGTAAGTATGAGATTTAGCTTTTTCGCTGTTTGGGGGTGTTGTCGTTTTTTCCGGGTGGGTTGGCGGGTCTTGCCTGGGGCATTCCTGGGAAGGTCTAATACCGGATAGAAGTGTTTTGGACAAAATCCTGAAGGAACAGCCTTTTTTTTGCTATTTCTTCTGTCATCTTGCTCAATGTAGCGTTTTGGGGGGCTTCCTGCTGTTCGTGGGTGGGTTGCGGCCGGGGTCTCTGTCGAAGCATTGCTGCGACAATCTAATCTTGATTGCATTTGCTTTTCAGGAAATCCGTGGTGGAAAACAGGAGTTATGATGATTGATGATGATGAGTGACCTAGCTGCACAGCGCCGCGTTTGGACCGAAGGCCGAGAGATATTGTAAGTATGAGATTTAGCTTTTTCGCTGTTTGGGGGTGTTGTCGGGTGGTTTTTTCCGGGTGGGTTGGCGGGTCTTGCCTGGGGCATTCCTGGGAAGGTCTAATACCGGATAGAAGTGTTTTGGACAAAATCCTGAAGGAAACACCAGTTTTGGCACTTTTTGTAAGTTAGGGTTCGTTAGGGTTAGCCCTAGCAGCAGGATTGCATGTGTTTCGGGGGGTTCTATTGCAACGCAGTTCTGGTGTTGTAGAGCACTGTTGGAGCGATGCTGGCTATGGATACTTTTGCTTGCTTGCAAGTGGTTTGAATACAATCCACGGTCTGTATTTGGGCCTACTGTTACTTTCAAAGTACGTTTTGTAACCATTTTTCTGCTAGGCATCGTTTTTGGAGATCTGATTGGGGTTCTTCTACATTTTTGCGACTGGCTTTAGTAAGGGTCTTGGTGGGAGCATTGCTGGGAAGGTCAAATTTTGTTCTAAAACACAGTTTACAGTACACCTACCTTGAGGGGAAAGATCCGCTATAATATTTCGGCCATACTTATTTATCCTTAAAAAGGTGACTCAGACAGAGCACGCAATTTCAAAAATATTGTACTGTCTATTAGGGAAATCAAAGTGTCACATTTTGAACCACACAGCGTACATACCTTTTATTTATTTATCAGTGGTATTGTAATAGCACTTCCTGTTTTCCGTTCAATAATTACAGGCCGGGTTTCAGTCAACATCCGCCAGGCAGGCAGTGGACAGGGTGTCTTCTGTCAGTGGTCACCAACATTGATGGACGAAGCGTCAGCTGGAATGGAGGAGTGCCGCCAATAAGAGGAATTGTTTGCTGCATGCAACTTACTTACCAAATTCAAGGACAACTCCAACAACATACGCAATACAGATACAGTATCCATTGTTTTAATCTATGAGTGTGACTGCATGTGCTTAGCTTTACTTTGTAACCAAAGATTGTCTTTATCTTCAATTATTGTTTGTCCAGGCTCTGCTTTTTTTTTTTTCTCTCAACAAAACCTACCCAAAAAGAAACCCCCATTCCCATCCATTTTACAAACCTAACCCTCTTCCCCCGGGCTGTGTTGTTTTGCTTGATGTCTGACTAAAATGACATCAATAATTCCACACACTTGCTGGGGAGGATAAGGTCATAGCAACAGGCTGGTGAAGGAATACGAGGATATCTTCTAGACTTACTCAGCTTCAGTACTATATCTTCTAGTAGTAGTAGCCAATGTCAAATAAATTCAACGCAAGTACTAGTTATACTTGCAAGCAAATACTTTACCATTTGTTAGGCTACATTATGGCACTGTTCTGTCTGTCACCTGCTATATTCTCGATCGTACCGTAACCGTTGTAATGCTACAGTAAGGACAAACAAGGTTTCGTTTTCTTTTTTTCCATAGGCATGCAACTGCCACTGTGTCACACCACTAGTACCACCGCAATGAGGAAATGTCACCCGCCCAGGATTGACAACGTTAATCCCCATTTCACGTGGAGCCAGCCCTGGGCCTAGCCCTAAATCTAACACAAATTACAGGTAAGATAAGCGTTTGGTGGGAGGTAGTATAATGGAGTATTATTTCGGAGTAGACAAGAGATTGACGGTTGTACTACTAAAGTCCTACGACTGTTCAGGAAAACAAAGTTACTGTTACACCCCCGCCCCCCACCCACCAGACTGAAAAGCAGTAAAAAACAGGTATGGTCAGATAAAGTTTAAAAATATATTTATGTAGCCCTAACAAAATAATCTCCCTCACCCACCCTAACCCCAACGATTGTCTTTGAAACGTCCCAAAACGATCCCAACTCCCAAATCCCACCCCCCAAAAGTCTATAAAAAAAGGGCAAGGGACACTCCACTACTGGAGGGTGCTGGTGCTGGTGCATTTTGCGGCATGGGCATCATACTCCTTGCGGAGGGTGGCAAGCTCGGAGCGGAGGCCCTTAACCAAGTTCTTATACTTCAGGACCTCCTGCTCCAGGTTGGACATTCGGACTCGTAGGCGGCGTTGGCGTTCCTTGCAGCTCCTGTGGGGGGCAGCTGGTATTTCTGTTGCTTGGCGGTGGCGGTTGTCTTTGTTAGCCCGGCTCGGTCCCGCTGGCTTAGTCACGGAGGAGGATGCAGTGGTCACAGTCGAGGATGTTGTTGTTGCCCCGCTCTACTGCGTGTCCTCCTCCTCCTCCAGGGCCACCAGCCGCCGATATTCGGCGACAGTGGCCTCCAGCCTCCGTTGCCGGGCCATTCTAGCCTGCTCCCTCCGTGTTGTTGATTTGGAAGGAGCAACTATATGAAGAAAGAAAGACATAGTCTGTAACCAATGCTCCTTAGCATCAATAACACAAAGTGATTGAGCCGAAAGTTGGGTCACAGTACAAGTAGCAAATTGAAAGCACAGTACATAACTATTGAGGACAGTATCTATGTAACCTCCCACTTCTGCATCCTTGCTCTAACATTAGTGGTAGTTTAATGAACAAATTCTACGACCACTATGGACTTCCATTACAGTCGACTATGACAGTACACCAGTCTTATTCTTCTTCTTCTCTCTTGTTTAGGGAAATTGGTACGTTATCTTATGCAAGCCGGCAGAATGACATGGACAGCACAGTGAACTTGCACCCGAGAAAAAAAGTTGCACACCATGATGAGTGAGACAGACTTGCGTTACTGTACCGGTCCAGTACATGCAGGTGGTGAAGCTATTACTTTTCTATTACGGGTGGCACTGAGAATACTCTGTTACAAGGGCTACTGCTTAATTAATTTACCTTTCACCCTACAGTGCAAATGAGTACTAGAAAAGGAAAATGAAGAAGCTAACTAATTTGATTATCTATCACTTCACATGGGACGTATTTGATGACATATGGGATGACTTTAGGTGCTTTGCTTAATATTGAGTGAACAGTGATACACCCACACATGAATGACGTACTACAAGTAAACTAAAGTTATTAAGAGAGGAACGGAGTGTCCACCGTAATAACCAGATATATGCTGTGATTGCAGACGCAATACAAAGTACTGTTACTATTCATGGTAGTATTGGACACATTTACAATTTCTTTTCCTTGCCTTCCCTGCACTGGAACGGACGTGCGGGTGCGGTGGTACATGCTCTTCAAGGTAACACTTACTTCATCTGGCGACCATCTACTCTCTCTAGATACACATGTGCTATCTAAGAGTCAGAGAATACCATGCTCCAGGCATCCATTCAGTCAAAGTATACGCACACATACAGTTTCTGTTTCACCCACCCAGGCTGCTGTCCTTCCACCCATCCTTGCTTCATCATTGACCCAGCCATGCACCATACCATATTCTTTCCTTCCCAGACACCTCGGGGGCCAAGCAAACACATATCGTTCTTCTTTGCCAGCCATCATACAAGTTCGCGTCCCACTTACTTACACCCTTCTTTCGCTTTTCGTTCATCCCATCCATCACGTTTGTCTAAGAACTTATTGGGATTCTTCTCACCAAAAACTTCACAGCTAAGTCGAAGTACATTTCGAGGAGGCTACTACCTGGTTGATTTGTAATACACCCGTGCAGAAAGCACACTATGCAGTCTTCAATCTCAATAAGTAAGGAATATATAGCTTACCTGTTTCCGCCACCACCGTTTGAACCCCCACAGGACCGTCCGCCGGCTCTTGCACCGCCTCCTCCCCAGAGTCCGCCGAGTCCTCGCCCAACACAGCCACCTCCGCGCTGGCCCCGTCACCAGATGTTACACCTACAAAGTACATTTAAGAATGTTAGAATACACCACTCACTACTATATAATATTTGGTCTAGGAGAAATGTTAAAAAAACTGAATACAATGTAATAATTTGTGACTGTCTACTCCAAAGTAAAAATGTCCCATTTTCCAGGGAAGGCTGTTGTCTTGCTGCACTTTTATGCACAACTGATGAATGCTTGCTTTTGATTTTTAACACGCACCACTTTTTCTCCTAACAGACAGAAGCTTGACTCCTAAGAACACGACCAGGATCAAGTTCAAACCAGGTGAGAGCTCGGCTCGACCACAAGAAATGTGTCCAATTAATCGTCAGCACTAACCACTTTTCCGTTTTCAGTTAAATAGTTTTATGACAAAGTAGATTTTAATAAATGTGTTTACTTTTAATAAAGCTTTTAAACTTAAATAGACTCTGTGTTTTTTGTTCCTCCAGACTAGAGTGGATGAGCTAAAGGTTTTGGAATTTTTGCAAGCATGAGTGCCTCTGACACTTCTTGACTGTGCTGTGACTCTGTACTCTCTTGTCCTGCGTACGATAATCTAGAGATCATTGGGGATCAATAATCGGTGACTTCGGGAGCTGAATGACTCTCCCACACTATCTAGTCAGTAAGGAGACAGTGCATAGAGCTATTGCTGAATAGAATGGGAGTCCAATGGAATTGCCAAATGTCCAATCTTAGTTAGCTACACAGACAGACTAATAAGAATAGTCTAGTAATACCACAGGGAGTCATATTCGAGGCAGGATAAGAATTTATATCCAGTCTACAAGAAGATCAAAGACGATTTAAAAATCGAATGAGGAACGCTAGGAAAAAATAGGTACTCTTTATTAAAATGTAAACTTACTGGGGCCAGCAAAGGAGCCCTCGCCTGCCCGATCCTGGCCTGCATCCTCAGCACCCTCCTCCTGTGTCCTCTTGCCCTTGGGGGGAGCTGATGTACAACATGAAAGAAAGAAAAACCAGAAAACATGGATGAGATTTTTCAATCAAATCAAACATTTCAAAAGAACAATAACAAAATATTTTGGAGAAATAGCAAATAGATAGACAACTATTCCACGGGATCTATCTCATGTGGTATACTACGTTATTCGTATTGCCTGATTTGCGGAACGTTGACTTAGAAAGTTCCTATGTAACTCAATAAACAGACTACTAAAGAGGTTTGCCTAGGCCTGGCACTGCAGGCAGCAGTCCGCAGCACGCGAAGTGACAGACAAAGTCCATCCTGCTTGCAGATCAGTGAATACTCAAACTATCAATCCACCCACCACCGCCACTATTTCTTCTTATAGCCATGTATCTAAAGGAAGGACTGGACTTCAGTCTGTTGGGGCTGATTTAGAAGTCCCTTGCGGCTCATTTTCCTCCATTGTTGCGTGCCTTTTGTGACGCAGCGGCAGAACAAAAGACTCGCCATGGTGTTGGTGCGGCGTATATATTAAAAAAAAACACATATGGGCGATGCATCACGTTGTAAAGCCCTGCGCCATCAGGGGGCGTTCCGGCGCAAGGGAGGGCGTACCTGCACAGGAACGAATCCTAAAAGTGGCTGAGGGAAATCTACAAGATGTCAATCAGTCACTTTTAGGACAATGATGCATGACTCAAAGCCTGCGCGCTTGAAGCCGACGTACGGCTTGATGCAGCATTGGGGAGATAGGGTACCCCAGAGCATTGCTGGAGCTGCGCCATCGTTGGCACGCAACTCCAGCAATGCGCTGCCTTTACGGCACAGATGCGTAAGGCTTCTGTGACGTTTTGGGCCAATGGGTGGTGGTGGCATGGCACACAATTACTGCCGCATCCCTGCTACTTTGCAGGGATGCGCCGGTAATTGAAAATATGACCCTTAGTGTCTAGCATTACGCAGTTCTTATCTTTACACTACACTCATACATAATTTCTCAGGCCAATGAAATGCTTCTGAACACAACATACAAAACAAAGAAGCATAGTAGCAAGCAAGGCTACTGAGAAGGAGAGCAGTGCACCTGAAATGCATAGAAGATTTTGAAATATAATTTACCTCAATGTAATCGGCAGCATTATTGCTCTTGGTAAAGAACAAAGATTTGCAAATAACAGAGCCGGATAAAACAGAGTAGTAAATGAATAGCTACTACTACTCACCAAGCCCGGGGACCTCTACGCCGAGCGCGTCCAGCAAGTCCCGCTCCCGGTCCATGACATCGGTCCAGCGGTGGGTGGCCTGGTTATATGTGCGCCGGACCCCAGAGAGCTTATACATGGCCCGGCACACCTTCTCCCACCGCTTGCGGCGCTCCCGGATGCCATAGCCAGTCGCGATCTTGCCGCCTCCCAGGATCGTCTTGGGGAGGCGGCGCTGGACGTGGAAGATGAGTGCCGCCACTTCCTCCGCGCTGAAGATCTCCCGCGGGACCACTTGCTCCCCCCTCAAACGCCCGCACGGGAGCCGGGCACTGGGTGCGGGACCCTTCCCCTTCTCAGGGTGCTTCCCGGCTCCCTTTACCATGGTCTGGGCAGAAATACAGTTAAATGATAAACAAGAAATAGAATAGTGAAGAAGAAAAGAAAAGAGTTTAAAAAAGTAGTTTAAAAGTAACTAAAAGCAGCAGAAAACACAAAAATATAGAGCTAGAAAAATAGAGGGATAGATAATAATTAAAATTAGATCAAATAAACTTCAAACAAGCAAAGGATGGCAGAGATTGAGAGAGGATAGAGAAAGCATGCCCAGAACCATAGCAATGAATGAGAAACAAGATGGCCGCGCCCGTTCACGACCGCGTGGGTAAGTTCGCGCGAGATTTTCCTCGCGAGCACGCGCGAAATTGTACTAGCGAGCAGCACACTTTGCGAGATTACACATAGCGGCCGGATACGGAATTACGTCACGCAAACAAGATGGCCACGCCCGTGTACGACCGCTAGGGTAACTTGGCAAACGTATAGCTACAAGCGCCTCGCGAACACGCGCAAAAGCACGCGAACATACACGTCGCAAAAAAAACTATTTTGTATTCGCACGTATTCGCGGCTTCTGAAATCGATCTCGCACGGATTCGCGCCCCAAAAAACGCGCGAAATTGCAGAAAAAACGATTTTAGCTAAACTGAAAGCAATGAGCAGGTGCAAAAGTTCAAACTTAACATTAGTAACATTCAAGGTAGTGCTTCCTGAGGGGCCCCTCCAGAGTTTGCAACTATTCTATGACCCTGCTATGACCCAAACAGCAGGCTCATAGAATAGCTACAAGTAGACCATAAAGGTCCTGTGAAAAAAAATTTCACTGCAACAACAAGCAAATTACAGATAAGGAAGGAAGCAGGTGCCAGCCAGACTGGAACTTTCAAAATTACTGACACATTAATGACCCACAAATTAATTGATGGCAGTTGAAGAAGGGCAGGTGTGCTTGCTTTTTTCAACCACCATAATCTACAGTGATAAATAAACCTAATGGGTGGCAGTGAGGATGTACCAGAGGGTGGCATGGGTGTCCCAGAGGGTGGCAGTGGTGAAACAGAGGGTGCTGTGAACCTGTGATGATAAACCAGACGTAGAAACAACATAGTCGCGGCCGTTGCGAGCCGAAAAGTAAGTTCGCAATTGCGCACTTGTCCCAAAATCGGCGCGAACGCGCGCCAACACAAAAAACGGGAAAATCCGCAAATCCGCTAGAGTTCGCGTATCTTCGCGGATTGCGAATCCGTAAATCCGCAATTTCGCGTACGCGAGATCCGCTAGATCCGCCCATGCTTAAATTACATATCTTTAATGTCTAGCACCCTCCCTGACAATACTAGGAGTGGGAATAGTACATTATATAGGTTTAGTGTCCAGCACATTCCCTGTATTAATACTAACTGGAGTGGGAATAGTAAATTATATATCTTTAATGTCAACACCTTCCCTGACATAATACTAACTGGAGTAGGGACAGTCAATTATATGGGTTTAGTGTCCAACACCTTCCCTGACTATATATTAATTGGAGTGGGAATAGTAAATGATATGGTTTTAGTGTCCAGCACATTCCTTGAATTAACATTAACTGGATTGGGAATAGTAAATTATATATCTTTAATGTCCAGCACCTTCCCTAACTGTGTATTAATTGGAGTGGGAATAGTACATTATATATCTTTAGTATCCAGCACCTTCCCTGACTTAAAACTAACTGGAGTGAGAATAGTAAATTATATAGGTTTAGTGTCCAGCACTTTCCCTGAATTAATGCAAACTGGAGTGGGAATAGCAAATTATATATCTTTAGTGTCCAGCACCTTCCCTGACTTAATACTAACTGGAGTGGGAATAGTAAATTATATAGGGTTAGTGTCCAGCATCTTCCCTGAATTAATGCAAACTGGAGTGGGAATAGTAAATTATATATCTTTAGTGTCCAGCACCTTCCCTGACTTAATACTAACTGGAGTGGGAATAGTAAATTATATAGGGTTAGTGTCCAGCATCTTCCCTGAATTAATGCTAACTGGAGTGGGAATAGTAAATTCTTCTTTTTTTTTAATTTAAGGAGTTTTATATAGCGCTGGCTAGACCCGTAGGTATAAGAGCGCTTTACATTAGGTTACACAATGTTACAGAAAATGATAACAATTACAAATTACGTAAAAAATAAGCAACACATTGAAAGAGGAAAGAGAGGTGAGAGAAGTAGGGGGTAGGTGGGAAGTGTGAAGCGGAGGATGAGGGAAAAGACGGCAGGAGAGACGAAGGGAAGTCTGCCCAAAGACCGACTGGGTAGGGGACATCCGAGAAGGGAATGCACAGCCCATCTCCCCTTTAGCTAAACAAGGTAGCTCCATCGGGCATCAGTCAAATAGCTAAGTCTCAACTGACGAGGGAAAGTTCACATAAGAAAGTCCAGTGGATAAACAGGTTGGGAACAAAGAGCAAAAACGGGTGAGGACAGAGGTCAATAGCTGGAAAGAAGAAAAGGGTAGAGCGGTAGGGGGTAGGGTGGAGGGGAGGACGGCGATAAGGTCAGGAGAGACGCAGGAGAGTTTGCCCAAAGACCGGCTGGGTAGGTGATGGCCAAGGAGGGAATCCATAGCCCATCTCACCTTCAGTTTGCAAGTTAGCTGCACCGGGCATCAGTCAAAATGGCAGGGTCCCAGCTGTCGATGGAGAGTTCACAGAGTCAATGACTGAGGCGACCATCTTGAGGTCAGGTGGGGGGGGTGAGTCCTTAATGTACGAATTCAGAGGGTCCCCCCAATTTTCTATGATCCAGATGAAAGGGTGTGCAAACTAAGCAGAGGATCAGCATGATGAACATTATAGGGTCAGGCACCGCCGGATTTCTCAAATTCATCAGGGTCTAGGTTGCTCCTTCTCTCCTGCACATTTTTTGCCTCCCACGCCTTCTCTGGTACTCGCGGAGGTATTGATGCCTATCTTAGTCCCAGCAGCCGCCATTTTGAAGTCAGGCAGGCCGCTTGGGGGCTTCCAACTCGTGCAGTGATATAAGCGCACACTGCAGACATTGAGCAGAGGTTATCATCATGGTGAGAACTGCTCCATAACTTCCAATGCATTAGTCTACCTTGCCTCCCTAGCGAACCTCGTACAAAGTGATTACGCCAGCCAAGGTCAGGTACTGGGTCAGCAGAAGCTCGAAATGGCGGCCGCAGAAGCTCGAAATGGTGGCTGCAGGTACTTTCACCGGCTTTGGTAGATGTCAGCAGACGTGCCAACTAATCATCACGCCATATGAATACTCCTACCTAATGCAGGTATGCCATAACAGCCACAGGCGAATATGCAAAACAGGCAGCCTCACTGCTGCCGCAAGCAGGCCGCCTTCGTGCTCTCACAAGCAGTGCGGGCCTCTAATACACCTCGCAAACGTGTACGGGAGCTCCACACCAGTACTGTCAATGTGAATCAGCACAGTGAGATCGCCGATGTCTGCAGGGAGGGCATCGCAGTCAGTGGCACCTCCAATGCCCTTCACGGCAACCAGCATGCCTCCGGTCACACGCCACTCATCGGCCTCCAGAGATGATCACCGGCCTCCTCACCATCGATCACTCAGTATTGCAGGCCGCTCCCTCTCACCTCAGTCAGCTATGTCCTCAGCAGGCCTGCAATTCCATCACAGTTGTCCGCATTTAATGCGCCGCTCAGTAAGTGCTGCAGGTGTCCGGCATCGCCCTCACGGCGGCGACTGCCATCTTGGCTGATTTAGTGGTAGGGAGGTTGCGGCGAATATATCTGCGGATATCCCTCGTAGAAAGGTGAAATTAGTGAGCCGCCTACTTTCCGGTTTCGGAAACTTAGTAGCGGGTGGTGAAGAAAATCAGTGGAAACGCCATTCTGGGGGCTGTAGGAGGGTTCGCAACGGAGCAGTAGCTCCGAGCGGCCTTGATGGGAGCTGGCTCCTCCTATATATATTTAATGACCAGCACCTTCCCTGACTATATATTAATTGGAGTAGGAAAAGTAAATTATATATCTTTAGTCTCCAGCACCTTCCCTGACTTAATAGTCACTGGAGTGGGAATAGTAAATGATTTAGGTTTAGTGCCCAGCACCTTCCCTGAATTAATGCTAACTGGAGTGGGAATAGTAAATTATAAATCTTGAATGTCCAGTAGCTTCACTGACTATATATCAATTGGAGTGGGGATAGTAAAGTATATCTCTTTAGTGCCCAGCACCTTCCCTGACTTATTAGTAACTGGAGTGAGAATAGCAAACTATATATCTTTGATGTCCAGCACCTTCCCTGACTATATATTAGTTGGAGTGGGAATAGTAAATTATATATCTTTAGTGCCCAGCACCTTCCCTGACTTAATACTGACTGGAGTGGGAATAGTAAATTATATAGGTTTAGTGTCCAGCACCTTCCCAGAATTGATAATAAGTGGAGTGGGAATAGTAAATGATATATCTTTAATGTCCAGCACCTTCCTTGACTATATATTAATTTCAGTAGGAATAGTAAAATATATAAGTTTAGTGTCCAGCAACTTCCCTGACTTAATCATTACTGGAGTGGGAATAGTAATTTATATAAGTTTAGTGTCCTGCACCTTACCTGACTTAATACTAACTTTAGTGGTAATAGTAAAATATATATCTTTAATGTTCAGCAGATTCACTCAGTGTATACTAATTATATATTGAGATGAAATATGTTAGTTAAAAGAAATTATAAATTGCATTAAAAAATACATTTGAGGAATATATTTATTAATAATACATTTTTAAATGATCTTTTTTTAAATAATAAAATACTTAGGAAAAAACATATTTTAGGAAGGAAATATTATACGAGTCAGGAAATATACAAAATAAATACACATTTTCCTTCTTGAAAAATAAAATAATTGGGATATATGTTTATTCACATACATTTTATTTTTGAACATACATTTCAGGGTGGGGGGTACTAAAAACCGGAATATGGATAATTGGAGGTAAGTCAACAATTTAATTAATAAAACGAATTTCGTAGTGCGCCCTGCATCGCAAGATGCGATGCACTGCGCGCCACGAAATTTGTTTGATTAATTAAATTGTTTACTTACCTCCAATTATCCATATTCCGGTTTTTAGGCCCCCCTACCCTGCCCCTCTCCGCCCCGCCTTTCGGCCCCACCGGAACTCCCTCCACGGGCTGTGGCTGAGTATGTGTAGTGTTACGTAGTTGTGTTTTTGGTGTGTTTTAGATATGTTTTAGCGAGATGTCTAGAGTTTATGTTTGAGGCCTCTGCTGAGGGGGTAGGAAATGTATAGAAATGTGTGTGTATGGTAGCTAAAGTGTTTTTAAATGTGATTCATTACAGTGTACGTGTATTTTTGTGTCGGTGGGTATGTTTTTTTCTATTTTTACAGGTTTCGTCATTGGAAGCGCGTTTTGGAGAGAATAGCGTTTTTTTAAAATTAAGAAGTGTGTATTAGTATTTAATAGTAATATTTATTTATTACTTTCTTAATTTTTCGGGTTTTCCTGGAGCGTTTCTTTTTTAAAGAAATATTTTCAGGTTATTTTATGGTTTAATTCAGTTGAATTTATCGACCCTGGATTTACCTTTTGGAACAGTTGTATTTTTTCATTTTTTGGGGTTACTTTTTATATTTATTTGGATTGAGAGATACCTGGATGGATTAACGATGTTTGGATTACGTTTTCTTCAGCTACAGAAACCGTAAGTAATTTATTTATTAATTGTGGGAGGGCAATGTTGAGTATATTTTTTTATATATGTGTTATTTTTTGCAAAATGTCAATTATATATTTATATTATTAAATTAAATATATGACAAATTATTTATATTTTACAAAGTTAAGAAAAATTATGTGTACAGTTACAGTTTGGGATTTGTAAGAAAGCTATTTTAAATTATTTTAGTTTAATAATTTAAAGGATAGTTTTTGCTATTAGTGATAGGTATTCTAGGCCTCTTGTGGTTGGGCATAGTGTTACCTGACTTTGTAGTAATTCAGACATTTTTTTGGTTTGCTTGGTGAGGTAAGGGCCTATTTGGGTCACAGATTGTTCCATTCTAAGTTTCTGATAACTTAGTTCATTTTGGAGGGCTTGGAGTAGTTTATGTAGGGTAGGTATCCCTCTTCCTGTTGTTGATTGGAAGGCATTATGCCATCATTCAACACCATTGTTGGTTTTGGCTTGTTTGTTTAGTGTGCTTAAGTACACATTCCACCATGGAATGTGGAATTTGGGCAGTCTTATGTGGTCTGATCAGTGGACAGCGGAGTCTTCCCAGCCAGGTATCTTCGAAGTAATTTAAAAGTGGGCTTAGTTTTTCTTCATGTCTTTTATAGTAGGTGCTTTCTATTAGGAGGTTATAGTGTTCTTCTACCTCTGTTACTCTGACATAGGGGCCAGTGTAATTAGTTTTTTACTTGGTATGCAAAACTACTGTTAGTTTCATGTTGCACACTTAGGGCCCGATTCCTATGTCAGACGGACCTGAGTCCATCCGACATCGGTCAGGAACAGCGACCGACGGACCTACTGACGTTGGTTACAGCCCTGCAAGTACGATGGTCGCAATCTTATGTTACACAATGGGAGCATGCATTCCGTCTGGAATGCATACCCGCATTGTGAAATAGAGGGTAGCAGTTCATCCCTGCACCCAGTGGCCGGCACCCCAAGGTGCCTGCCACCGGGTGCAGGGAGCAACAGAGAGGCCCCATAGGTGCCCCCAGAACGCCATTTGGCAGCCTAGCACCCATGGGGGCCCTACTGGGGGCCCCCCAAAGACAGTTTGCGACTGCCATTTTGTGCCGTAAACACCAGCATGAAAAGGCAGTGAAAAACTGCCATCGTACTCCCTCGGTCGTAAAGGGGTGGCTGGGGGACTACTGAAGGATTTCCAGACGGCGGAAGGGCTCTACTAGCCCGTCGTAAACCATCCAGAAATCCGAGTCATATTCCTTTCCAACCGAGCCCATCGGAATGGCTCAGTTGGAGAGGAATCTGGTCGGCACATTCCGGTGCGGGCAGAAGGGCTCTGAACGTCATTCGGAGCCCTTCCGTCCGAAATCAGAATCGGCCACTTAGGGTTGACTTTTGCAGATGTCTCCATAGACATTGATTCAAATGGTAATAGCAACCCTGGATTATTGTATGTGGGTAGAGTTTTAGTATAGTATTAATCATGGCTTGCTCAAAATCAATGATTATTTTCTGGGGGAAATAATTACTGGTTTTATCTTTTATTTGGTTTAGAATTTCAAGGTAGGTAGCTTGTTGTTTATTGGGGAGTCGTGAATAGATACATGGAATATTAGTATTTTGAAAAAAAACATGGATTGTGTACAACTGGTAAAATGGTTTGGGACAAATTTTGAAGGTCCCATCCATCATCCAGGCGTTACATTGTTGTAATCTAAGTCAATTCTTTGCTGTAGCAAACATAATAATTATTTTATCTTTGCATTTATTGTCAAATAGTATAAATGGTTAATTACTGTGTGTTATACTTAGTTCAGGGGGAATCTCTACCTCTTGAAAGGTTTTAAGGACAGGTGTAGTACTTGTAGTGTCTTTTTTTGTCTAGCTATTGTCCTTTTTAAAGCATCAATAGAGAGTAATTGGCTAGATGCATGTTGGGGTACTTTTAGTAACTGCAGTTTTAGTATTTCTGTGGTAGGTCTATCTGTATTAGTGCTAGCTTCTTTTATTGTTTCAAGTGCATCTTACTTCAATCTTAGTTACATTTGGGGGGTGGTGATGTTCTTTTACAGATACAACAGTAGTTTCCTGTGTAATGGCTCTTCCATGCATTTATTTGAATAATATTTGCTACATTTCCAAAATACTTTTAAACCAGTTTGTTTTTCTTGTGTGTATACATAACCCATATAACACAATAACATTTTCCCTTTCTGCGACGTAATAAATTGTGCGCCTTCATTCATGGTAGTCTTTTTAGTTCTAAGGAAAATATTTATAAAAATTAATTGAAATAAAACAGTATAGTTTTTAAGTAAATACATATACATTTCTTTGCATATACTTACAATGTTGCTGTTGATGTCAGTAAAGATGGTGTTGAATATTTTTCAAAGTTCTATTTTCATGTTGTTGAAGATGTTTCTGTTGGGAAGAAGAAATATAATTTTCATATTTTTGTTCTATTGTGTTGTAGGTGATGGGGACATTGTGGATAAGTGGGCTTTTGGGTTGGGATTTTAGGGAGGTACTCAATATAAAAATATTATGTTTAGTAACTTTATTGGTGATGCAGCAGAAGTAGTTTTGGTCCTTTTTAGAAGGTGCCTGTAGAGGAGATATACGTTTAAGACAGATATATTAGTGAAATATAGTTTTATATATTTTTTGGTGAAGACTATAAGTAGTGTTTCATTCTAAATGCAGTTTTACTTTGTGCAGTTGCAATGCTTATTTCTGTAATGTAAATCTGCGTTCTGGAAGTAATCCAACAGTGTTTCCTCTTCTTTTTTTCTGTAGAGTTGTCGTATATATTAAATGTAACTTTGCGTTGTTTTTATAGTGTTTGTTTAATTGATACGTTTTTTAATGTTAGTATTTTATTAGTGTGAGGTTTTCATTTGTTGTTGTTTTTTTTTTTTTTTTTAGTTTTTGGCAGTTGTTTTCCATATATGGGAAACGCTAATTAAGAAGTTGTTAGTGCTAATTATTTTTCTTTTCTTATGTATGTTTTACATTGGCTATAATGTTTAATGTTGTATGTGTTATGTTTCCTAATATTTTATTTCATATATATTAGTGAGTTTTGCTATTATTTTATGCTTTTATATGTTCATATGTTATAAAAAGATTATATTATAGTTATAATGTGTATAGTGAGTGTCTATATTGAGAAAATAAATTTTGGGGTCAAGATATCCTGTTTTTAGTTATTTTTTAAAAGTCAATATTTGTATAAATTCAATACATTTGCTGTCTATCTTTTAGTATTCAATATTTAGGTCATATTGTATGTTTTTAAAGAAATGTCAATATTTTATTTAACGATATTTGTGTGTTCGATAATTTTGTTTATGATATTTATTGTTGACGATAATATGGATTCGATATTTGTGTTATTTCTCAAATAAGTATTGTAATTCGATAATAGTGTTATCGATAATTTGTGCCGATATTTTTGCATGTCGATATTGTTGTTGTCGATATTATGTCAGTGATTTGAAAGTAGAGTAGACATGGGCAGTGCACGCGGTCAAGGGTGACGTGGGCTTGAGTA
This sequence comes from Lissotriton helveticus, assembly GCF_964261635.1. Classification (NCBI taxonomy): domain Eukaryota; kingdom Metazoa; phylum Chordata; class Amphibia; order Caudata; family Salamandridae; genus Lissotriton; species Lissotriton helveticus. Next base: position 1,082,390,364 of record NC_136061.1, on the reverse strand, counting down.
ATCCGGGCCCTGCTGTACTGCGGGACTAAAGGAGTAAAGCGTGTTTTCTCCTTGCATGAATGGGAATGGAGAAAACAAAAGAGGTGCTCTTGTATTGGGGGTGATAATGAATGACAGACGCCTTCGGGGGATCTTGTGCCACTGCTCCCCAGACTATAGCTCTGTCTTCTGATGGAAGAAAGGATGATGCCTTGAACAGAGTACCATGGCTGGACAGTTAGGCCTGTAAATCAGTCCAGATGTCAGTATGTCCTGGTTCACAAAGTACTCTCAAAAGGACATTCACTAAGAACCAGCAATCCATAAGGAGCAAAGTCAATTGCCCACCCCTAGTCTGGACAGTCATGCACAGGTAGTTTACCCTTTAGAAGGACCAAATGGTGTGCTGTGTGTCATGGTATCTCACATCACATTCCATGTAGGATGGCCCTGGCCTCATTGATGTTAGTGGACTGCCTCAGTTAGTGTAGGTTATGATCGGGTTTGAGGATTATCATCAGATGACCACATAAGTGTGTATCCATGCTTTAGTTTTGCTTAGCATGTGACATGGACACATGCATTAAGAATGATTGTGCCTGTTATCAACATAATGTGTATCAACCTTACAGTTATCCTCAAACTTCCAGTTACAATCTGTTTCTACATCTATTGTATCCATACAGGTCAATACCAATCAGAAGAAGGCCATTTTGAGAGACATTTCCTGGAAGGCGAAGACCCTGTGAGTGTTGTGTCCACTGCAAAAAGAGGTGGGAGGACTTGCGGTGCTGGACGCAGAAGATCATTGAGGTCCAGGTGGAGAGGTCCTCAAAATCTGGAATGGGCGACTGCTGGACCCTAACCACCAGGGGGCCCACATACTGCCACTGGCCTACCCGATGCTTGATAGGCAGTTGAGAACTCAACAGCAACTATATGGTGGTGAGTCCTGGCCAGAGTCATACATTTTATATTGCCAACTTTGAGTGTTACAGAAAGTTATTTCACCAAACATATTGGTGGTGGCCCATGTGCCACACACAAGATGAGTGATTATTAGTGTAGGTCTGGTAGTAGTTGCATGCTGCTATGATGTACCTATTGTCTTTCTGACTTGAAACACAGCAGACTCCAGTCCAGATTCAATTTTCTACTTTTGAGCAGACACCTGACTGAGTGAAGTGCAAAATAATCTCATGTTCTCAGTAAATCTTAGTGACAATTGTGCCACACCGGCAACTTGCCTAGATTGTGTGAGGAGTGATGTTCCGTCACTACAGTCTTTCTTGTGCTGGTGGCCCTATTACATGTGACATGACATAGAGTGCACAGTACATGCAGTGACTGAACAACATTTCCCATTGGTAAGTGCTGGTTATACATTGAAATGATAGTGAAAACGTTGCTGGTGCCATCAGCATTAGTGCCTACATGTTGGCCAGTGTGCATTTGCCAGTTGATGGTTCATCTGCAATAGTGTTTCAAAACACTCATTCACTGACTGGTGACATACATGATTGAGTAATATGTAGAACTGTAGGGATCATAAGTGAGTGTCTACACTGATCCTTACAAGGCAATCCGAGTATGCAATACCAAAGAGTGGTGTGATATGCCTGCCCATTGGGACTCTAGTAATCCCACATCTTCATGTCATAGATGATCAGGAAAATCCAAAATCTTCAAAGGTGTATTGGCTTGTGGATAACAATCTATGACTTGCGTTATCACCTATAACAAGCAGGACTGGTGATGTCCATACGGCTATATGGAGTCTTGTGCTGTGTGAATTCTGAGGAGCTGTCTCCCAAATTTTTGGACCTCAGTGTCTTCAGTGAACTTTAAATGCTAAATTTTATACACAGCTTAACTACATTTCTACAGCTTCTATTATACTTATGAGGCAATGGACATATGATGTCATTTGATGTGCAAAATGTCATCAGTATGCAATGAGCATTTGCATGTGACATGAGGTCTTCTCAACACTATTTGGTGGTACATTGTTGTTGAACTTGACCTTCGGCACATCATGATGTATTATGAGTAATAGTTAGATGTTTTTTTAACTCTAGGCCATGTGTGAGCATTGTGTAAATATCACACTTGCATCCATCCTATTTGATTCTATCATTTTTCAATGGTATAGTACCAGTACCAAAGTTGCAAGCTATCCTAGTATGGACATAAGGATGGAGTGTAGACAACTCCATCAATGCATTTGGTGCCTGTTTGAGATTATGACATGAGTGGGCTCAACACTTTGCAGGTTATATAGCATGTATGCATGTGCTCATTCTAAATTTGAAGCCTAGAGAGTGAATCATGAAGCTAGTGATATGTGGACGTCTTCAATGTTTTCTATGGATTTATGATGGTCAGGTGTGGATATGCATTTGCAATAAACAAACACATGTTATGTGTCATTTCAGATACATCCTGGGCAAGCAAAGGAGAAAGGGCCAACGTTGTTGGGGACACAGCTGGTCACATTGGTTCAGGACATGAGGAATCATAAATGGAGGGAATCAGTGGCCAGAAGGGTGTGGGAAGTGCATAGCAGGACAGCAGCTCAAGCTCTTCAGCTACTGAGTCATTCTCTGGTGGACACTCCCAAGTGGTGGGGGACCCCACAGGATCTTTACCACCTTCATCCTTGTACACCACCTCCAGTTTCATTGCTACCCTCACTGTTGTCTCTGAACTAGTTGGCCATTTCTGCTCCCCAAAGAGGAGAGCAATCTCCTTCGCTCCAGGCACCTCAGCCCCTGCCCCTGTTAGCCTGCTGGCCTGAGTGATGAGGCTACTGACCTCATGGTTAGCCACTCTATGGGTCAGAATATAGTTCAGAATGCCATCCAGGGGCAAAGCAACCAGCTGCAGTGTCTGGCCTACTGAACTTTTCAGGCTCTGGCCTCTTCCCTCTCTGTAGCCCTCCAACCTTCCACCCCACCTCCTGCCCCTTCACCATCCAAATTTCCTTTTCCTAACCCAAGCACGCTTACACCTAAACATGCACACACTTCATCAGACACAAGTAGGCACACAAACACAAAACATCCCAAAAACTCAAACATACACACACACAATAGACACATGACCCCCTCATTAACCCCAGCATACCCCCAGGCACCACAGCAACACAAACAGAGCCCTCCACAGATACAAGCATACCCAAGACAACAACACACACAGAGCCCTATGCAGGCAACACAGAAACACACACATAGCCCTCCATAGACACAACCATACCCGCCGGCAACACACACAGAACCCTCCACAGACACAACAATACTCACAGGCAACACAACAACACAAACAGAGCCCTCCACAGACACACCCATACCTGCTGGCAACACAGCAACACACACACAGCCATCCACATACAAAAACATAACCACAGACAACACACCAACACACACGGAGCACTTCACAGACACACCCATACATTAGACAACACAGCAACACACACAGAGCCCACAACAGACACAACCATACTCGGAGGCAACACACACACAGAGCCCTCCACAGACGCAACCATACCTGTAGACAACACAGCAACATACACACAGAGCCCTCCAAAGATACAAGCATCCTCACAGACAACACAGCACAGCGCAAACACAGAGCCATCCAAAGACACACCCATACCTGAAAGCAACACCGCAACACACACAAAGCCACCCACGTACCCAACTATCCTGCAGACAACACATCAACACATGCAGAGTCCTCTACAACACCTAGCACATAAACAGCAGAAACAGGCACAAAACACAAATTCTCACAGTCACTCCCACAACAGATACCAACACCACATACAGTGCAGACAGCAGACACAGCTCGCACTCCCTTTCTCTCCTCTTCCCAACCCGAACTCCATCCCAAACATCCTACCTGTTTTCCCGTGACAATGTCTTGTTTGCCGTTGCCCTTTCCCCTTTGAAACTTGACCCCCTCCCAAAGTCCTAAAAACCTCTCCCACACTTAAACACATCCCTACCACTTCACAATCCACCCTGAGAAACAGCATCCCCACTCCCCTGAACCTAGTCCAAAAAAGAAAAAAATCTATAAAACCTTTCCAAAGACAAACCCATTCCTTCTGCTTCCCATTCCATCCCTGAAAAACAGCACCCCCACCCCCTGAACCCAGTCAAAAATCCCACCACTTCCACCTCCCACTGCTCCCCTAAAAAACAGCATCCCCACCACCTTGACCCCAGCCCAAAATCCCCCAAACCCAAGAAGATATAACTAAGGACTGGCCATTAGCCTTTGTTTCTCTTGATGGGTTGTTTAAGTTGTAATACACTCTTTCATATTTTGGGAGACATTGGTCCTGACATTACTATTCCATTTTATATTCTTGTATTGTTAGTGATGCAAAACTATAGTTGTGTTTGTTTGAGCCCTGATTGTTGATCCATTTTAAGTATTACTGTGATGTGACCTTGGGCCCAGTGCTGGACTACACAGGACAATAGGTAATATTAGATGGATGCACATGTGGGATGAACTCCGATTGGTGCCGACTTTGCATTGGGTGTTATATGAAATGGTAAGTATTTTGGCTTGCCCTGGCCAGTGTCCACATCATTTAGGTTGCTGTTGTTCCTATGATGTATGTTGTATATGTGTTACGTGTGTTGTTGATGTTAGATATTTGTTTATCCGCGCATGGAGGGTGGTAACTTGACATATGTTTGTGGAGTTCTGCATGAACATGTGTTCATATTCTTGTGTGTACCTCACAGCTACTTTATCTAGATGTGTTCTGCCGTGGTTGGTTACATGATCTGCAATTTCTATGAGGACTTACCAAGACTAGACAAATGGTAAGCTGCATGAAAAGTGATCATCAGTAGTGCCATGCCAGGCATATGTGAAGGGGCAAAAGAAGCGTGTCCCAGACATTAATATGTGTGATATTGATGAGGAGGTACTGTTGTGGAACACAAATTAATGTACACATCATTATCACTTAATATGATTTGTAAAAACATGTCCATTTGTGTACAGTGTGCCTCTGCAGTGTCAGTGTTTTGGCTTGGGAGGGCATCCTACTCATGTCTATTTGCTATTCATATAACACAATCCCAGGCAGGATCCTGAGACCCTGCCTGGGATTTTGTTATATGTTTTACTTAGGGACTCCAACAACCATGCCTAAGCCATGGCAAGGCTTTGTTTTGCTGAAGAGTCTACAGGAACTGGTAGTTGAATGACTTACTTCCAATTCCATACATTATTAGACATGATAGAGTAGGTTCAGCAGCAGCAGGGCGTGTATGATCGGCTCCATGGCAGAACAAGAAATTTAGAGGTGAGTAGAGGTGAGATTTGAACTTATATCCTCTCCCTTTCTGTCTTTCTCAGATGTGGTGGTTGGACTGCCACGGCGGTCAAGCCAGCTGTCAAGTAACTTGTAGTTGTGCCAGGCGGTTTTACTGGCAGTCCAAACATCCCACAGGCTCATTGGCCTATTCCGCAGCCACCACGGTCGGAGTTGACCTGCAGTGTCAGCGGGACTGTGGTGCTGTTTCTTTTATAAAACCCATTTCTCATAACATAGCGATTGGTTTGCAACCCTGGGCACGTTTGTGAGTTTTTGCTGTATTTTAATGTATTTTTAGTAGTGTATTGCATCATTTTCTTTGATCTTTTTTTTATATTTCATATTAAGGTATGAATGTTTTATGTTAAATTATGTGATGTTATTTATGGTTTGATGATGAAATGTAATGTATGTGTATATTTAGGACTGTAATGTATTTTTTTTTATATTTACTGAAGAGGATTTGCAAACATAGGGGCCTATTATGATTGCGGATTTCCCGCATCCTCCGGGCCGGCGGAAGCCACCGCCGGCCAGGAGGATGCGGGAAAACCGCAGCGGAGCCTAGAAAGACCCATGGCCATATTAGGATGGCTGGTGGGTCTTGCATTCAGTCCGCAGCACTTCCACCGCGGTCGCCTTCCGACCGCGGCGGAAAAGCTATAACATGGTTGGCGGTGTCTATCAGACACCACCAGCCATATTATGATGGTGTAAAATGTATGCTTTTCCGCAGCGGCTTTTCTGCTGTGGAAAAGCATACGGACCTTCACTTCGGGGGCCCGTTGCGGGCCCCCTGGGTGAAGGGGAGGTGGGGGGTGCACATGGGGGGTACCCATGGTACCCCTCTGCATTTGCGTGAACAAAGCAGCAGGCACCGCGCGGTGCCTGCCGCTTTGTGCACGCAAATGCGGTGCATGCATTTTTAACATAGCGGCGGGTGCAGCTTGAAGCTGCACCCACCGCAATGTTACAGATAGAGGATGTGACCGCCACCCTGGTGGTCACATCCTAATCTGCATGGAGGAAATGCGGCAGCCCATGCGGACGTTCCCTCCTACTCTGGGGTCGCAGACGGACTCAAGTCCGTCCGCAATCCTAATAGACCCCATAGTTTCATCATTATTTCCTAGCTAAACATCTGTGATATCTAACATATTCAAAATAAATATCTTGGATCACAACAACAGCGTTATATAATCTCAACATAAAAAGGCCGAAAGAAAGCGAAAGATAGAAAAATAAAGATAATAAAACGGGTGAAAAAACACAGGCTGTGACATTATAATGGTCTGATCCACGATCCATCTTTATCTATGTGATAGCTAGCTCTGTAGTAATTGGATCAGCAATCCACCTTTTAAGCGGAGCCCAGATTACATGACCCCTTTTTTGGGCAGCCTGACCTTTACATTTATACAGTTCCTTTTCCAGATGATATATTGCCAGTAAACGGCTGATCCAACTTGAAATCGGTGGGTTTCTACATCTTTCCAGTAGGTTGAAATTAAAAGTCTCATTACCGCAATTGCGATAAAGATAAATTTGCTCGCATGATAGCCACATTGTACATTTTCATCATATCCTAATAACATTAAAGTGGCAGAATTTTTAATAGGATGTTCTACAGCTGCTGTCAAAAAAGATTCCAGTTGTTTCATTACTATATTCAGTTGACTACAGCTATAGAACATGTGTATTGTATCTGCAGGTCCTTTCCTACACCTAGGGCACTTATTATCATCTCTTTTCCCCCAACAATGTAATTTTTCAGGGGAAAAATAAAGATCGTAAAGTGTGTAATAATGTTGAGCCTTTAAATTCGCCACTAGAAAAATCTCTTTGGATAGATCCAAGGACCTACAGACATCTATATCCTGATTCCCAGTCTTCATAGCCCATTTAGCCTCACCGCTATCAGATCGTCTGGAAGTGTATTCATTAGGACTTTATGTATATGTTTAATTCTTGTCAACGGATTAGAGATAATCTCAATTAAAGGTATCTTATGAAGCACTAGTCCCTTTCTTATAATTTTATTCAGGTAGCTTGTGATCTGATTATATTTAAAAAGCGAGTTATCCGATATACAGAATATTTTGTTGAAGCTGCAGAAAAGGCAATCTTTGTTCGGCACTATATAGATCACCCACCATGAGTACCCCCTTTTCCTCCCATTGCCAAGCTGTTCTATCATACAATAATGGAGAGGAGTTTAAGGATCGCCAAAGAGTGTGTATCTGCTATGCATAGGTATATTGAATAGAATCTGCATCTTTTTCCAAATCTTCCAAGCCGCGAACATTACCTTAAATTTTGGGTTTTTTTGTAGTAACTAGGCACGATTTGTCTAAAGAGTATGCCTTGAGCAATATTGCCTACAGCTAATTCATAGATTGAGGGTAGATCGTCATTTAAGTTATGTTGACTGCCCCTTCTGCGTTGCATAATTACATATGCCATTTGCTGTAGAAAACAGGCATAATAATAATATGTGATATTTGGGGCAGACTACCCTCCTCGTTCCTGCGGTAATGTTAAAAATTTAAAAGATCGGCAAATTTTCGAGTATTTCCAAGCGAAAGAGCTAAAGATGCTGTCTATTCTTCTTAGCAATTGTTCTTCTATAAAGCTTGGTATTGATCTAAACAAGTATAACATTTTCGAGAACATGACCATTTTTAAGATGTTACAGCGACCTATAAGGGATAAGTGGAGTCTATTCAACCGTTGAAGATCTATACTGATCTTATCACATATAGGTTGCATGTTGATTTTTCAGATGGTATCTATATCTCTGGTGATCTTAATACCTAAATAGGTTACTTCAGTCAGCTTATGATAATCATTACACCCAGTGTTGCTGTTGCATAAAATCTGCGTTTTACCTGCATTTAGAAGATAACCTGATGTCCGGCCATACTCTTCTGCCAGTTGCTGAATTTGAATTATCGCCTTATCTGGCTCAGTTGTTATTATGGCCAAGTCCTCGGCATATGCCAATATTTTTGTCTCAAAGGTATTACACTGGACTGGAGTGATAATCTGGTCCTGGAGAATCTGTTCGATGAAAATATCTATATAGATAGCAAAAAGTATTGGCGAGCAGGGACACCCCTGCCTTGTCCCTCTCGCAATTATTATTGAAGCGGACTCTTCTCCGATAATATTCAATTTGGCATATGGCCGATGATACATGGCCTTGATAGCTGTTACAAAGCCAGGACCAAAGCCCCTTTGTGCCATAGTTGTCCATAAGTATTGCCATGCAACACCGTCGAAAGCTTTCTCCGCATCTAGGAGGATCATAGCCATCCTTTCACCAGTTGCCTCAGTGATGTCCAACAACGCAATCGCTCGTCTGATATGATCGGTAGTGCGTTTTTTTTGGTATAAAACCGTGCTGCCAGGGAGAAACAAGATGGGCTATGATCCTCCCTAGGCGAGTAGCTAAGATTTTTGAGTATAATTTCGTATCTGTGTTTATTAATGATATAGGCCTATATGAGACAGGATTATTTGCCGGCTTCCCTTTTTTTAAAAATACGACTATATCAGCCCTTTCCTAGGACTCCGGTGGAACCCCATTATATTGTATCCCTAAGTATAGATCTAATAATATAGGGGTTAATTCTTTTTGTAATATTTTATATAACTCCAGGGGGGTCCTATCTGGACCTGTAGCCTTCCCTTTTGCCATTGTTTGCAAAGCAGTGTGTATCTCAGCTTTCGTTATTTCCTTATCTAGCTCTTGACACATTTCTGCAGTAAGTCTACGACGGCTACCTAAAATATACTCAGTATCACTATCTGACATAGGCTCTGTATCCCCTTGTTCGTATAAATCTTGATAAAATGTCTTGAACACTCTTATAATATCCTTGCTTGCTGTGTGAGAAACCCCATCACCACTCTTAATCTCTGTTATATTATTTTTAGCAGCTTTCTGTTTTGTACGCAGAGCCAAAACTTTACCGACAGATTCCCCATACTCATACCCCTCTGATTTATATGTCTAATACATAGCTGCTCCCTTCTTAATATAATAGTTATTAATTTCAGTGATTGCGATATTATAGCGGATTGTATTTTCGACGCCCTCTTGTTTACGCCAGACTGCCCCAGTGTATTCCCTTTCTAATTCAGCCAGTTTAGACACCAATGCGTTAATTTCCTGTTTTTCTTGTTTCCGGGTCTTCCCTACAAAGCTTATTGTCTCGCCACGAAGCCCAGCTTTATAGCTGTCCCAAACTATATTACGGGAAGAACTATATTGATTATCGTCATAAAAATTAGAGGTCCATTTTTTAACATGCTCTATATACTCTTCATTATACAATAATGACCTGTCGAACGTCCATCTCACGTTTATTTATTGCAGATTTGGAAGTACTAAACCCAATGTTAAAGGGTTATGATCCGAAAGTATTTTCGGGATTTTTTTTATTTCAACACATGAAATAAGAAGGGAAGATAGAAAAAAGTAATCAAGTCTATAAACATTTTTATGGGGGTTTGAATATTATGTATACCCAGGGTCTGTTGGATGTAAAGCTCCCCAGGCGTCGTATAAGTCATAGCTGGTTTGTAAAGCAGAGAGAGCACAATTGACTCGAGGTTTTCTACTTTGATACCTTTGAGTGCTGTCAAACCTTTTCTCATAATGAATATTAAAATCCCCGCAGAATATAAACGGGCCTGGCCATGATACTGCCTCCATTTCTAAATTATTTAAAATCTGGGGATCATCCTCATTTGACCCATATACAGTGCAGATAGTGATCCCTATAGAGAGCTGGGCCATCGCCCACCTTCCAGATTTGTCCCCCAGTGTGCAAATGGGTGTCCCCAACCTATTTTTAATACGTTTTGCTGTTCCTCTAATAGTTGAGGACTGGGTAGAGCATATCACGAGGTTGTAACCCCTTATAGCTAATATGTCACCACTCGCCCATGGGATATGTGTTTCCTGTTGACATATGATATCAGGATTGAAGCTTCTTAACATCTCGGCAACGTTTATGCGTTTGGCTCTATCGTTGAGACCCCCAACGTTTAGAGAACATATAGTAATTTTAGCCATTTAGAAAAATTCTGGATTTTTAACCCTACTGTTTTTCTAACACAAACTTTTCTATATTTATTTATGCAAACATCCTCTTCCTTTTTTCTTTTTCACCCATACCCACTGCCCCTCTTTTCCTATCCCCCAACCTTTACCCATGGTTCTCTTCCCCTTCCACCCCCCTGAAGCCCTTCCTCCCATCCCCCCCACCCTTCCCTTACACAAAGGCATTAAGACTAGTGGTAGTCTCCTGCGATGGTCACTACTCTCTGACCAAGGTAAAATAAGCTAAAGGACAGCAAGAAAGCGGAAGAAAAATATATAAGTAAAGTATAAAGGAGCTAATGTCTAATGCCAAATATATCAGATATAATAAAGAAGCACATTAGAGAGATAGGGGGTGAACACCATAATAATCTTATCCATAGTCCTCAGTATGTCCTCAGTCCAACTATTCTAGCTCTATTTTCCAAGTACTCCTGTACTTTAATTTCAGGAGTGAAGAATCAAACATGTTCCCCCTTAATTACTTTCAGCCGAGCGGGATGCAAAAGGAATGCCTGCTCCCCGCAATTCTGTACTGGTTTGATCATTTGCCAAAGACGCCAACGTCTTTCGACAGTGTAGTGGCAATGATCAGGTTGTACAAAGAAGGAATAATCCCCACCGCTGCATTTTGTTGTAGGTTTTGCCTTGTCATACACTGCTTGGCGAAGGAGATAGTTGCCAAAATATATAAGCACTGATCGAGGCTTGGTGTCAGGTTTTGGAGGTGATGTGGTTTGCAGGTTCCCTGTCTGTCTCTTATGTCCTGTCTTGCTTGGAAGGTCCACAAGGACATTAGTAGTCGGATTTGATGTGGTTTTCACCTTGGGGGAGGCCCAGGCGTGTCTTTGTTTTTACCCCTACAGCCACGGGGATTTTCGGAGCCATAATTGCCGGATGCGCCAAACAAAAACGGGAGCGTTGCAGGCGGTGATCTCTATCCACGCCGGGGGATGCCGAGATCACCAGGTAAGCCCGAATTGTTCTTGCAAGTTCAGCATGGCAGAATAGCAAGGCGAGTCCTGGCTTCGGTGAAGTCCGTGGCGTTATCAGTATGGGCACGCCAAAATCCATCCCCTGTGGTCAGATACTCAGTGCAGAACGCCGTACCCGCGTCTCGAGAAAAATTGCCGTTTAAATCTTAAGGCCGTCAGCAAGCATTATGATGATCCCCTGCTTCTCGCTGCCGCTTTCTCCATGTCAGCGATCAAAGAACGGTCAGAGAGGAGTGAAACGGCTGCTCTAGTCAGCCGCCATCTTGCCTCTCCCTCTCTCCGTGCTCTATCGACTGTAATGTATTTTGTAGGTGGGTGTTTAATGTTTTTTTACAGGCTATTGTTTACAAACGATTTCTATAGGAATTCGGCATCTACAATTATTTTACGGAAATCAGTTTTGGTTTATTATTAAGCTATGGATTTTACTTATCTATCCTTTTTCGTGTTTTCTAGAGAAGTTCTTTTTTTAAAACACTTTTTCAGGTTAATTTATGGAATTTACAGACTTTGGATTGCATCGAGGGCTTTCAATTGGATTGTTTATATTTTTGCATTTTTGCGGGGGGCTTTTTGCATTTGTTTTCTTTGTGTTTTTGTGGAATACTCTTTGGGTTACAGGGAGATGGAGAAAGATCTGCAGCTACAAAACAGTACATTTTATTTCCAACTTTTTTGTGGGTGGTAAATGCGATATTTTATTGTTTATCCTATGTGTATTTCATTATTATGTGGAATTATTTGGATCGTTTGTATTTATTTGATGTGATGTATTGAATTTGTCTTTAAATTCGTTGGTTGGTTATTGCTACAATTTCCGAAAATAAATATTATTTTCTTAATATATTATTTTTAATTGTTGGTTTAATTGCTTGTTTGATTTTATCATTCTAATTTATTGATAGTGTTATTTTATTAGTTAGTTTAGTATAGATTGAATTTTTTGCTCTCAGTCAAGTCCTTGTTTGGTAAACGCTATCATGCTTTTTTGTGCAATTATAGGTATATTTGTTTTATTCACGTATGAATTTATTTGTTTATATGTATAGAGCACCCTACAACACAAGCGGCACGCTGAATCTGCTCACCTCAAATGTTTTGGGGACTACTAGGATTTCTCTGCTTCTTTTTTGTGTATATATATATATATTCACTGAAAAAACCATAGGTTATAGACCATATATAGTTAGGAAATAGCATTTAGAAAACCTTATTTTACTCACACAAAACCATTGAAATTCCATATATAGTTAGTTGCACTAACTATATATCGCGCACCTGCAATCCACTGCTGATGATGTCACATATTACATCATTCATGACATGGTCAGTGACATCACTGATGACATCACTGATGACATCTCAAATGACATCACTGATGACATCACTGATGACATCTCATTTGACATTACTGATCACATCACTGATGACATCATTCATGTGATGATACAATGAACCTCTTCAAACTCTAATATAACCTTAGATACACTCAGTGTAAACAGACACTCACAGACTGTCACTCATCCATGGAGTTACTCACACACCTAGTCAGTCTTGCAAAGAATCAATCACACCTCGATTTCCTCAACTATATAGTTATACACACCTTACTTATTGGAACATATAATAACACATATTTACTCTGTTATACAATCCCTGATACAAGTTCACAATAATCCATACAGCCACTCACACATTCACTGGCTCTTATGCACAGTTATTTATATATGTCAACTATCACATGTACTGTGTTTTACATATGTACTTACTTTGACATGTAGCACTGAGATATCCATTCACTCACCAATACACTCATGCACACAGTCAACCGCCCATACAGATGTTTCCACATGCACTTTTGAACCCATACATCTAGTGAATCAACTGCTCACACATCTATGCACAGAGTCATACACCTCCCAGACACCCACACACACACTCAGTCTCCCATACAAATACTTGGGCAACTAATCAATAACCCATATAGTTAGTCATATAGCTAATGATCAACACATGCATCAGATTACAAAACAACAGACACAATGATGCACAATTTAAAACAGTTTAGTCACTAACCCATGCACTCAGTGAGACACATTTAATCACTCACTTATACAGTCAGTCATGCACCTACTAAATCCTTCATCCAGACACTTATACATCCACTCATTCTTCAATATGTAAGACATATTTTAACTTTACAGAAGCATACAGTCACTGGATGTTGTCATCAGTGATGTCATCAGTGATGTCATTTGAGATGTCATCAGTGATGTCATCAGTGATGTCACTGACCATGTCATGAATGATGTAATATGTGACATCATCAGCAGTGGATTGCAGGTGCGCGATATATAGTTAGTGCAACTAACTATATATGGAATTTCAATGGTTTTGTGTGAGTAAAATAAGGTTTTCTAAATGCTATTTCCTAACTATATATGGTCTATAACCTATGGTTTTTTCAGTGAATTTTCAAGGTTTTGTAAATGCTAATTCCTAACTATATATGGTCTATAACCTATGGTTTTTTCTGTGAATTTCATTGGTTTTTTAACAGCTAATATCTGTAGCTGTAAAATGTATTCTTCTTTAAATCCAAAAATATATTTTATATGTTTATGAATAATTTTTTTTTTAAATATTTTTTTTTCTTCGTTCCCGCTTCGCGAATCGGGAAGCTTCCCGTTAGCTGACCTTGATGCCGCGAAATAGACCGCGAGCCGGTAAACGTTTCTTTACCGCAAGTGCCGCGTTAGAAAACAACATCGTGACGCCTCCCGTCCGCATGACGTTCCACGTTGTCGCTTGATACGTCATATGACGTGCTACGTTAGCAAACTGGTACGCGAAGCGAGTGCCAAAGCGCAGGTTTCTGGAAGCAAACCGGGAGGCCCTGCAAAGCGCTTAACGTAAACACAGCAAGTCATGTGACTTGGTAATAACACTTTTCATTGGTTCATTTCACTTTTGGTTTCCTAATGATGTAAGACTAGGTCATATAATCTAAAATGAACACTTTTGATTGGTTGAGAACTCTTGTTTTTCCCAAATGATGAAAATCCCTCCTTCTTTCCTCACTCTGACTTTCATCATTGTGAGAGAAAGACCCTTTGTGATCACTGAGCAATGGCTTCTTTAGTAGCTTCAGCTGGTGCTTCCCCACCACCTCCACCACATCCAAGGAAGAGTGGACCACCTGCTCAAGTTGTAATTCAACAAGAAGAAGAAGAAGAGGAACAGGAGGACGAGCACGAAGAGAGGCAGTTTTTGCCTGAGCAGCCCAAGACGTCTCACCGGAAAGAAAACTTCATTTGGCAATTTTTTAAAATTCCCAAAGGTCAGAAAAAAGTAAATGCAAGATACGTAACTTGCCTTATATGTCAAGATAGACTGTCCAGAGGGACCGACAAAAAATACAGTTTCGGAAACTACACAATGCATCGCCATATGACTAGGTGGCATCCTAACAACTACAGTGCTGCACAGTTTCGGAACGACCTAGATAATCTCCCTATTATGGCCAGAAGATCTGTTGTACCGGAAGTAACGGGACCAGAGGGCAGGGAGATGGTGCCAAATATACAAATGAGATTTGGTGAAGTAAAACACACCTGCGTATTTTGCGATGGATTCATTTCCTACGGAGAAAGAAGCATCACTCTGATCAACAGAGCTATTGACTATCATATGCAAGTTTGTCCGAAACGCCCAAAATAATAAATACTTCTTTTTTTTGTTTTGTTGCTCCTGTTGAGCCCTTTACAATGAATCGTTTTCATTGCCCCCTCCAAGAAAAACCCAAAAAAATATAAAACTGTTCCGAAAAATTCAAAAACAGTAAAAAAATGTTCAGAAAAATAAAAAAAAAAGTTCTTTTCAGAACTACCTCCCCGTTATTAAAAAATTGGTACAATATTTGGAACTGTGCCAACCTCTATTTCTCTTAGTTCGCTTCCTAGTTCGCTCGCTGGTACGCGAACTGGAAGCGAACCAAAAACAGTAAGTATAAGGGAAGGAAACACACACTTATGTTAAAAGAAAGACAGCTATAGGGGAGTAAACTAGAGATACTATTACCCATAATCCACTACTGATGATGTCACATATTACATCATTCATGACATGCTCAGTGACATCATCAGCAGAGGATTGCGGGTTTTTTGGCAACATGCCTTATCCACGGTTTAATAACGCTGCCTTTTGCTTTATATAAGTTTTCAAATTGTATGAAATATATACCAATAGGTCTTTATGAACCTTTAGGTAGTGCTTTTGATCATGAGGTCTGGTCGCTTCCATACACATACAGATGTTTCAAAGATGATCAAGAAGTTTATCTGAATGGAGAGGAATGCACTGAGACGCCAGATCATTCACTAATGTGTAGGCACATACAGTTACACGATTCATGCAACAAACACCGACCAAATATGGCTTGCGTGTTGCAAGGCACGCCAGTTCCTGCTATCATCCCCACGTTCAAGTTGTTGGAAAATGGTAGTTATTTGATGCTCAATAATGAAGATTGTTCTGAGTTAATTAAAAAGTATTCCTTTTATCGTAACAGTAAGTGAACGGGTTATTTGCTGCAGAAATGTTCTATTTCCTCCCACACATGAACATAGGGAGTTTTCAATCTGGCCACAAATACCAACCTTGGGACACGTTTCAACGGCATGACAAGAATAAGAGCTCTTTTGTCTCAGAGAGAGGTGGCCTTGAGTTCGGCCCGTGAAACTTTCGTACTTCACATAGCGAACACCCGTACACAGGTTTGCCTTTCAATTTCAGCAACATGTTTCCGACTATCTTTAACGCATCCTCCACAAAATCCCTGGCACACTTTTTTAAAGTTGTTACCAGTGGTCTCGTGACTTCATTTGAGAAAATCTTTGGAGTCATCCCTGCTCCCTTTCATTCCATTTTCTCCACTCTGGTTCGTGGATTGCATTTTTACTTGCATTACCAGCGGACGCTCTTGTGCTTTTTTACATTTTTAAATATGGATGTCCCTCCTATGCAACCTCCGACCCTGCAGCTGCTGACACTGTTCCGCAATCGCATGCTAGAATATTATGGCACAATGCCGTTGGCGATATTAAGCACGGCATATGGATTATCTTTTCGGTTCTCCTACTTCACCTGTGTCCAGCCTGTATTTCACTGCCTGACCTGTGATTTCGATTGGGCCATTGATTTGTGTCTCTGCGGACCGGTTTCTCCTGACGTCGACTTTAATCAGCTGATGACTCCTATCATTACTCACGAGTTGATTTGTCCTGGCGAAAGGATTATGGCTGTGGCATTGATGCATGGACTACTTGGTCCCTGGAATTTACTGGCGGCAGCACAGTCTTTCTTGGAACACAGCTTTCTTGAAAACCCACCGAGCTGTCCTCTGATGGTGATAGAGGATCCGGTGCTGGGAGAGCACGTATGTTCTTTTCCGCTTTTAAATTGGATGGCTGAACTGTTTTCGGATGAAGACGGTGACTTCCTATTGGAGGCTGTTGCAGCTTATTTTGCATACACAGTTATGTCATAGACCTTTTTCATGTTTGATATGCTGAGTACTAGCATTTCATTGACAATTCATTGACTTATTTGTCAAGTTTTTATTATTTACCTTGCCTATTGGCTTAAGACTCGATAAAGTACTTGGCTGTTTTATTTTTCTTTAGCATTGAATTTTCCTAGTTTTTAATGCTTTACCTTGCGGACCGTCCACATATAAACTTGCAATCTGCTCTCATGAGATGGCACTTCTATTATCTTATTCAGTTCGTTTCCGGATCATGAGGAGGTGTCATCTAGGTCCTGGATATCTTTACACCGTGTTAAGTTACCATGGGCTCATTACCGGTTTAAACGCCATTTTTCCTTTTTTGCAACTTCTGCACACGACACTTAGTTGTTGCTTTAGCTTTCCACCTAGTAGTTCATCGTGGTTTACATGAGAATAATATGTTATTGGTCTACTATCTGCTTTACTTGTTAAACTATATCTGTACAGCGAGTGCTAAAGTTTCAAGAACAACACGATACAGAATTGTTATGAGGTCTGATCTCCACGACTTCATACTCATAACATAAGTGCAACTTCTGCCAATTCTGGGCATGAGGCGGGTTTTATATTGCTTTGCCGAACACACATACACAACAGTTGATGCGGTTCACATGAAGAGAGAGCTGGTGTATGCTGATGTGATTCCTTCAAATCTAAGACACTAAAGTATGGACACGCCCTAAACCAACACAAAGAGACCTTCTTAGCAAATAATATAATATGTGTATTAGGGAGGGTGAGATATAAGCAGCCGCGGGCCGTGGAGGGAGTTACGATGGGGCAGGGAGGCGGGGAGGGGGAGAAGCAGGGTGGAGCCCTCTCTACCTTGCCCCTCCCCCTCCCCGCCTCCCTGCCCCACCGTAACTCCCTCCACGGCCCGCGGCTGCTTATAAGTGTTGCTAACTCTTATTCATTTACAGCATGTTAACATACTGTCACCATTCGCTTTTTATGTACTAGTAACTATGCTGGTAATTTTGCTACTGATAATATGTGTACTTGTATTCTCCACCCTGCTTCTCCCCCTCCCCGCCTCCCTGCCTCACCGTAACTCCCTCCACGGCCCGCGGCTGCTTATAAGTGTTGCTAACTCTTATTCATTTACAGCATGTTAACATACTATCACCATTCACTTTTTATGTACTAGTAACTATGCTGGTAATTTTGCTACTGATAATATGTGTACTTTTATTATCTAAGGTACTACGCCTGAGAAGACGGCATTAGTAAATAAACATTTCAAATACACATGTGTTCTTCTTAACTCCATGTTCTGGTTTCTAAGAAATATATAACGACCGACTGTTCATGAGTTCCACGTATCCTGAGGTACTATAAGTTCATATTCTGGATTGTCTAAACATTGAGAGTTTGTTATATCCAATGTGACACTGTACCTAGCTTGCTAAATAGTTTTTGATTACTAACGTGAGTTTTGGGACACCCTAATTCGCCGAGGTTCCAATCCTCTGTCCACAGTTCTGTGTGAGAACAGAAACCCTGCGACAGGGGCACCCCCGACCCTTGCTGGAGCTTCATCACACTTGCGATACAACTCCAGCAATGCGCCACCTTTACGGCACAGATACATCACGCATCTGTGCTGTTTTTGCCCCATGATGCGCCGCATTGTAAATGCAGCACACCATAGGTGACGGAACAGCGGCACAGAATGACTAACACATCCCTGGTGATGCGCCAGTCATCATAAATCTATCCCTATGCTTCTTATCTTGTTAGAGATGAACCGCCATATGTATCATAAAAGTTATTTGCATTTCCTAAATAGCGAACTTTAAGGAATAAATAGCGATTCTTTACCATTCCTAGTTTGCGATGAGCTATTTGCTAATTAGCCGAATGTAGCCCAATGAAGCCCAATGTAGCCCAATGTAGCCCAAAGATGGCCGCCAGACACACAAAAAAACAAATGTAGCCCAAATATCAGCCAGATGTAGCCCAACTATAGCCCAGTGACAGAATGACCAATCAGCTTCGCAAACCTCCGTTACGCGAAGCGGAGCGCTGTTACAGATATATATCTTTTTTTGAACGTTAATTTCTCAAAATCCACTGGAGCACATATATTGAGACCTAGCAAAGGCACATCGGGCTACCAGTCCCTAATATTTTGCCAAGTTTCGTGCAAATCCATTCAGCCGTTCAATTATTATTTTTATTATTTTTTTTTGCCCCGCGGGGCCCTTTTAAAACCTCCACATCAAACCTAGGGGGTCAGCGAGGATCTACTATGCCCCCTTATAGTTATTTCCCCCTTTGTTTTGACCTCCTCTTGTCTCTCGATCCTACCGAGAGACAAGATGGCGGCCGCTACGGACTGTTTGGAATGTTGACAGACGCCGGAGAACCAATCAGCTTCGCTTCACAAAGCTCCGTTGCGCGAAAAGTCCGCGAACCAGAGCGCTAACCGGTCCGCTGTTACAGATATATATCTTTTTTTAAACGTTAATTTCTCAAAATCCACTGGAGCACATATATTGAGACCTACAAAAGGCACATCGGGCTACCAGTCCCTACAATTTTGCCAAGTTTCGTGCAAATCCATTCAGCCGTTCGGGCTAAAAGTGAGGCCAACCGCCCTATGGAAAACTCAATGTTAAAAACACGTTTTGGGACCCCCCTTTTTTCTCGGCCCCCACTGGACGAACCCCCCCCAAATTTTCAAGGGCTGCTCAGAAACAAAATGTGCCATTTTCCTGAAAATTTCAGCCGATTCCGTCCACAAACGCCAAAGTTATTAGACATAGAATTTTCAAAAAACCCATAGAGAAAAAATCCTAACTATATATACCTACTGGCGACCGCCAGTAGGTAATATATATATATATATATATATATATATATATATATATATATATATATATATATATATATATATATATATATATATATATTCACTGAAAAAACCATAGGTTATAGACCATATATAGTTAGGAATTAGCATTTAAAAAACCTTATTTTACTCACACAAAACCATTGAAATTCCATATATAGTTAGTTGCACTAACTATATATCGCGCACCCGCAATCCACTGCTGATCATGTCACATATTACATCATTCATGACATGGTCAGTGACATCACTGATGACATCACTGATGACATCTCAAATGACATCACTGATGACATCACTGATGACTACATACAGTGACTGTATAATTCTGTAAAGTTAAAATATGTCTTACATATTGAAGAATGAGTGGATGTATAAGTGTCTTGATGAAGGATTTAGTAGGGGCATGGCTGACTGTATGAGTGACTGATTAAATGTGTCTCACTGAGTGCATGGGTTAGTGCTGTGGTTCCCAAAGTGTGCGCCGCGGCGCCCTGGTGCGCCGTGATGAGCAGCCAGGGGTGCCGCGCCGCCACGCAGGAAGTGGGTGATATAAATTGCAGCAGCACACTGCCGCCATACCACCATGTTGTGCCCTGCCGTGCCTCGCCTCGCAGGACCCTGTTCGAATCGGTAAGAAAGCGTAGTCGCCTGGTAGTCGCAGACGAATGCAGGAATGTCTAATCAGAATGCTTCTTAAATCATGTGAACAGTAGCAAGTGTAGTGGCGCGTGATTTCACTGGGCTCCGCATGAAAGCCCTTAGATTTTGCTGGTAACGTGAGATTCATGCCAAGCTTTAAAAGCGAGCCAGATGATCAAACCCCTCAGAGTCTTTTTCCAGCTTGTCTTCCTTGTACTCGTGTGTTCTCGGCTTTTCAGTGGGAGATAGTGTGAAGGGAGGTCTACGTGGAATGCCCGAAGGTGTCAGAGCGCTTCACAATAGGAACAGTATACATGAGAAAATTACAAGTGACCAAATTGCAAAAGCAAACGTTAAGTTACATGATACCGTTATATGAGCAAACAAAATACAAGAGGTAGCAAAAGGTACATTACAGGGGGCGCACAGTGGCAGTTCTGGGGGGTGGGGGGGGGGTGTTAAATAGTCCGAAATTAACCAGGACAGGTGGAAACAAAGCAAAGCTCACACAAATGAAACATCTGTATTTTGCAGTCATGACTGCACCCTTGCAGTTTTCCAATGATGGGTTTCCAAAAATGTATTTGCAAAAACTCCGGATAAAAAGGCAAAAAGGCAAAACAACAGAGTCTGGTGCTTTAATGCCACACCTTCATGTTATGCCCCATTTACAATGGAGTGGAGCTCAGAATTTGGAGGTATTTACCACTTCCAGTAAATAGCCGATCCTCATCTTCCAGTATTTGCAGGTGCATTAAGTGCCCCACCCTATGCCACCCTGCTCAAAATCAGGGCATCATTATATGTAATTTCACCTCACATGGCTATTGTGAAAGTGCTGCACAGGTCAGGCACTTGTGGGCCTACGTGGAATGCCCGAAGATGTCAGAGCGCTTCACAATAGGAACAGTAATGATACGTGAGAAAAGTGACCAAATTACAAAAGCAAACGTTAAGTTACATGAGGCAGTAATATGAGCAAACAAAATACAAGAGGTAGCAAAAGGTACATTACAGGGGGGAAAAGTGACATGTGTGCAAGTTGCAAAAACGTACAAACTACAAGTAGAGGTATAATACTGCAATAAATGGCAGACACTCAAGCACAAGAACAAACGTTATGTAGGCTATGGTGGCACTTGTGCAAGTATCTAAAGCAAACAAAATGAATGTAAGAGGTAGCAAACAGTGTTACAAGAGAAAAGTGACGTGTGCATGTTACAAAAGAGTACCAAACACAAGTAGAAGGATAATACTGCAATAAATGGCAGACAGTCAAACCACAAGAACACACTGGGAAGGCACTTCCATAGTCATGGAGAAAAGAATTTTCTGTACTGGAAGGTCTTCCTTAAGATAATAGAGAGGGCGTGAGTTACATTTGGAAGTGTCTTTGAAGGAGGGGAACTTTGAGGTCAGTTTTGAAGGCCTGGGAGGAGGTGGTGGCTCCCGAACACATGCAGACAAAATTGGTTTTCTCTGAGAAAAAGGCCCCCAAGCAGGGCGAGTTTGTCACTCCCTGGTGAAACTAGTGACTGGTAAACGGAGTGTGGCTAATCCAGGGGCCACCATGTCCCAAGGCGCCTCCATGCAGCAATACTTTGATGAACATGCTCTCTGTTCATGACTCCAGTCTATCTGCGGCTCAAAGCTGTTCTGCTGCACTCCCATTATTGCTTTGACAGGTGCCACGCACAGTGCCTGAAGGCTCTTTATTAAGGATGTTATTTCATTTTTGCACTAATGCAAGCGTTCTGTACTTGGCCATTGATGCCCTGTTTTGGTGTTGACTGCTGTGTGGTAAGCACGCGGTTTTACCAAATGCCGTTCCTTTGCAATCTATCTATCCCACACATCTCTTCACTCAATTTCAGTGGGGGAGGCATGGGCCCTCTCAACCAGTAGTAAGGCCCACCAGGATGTTGCAGATGGCTCAAGACCCCTCCAGGAGTGAGAGGGAGGGCAGGAATGGAACCATAAATGCGGTGGGGGTATTCAGACTGTCCACTCCTGTCTCTCGCTCACTTTAACACACATGCTCACACACACTCATTGTTGTGTGCTCCAAAAAAGTCGTGTATTGTTTCTCACTTAACAAGTTTTTATTAAACAACTATTATCTTCTTCTTTTGTTACTAATATCATTAAAATACCTTCATTGCGTCCCAATTACTTTAAGGAAGACAACAGGAAGTACTCCCGAGGTCGGGCATACATCCCAACCACCGGTAAAAAAAAAATGGTGGGGAGCCACGGCCAACTGCCGATTAGGTCAAGGGAGCCACGGGTCAAAAAAGTTTGGGAACCACTGGGTTAGTGACTAAACTGTCTTAATTTGTGCATCATTATGTCTGTTGTTCTGTAAACTGCTGCATGTGTTGATCATTAGCTATATGATTAACTGTATGGGTTATTGATTGGTTGCCCAAGCATTTGTATGGGAGACTGAGTGTGTGTCTGGGTGGCTGGGAGGTGTATGACTCTCTGCATAGATGTGTGAGCAGTTGATTGACTAGATGTATGGGTTCAAAAGTGCATGTGGAAACAGCTGTATGGGCGGTTGACTGTGTGCATGAGTGTATTGGTGAGTGAATGGATATCTCAGTGCTACATGTCAAAGTAAGTACATATGTAAAACACAGTACATGTGAGAGTTGACATATATAAATAACTGTGCATAAGAGCCAGTGAATGTGTGAGTGGCTGTATGGATCATTGTGAACTTGTATCCAGGATTGTATAAGTGAGTAAATATGTTTTAGTATATGTTTGAATAAGTAAGGTGTGTATAACTGTATAGTTGAGGAAATGGAGGTGTGATTGATTCTTTGCATGACTGACTAAGTGTCTGAGTAACTCCATGGATGAGTGACAGTCTATGAGTGTCTGTTTACACTGAGTGTATCTAAGGTTATATTAGAGTCTGAAGAAGTTCATCGTATTATCACATGAATGATGTCATCAGTGATGTGATCAGTAATGTCAAATGAGATGTCATCAGTGATGTCATTTGAGATGTCATCAGTGATGTCATCAGTGATGTCATTTGAGATGTCATCAGTGATGTCATCAGTGATGTCATTTGAGATGTCATCAGTGATGTCATCAGTGATGTCACTGACCATGTCATGAATGATGTAATATGTGACATGATCAGCAGTGGATTGCGGGTGCGCGATATATAGTTAGTGCAACTAACTATATATGGAATTTCAATGGTTTTGTGTGAGTAAAATAAGGTTTTTTAAATGCTAATTCCTAACTATATATGGTCTATAACCTATGGTTTTTTCAGTGAATTTTCAAGGTTTTGTAAATGCTAATTCCTAACTATATATGGTCTATAACCTATGGTTTTTTCAGTGAATTTCAATGGTTTTTTAATAGCAAATATCATAAGCTGTCGAATGTCAAGTACGTGGTAAGTGAAAACATTTTCGTGTTTATGCACACTGATCTGCTTTGAATGGTGCCCCCCCCCCCTCATTTCTATTAGGAGTACTCTCTCTTTGCAGATAGTGAAAGGTAGTTAACGCAGGCCTTTGCCCCCGTTGTAATCCGTCGTGCCTGCTTCTCTCTCCATTTGATTGATTGTTATCCAAGTATTTACTGTTTTAGAATTAGTTCTCTTTGGTTCATTCTCTATTTACAAACAAACACAGAGTCGCAATACTCTGTTTAGTCTTTGCAGATAACGAAAAATTGTGTAAAAAAAAAGAAAAGGAATCGAGCAAAATCAGTAGGCCACTAATGGGATCTCTTTTTGACCTCGCTAAAATAGAAACATTAGGAACAACCCCTCATGACAAATACAAAACTAGTGAGATGAACTGAACTCCACACAATGATGGCTGCAAAACAGCTCGGCTCCGCCACCCACCCCGCCCAAAATAACGATAAAGAGCGGCTGCCATGATTGGTTACGGAATGGCCACGACGGAGCTACGAAATGGTGCTGCTCTCATGCTAACCCCAGCTTCAGTCTGAAACATCCAGAAACACTGTAGACTACCAATTCGATCAGTTCCGGTAGCGCCCCAATGTAACCCGGTAGAGAAGAACTAGCCCTCCCCTCTTTGACTGATGGTTCTTGTTGCCTGTCCCTTCTGTTGTCATTTAACAGAACTATTTAGCCTGCTGAAAGGGGTTGTGTTCCGACCGCTGGTTGGTGGAGACATTTTGACTATATTCTGGACCTGCGTTGTCGCGTAATGCGTCATATGACGCGCCGCGTTAGCGCATCCGGAAGTCATCCGGGGCGCGCAGCGCGTAACGTAAGCATAACAAGTCATGTGACTTGTTAATAAAACTTTTCATTGGTTCATTTTACTTTTCTTATTGTAATGATGAAAGGCTTGGTCATATGACCTAAAAATTACGCTTTTCATTACTTCCGAACATTATTTTTTCTTAAATATATGTTATAATGTTCCAGGCTAATGTACTTTCCCGGAAATTTTACAACTGTCCTGCAAGTAAAATATATTCTTTTTTCGAGAAAAAGAGCGTTTCTTCGTCCCATGACGGAGCCGTTGAGCAAAAGAGGGTCGACCTGCTGTCTTAGTCGCCGATACGCCTGAATATGAGATTCTTATCGATCACTTTATGTTGCAGGAATAGAAAACACAACAGCCCTTGACCATTTATCTTTACTGCGTTCCTTCGTATTATACCTTTTACCCTTCATGTAATTGGTCTGCTTTATTTCACTTGCCTTTTAATGATTCTAAAACAGTCACTATTATTAAAAACTTTACCAATGTATATACTACTACCATGTTTTCTTTTAAAAACCTTTATTGTGAAAATTTCATTATACAAATACGAGCCTATAACCACGTGGGCCTGCCACGGAGCAAACTGTAATCGTATATGATGAATAGACATTTACACTGTAGAGGAACGTAACGGGCGGGCCATTAGGTTGCAAGAACTAAGGTGTCTAACAGTTACGGAATCGGTGGACGTACATTTTATAATTAAAATACGACAGGGCCAGTTACAATAAAATTATCTAGATATACATTTGCGGGCAAGTACCATGGGTGACGTTAATTCGAACTTTCAACAGTACAGTAATCAATAACACATCAGAACTTAATATCAATAGGGATGTCGAAATATTCAATCAATTCTCGTCCCCGCCCGCCATGTGCTTCAAAACTGCATACGTATTTCTTGATTTCAAGGTTCTGCAACCAGTACACAACAAGGAGTTACGAGTCCCATTTATTCCGGCGCCATTTTGGGCGAGGACGGGCAGGTCCAGGATATAGTCAAAATGTCTCTACCAACCATCGACTATGATCATGTTCATATGCTGTATTTATTAGAGTAACACTCATCTGTCCACATGAAATTAATTTGCCACAATCTAAACATGTCATTTTAATCTTTCCAAAGTTCTTCTAAATATTTGGGACCGTTTCCCTTGCCTCTGAAGCTCTCAGTGCCACTTCTTTGATGAATGTACTAGCAGGTCAGGGGTTCTCCTCCAAATCTCTCTTTTATGCAGCACTATAATTAATTGGTGCCACCTCTCCATATGACGATGCATGGTATAGTTACCACAACTATATTTTTTTTCGGTTCCTCTGGAGAGTTCATCGTGGCAGATGAAGCGTGTAACGTACCGGGCATTTACCTTTTTTTGCATGTACAGGAAAGGAAAAAAAAATCGAGCGTCCGAGTTCTAAGGTGTCCCAGGGCCATTTTAGTGGACCAGGCCCAAATCCAAAGAACAGGCCGCCATTTTGAGAGTCCTCTTGCAGCCGCCTGTCGCTGTAGCATCAAGAGCAGCCGAAACTCAGCTGAATGGCAACTGAAACGGTAAAGGGGCGCCCCACTACAGCAGACGAGCCTCCACCTAGGAAGGCCCATTCACGCCGGCTCCCCCCCCTTCGGGCACCCCACGCAGTTATTCGGAGCAGTATTGTAGGATGGCCACACCAGTGCGGCAACTTGCTAGACATCACCTTGGTGGTAACCGAATCTCAACGCCTTGTGGTGTCTTCTATTCAGAAAACATTGTTATGCTGCCTTCGACCTATTCGCCGCAAGTGAGCACAAAACTCAACTGCATAGCTTGCTAGACACCACCTCGGTGCCATCCGGATCTTGGAATTTCAGCGCCTTTTGGTGTCTTCTCTTCAGAAAATATTGTTGCGCTGCCTTTGGCCCCATTCGCACATCAGTCCGCTACTGACGCCATCTCACAGGCTAATGGGGCGCCCCACGCCGACTTTCAGCATTGTAGAATGACCACACCAGTACAGCAACTTGCTAGACATCACCTCGGTGCCATCCGGATCTCGACGCCCCACTGCAGATGAAGTGCCTCTCAACTATGAAACCACCACGGTGACATCCGGATCTTGGCGCGTTGTGCTGCCTTCGGCCTATTCGCACATCGGTCCGCTACTGACGCCATCTCACAGGCTAATGGGGCGACCCACGCCGAGTTTCAGCATTGTAGGATGACCACACCAGTACAGCAACTTGCTAGACATCACCTCGGTGCCATCCGAATCTTGGCATCTCAACGCCTAGTGGTATCTTCCATACAAAAAATATTGTTACGCTGCCTTTGGCCCCATTCGCACATCAGTCCGCAACTTAGACATCACCTCGGTGCCATCCGGATCTTGGCATCTCAGCGCCTTGTGGTGTCAGTCAGAAAATATTGTTGCGCTGCCTTTGGCCCCATTCGCACATCAGTCCGCTACTGACACCATCTCACAGGCCAACAGGGCGCCCCACGCCGACTTTTACCATTGTACGATGGCCACACCAGTGCCACAACTTGCTAGACACCACCTCGGTGCCATCCGGATTTTGGCATCTCAGCGCCTTGTGGTGTCTTCAAATCAGAAAATATTGTTGCGCTGCCTTTGGCCCCATTCGCACATCGGTCCGCTACTGACGCCATCTCACAGGCCAACGGGGCGCCCCACGCCGACTTTCAACATTGTAGGATGGCCACAGAAGTGCGACAACTTACTAGACACCACCTCGGTGCCATCCGGATCTTGGCGCGTTGTGCTGCCTTCGGCCTATTCGCACATCGGTCCGCTACTGACGCAAACTCACAGGCCAACGGGGCGCCCCACGCCGACTTTCAGCATTGTAGGATGGCCACACCAGTACACCTTACTAGACACCACCTCGGTGCCATCCGGATCTTGACGCGTAGTGAAGCTGCAGCAGCTGCAAATAAGCTTCAGACAGTGTTACAACCGCTGCTCAGAACTCTCAACTATGACACCACCTCGGTGCCATCCGGATCTTGGCATCTCAGCGCCTTGTGGTGTCAGTCAGAAACTATTGTTGCGCTGCCTTTGGCCCCATTCGCACATCGGTCCGCTACTGACGCAAACTCACAGGCCAACGGGGCGCCCCACGCCGACTTTCAGCATTGTAGGATGGCCACACCAGTGCGGCAACTTGCTACACACCACCTCGGTGCCATCCGGATCTTGGCATCTCAGCGCCTAGTGGTGTCTTCTATTCCGAAAATATTGTTGCACTGCCTTCGGCCCCATTCACACATCGGTCCGCTACTGACGCCATCTCACAGGCCAACGGGGCGCCCCACGCCGACTTTCAGCATTGTAGGATGGCCACACCAGTGCGGCAACTTACTAGACACCACCTCGGTGCCATCCGGATCTTGGCGCGTTGTGCTGCCTTCGGCCTATTCGCACATCGGTCCGCTACTGACGCAAACTCACAGGCCAACGGGGCGCCCCACGCCGACTTTCAGCATTGTTGGATGGCCACACCAGTGCGGCAACTTACTAGACACCACCTCGCTGCCATCCGGATCTTGGCGCGTTGTGCTGCCTTCGGCCTATTCGCACATCGGTCCGCTACTGACGCGAACTCACAGGCCAACGGGGCGCCCCACGCCGACTTTCAGCATTGTAGGATGGCCAAACCAGTGCTGCAACTTGCTGGACACCACCTCGGTGCCATCCGGATCTTGGCGCGTTGTATTGCCTTCGGCCTATTCGCACATCGGTCCGCTACTGACGCTGCCTCACGTGCCAACGTATTTTCTCCGCATTTTATACCCTATGCCGCATAACAGGTCATGTGACTTGTTTATAAAACTTTTCATTGGTTCATTTTACTTTTGGTTTCCTAATGATGGAAGGCTTGATCATATGACCTAAAAACAACACTTTTCATTGGATGAAAACTTTTTTTTTTTCCCAAACGATGAAAGCCCCACCTTGTTTCTGGATGTTTCAGACTGAAGCTGGCGTCAGCATGAGAGCACCACCATCTCGTAGCTCCGTCGTGGTCATTCCGCGAGCAATCATGGCAGCCGCTCCCCACCAGAAGCCTGCAGGAGTCGGGGCCCCCAAAACTTTTGATGAATTCTCAAGGCGGAGGGGACGCTTTCGAGAATGGGGTCCAAGACCTAGCAGACAAGCGTCCGATTTCCAAGGTGTCCCAGGGCCATTTCAGTGGACCAGGCCCAAAAAGGAAAGAGCCTGCCGCCATTTTGAGAGTCCTGTGACAGCCGCCTATCGCTGCACCGCAAGAGTGGGCGCAACTCAGCTGAATTGCGGCTTTTGACACAGTGGACCAAAAACGGACGGAATGGCAACTGAAACGGTAAAGGGGCGCCCCACTACAACAGATGACACTCCACCTGGAGAGGCCCGTTCACGCCGCCTCCCCCGGGGCGCCCCACGCCGTTATTCGGAGCAGCATTGTAGGATACCAAAACCAGTGCGGCAACTTACTGGACATCACCTTGGTGCCATCGTTCTGCTGCCTTGGAACTATTCGCACAACAGTTTGCTACTGATGACCCACCCCCCGCGACGCCCCACGCCGTTATTTGCTGGGTGGCAACTTACTAGACATCACTTTCGTGTCATCTAGATTTCGGCGCGTTCTGCTGCCTTGGAACTATTCGCACAACAGTTTGCTACTGATGACCCACCCCCCGCGACGCCCCACGCCGGAAATCTGGACGTTGTGCTGCGTTGGGACTATTCGCACAGCCGACCGCTACTTCGTTGTTTTTCCCTAAAAATGTTTATATGTTATTACTATTTTTGTTTTCTTGTATATATTTATAAATTATTAAAGTTTTATAATCTTACTACTTTGTCGGAGTGCTATATATTTTTAATGTGCAAACACAACAGTGATGGTCAGAATGTGGATCAATGTCACACATTCACCCCAGTCCAAAGATCTGGGCCCAAATCCATCGTTTTTTCACTCCACACCACCCTGGGTTAGACAATGGCGATATGCAAATCAGCGCTGACCCTGTGCCCCATGGGAACAGTCCAGTCCGAACTACAAAAGCCATGTCCTTCCCAGAACGGAAACAAGCATCCGAGGACCGGACCGGTTTCGAGGTAACACCTCTCATCAGCCTGGCTAGCTTGATTCCAGTGGTGTGGAGTGCCTGGGACTCACGTCTGAGCATCCCCAGTACACTTAGAGCGGTAACTGCAAACACAACAGTGATGGACAGAATGTGGATCAATGTCACACATTCACCCCAGTCCAAAGATCTGGGCCCAAATCCATCGTTTTTCCACTCCACACCACCCTGGGTTAGACAATGGCGATATGCAAATCAGCGCTGACCCTGTGCCCCATGGGAACAGTCCAGTCCGAACTACAAAAGCCATGTCCTTCCCAGAACGGAAACAAGCATCCGAGGACCGGACCGGTTTCGAGGTAACACCTCTCATCAGCCCGGCTAGCTTGATTCCAGTGGTGTGGAGTGCCTGGGACTCACGTCTGAGCATCCCCAGTACACTTAGAGCGGTAACTGCAAACACAACAGTGATGGACAGAATGTGGATCAATGTCACACATTCACCCCAGTCCAAAGATCTGGGCCCAAATCCATCGTTTTTCCACTCCACACCACCCTGGGTTAGACAATGGCGATATGCAAATCAGCGCTGACCCTGTGCCCCATGGGAACAGTCCAGTCCGAACTACAAAAGCCATGTCCTTCCCAGAACGGAAACAAGCATCCGAGGACCGGACCGGTTTCGAGGTAACACCTCTCATCAGCCCGGCTAGCTTGATTCCAGTGGTGTGGAGTGCCTGGGACTCACGTCTGAGCATCCCCAGTACACTTAGAGCGGTAACTGCAAACACAACAGTGATGGACAGAATGTGGATCAATGTCACACATTCACCCCAGTCCAAAGATCTGGGCCCAAATCCATTGTTTTTCCACTCCACACCACCCTGGGTTAGACAATGGCGATATGCAAATCAGCGCTGACCCTGTGCCCCATGGGAACAGTCCAGTCCGAACTACAAAAGCCATGTCCTTCCCAGAACGGAAACAAGCATCCGAGGACCGGACCGGTTTCGAGGTAACACCTCTCATCAGCCCGGCTAGCTTGATTCCAGTGGTGTGGAGTGCCTGGGACTCACGTCTGAGCATCCCCAGTACACTTAGAGCGGTAACTGCAAACACAACAGTGATGGACAGAATGTGGATCAATGTCACACATTCACCCCAGTCCAAAGATCTGGGCCCAAATCCATCGTTTTTCCACTCCACACCACCCTGGGTTAGACAATGGCGATATGCAAATCAGCGCTGACCCTGTGCCCCATGGGAACAGTCCAGTCCCAACTACAAAAGCCATGTCCTTCCCAGAACGGAAACAAGCATCCGAGGACCGGACCGGTTTCGAGGTAACACCTCTCATCAGCCCGGCTAGCTTGATTCCAGTGGTGTGGAGTGCCTGGGACTCACTTCTGAGCATCCCCAGTACACTTAGAGCGGTAACTGCAAACACAACAGTGATGGACAGAATGTGGATCAATGTCACACATTCACCCCAGTCCAAAGATCTGGGCCCAAATCCATCGTTTTTCCACTCCACACCACCCTGGGTTAGACAATGGCGATATGCAAATCAGCGCTGACCCTGTGCCCCATGGGAACAGTCCAGTCCGAACTACAAAAGCCATGTCCTTCCCAGAACGGAAACAAGCATCCGAGGACCGGACCGGTTTCGAGGTAACACCTCTCATCAGCCCGGCTAGCTTGATTCCAGTGGTGTGGAGTGCCTGGGACTCACGTCTGAGCATCCCCAGTACACTTAGAGCGGTAACTGCAAACACAACAGTGATGGACAGAATGTGGATCAATGTCACACATTCACCCCAGTCCAAAGATCTGGGCCCAAATCCATCGTTTTTCCACTCCACACCACCCTGGGTTAGACAATGGCGATATGCAAATCAGCGCTGACCCTGTGCCCCATGGGAACAGTCCAGTCCGAACTACAAAAGCCATGTCCTTCCCAGAACGGAAACAAGCATCCGAGGACCGGACCGGTTTCGAGGTAACACCTCTCATCAGCCCGGCTA
This sequence comes from Lissotriton helveticus, assembly GCF_964261635.1. Taxonomy (NCBI): domain Eukaryota; kingdom Metazoa; phylum Chordata; class Amphibia; order Caudata; family Salamandridae; genus Lissotriton; species Lissotriton helveticus. The sequence goes on along the minus strand of NC_136061.1, from coordinate 1,082,358,498 downwards.
GCTTGATTCCAGTGGTGTGGAGTGCCTGGGACTCACGTCTGAGCATCCCCAGTACACTTAGAGCGGTAACTGCAAACACAACAGTGATGGACAGAATGTGGATCAATGTCACACATTCACCCCAGTCCAAAGATCTGGGCCCAAATCCATCGTTTTTCCACTCCACACCACCCTGGGTTAGACAATGGCGATATGCAAATCAGCGCTGACCCTGTGCCCCATGGGAACAGTCCAGTCCGAACTACAAAAGCCATGTCCTTCCCAGAACAGAAACAAGCATCCGAGGACCGGACCGGTTTCGAGGTAACACCTCTCATCAGCCCGGCTAGCTTGATTCCAGTGGTGTGGAGTGCCTGGGACTCACGTCTGAGCCTCCCCAGTACACTTAGAGCGGTAACTGCAAACACAACAGTGATGGACAGAATGTGGATCAATGTCACACATTCACCCCAGTCCAAAGATCTGGGCCCAAATCCATCGTTTTTCCACTCCACACCACCCTGGGTTAGACAATGGTGATATGCAAATCAGCGCTGACCCTGTGCCCCATGGGAACAGTCCAGTCCGAACTACAAAAGCCTTGTTGTTTTTGCAATTGCCGCCCTAAGTGCGCTGGGGATGCCCAGACGTGGGTCCCAGGCACTCCACACCACTTGGAGTCAAGCTAGCCGGGCTGAAGAGAGGTGTTACCTCGAAACCGGTCCGGTCCTCGGATGCTTGATTCCGTTCTGGGAAGGACATGGCTTTTGTAGTTCGGACTGGACTGTTCCCATGGGGCAACAGGGTCAGAGCTGATTTGCATATCGCCATTGTCTAACCCAGGGTGGTGTGGAGTGCAAAAAACCGATGGATTTGGGCCCAGATCTTTTGACTGGGGGAGTGTGTGACATTGATCCACATTCAGTCCATCACTTGTTGTTTTTGCAATTGCCGCCCTAAGTGCGCTGGGGATGCCCAGACGTGGGTCCCAGGCACTCCACACCACTTGGAGTCAAGCTAGCCGGGCTGAAGAGAGGTGTTACCTCGAAACCGGTCCGGTCCTCGGATGCTTGATTCCGTTCTGGGAAGGACATGGCTTTTGTAGTTCGGACTGGACTGTTCCCATGGGGCAACAGGGTCAGAGCTGATTTGCATATCGCCATTGTCTAACCCAGGGTGGTGTGGAGTGCAAAAAAACGATGGATTTGGGCCCAGATCTTTTGACTGGGGTAGTGTGTGACATTGATCCACATTCAGTCCATCACTTGTTGTTTTTGCAATTGCCGCCCTAAGTGCGCTGGGGATGCCCAGACGTGGGTCCCAGGCACTCCACACCACTTGGAGTCAAGCTAGCCGGGCTGAAGAGAGGTGTTACCTCGAAACCGGTCCGGTCCTCGGATGCTTGATTCCGTTCTGGGAAGGACATGGCTTTTGTAGTTCGGACTGGACTGTTCCCATGGGGCAACAGGGTCAGAGCTGATTTGCATATCGCCATTGTCTAACCCAGGGTGGTGTGGAGTGCAAAAAAACGATGGATTTGGGCCCAGATCTTTTGACTGGGGGAGTGTGTGACATTGATCCACATTCAGTCCATCACTTGTTGTTTTTGCAATTGCCGCCCTAAGTGCGCTGGGGATGCCCAGACGTGGGTCCCAGGCACTCCACACCACTTGGAGTCAAGCTAGCCGGGCTGAAGAGAGGTGTTACCTCGAAACCGGTCCGGTCCTCGGATGCTTGATTCCGTTCTGGGAAGGACATGGCTTTTGTAGTTCGGACTGGACTGTTCCCATGGGGCAACAGGGTCAGAGCTGATTTGCATATCGCCATTGTCTAACCCAGGGTGGTGTGGAGTGCAAAAAAACGATGGATTTGGGCCCAGATCTTTTGACTGGGGGAGTGTGTGACATTGATCCACATTCAGTCCATCACTTGTTGTTTTTGCAATTGCCGCCCTAAGTGCGCTGGGGATGCCCAGACGTGGGTCCCAGGCACTCCACACCACTTGGAGTCAAGCTAGCCGGGCTGAAGAGAGGTGTTACCTCGAAACCGGTCCGGTCCTCGGATGCTTGATTCCGTTCTGGGAAGGACATGGCTTTTGTAGTTCGGACTGGACTGTTCCCATGGGGCAACAGGGTCAGAGCTGATTTGCATATCGCCATTGTCTAACCCAGGGTGGTGTGGAGTGCAAAAAAACGATGGATTTGGGCCCAGATCTTTTGACTGGGGGAGTGTGTGACATTGATCCACATTCAGTCCATCACTTGTTGTTTTTGCAATTGCCGCCCTAAGTGCGCTGGGGATGCCCAGACGTGGGTCCCAGGCACTCCACACCACTTGGAGTCAAGCTAGCCGGGCTGAAGAGAGGTGTTACCTCGAAACCGGTCCGGTCCTCGGATGCTTGATTCCGTTCTGGGAAGGACATGGCTTTTGTAGTTCGGACTGGACTTTTCCCATGGGGCAACAGGGTCAGAGCTGATTTGCATATCGCCATTGTCTAACCCAGGGTGGTGTGGAGTGCAAAAAAACGATGGATTTGGGCCCAGATCTTTTGACTGGGGGAGTGTGTGACATTGATCCACATTCAGTCCATCACTTGTTGTTTTTGCAATTGCCGCCCTAAGTGCGCTGGGGATGCCCAGGCGTGGGTCCCAGGCACTCCACACCACTTGGAGTCAAGCTAGCCGGGCTGAAGAGAGGTGTTACCTCGAAACCGGTCCGGTCCTCGGATGCTTGATTCCGTTCTGGGAAGGACATGGCTTTTGTAGTTCGGACTGGACTGTTCCCATGGGGCAACAGGGTCAGAGCTGATTTGCATATCGCCATTGTCTAACCCAGGGTGGTGTGGAGTGCAAAAAAACGATGGATTTGGGCCCAGATCTTTTGACTGGGGGAGTGTGTGACATTGATCCACATTCAGTCCATCACTTGTTGTTTTTGCAATTGCCGCCCTAAGTGCGCTGGGGATGCCCAGACGTGGGTCCCAGGCACTCCACACCACTTGGAGTCAAGCTAGCCGGGCTGAAGAGAGGTGTTACCTCGAAACCGGTCCGGTCCTCGGATGCTTGATTCCGTTCTGGGAAGGACATGGCTTTTGTAGTTCGGACTGGACTGTTCCCATGGGGCAACAGGGTCAGAGCTGATTTGCATATCGCCATTGTCTAACCCAGGGTGGTGTGGAGTGCAAAAAAACGATGGATTTGGGCCCAGATCTTTTGACTGGGGGAGTGTGTGACATTGATCCACATTCAGTCCATCACTTGTTGTTTTTGCAATTGCCGCCCTAAGTGCGCTGGGGATGCCCAGACGTGGGTCCCAGGCACTCCACACCACTTGGAGTCAAGCTAGCCGGGCTGAAGAGAGGTGTTACCTCGAAACCGGTCCGGTCCTCGGATGCTTGATTCCGTTCTGGGAAGGACATGGCTTTTGTAGTTCGGACTGGACTGTTCCCATGGGGCAACAGGGTCAGAGCTGATTTGCATATCGCCATTGTCTAACCCAGGGTGGTGTGGAGTGCAAAAAAACGATGGATTTGGGCCCAGATCTTTTGACTGGGGGAGTGTGTGACATTGATCCACATTCAGTCCATCACTTGTTGTTTTTGCAATTGCCGCCCTAAGTGTGCTGGGGATGCCCAGACGTGGGTCCCAGGCACTCCACACCACTTGAAGTCAAGCTAGCCGGGCTGAAGAGAGGTGTTACCTCGAAACCGGTCCGGTCCTCGGATGCTTGATTCCGTTCTGGGAAGGACATGGCTTTTGTAGTTCGGACTGGACTGTTCCCATGGGGCAACAGGGTCAGAGCTTATTTGCATATCGCCATTGTCTAACCCAGGGTGGTGTGGAGTGCAAAAAAACGATGGATTTGGGCCCAGATCTTTTGACTGGGGGAGTGTGTGACATTGATCCACATTCAGTCCATCACTTGTTGTTTTTGCAATTGCCGCCCTAAGTGCGCTGGGGATGCCCAGACGTGGGTCCCAGGCACTCCACACCACTTGGAGTCAAGCTAGCCGGGCTGAAGAGAGGTGTTACCTCGAAACCGGTCCGGTCCTCGGATGCTTGATTCCGTTCTGGGAAGGACATGGCTTTTGTAGTTCGGACTGGACTGTTCCCATGGGGCAACAGGGTCAGAGCTGATTTGCATATCGCCATTGTCTAACCCAGGGTGGTGTGGAGTGCAAAAAAACGATGGATTTGGGCCCAGATCTTTTGACTGGGGGAGTGTGTGACATTGATCCACATTCAGTCCATCACTTGTTGTTTTTGCAATTGCCGCCCTAAGTGCGCTGGGGATGCCCAGACGTGGGTCCCAGGCACTCCACACCACTTGGAGTCAAGCTAGCCGGGCTGAAGAGAGGTGTTACCTCGAAACCGGTCCGGTCCTCGGATGCTTGATTCCGTTCTGGGAAGGACATGGCTTTTGTAGTTCGGACTGGACTTTTCCCATGGGGCAACAGGGTCAGAGCTGATTTGCATATCGCCATTGTCTAACCCAGGGTGGTGTGGAGTGCAAAAAAACGATGGATTTGGGCCCAGATCTTTTGACTGGGGGAGTGTGTGACATTGATCCACATTCAGTCCATCACTTGTTGTTTTTGCAATTGCCGCCCTAAGTGCGCTGGGGATGCCCAGACGTGGGTCCCAGGCACTCCACACCACTTGGAGTCAAGCTAGCCGGGCTGAAGAGAGGTGTTACCTCGAAACCGGTCCGGTCCTCGGATGCTTGATTCCGTTCTGGGAAGGACATGGCTTTTGTAGTTCGGACTGGACTGTTCCCATGGGGCAACAGGGTCAGAGCTGATTTGCATATCGCCATTGTCTAACCCAGGGTGGTGTGGAGTGCAAAAAAACGATGGATTTGGGCCCAGATCTTTTGACTGGGGGAGTGTGTGACATTGATCCACATTCAGTCCATCACTTGTTGTTTTTGCAATTGCCGCCCTAAGTGCGCTGGGGATGCCCAGACGTGGGTCCCAGGCACTCCACACCACTTGGAGTCAAGCTAGCCGGGCTGAAGAGAGGTGTTACCTCGAAACCGGTCCGGTCCTCGGATGCTTGATTCCGTTCTGGGAAGGACATGGCTTTTGTAGTTCGGACTGGACTGTTCCCATGGGGCAACAGGGTCAGAGCTGATTTGCATATCGCCATTGTCTAACCCAGGGTGGTGTGGAGTGCAAAAAAACGATGGATTTGGGCCCAGATCTTTTGACTGGGGGAGTGTGTGACATTGATCCACATTCAGTCCATCACTTGTTGTTTTTGCAATTGCCGCCCTAAGTGCGCTGGGGATGCCCAGACGTGGGTCCCAGGCACTCCACACCACTTGGAGTCAAGCTAGCCGGGCTGAAGAGAGGTGTTACCTCGAAACCGGTCCGGTCCTCGGATGCTTGATTCCGTTCTGGGAAGGACATGGCTTTTGTAGTTCGGACTGGACTGTTCCCATGGGGCAACAGGGTCAGAGCTGATTTGCATATCGCCATTGTCTAACCCAGGGTGGTGTGGAGTGCAAAAAAACGATGGATTTGGGCCCAGATCTTTTGACTGGGGGAGTGTGTGACATTGATCCACATTCAGTCCATCACTTGTTGTTTTTGCAATTGCCGCCCTAAGTGCGCTGGGGATGCCCAGACGTGGGTCCCAGGCACTCCACACCACTTGGAGTCAAGCTAGCCGGGCTGAAGAGAGGTGTTACCTCGAAACCGGTCCGGTCCTCGGATGCTTGATTCCGTTCTGGGAAGGACATGGCTTTTGTAGTTCGGACTGGACTGTTCCCATGGGGCAACAGGGTCAGAGCTGATTTGCATATCGCCATTGTCTAACCCAGGGTGGTGTGGAGTGCAAAAAAACGATGGATTTGGGCCCAGATCTTTTGACTGGGGGAGTGTGTGACATTGATCCACATTCAGTCCATCACTTGTTGTTTTTGCAATTGCCGCCCTAAGTGCGCTGGGGATGCCCAGACGTGGGTCCCAGGCACTCCACACCACTTGGAGTCAAGCTAGCCGGGCTGAAGAGAGGTGTTACCTCGAAACCGGTCCGGTCCTCGGATGCTTGATTCCGTTCTGGGAAGGACATGGCTTTTGTAGTTCGGACTGGACTGTTCCCATGGGGCAACAGGGTCAGAGCTGATTTGCATATCGCCATTGTCTAACCCAGGGTGGTGTGGAGTGCAAAAAAACGATGGATTTGGGCCCAGATCTTTTGACTGGGGGAGTGTGTGACATTGATCCACATTCAGTCCATCACTTGTTGTTTTTGCAATTGCCGCCCTAAGTGCGCTGGGGATGCCCAGACGTGGGTCCCAGGCACTCCACACCACTTGGAGTCAAGCTAGCCGGGCTGAAGAGAGGTGTTACCTCGAAACCGGTCCGGTCCTCGGATGCTTGATTCCGTTCTGGGAAGGACATGGCTTTTGTAGTTCGGACTGGACTGTTCCCATGGGGCAACAGGGTCAGAGCTGATTTGCATATCGCCATTGTCTAACCCAGGGTGGTGTGGAGTGCAAAAAAACGATGGATTTGGGCCCAGATCTTTTGACTGGGGGAGTGTGTGACATTGATCCACATTCAGTCCATCACTTGTTGTTTTTGCATATATTTTTAATGTGACACATAATTGTAAAAACTTTGATGTACAAAGAGTCATCCCTAGAATCTTCCGCTTCACGCTCGGTCCCCTCCCCAATCACAATACAGGATGGTTTTCAGATAATAGCAACGCTTCTGCTGTGACGGATCTCATCGAGTGTGGGCCTTGATCTACTATAACTCCTTTGAAGAGGGGTGATTCTTTACAGCTGTGGCCATAAACTACATCTGCAGGGCTAGCTGATACCCTAGGACCAGCCTGGACAATCGGACACAGAGGAAAAGGAGTGTCAGAGGGTGCGGTAGTGAATAGGGCGAAAGGGAGGTGTCGGGCGGGCACAGGGTTTGATTCTCAGGGAAGAGCAGCGCAGATGGGGGGAGGTTTATTACCCATGCATAAGACAGAGAGCGGGGGTGACCACTGCCTGGGTGAGATGCTTGCGAGGGTGGGGAGCCATGCTAAGGATCGACAGCGTGCACAGAGTGGGTCTGGTCAAGGCATCTAAAATGGCTGCCGTGCACGACAAAAGTGTGGCATTTGAAAAAAGACAAGATGGCACAGACAATGTTTTTCAACACTTCCTGATTTCCTTCGAATCGAACGTTAACAGACGTTGGGGCATATTACCAAAGTTAAGCGATATTTATCCCTAACGATGCATTGCAAAGATTTTTTTACCGTCAGAAATTATCGCAGATAAACCTTGCTATTATCAAGGTTTATCGCAAATACGATAAAAAACGACCGCAATGCATTAATATCGCTGAAAACTCAGCAATATTCATGCATTACCGAGCTAATGCTCTTAGCCATGTTATCCACCTCCCATTGGATAACATGGCTAAGAACTGCTCAGGGCAGCTGTTACTTTTTGGAGATATTCGCGCTTATCTCGAATATTTCCAAAAGTTGATATTAGGAGATAGCGATGTTAGCGACTGTTTCCAGTCGCTAACATCTTGGCATGCCCACTTTGCATGTCATTAGTGATAAATATCACTCACATGCAAAGTGGGGCCCAAGATGGTCGCTATCTCCTACTAGCCGTCGCTAACTGGTGTTAGCAACAGCTAGGTAATACAGCTATAATTTTATCTCCGCGAAGCGGAGCGCTGTTACAGATATATATCTTGTTTTTGAACGTTAATTTCTCAAAATGCACTGAAGCACATATATTGAGACCTAGCAAAGGCACATCGGGCTACCAGTCCCTAATATTTTACCAAGTTTCGTGCAAATCCATTCAGCCGTTCGATTATTATTATTATTATTTTTTTTTGCCCCGCAGGGCCCTTTTAAAACCTCCACATCAAACCTAGGGGGTCAGCGAGGATCTACTATGCCCCCTTATGGTCATTTGCCCCTTCGCTTTGGCCTCCTCTTGTCTCTCGATCCTACCGAGAGACAAGATGGCGGCCGCTACGGACTGTTTGGAATGTTTACAGACACCGGAGAGCCAATCAGCTTCGCTTCGCAAAGCTCCGTAACGCAAAAAGTACGCGAAGCGGTGCGCTGTTACAGATATATATCTTTTTTTGAACGTTAATTTCTCAAAATCCACTGAAGCACACATATTGAGACCTAGCAAAGGCACATCGGGCTACCAGTCCCTACAATTTTGCCAAGTTTCGTGCAAATCCATTCAGCCGTTCGATTATTATTATTATTTTTTTTTTTGCCCCGCGGGGCCCTTTTAAAACCTCCACATCAAACCTAGGGGGTCAGCGAGGATCTACTATTCCCCCTTATGGTCATTTGCCCCTTCGCTTTGGCCTCCTCTTGTCTCTCGATCCTACCGAGAGACAAGATGGCGGCCGCTACGGACTGTTTGGAATGTTGACAGACGCCGGAGAACCAATCAGCTTCGCTTCACAAAGCTCCGTTGCGCGAAAAGTACGCGTCCTGGAGCGCTGCCCGGTCCGCTGTTACAGATATATATCTTTTTTTAAACGTTCATTTCTCAAAATCCACTGTAGCACATATATTGAGACCTACAAAAGGCACATCGGGCTACCAGTCCCTACAATTTTGCCAAGTTTCGTGCAAATCCATTCAGCCGTTCGGGCTAAAAGTGAGGCCAACCGCCCTATGGAAAACTCAATGTTAAAAACACGTTTTGGGACCCCCCTTTTTTCTCAGCCCCCCCTTGACGAACCCTCCCCAAATTTTCAAGGGCTGCTCAGAAACAAAATGTGCCATTTTCCTGAATATTTCAGCCAATTCCGTCCACAAACGCCAAAGTTATTAGACATAGAATTTTCAAAAATCCCATAGAGAAAAAATCCTAACTATATATACCTACTGGCGACCGCCAGTAGGTAATATATATATATATATATATATATATATATATATATATATATATATATATATTCACTGAAAAAACCATAGGTTATAGACCATATATAGTTAGGAATTAGCATTTACAAAACCTTGAAAATTCACTGAAAAAACCATAGGTTATAGACCATATATAGTTAGGAATTAGCATTTACAAAACCTTATTTTACTCACACAAAACCATTGAAATTCCATATATAGTTAGTTGCACTAACTATATATCGCGCACCCGCAATCCACTGCTGATGATGTCACATATTACATCATTCATGACATGGTCAGTGATATCACTGATGACATCACTGATGACATCTCAAATGACATCACTGATGACATCACTGATGACAACATCCAGTGACTGTATGTTTCTGTAAAGTTAAAATATGTCTTACATATTGAAGAATGAGTGGATGTATAAGTGTCTGGATGAAGGATTTAGTAGGTGCATGACTGACTGTATAAGTGAGTGATTAAATGTGTCTCACTGAGTGCATGGGTTAGTGACTAAACTGTTTTAAATTGTGCATCATTGTGTCTGTTGTTCTGTAATCTGATGCATGTGTTGATCATTAGCTATATGACTAACTATATGGGTTATTGATTGGTTGCCCAAGTATTTGTATGGGAGACTGAGTGTGTGTGTGGGTGTCTGGGAGGTGTGTGACTCTGTGCATAGATGTGTGAGCAGTTGATTCACTAGATGTATGGGTTCAAAAGTGCATGTGGAAACAGCTGTATGGGCGGTTGACTGTGTGCATGAGTGTATTGGTGAGTGAATGGATATCTCAGTGCTACATGCCAAAGTAAGTACATATGTAAAACACAGTACATGTGAGAGTTGACATATATAAATAACTGTGCATAAGAGCCAGTGAATGTGTGAGTGGCTGTATGGATCATTGTGAACTTGTATCAGGGATTGTATAACAGAGTAAATATGTGTTATTATATGTTTCAATAAGTAAGGTGTGTATAACTATATAGTTGATGAAATGGAGGTGTGATTGATTCTTTGCATGACTGACTAGGTGTGTGAGTAACTCCATGGATGAGTGACAGTCTGTGAGTGTCTGTTTACACTGAGTGTATCTAAGGTTACATTAGAGTCTGAAGAGGTTCATCGTATCATCACATGAATGATGTTATCAGTGATGTGATCAGTAATGTCAAATGAGATGTCATCAGTGATGTCATCAGTGATGTCATTTGAGATGTCATCAGTGATGTCATCAGTGATGTCACTGACCATGTCATGAATGATGTAATATGTGACATCATCAGCAGTGGATTGCGGGTGCGCGATATATAGTTAGTGCAACTAACTATATATGGAATTTCAATGGTTTTGTAAGAGTAAAATAAGGTTTTGTAAATGCTAATTCCTAACTATATATGGTCTATAACCTATGGTTTTTTCAGTGAATTTTCAAGGTTTTGTAAATGCTAATTCCTAACTATATATGGTCTATAACCTATGGTTTTTTCAGTGAATTTCATAGGTTTTTTAATAGCAAATTTTTATCGTTTTTAAAAATAATAAATTTTACATCGAATTTTATATTGTATAATTATGTCATTTTTTTATTTTTATTCTTTTTAGTGCGCTCCCGGGGCGCGGACCAGTGAACGCACGGGTAAGCGCAATCTTGCGGCGCGCCCCGGGGCGCGTACTGATGAGCGTCCCGATAGCGCTATTGCCGCGAACGAAAACAACATCGTGACGTATTGCGTAGCCGCCACGCCTTGCGTCATAAGCGCGTATCGCGTAGCCGCGAGATGCGTCTTATGACGCACCGCGTAAGTGCACCCGGAAGCGCATACGATCGCGCAACGTAAACGCCCTGATGCGCTTACGAAACAAGCCCCGGGACGCGCCCCGGGGCGCGTAGCGTAAGCGCGTCAAACCATGTGACTTTAAAATAACACTTTTCATTGGTTCATAACTTTTTTTTTTCCAAATTGTGTGAAACCCACCCATTTCTCTCACTATTGCTTTGTACTTGGAGAGAGCAAGAGCTATTCTGTGTACTGTGTTCATCTCCTACTTTTCTGATCTACAGCAATGGCTGCAAGAGAGTCATCCAGCAGTGATTCCGACGGATTTTTAGATGAGGACCCTCCTCAGCAGAAGAAAAAAAAACATTTCATCTGGAAATTCTATGACATCCCTGAAGGACAAAAAAAAGTCAACGCTCCAAAAGTAACCTGCAAAATATGTGGCAGTACTTTATCCAGAGGCAATCCTCTGAAAAAATATAGTTTTGGAAATGCTAATTTAATCAGGCATGTGAAAAGAAGACACCCTAACAACTTTGCCAGGGAGAGTGTCAGAGAGCTGGCACGGAATTTACCCACAGATGGCGGCAGCACCTCCACTGGTGGAGCAACACCTTCGGGACCACCCCGTGGAAGAATGGTCCCTAACATTCAGCCGGTGTTTGCAGGCATCAAATTTCTGTGCACGGAGTGTGACGAACTGCTCTGCTATGGGGAGCAGAGTGTTGAACTCATTGCCATAAAGAAACAGCAACACCGCTGCCCTGCCAGTCCCTAAATTTTCACATTTTTTTGCTCCTGTTGAGCAGTTTTGGAATCCCTGTTTTTGTTTTTCCCCTGACAAAAATCCAAAAAATATATAAAATCGTTTTAAAAAGTCTAAAAAAATATAAAACAAAAACAAAAAAAAGTTCTTTTCAGAACTACCTCCAATTTATAAAAAAATGCTTTTTTTTTTTTTTTTAAAAGTGTCATTTTTTATCTCCATGGTACGCTCCCCCGTACGCTCCCCGGTGCGCGTACCTGGCGCTCCCCCCGCGAAAATCGAATTTTTTTTAATTTTATGTTTTTACCCGCGGGACCCTTTTATGGCCCCCACATCAAAACTAGGGGGTCAGGGGGGTGTACCCTGCCCCCTTTTGCTCATTTCCCCCTTTGATTTTTGCCACCTCTTGTGTCTCAATCCTACCGAGACACAAGATGGCGGCCGCTGCGGACTGTTTCGAATGTTTACAGACACCCGAGAACCAATCAGCTTGCCATGCGCAAGTCGCGTGGCTCGCCCGGAGCGCTCCCCGGTACGCGCACCGGGGCGCGGCTCTAGATATATATCTTTTTTTAAACCTAATTTACTCAAAATTCACAGGAGCACATATCTTGAGACCTAGCAAAGGCACATCGGGAAAACAATATCTACAATTTTGCCAAGTTTCGTGGAAATCCATTCAGCCGTTCGGGCTAAAAGTGAGGCCAACCGCCCTATGGAAATTAACATGGGAAAAACACGTTTTGGGACCCCCCTTTTTTCTCAGCCCCCCTTTGACAAACCCCCCCCAAATTGTCAGTTGCTGCTCAGAAACAAAATGTTCCATTTTCCTGAAAATTTCAGCCAATTCCGTCCACAAACGCCAAAGTTATTAGACATAGAATTTTCAAAAATCCCATAGAGAAAAAATCCTAACTATATATACCTACTGGCGACCGCCAGTAGGTAATATATATATATATATTCACTGAAAAAACCATAGGTTATAGACCATATATAGTTAGGAATTAGCATTTACAAAACCTTGAAAATTCACTGAAAAAACCATAGGTTATAGACCATATATAGTTAGGAATTAGCATTTACAAAACCTTATTTTACTCTTACAAAACCATTGAAATTCCATATATAGTTAGTTGCACTAACTATATATCGCGCACCCGCAATCCACTGCTGATGATGTCACATATTACATCATTCATGACATGGTCAGTGACATCACTGATGACATCATTGATGACATCTCAAATGACATCACTGATGACATCACTGATGACAACATCCAGTGACTGTATGTTTCTGTAAAGTTAAAATATGTCTTACATATTGAAGAATGAGTGGATGTATAAGTGTCTGGATGAAGGATTTAGTAGGTGCATGACTGACTGTATAAGTGAGTGATTAAATGTGTCTCACTGAGTGCATGGGTTAGTGACTAAACTGTTTTAAATTGTGCATCATTGTGTCTGTTGTTCTGTAATCTGATGCATGTGTTGATCATTAGCTATATGACTAACTATATGGGTTATTGATTGGTTGCCCAAGTATTTGTATGGGAGACTGAGTGTGTGTGTGGGTGTCTGGGAGGTGTATGACTCTGTGCATAGATGTGTGAGCAGTTGATTCACTAGATGTATGGGTTCAAAAGTGCATGTGGAAACAGCTGTATGGGCGGTTGACTGTGTGCATGAGTGTATTGGTGAGTGAATGGATATCTCAGTGCTACATGTCAAAGTAAGTACATATGTAAAACACAGTACATGTGAGAGTTGACATATATAAATAACTGTGCATAAGAGCCAGTGAATGTGTGAGTGGCTGTATGGATCATTGTGAACTTGTATCAGGGATTGTATAACAGAGTAAATATGTGTTATTATATGTTTCAATAAGTAAGGTGTGTATAACTATATAGTTGATGAAATGGAGGTGTGATTGATTCTTTGCATGACTGACTAGGTGTGTGAGTAACTCCATGGATGAGTGACAGTCTGTGAGTGTCTGTTTACACTGAGTGTATCTAAGGTTATATTAGAGTCTGAAGAGGTTCATCGTATCATCACATGAATGATGTTATCAGTGATGTGATCAGTAATGTCAAATGAGATGTCATCAGTGATGTCATCAGTGATGTCATTTGAGATGTCATCAGTGATGTCATCAGTGATGTCACTGACCATGTCATGAATGATGTAATATGTGACATCATCAGCAGTGGATTGCAGGTGCGCGATATATAGTTAGTGCAACTAACTATATATGGAATTTCAATGGTTTTGTAAGAGTAAAATAAGGTTTTGTAAATGCTAATTCCTAACTATATATGGTCTATAACCTATGGTTTTTTCAGTGAATTTTCAAGGTTTTGTAAATGCTAATTCCTAACTATATATGGTCTATAACCTATGGTTTTTTCAGTGAATTTCATAGGATTTTTAATAGCAAATTTTTATAGTTTTTAAAAATAATAAATTTTAAATCGAATTTTATATTGTATAATTATGTCATTTTTTTAAAAATTCTTTTTGGTGCGCTCCCGGGGCGCGGACCAGTGAACGGACGGGTAAGCGCAATCTTGCGGCGCGCCCCGGGGCGCGTACTGATGAGCGTCCCGATAGCGCTATTGCCGCGAACGAAAACAACATCGTGACGTATTGCGTAGCCGCCACGCCTTGTGTCATAAGCGCGTATCGCGTAGCCGCGAGATGCGTCTTATGACGCACCGCGTAAGCGTACCCGGAAGCGCATACGATCGCGCAACGTAAACGCCCTGATGCGCTTACGAAACACGCCCCGGGACGCGCCCCGGGGCGCGTAGCGTAAGCGCGTCAAACCATGTGACTTTAAAATAACACTTTTCATTGGTTCATAACTTTTTTTTTTTCAAATTGTGTGAAACCCACCCATTTCTCTCACTATTGCTTTGTACTTGGAGAGAGCAAGAGCTGTTCTGTGTACTGTGTTCATCTCCTACTTTTCTGATCTACAGCAATGGCTGCAAGAGAGTCATCCAGCAGTGATTCCGACGGATTTTTAGATGAGGACCCTCCTCAGCAGAAGAAAAAAAAACATTTCATCTGGAAATTCTATGACATCCCTGAAGGACAAAAAAAAGTCAACGCTCCAAAAGTAACCTGCAAAATATGTGGTAGTACTTTATCCAGAGGCAATCCTCTGAAAAAATATAGTTTTGGAAATGCTAATTTAATCAGGCATGTGAAAAGAAGACACCCTAACAACTTTGCCAGGGAGAGTGTCAGAGAGCTGCCACGGAATTTACCCACAGATGGCGGCAGCACCTCCACTGGTGGAGCAACACCTTCGGGACCACCCCGTGGAAGAATGGTCCCTAACATTCAGCCGGTGTTTGCAGGCATCAAATTTCTGTGCACGGAGTGTGACGAACTGCTCTGCTATGGGGAGCAGAGTGTTGAACTCATTGCCATAAAGAAACAGCAACACCGCTGCCCTGCCAGTCCCTAAATTATCACATTTTTTTGCTCCTGTTGAGCAGTTTTGGAATCCCTGTTTTTGTTTTTCCCCTGACAAAAATCCCCAAAAAATATAAAATCGTTTTAAAAAGTCTAAAAAAATATAAAACAACAAAAACAAAAAAAAAGTTCTTTTCAGAACTACCTCCAATTTATAAAAAAATGCTATTTATTTTTTTTTTAAAGTGTCATTTTTTATCTCCATGGTACGCTCCCCCGTACGCTCCCCGGTGCGCGTACCTGGCGCTCCCCCCGTGAAAATTGAATTTTTTTTATTTTATTTTTTACCCGCGGGACCCTTTTATGGCCCCCACATCAAAACTAGGAGGTCAGGGGGGTGTACCCTGCCCCCTTTTGCTCATTTCCCCCTTTGATTTTTGCCACCTCTTGTGTCTCAATCCTACCGAGACACAAGATGGCGGCCGCTGCGGACTGTTTCGAATGTTTACAGACACCCGAGAACCAATCAGCTTGCCGTGCGCAAGTCGCGTGGCGCGCCCGGAGCGCTCCCCGGTACGCGCACCGGGGCGCGGCTTTAGATATATATCTTTTTTTAAACCTAATTTACTCAAAATTCACAGGAGCACATATCTTGAGACCTAGCAAAGGCACATCGGGCAAACAATATCTACAATTTTGCCAAGTTTCGTGGAAATCCATTCAGCCGTTCGGGCTAAAAGTGAGGCCAACCGCCCTATGGAAATTAACATGGGAAAAACACGTTTTGGGACCCCCCTTTTTTCTCAGCCCCCCCTTGACAAACCCCCCCCAAATTTTCAGTTGCTGCTCAGAACCAAAATGTTCCATTTTCCTGAAAATTTCAGCCAATTCCCTCCACAAACGCCAAAGTTATTAGACATAGAATTTTCAAAAATCCCATAGAGAAAAAATCCTAACTATATATACCTACTGGCGACCGCCAGTAGGTAATATTACCAGATTTAGGGGCCGATTATGATCACGGACGTCTGCGACCCCTGAGGAGGAGGGATCGTCCGCAAGGGCTGCGGCGTTCCCTCCGAGCATATTAGGATGTGACCGCCAGGGTGGCGGTCACATCCTCTATCTTTAACATTGCGGCGGGTGCAGCTTCAAGCTGCACCCGCCGCAAGGTTAAAAATGCATGCATCGCATTTGCATGCATAAAGCGGCAGGCACCGCGCAGTACCTGCTGCTTTGAGCACGCAAATGCAGGGGGGTACTATGGTACCCCCCATGTGCACCTCCCACCCTTCCTTTACCCAGGGGGCCCGCAACGGGCCCCCGAAGTGAAAGTCCGTATGCTTTTTCACGGCGGAAAAGCCGCCGCAGAAAAGCATGTCTTTCACACCATCATAATATGGCTGGCGGTGTCTGATAGACACCGCCAGCCATGTTAGAGCTTTTCCGCAGTGGTCAGATGGCAACCGCGGCGGAAAAGCTGAGAACGGAATTCCAGACCCACAAGCCATCCTAATATGGCGGTGGGTCTTTGGAGGCTCCGCAGTGGTTTTTCCGCATCCTCCGGGCCGGCGGTATCTTCCGCCGGTCCGGAGGATGCTGAAAAACCGCAATCATAATCGGCCCCATAGTTAGGACCTAGTTTCCATAGGAAATCCGCAACATTCTATTGGGAATAACTTTGGCGCCGGTTGATGCATGTTCGCAAATTTCTCAAAGAAGATGGCCCCCTCCGCTCCGCTCCTTCCCTGAAAGTTTTGGAGGGATTCGTCAAGTGGGGGCCGAGAAAAAAGGGGGTCCCAAAACGTGTTTTCCCCATGGTATGGAAACGGAAATACAAGAAATTAGGCAAAATGGTAGAGTCTGATTCGCAGATCACGCTTTTGCTTAGATGGTGTAAATCCCTCCAGTAGTTCCTGAGAAAATCAAAAGAGAAAACATATATCTATCTATAAGCGCGCACCGTACGCGTACGGTACACGTACTGTACGCGTACCTTTGCATGCGCGTGCGCGAGCTGCATGCTGATTGGCTGCCACTGTCTGTCAACACTTCAAACCAGGAAGTGTTGGCAGCCATCTTGTGCTCGGTATGTGCCCTGGCGCATACTGGAGGTTCCAGGTGGGCAAGTTGGCCCCCAGGGACCCCTAATATGCAAGATGAATTAGTGGCCCCTCTGCAAACGCGCCCGGGGGGCTGCGCTGCAGAGAGGTGTAAAAAAGGGTGTGGCCTCATTACACCTCTCTGCAATGCAGCCCCCTGGGGAATACTGGAGTCTCCAGGTGGGCTAGTTGGCCCACAGGGACCCCCAGTATGCAAGGGGAATTAGTTCCCCCTTTGCAAACGCGCCAGAGGGCTGCGTTGCAGAGAGGTATAAAAAGGGGCATAGTCTCATTACACCTCTCTGCAATGCAGCCCCCTGGTGCATACTGGAGGTTCCTGGTGGGCTAGTTGGCCCTCAGGGACCCCCAGTATGCAAGGAGAATGTATTCCCCCTCTGCAAACGCGCCAGGGGGCTGCGTTGCAGAGAGGTGTAAAAACATGTTTTTTTCAATTTATATAAAAAATATGTAATGTAATTTAACAAATAAAATGTCTAAAAATAAATAATGTAAAATAATGTAGTAAATCAGTATAAAAAATATAACAATTAATACATTTAAAGATTATCATTTACAAAAACCTTTGAAATTGACTGAAAAAACCATAGGTTTCAGCCACGTTATAGTCAGGAATTACCATTTTAAAAACCTTTGAAATTCACTGAAAAAACCATAGGTGTCAGCCACGTTATAGTTCGGAATTAGCATTTACAAAACCTTGCAAATTCACAGAAAAAACCATAGGTTTCAGGCCTGATATAGTTAGGAATTAGCATTTAAAAAACCTTTGAAATGTCATCAGTGATGTAATTTGAGATGTCATCAGTGATGTCACTGACCATGTCATGAATGATGTAATATGTGACATCATCAGCAGTAGATTGTGGGCGCGCGAAATATAGTTAGTACAACTAACTATATCGGAGGAATTTCAATGGTTTTGTATGAGTGAAATGTCCAGCTAACTATAACACCCCTAAAATCTTCAGTTTTTTCAGTGAATTTCTAAGGTTTTTTAAATGCTAATTCCTAACTATATCAGGCATGAAACCTATGTTTTTTTCAGTGAATATATATATATATATATATATATATATATTACCTACTGGCGGTCGCCAGTAGGTAGTTATAGTTAGGATCGATTTCCATAGGGAAATCGCAACATTCTATTTGGAATAACTTTGGCACCGGTTGAGGAATCAGCCTGAATTTTCCAGCAACTTTGCCTCGCGGCGCTCCGCTCCTTCCCTGAAAGTTTGGGGGGCATTCGTCAAGCGGGGGCCGAGATAAAAGGGGGGTCCCAAAACGTGTTTTCCCCATGTTAATTTCCATAGGGCGGTCTGTCGCACTTTTAGCTCGAACGGCTGAATGGATTTTCTCCAAACTTGGCAAAATTGTAGGGACTGGTAGCCCGATGTGCCTTTGCTATGTCTCAAGATATGTGCTCCTGAGGATTTTGAGTAATTTAGGTTCAAAAAAATGTATATATCTAGAGCCACGCCCCGGTACGCGTACCGGGGAGCGCTCCGGGCGCGCCACGCGACTTGCGCACGGCAAGCTGATTGGTTCTCAGGTATCTGTAAACATTCGAAACAGTCCGCAGCGGCCGCCATCTTGTGTCTCGGTAGGATTGAGACACAAGAGGTGGCAAAAATCAAAGGGGGAAATGAGCAGAAAGGGGCAGGGTACACCCCCCCTGACCCCCAAGTTTGATGTGGGGGCCATAAAAGGGTCCCGCAGGTAAAAAAAAAAAAAAAAAATCGATTTTCGCTGGGGGGGAGCGCCCGGTACGCGCACCGGGGAGCGTACCGGGGAGCGTACCATGGAGATAAAAAATGACAGATTTTTTTTTTTTAAAATAGCATTTTTTTATAAATTGGAGGTAGTTCTGAAAAGAACTTTTTTTTGTTTTTTTATATTTTTTAGACTTTTTAAAACGATTTAATATTTTTGGGGGATTTTTTTCAGGGGAAAAACAAAAACAGGGATTCCAAAACTGCTCAACAGGAGCAAAAAAAATTGAAAATGTAGGGACTGGCAGGGCAGCGGTGTTCCTGTTTCTTTATGGCAATGAGTTCAACACTCTGCTCCCCATAGCAGAGCAGTTCGTCACACTGCGTGCACAGAAATTTGATGCCTGAAAACACCGGCTGTATGTTAGGGACCATTCTTCTACGGGGTGGTCCCGAAGGTGTTGCTCCACCAGTGGAGGTGCTGCCACCATCTGTGGGTAAATTCCATGCCAGCTCCCTGACACTCTCCCTGGCAAAAAATTTTGGGTGTCTTCTTTTGACATGCCTGATTAAATTGGCATTTCCGAAGCTATATTTTTTTTAGAGGATTGCCTCTGGATAAAGTACTGCCACATATTTTGCAGGTTACTTTTGGAGCATTGACTTTTTTTTGTCCTTCAGGGATGTCATAGAATTTACAGATGAAATGGTCTTTTTTCTTCTGGTAAGTAGGGTCCTCATCCAAAAAATCGTCGGAATCACTGCTGGATGACTCCCTTGCAGCCATTGCTGTAGATCAGGAAAGTAGGAGATGAAGACAGTACACAGAACAGCTCTTGCTCACTCCAAGTACAAAGCAATAGTGAGAGAAATGGGTGGGTTTCACACAATTTGGAAAAAAAAAAGTTCTGAACCAATGAAAAGTGTTATTTTAAAGTCACATGGCTTGATGTGCTTATGCTACGCGCCCTGGGGCGCGTCCCGGGGCGCGTAGCGTAAGCGCGTCGGGGCGCTTACGTGCGCGATCGTATGCGATCGCGTGCTTCCGGGTGCGCTTACGCAGTGCGTCATATGACGCATCACGCGGCAACGCGATATGTCACGATGTTGTTTTCGTTCGCGGGAATAGCGCTAACGGGACGCTCACCGGTACGCACCCGGGGCGCGCCGTAACATTGCGCTTACCCGTGCGTTCACCGGTACGCGCCCCGGGAGCACTCCTGGCAAAAAATATTTTTAAAAAATTACATATTTATACAATATAAAATTCATTATAAAAAATATTATTTCATACCTATAGAGATTTGCTATTAAAAAACCTATGAAATTCACTGAAAAAACCATAGGTTTCACACCAGTTATAGTTAGGAATTAGCATTTAAAAAACATATTAAATTCACTTAAAAAACCATAGGTTTTACACCAGTTATAGTTAGCTGGGAATTTTACTCGCATAAAACCATTGAAATTCCCACGTTATAGTTAGTTGGACTCACTATAACTTGCGCGTGCAATGCACTGCTGATGACATCACATATTACATAACTCATGACATGGTCAGTGACATCACTCATGACATCACTGATGAGTATTCTGCTTAATTCAGAGACTCTGTCCCTCACCACCCCTTGTTGTCTCTAAAATATATTAACATTCACAGAGAGCGGTGGACATAAGGGAATTTCCAAGAAAGTAGAGCTTCAGAAAATATTAAGAGAATGGGAAGCAGCTCACCCAGAGTGAGAAATAAATTAGGAGGAGGGATCTTTGTCTGAGGAAGGATCAGAGTGGGGGCCGATAGAGGGTCATGTCATGCAGCCTACAGAGGGTGAAGCAATTTTCTCCAAGGACTGACAGCCAACTCTAGACCAGGCAGCAGTGTGCCCTCAAAACTCAAAAAGTATATCCCCAGAAGAGCTTGCAGATGGGAGGGAGGAGTGGAAACTCAAACCAGAGCTTGCCAAGATTGACAGGGGATTGATAGGGAACAGGATCTGACTAAATTGGAGACGAGCAGGCTCTAGAAGAGAATTAGCTGGTCATAGAGGATAGGAAGTTGACCTATGAGCTTAGCCTCAGAGAGCTGGGTATCAGAGCCCTCCAAGTGGGGTCCGACAATAACAATATTGGTGGTAGCCTACCTGCAGTGTCTTCACATGAGTCCAGATTTCATATCCCAAAAGATATGGTGCCCAGTTATAATGTTGCGGATGACATAGTTAGATGATTTGCAGCCTATGAAGTGGCTTTAAGACTGCACAGGGTCCCAGAGACTTCTGGGGGGATAGTCTTTGGCGGCACATGCCCACAGTGGGGAGGGACACACTCTTTACATTGGAGGAGGGGGACCAGACCAACTACACTTCCATGAAGATCATTTTAGTCAGTAAGTATGGGTGACCGTTGTGGGACTATGCTGGTAACGACCTGAAGGGCTGGGTGAGGGGCAGCAAAGTTAATAATTATGAAGAGTTGTGCAACTCGTTTTTGAAGGAGCGCATTCTTGATACTTGTCTTCCAGAGCTGCGCCAACACCTGGATGACTTAAAAGCAAGCTACAAGGGGATCTCAGGTTTCAAAAAGAGCCTGACCTCAAGCTGGAGGAAAGATTCTAGGGGTGGGTAGGATAGTGCTGGGGGAGGAGTTTGTCCCAGTTAATGGGAGGGTTTTGGTGGTGTTATCCTAGATGCCCTGGGTAACATTGAGATGGTTTCTAAGATCCATGTAGCCTCAAATACAACAAAGTATTGGCAATGGGTCACCATCAATGGACAAGGGGTTGAGGCTCTGATGGATATAGGAGCCAGTATGACTGTTGTAATGAGTCAACTGGTTTCCCCCGAGCAGGTAATTCCCCAGACAATGATTTCCCAGGCATTCCAACAGGCTGTGGTGGCTAACAACAGAGAGTATGGGGGTGGCTTCAGTTCTTCTGAAAGTTGCAGTGAGCCCTGCCATGCCTGTGGACTGCTTGTTAGGATAACCTGACTGGATCTGTGCTACCACATGGCACAAAGCTGCCCAGTATGAGAGTAGGAAAGGGCTGGAGCCTGGAGCAATGGCTGAGCCAGCTGTTAAGAAGGGGAGAGGCAGAGGGCATGGGAAAGCAGCCCCTGAATTTACCTCCAGTGAGATGGATGGGAAAGCTATGGTGGTTGCCCCGGAGTCCACTGGGGAGGACATTGCTTCCCCTAGTGACCTGCCTGAGCTTGCTGGATGGCATGTGAAGGAGGGCCCACCAGGGAGGAGTTCTATAGGGCACAAAGGGAGTGCCTAATGTTTGTAGGCATGAGGCAACAAGCCTAGACAGCAGGTGATACCTCTGGTAGTCACCATATTTAGTGGTAGGACAACCTCTTTTACAGAAAACCTCAGGCTCCTGAGCATAGGACATCAAGGGCTCTAGTGGTTTTCAAGGGTTGTCTCTCACTTCTATTGGCCTAGGTTCAAGAATTCCTCAGATGCATTCAGTAGGACTTGTGTGACCTACCAGGCCAGACAGGGCAGAAACTTAAATCTCCCTTTAATTCCTTGCCTGTCATTAGCACCCACTTTGAGTGGGAGGGATCAACTTTACAGGGCCTATGGATCCCCAGACTATATCATACTACAGAGTCATCCTGATTCTGGTGGATCTCACCACTAGGTAGCCATAGGCAAAGTCAGGTGTACCAAGCACTCTCACCTGTGTGTCCTCGAACTCTTACCTGTAAGGTGCTTGATTGGTTTTACAGAGACGCTATGTGCCAAACTCCCAGAAACCCTATCCTACAACCTGTGATTCTTTTATAACACTAGGGTGTAAGATAACAGTCAGGGAGGAAGGCCGGAATCGGATGCTAGGGTTTTTTCTTGTAGTCGAACTGCGAAGCAACAAGAAACTCTCTTTAACTTTTGTCCTATTCTTTTAACATTAGATTAAAGAACATCTAGCATCATCCGAGTGGTGTTTTCTAAGGTTCCTACCTGCGATCTACTAAGTCAGGCTTCACGTCCAGGAAGTCGAGGAAGTCGTTGTGAGCGAAGTCGGGTCAGCAGGATGTTGTATCTTAGAAGTGGCGTGATCTTTTAGAGGCTTGTGTTTGTTGAGTTTCTCACCCCTTGGCCTTCTGCGTTTGGTTGTGACATGGATATTCTGTGTGAAACAACAACATAAAATGTGTACATTTTCTACACCAGCGTTTCTTTACTTTATCAAACCTTTCTAGAATTTACTTACTCAGTATCCCCCTGCTTGATGCTCTATTCGACTTCTCACTTTTAAAAAAAGTATTTTAACATATATTCATAACAAATGGCATATTCTACAGTGTTTAACTGTACACATTGTACTTGGTCCAACTTTTCTTTTTCATCTGTAACTCTTCAAGTCTCTTTTATTTAAAAAGAGTGTCCAAAAATTATTCTTTCTTCGCAGATAAGTCTTTTGCTAGCGGTGGGCGCCTGTACCAAAAGAAATTGTACTTAGCTTTCTTTTTTCTTTTGCAGATACATCGTGAGTTCCTGAAGACTCTGGCTGGGATGCTGAACCGATGTCTCTGGAATCCTAAAGCTACTCTGGAGATCTCTGGTAAGTATTCAGTCTAGCGCGAAGTCCCAGTGAAGCTTTTCCGGAAGGCTAAGCACCTTCTGGAAGTCAGTGTGTGGCTTTTATAGACTTGCCACACCCTAGTACGTCCGTTCTCCCGCATGCGTCAACCTCGCCCATACAGGGACACAGCTGACATGGATGCGTGCAGCTTAATTGCTCCCTGAAAGTCTTTCTATTTGCATTTCCTCCTCGCGCTGTGTTAAAAAATTCACACAGCGTGAGAGCATTGCATCAAAGCTATTGTTCATTTTCTCCATAGAATACCAGTAGTAATGCAATTGTACAACAAGCATTGGCATTAACCCATTTAGTCCTTAATCACGGAGTGTAATTGTAAACAAGCATTGGCATTTAACATGTATTGTCATTAATCACAGAAAGCACCAAACATACTTATACATATCAGGAGTGCAGGATGCACAGGACAGGGGTGGGTTTCTTAATGGAAGATCTCCTTAGCAGTTGCAAGGAGATTTCATGTATTCAATGGAACAGGGATAGCAGAATCATGACAGTACCCCCCCCCCATATAACCCCCCCTAAGACCATAGGGACAGGTTTTGGTTTCTCAGGATATCTTACATGAAAGGTTCTAAGAATCCTTGGGGCATTTTTCAAATTAGCAAGGGGTTCCCATGAACGGTTTTCTGGACCGTAACCTTTCCAATCTACTAGGTAAAATAGTTTACCTTTAACCCTTTTTGAATCTAGCACAGCTTTGACTTCAAATTCAGGCATCCCGTCTACTTCTATTTCCGGGGGATGATCAAGTAATCTAGTTTCTGGGTTGCATGGTTTAATCAAAGATACATGGAATACCGGATGAATTCGATAAGTTGCCGGTAACTGTAATTTCACGCTAACAGGATTGATTAACTTTTCCATGGTGAAAGGACCGATGAATCTTAGACGAAACGTATTATGGCACTTCAATTTTAGATTCTTGGTTGCTAACCACACCTTGTCTCCTACTGAATAAAGTGGTGGCTTAGAGCGATGTTTATCAGCAAACATCTTTTGAGTTTCTTTTGCATGAGTTAAATGTTGTTGGGCTTTTTGCTGAACAGCAACTAAATGGTTCACATAATCCGTAACAGCTGGAATGAAGGTTACATTTTTACCTAAACCTAACATGTCTTTTGGATGAAAACCATGTACACAAAAAAAGGAGACATTCCAATAGAAGAGTGATCAGAGTTGTTGTATGCAAATTCTGTAGCCCATAACATTTCAGACAATTCTTGATCAAAAGTAACTAACATACAACGCAGGAATTGTTCAATAGTTTGATTTGTGCATTCAGTTAAACCATCTGTTTGTGGATGGTAACTAGAAGACATGCGCACCTCCATGTTTAGAGATTTTCCTACATTTTGCCAAAAATGTGGAAAAAAACTGAGGGCCTCTGTCCGAAATCACTATGGATGGAATACCATGTAGTTTAACAATCTGTTCCACAAAAATATGAGCCATTTCAATAGCTGAAGGGAGCTTTTTTAGGGGAATGAAATGGGCATATCGTGAGAAATGTTCGACAAAATCGTGGTGAATCCAGACTTAGGGGCCTATTATGATTGCGGATTTCCCGCGTCCTCCGGGCCGGCGGAAGCCACCGCCGCCCCAGAGGATGCGGGAAAACCGCAGCGGAGCCTAGAAAGACCCACCGCCATATTAGGATGGCTGGTGGGTCTTGCATTCAGTCCGCAGCTTTTCCGCCGCGGTCGCCTTCCGACTGCGGCGGAAAAGCTATAACATGGCTGGCGGTGTCTATCAAACACCGCCAGTCATATTATGATGGTGTAAAATGTATGCTTTTCTGCGGCGGCTTTTCCGCCGTGGAAAAGCATACGGACCTTCACTTCGGGGCCCGTTGCGGGCCCCCTGGGTGAAGGGGGGGTGAGGGGTGCACATGGGGGGTACCTATAGTACCCCCCTGCATTTGCATGAACAAAGCAGCAGGCACCGCGCGGTGCCTGCCGTTTTGTGCACGCAAATGCGGTGCATGCATTTTTAACATTGCGGCGGGTGCAGCTTGAAGCTGCACCCGCCGCAATGTTAAAGATAGAGGATGTGACCACCACTCTGGCGGTCACATCCTAATCTGCACGGAGAGAACGCCGCAGCCCATGCGGACGTTCCCTCATACTTTGGGGTCGCGGACGGACTCAAGTCCGTCCGCGATCCTAATCAACCCCTTAGTACGAGGCAATTCCACAATAAAATCAAGTGATACTGTATGCCATGGCTGAGGAGGTAAAGGTAGAGGCAAAAGCAGACCACTAGGAGATTGATGAGTAGGTTTTTTTTTACTACAAACAGTACAAGTGTCTACATAATTTTGAACATCTTTGAGCATTGTTGGCCACCAAAATCATCTTTTAATTAGTTGGTACATTTTAGTTACTCCAGGATGAATTGACAGAAAAGAATCATGATATGTTTGTATTACGCGTTTCTGGAGTGACTCAACAGGGACAAATACCTGATAATTCATGCACAATAAACTTTCTTTCCATTGTAATAATGGATAACTTTTGCTCCAGTCTTCTTTTGAGTGTGTCTTTACAGCATTTTCTATATCAGACAATACATCAGAATCAATAAGACCTACAACAAAACGGTCTGCTGGAATATTTGGATGAACAGTTTCTTGTTTTACATTCAAATCATCACTTATACCAATTCTGGATAACACATCTGCTTTGTTGTTTTCTTTCCCTGGGCGATGAGTGATGATGAAATCATAATCATTAAAGAACAGCGTCCAGCGCAACTGACGCGGAGATAAAGCTTTAGCAGATCTAAGTGATTGTAAATTTCTTTGATCTGTATAAATTGTCACTGGATGACAAGCCCCTAGCAAGTAGTGTCGCCATTCTTTGAACACAGCTTTTATGGCCAATAATTCCCTATCGGCTATGGCGTAATTTTGTTCCGTGGGAGATAATTTTCTAGAATAATATGCAATTGGATGCATTTGGCCTGAGCTTTTGCTTCTTTGGGAGAAAGTGCCTCCTATTGCAAATTGGGAGGCATCAGCTTCCACAATGAAAGGTTGAGTGGGATCAGGGTGTCTTAATATTGGGGCTGTAGTGAATTGATTTTTTAATTCTTGAAAAGCCAATTCAGTTTCCGAGGTCCATTCAAATTTCATGTTTTTTCTTAATAGTTTAGTGATTGATGTTATCTTTTGTGAGAAATTGTTTATGAACCGCCTATAAAAGTTCGCAAATCCCAAGAAACTTTGGACTTGTTTCACTGAAGTTGGACTAGGTCAATCTATTTTTGCTTGAACCTTTTTTGGGTCCATTTCTATGCCAGCTGGACTAAGGATGTATCCCAGAAAATCTACTGTGGTAACGTGGAACAAGCTCTTTTCTAATTTTACAAATAAAGAATTTTGTAAAAGCTGTGGCAGAATGGCTCGTACTTGCTTTACATGCTCAGATTTGTCTTTGGAATAAATGAGAATTTCATCTATATAGACGAGACAACAGATGTCAAGAAAATCTCTTAAAACTTAGTTTATAAAAATCTGGAATGCGGCTGGAGCGTTGCAGAGTCCAAAGGGCATGACTTGATATTCGTATATTCCGAATTTTGTACGGAACGCAGTCTTCCATTCATCGCCCTCTCAGACTCTCACCAGATGATATCCTCCGCGTAAATCCAACTTTATATAAATGGTAGCATCTTTGATTTGATCCAGTAATGTAGGAATTAATGGTAGTGGATATCGATTTTTTACTGTCACATTGTTAATTGCACGGTAATCAATGCACTGGCGCAATTCTCCTCCCTTTTTCAGAATGAAAAAGAGAGGAGAAGAGACCGCGGACTTAGAATGTCTGATGAAACCGTTAGCTAAATATTCAGCAAGGTAATTGCGTAGGTGTTCATTTTCTTTCTCTGTTAGTGCATAGATGCGACTATAAGGTAAAGTCGCACCAGGAATTAAATCAATCTGACAATCAAAGTCCCTATGAAGTGGCAAGGTGTTGGCTTTCTTTTTATCGAAGACATCCAACAAATCATGGTAATCCTCAGGAACTCCAGCAATTATCAGGACAATTTTTGACTCCTTAGGAAAGTCATAACCTTGTATTACCAATTCGGAACCTGGATATTGCTGAAAACATTTGGCGTGACAGAAATCTGATTTAAACAATATGGTTCTATTAGTCCAATCAATGTAAGGATTGTGAAGTACAAGCCAAGGAATGCCTAAAATTAAACCAAACTGAAGAGCATCGATTATATCAAAGGTTATTTCTTCAACATGTTTCTTAGCACAAGTCATGGTTAATAACTCAGTATGATGTTGATAGGTCCCGAAGTCAATTCCTTACCGTCCACTGCTCTAACTATTTCTGGAGAAACTTTCACAACTTTTTGTAAATCTAATTTATTAAACAACTGGGTGTCAATGAAATTACCAGTAGCTCCAGAATCAATCAAGGCATCTATAGAACAGGATCGTGTTTTATCGTTTTGTGACTGAAGCAAAATTCGCATGCTTAGATGACAATGTGAGGCAGTTGGTGTTATGGAGGCCAAACTAGTATGTGCACTCGGTAAATTGACCTCTTTGTCTACTGAGTTCTTTAGTTTTCCGACTGTTGTATAGCTACAACATCTGTAATTTTAGTTTTTGGTTTTACTGGACGCGTGGGACAGTCTTTTACAAAATGTCCTGTTTTTCCACAGTACATACATTGGTTTAATTTCCTACGCTTCTCCTTCTCATCCTTTGACAGAGGTCCTCTAACGGTTCCTATTTGTATAGGTTCTACAGTGTCTAACTTAGGAGTGGAGGATTCCTTCTTAGTGTTTGCTCTTTCTTTAAACAACATCATCCTATAGTCAGACTTTCCTCTTTCGCCTTTCCTTTTGGAAGTTCGATGATTAAGTTTTACTTCTAGATCAATGAATTCCTCACAATCAGTTGGGGATCTAAGATTTGTGTGACCATCAGCCTGATTCATGTACATGCCGTTTTGCGTGTCCCTAATAGCGAATCATAGCGACTCGCTATTGAGGACACGCAAAACGGCATTCATGTAGGAATTGCTAATAAAATAGCGATTCCTACATGTTCTTTATTTGCGAGTAGCAATTTGCTACTCGCAAATACTCCCCATTCATTCCTATGGGCCAAGAGGCCCATAGGAATGAATGGGGAGTATCCCTCATTTGCGAGCAGCAATTTGCTACTCGCAAATAAGATAGCGATTTTAAGGGTGCCAGGGGTGTCCAAAGGACGCCCTGTAGCACCCCTAAAATGCACATTTGAACAGGTGTTGCGCACACACATGTCCAAAGGACATGTGTGTGTGCAACATGCAACTTAGAAAAATGCTTTTAAAAGCATTTTTCTGAGTTTTTGCTATTTACCGACAGGTCTGACCTCTCTGTAAATAGCGGCCCCAAAAGTTCAAAATCGCTATTTCTTGATGTTTCATGAATAGCATTTGAGGAATCTCTATTAGAGATTCCTTAAATGATATTCCTCGCATATTTGCGACTTCTTAAATAGCGATTTTTGCTTTTGGTATCATGAATACCAAATGCAAAAATCGCACTCGCAAAGGGCCAGATTCTCAGAATCTGGCCCTTTTGCGAGCGCTATTGCCTACATGAATCAGGCTGTTTGTCTTTTAATTCTTCTCGCAAACCACAATAGAACAAAGACACACGTTTTTCATCTGGCCATTCTGCTTCAATGACCAGTCTATTGAAAGTGGAAATATAATGCAAAAGATCTGACGATCCTTGTTTTAAATTAAGCAGTTCATGATCAGCTGTTTGAACAAAGACATGTTTTGCAAATAATTTTTTCATGGCTAGTTTGAATCGTCTTAAAATCATTTAAAATTGGATCATTCCTTTCTACGTACGGTACAGACCACAAAGCTGCATCTCCTCCCAAATATGATAAAATAAAATCAACCTTGGAGGAATCATCAGGAAATGTGGCAGGCTTTGCCACAAAATGTAACTGCCACTGATTCAAAAAGATTGTAAACCTATGACAAACCCCATAAAACCTTTCTGGGGGTGTTAAGGGTACTGTGACTGGTGTTACTACCTGAATCTGAGTATTAGCAGAGGTTGAAGGTGTGGTATTCCCACTATACAAGGTTTGCATGGTAGGTTGAAAAGCAGATGGTTTTAAATAAGATTTCTTTTCTGAGGAGACGGTCCAGGTTGCTGGACTAGGAGCTTGCATTCTGCTCTGAATTGCTGTTACTTCTCTTCGCAATTCTGTGTTTTCAGATTTTATTTCAGCTAACATTGCGACTATTTACTGCAGAGAATTCTGCGAAGTTTGATCCATAGCGTCTGGGCAAAACTAAGTCCGTGGGCTTAGCCTTCTGTGAGGTGCCAAGCACTCTTACCTGTGTGTCCTCGAACTCTTACCTGTAAGGTGCTTGATTGGTTTTGCAGAGATTGTATGTGCCAAACTCCCAGAAACCCTATCCTACAACCTGTGATTCTTTTATAACACTAGGGTGTAAGATAACAGTCAGGGAGGAAGGCCGGAATCGGACGCTAGGGTTTTTTATTGTAGTTGACCTGCGAAGCAACAAGAAACTCTCTTTAACTTTTGTCCTATTCTTTTAACATTAGATTGAAGAACATCTAGCATCATCCGAGTGGTGTTTTATAAGGTTCCTACCTGCGATCTACTTAGTCAGGCTTCACGTCCAGGAAGTTGAGGAAGTCGTTGTGAGCGAAGTCGGGTCAGCAGGATGTTGTTTCTTAGAAGTGGCGTCATCTTTTAGAGGCTTGTGTTTGTTGAGTTTCTCACCCCTTGGCCTTCTGCGTTTGGTTGTGACTTGGATATTCTGTGTGAAACAACAACATAAAATGTGTACATTTTCTACACCAGCCTTTCTTTACTTTATTAAACCTTTCTAGAATTTACTTACTCAGTATCCCCCTGCTTGATGCTTTATTCGACTTCTCACTTTAAAAAAAAGTATTTTAACATATATTCATAACAAATGACATATTCTACAGCGTTTTCACTGTACACATTGTACTTGGTCCAACTTTGTTTTTTCATCTGTAACTCTTCAAGTCTCTTTTATTTAAAAAGAGTGTCTAAAAATTATTTTTCTTCGAAGATAAGTCTTTTGCAAGCGGTGGGCGCCTTCACCAAAAGAAATTGTACTTAGCTTTCTTTTTTCTTTTGCAGATACATCGTGAGTTCCTGAAGACTCTGGCTTGGATGCTGAACCGATGTCTCTGGAATCCTAAAGCTACTCTGGAGACCTCTGGTAAGTATTCAGTCTAGCGCGATGTCCCTGTGAAGCTTTCCGGAAGGCTAAGCACCTTCTGGAAGTCCGGGTGTGGCTTTTATAGACTTGCCACACCCTAGTACGTCCGTTCTCCCGCCTGCGTCAACCTCGCCCATACGCTGTGCTCAGAACTGAACACAGCGCGAGGACACAGCTGACATGGATGCGTGCAGCTTAATTGCTCCCTGAAAGTCTTTCTATTTGCAGTTCCTCCTCGCGCTGTGTTAAAAAATTCACACAGCGTGAGAGCATTTCATCAAAGCTATTGTTCATTTTCTCCATAGAATACCAGTAGTAATGCAATTGTACAACAAGCATTGGCATTAACCCATTTAGTCCTTAATCACGGAGTGTAATTGTAAACAAGCATTGGCATTTAACATGTATTGTCATTAATCACAGAAAGCACCAAACATAAATAGACATATCAGGAGTGCAGGATGCACGGGACAGGGGTGGGTTTCTTAATGGAAGATCTCCTTAGCAGTTGCAAGGAGATTTCATGTATTCAATGGAACAGGGATAGCAGAATCATGACAGTACCCCCCCCATAGAACCCCCCTAAGACCATAGGGACAGGTTTTGGTTTCTCAGGATATCTTACATGAAAGGTTCTAAGAATCCTTGGGGCATTTTTCAAATTAGCAAGGGGTTCCCATGAACGGTTTTCTGGACCGTAACCTTTCCAATCTACTAGGTAAAATAGTTTACCTTTAACCCTTTTTGAATCTAGCACAGCTTTGACTTCAAATTCAGGCATCCCGTCTACTTCTATTTCCGGGGGATGATCAAGTAATCTAGTTTCTGGGTTGCATGGTTTAATCAAAGATACATGGAAAACCGAATGAATTTGATAAGTTGCCAGTAACTGTAATTTCACGCTAACAGGATTGATTAACTTTTCCATGGTGAAAGGACCGATGAATCTTAGACGAAACGTTTTATGGCACTTCAATTTTAGATTCTTGGTTGCTAACCACACCTTGTCTCCTACTGAATAAAGTGGTGGCTTAGAGCGATGTTTATCAGCAAACATCTTTTGAGTTTCTTTTGCATGAGTTAAATGTTGTTGGGCTTTTTGCTGAACAGCAACTAAATGGTTCACATAATCCGTAACAGCTGGAATGAAGGTTACATTTTTACCTAAACCTAACATGTCTTTTGGATGAAAACCATGTACACAAAAAAAGGAGACATTCCAATAGAAGAGTGATCAGAGTTGTTGTATGCAAATTCTGTAGCCCATAAAATTTCAGACCATTCTTGATCACAAGTAACTAACATACAACGCAGGAATTGTTCAATAGTTTGATTTGTGCATTCAGTTAAACCATCTGTTTGTGGATGGTAACTAGAAGACATGCGCACCTCCATGTTTAGAGATTTTCCTATATTTTGCCAAAAATGCGGAAAAAAACTGAGGGCCTCTGTCCGAAATCACTATGGATGGAATACCATGTAGTTTAACAATCTGTTCCACAAAAATATGAGCCATTTCAATAGCTGAAGGGAGCTTTTTTAGGGGAATGAAATGGGCATATCGTGAGAAATGTTCGACAAAATCGTGGTGAATCCAGACTTAGGGGCCTATCATGATTGCGGATTTCCCGCGTCCTCCGGGCCGGCGGAAGCCACGGCCGGCCCAGAGGATGCGGGAAAACCGCAGCGGAGCCTAGAAAGACCCACCGCCATATTAGGATGGCTGGTGGGTCTTGCATTCAGTCCGCAGCTTTTCTGCCGCGGTCGCCTTCCGACTGCGGCGGAAAAGCTATAACATGGCTGGCGGTGTCTATCAAACACCGTCAGTCATATTATGATGGTGTAAAATGTATGCTTTTCTGCGGCGGCTTTTCCGCCGTGGAAAAGCATACGGACCTTCACTTTGGGGCCCGTTGCGGGCCCCCTGGGTGAAGGGGGGGTGAGGGGTGCACATGGGGGGTACCTATAGTACCCCCCTGCATTTGCGTGAACAAAGCAGCAGGCACCGCGCGGTGCTTGCCGCTTTGTGCACGCAAATGAGGTGCATGCATTTTTAACATTGCGGCGGGTGCAGCTTGAAGCTGCACCCGGCGCAATGTTAAAGATAGAGGATGTGACCACCACTCTGGCGGTCACATCCTAATCTGCACGGAGAGAACGCCGCAGCCCATGCGGACGTTCCCTCATACTTTGGGGTCGCGGACGGACTCAAGTCCGTCAGCAATCCTAATCAACCCCTTAGTACGAGGCAATTCCACAATAAAATCAAGTGATACTGTATGCCATGGCTGAGGAGGTAAAGGTAGAGGCAAAAGCAGACCACTAGGAGATTGATGAGTAGTTTTTTTTTTTTACTACAAACAGTACAAGTGTCTACATAATTTTGAACATCTTTGAGCATTGTTGGCCACCAAAATCATCTTTTAATTAGTTGGTACATTTTAGTTACTCCAGGATGAATTGACAGAAAAGAATCATGATATGTTTGTATTACGCGTTTCTGGAGTGACTCAACAGGGACAAATACCTGATAATTCATGCACAATAAACTTTCTTTCCATTGTAATAATGGATAACCTTTGCTCCAGTCTTCTTTTGAGTGTGTCTTTACAGCATTTTCTATATCAGACAATACATCAGAATCAATAAGACCTACAACAAAACGGTCTGCTGGAATATTTGGATGAACAGTTTCTTGTTTTACATTCAAATCATCACTTATACCAATTCTGGATAACACATCTGCTTTGTTGTTTTCTTTCCCTGGGCGATGAGTGATGATGAAATCATAATCATTAAAGAACAGCGTCCAGCGCAACTGACGCGGAGATAAAGCTTTAGCAGATCTAAGTGATTGTAAATTTCTTTGATCTGTATAAATTGTCACTGGATGACGAGCCCCTAGCAAGTAGTGTCGCCATTCTTTGAACACAGCTTTTATGGCCAATAATTCCCTATCGGCTATGGCGTAATTTTGTTCCGTGTGAGATAATTTTCTAGAATAATATGCAATTGGATGCATTTGGCCTGAGCTTTTGCTTCTTTGGGAGAAAGTGCCTCCTATTGCAAATTGGGAGGCATCAGCTTCCACAATGAAAAGTTGAGTGGGATCAGGGTGTCTTAATATTGGGGCTGTAGTGAATTGATTTTTTAATTCTTGAAAAGCCAATTCAGTTTCCGAGGTCCATTCAAATTTCATGTTTTTTCTTAATAGTTTAGTGATTGATGTTATCTTTTGTGAGAAATTGTTTATGAACCGCCTATAAAAGTTCGCAAATCCCAAGAAACTTTGGACTTGTTTCACTGAAGTTGGACTAGGCCATTCTATTTTTGCTTGAACCTTTTTTGGGTCCATTTCTATGCCAGTTGGACTAAGGATGTATCCCAGAAAATCTACTGTGGTAATGTGGAACAAGCTCTTTTCTAATTTTACAAATAAAGAATTTTGTAAAAGCTGTTGCAGAATGGCTCGTACTTGCTTTACATGCTCAGATTTGTCTTTGGAATAAATGAGAATTTCATCTATATAGACGATACAACAGATGTCAAGAAAATCTCTTAAAACTTAGTTTATAAAAAACTGGAATGCGGCTGGACCGTTGCAGAGTCCAAAGGGCATGACTTGATATTCGTATATTCCGAATTTTGTACGGAACGCAGTCTTCTATTCATCACCCTCTCGGACTCTCACCAGATGATATCCTCCGCGTAAATCCAACTTTATATAAATGGTAGCATCTTTGATTTGATCCAGTAATGTAGGAATTAATGGTAGTGGATATCGATTTTTTACTGTCACATTGTTAATTGCACGGTAATCAATGCACTGGCGCAATTCTCCTCCCTTTTTCAGAATGAAAAAGAGAGTAGAAGAGACCGCGGACTTAGAATGTCTGATGAAACCGTTAGCTAAATATTCAGCAAGGTTATTGCGTAGGTGTTCATTTTCTTTCTCTGTTAGTGCATAGATGCGACTATAGGGTAAAGTCGCACCAGGAAATAAATCAATCTGACAATGAAAGTCCCTATGAACTGGCAAGGTGTTGGCTTTCTTTTTATCGAAGACATCCAACAAATCATGGTAATCCTCAGGAACTCCAGCAATTATCAGGACAATTTTTGACTCCTTAGGAAAGTCATAACCTTGTATTACCAATTCGGAACCTGGATATTGCTGAAAACATTTGGCGTGACAGAAATCTGATTTAAACAATATGGTTCTATTAGTCCAATCAATGTAAGGATTGTGAAGTACAAGCCAAGGAATGCCTATAATTAAACCAAACTGAAGAGCATCGATTATATCAAAGGTTATTTCTTCAACATGTTTCTTAGCACAAGTCATGATTAATAACTCAGTATGATGTTGATAGGTCCCGAAGTCAATTCCTTACCTTCCACTGCTCTAACTATTTCTGGAGAAACTTTCACAACTTTTTGTAAACCTAATTTATTAAACAACTGGGTGTCAATGAAATTACCAGTAGCTCCAGAATCAATCAAGGCATCTATAGAACAGGATCGTGTTTTATCGTTTTGTGACTGAAGCAAAATTCGCATGCTTAGATGACAATGTGAGGCAGTTGGTGTTATGGAGGCCAAACTAGTATGTGCACTCGGTAAATTGACCTCTTTGTCTACCGAGTTCTTTAGTTTTCCGACTGTTGTATCGCTACAACATCTGTAATTTTAGTTTTTGGTTTTACCGGACGTGTGGGACAGTCTTTTACAAAATGTCCTGTTTTTCCACAGTACATACATTGGTTTAATTTCCTACGCTTCTCCTTCTCATCCTTTGACAGAGGTCCTCTAATGGTTCCTATTTGTATAGGTTCTACAGTGTCTAACTTAGGAGTGGAGGATTCATTCTCAGTGTTTGCTCTTTCTTTAAACAACATCATCCTATAGTCAGACTTTCCTCTTTCGCCTTTCCTTTTGGAAATTCGATGATTAAGTTTTACTACTAGATCAATGAATTCCTCACAATCAGTTGGGGGATCTAAGATTTGTGTGACCATGTCTTTTAATTCTTCTCGCAAACCACAATAGAACAAAGACACACGTTTTTCATCTGGCCATTCTGCTTCAATGACCAGTCTATTGAAAGTGGAAATATAAAGCAAAAGATCTGACGATCCTTGTTTTAAATTAAGCAGTTCATGATCAGCTGTTTGAACAAAGACATGTTTTGCAAATAATTTTTTCATGGCTAGTTTGAATCGTCTAAAATCATTTAAAATTGGATCATTCCTTCCTACGTACGGTACAGACCACAAAGCTGCATCTCCTCCCAAATATGATAAAATAAAATCAACCTTGGAGGAATCATCAGGAAATGTGGCAGGCTTTGCCACAAAATGTAACTGCCACTGATTCAAAAAGATTGTAAACCTATGACAAACCCCATAAAACCTTTCTGGGGGTGTTAAGGGTACTGTGACTGGTGTTACTACCTGAATCTGAGTATTAGCAGAGGTTGAAGGTGTGGTATTCCCACTATACAAGGTTTGCATGGTAGGTTGAAAAGCAGATGGTTTTAAATAAGATTTCTTTTCTGAAGAGACGGTCCAGGTTGCTGGACTAGGAGCTTGCATTCTGCTCTGAATTGCTGTTACTTCTCTTCGCAATTCTGTGTTTTCAGATTTTATTTCAGCTAACATTGCGACTATTTACTGCAGAGAATTCTGCGAAGTTTGATCCATAGCGTCTGGGCAAAACTAAGTCTGTGGGCTTAGCCTTCTGTGAGGTGCCAAGCACTCTTACCTGTGTGTCCTCGAACTCTTACCTGTAAGGTGCTTGATTGGTTTTGCAGAGATTCTATGTGCCAAACTCCCAGAAACCCTATCCTACAACCTGTGATTCTTTTATAACACTAGGGTGTAAGATAACAGTCAGGGAGGAAGGCCGGAATCGGACGCTAGGGTTTTTTATTGTAGTTGACCTGCGAAGCAACAAGAAACTCTCTTTAACTTTTGTCCTATTCTTTTAACATTAGATTGAAGAACATCTAGCATCATCCGAGTGGTGTTTTATAAGGTTCCTACCTGCGATCTACTAAGTCAGGCTTCACGTCCAGGAAGTTGAGGAAGTCGTTGTGAGCGAAGTCGGGTCAGCAGGATGTTGTTTCTTAGAAGTGGCGTCATCTTTTAGAGGCTTGTGTTTGTTGAGTTTCTCACCCCTTGGCCTTCTGCGTTTGGTTGTGACTTGGATATTCTGTGTGAAACAACAACATAAAATGTGTACATTTTCTACACCAGCCTTTCTTTACTTTATTAAACCTTTCTAGAATTTACTTACTCAGTATCCCCCTGCTTGATGCTTTATTCGACTTCTCACTTTAAAAAAAAAGTATTTTAACATACATTCATAACAAATGACATATTCTACAGCGTTTTCACTGTACACATTGTACTTGGTCCAACTTTGTTTTTTCATCTGTAACTCTTCAAGTCTCTTTTATTTAAAAAGAGTGTCTAAAAATTATTTTTCTTCGAAGATAAGTCTTTTGCAAGCGGTGGGCGCCTTCACCAAAAGAAATTGTACTTAGCTTTCTTTTTTCTTTTGCAGATACATCGTGAGTTCCTGAAGACTCTGGCTGGGATGCTGAACCGATGTCTCTGGAATCCTAAAGCTACTCTGGAGACCTCTGGCAAGTATTCAGTCTAGCGCGATGTCCCTGTGAAGCTTTCCGGAAGGCTAAGCACCTTCTGGAAGTCCGGATGTGGCTTTTATAGACTTGACACACCCTAGTACGTCCGTTCTGCGGCCTGTGTCAACCTCGCCCTTACACTGTGCTCAGAACTGGACACAGCTGACATGGACGCGTGCAGCTTAAACGCTCCCTGAAAGTCTTTCTATTTGTAGTTCCTCCTCACGCTGAGTTAAAAAATTCACACAGCGTGAGAGCGTCGCATCAAAGCTATTTTTCATTTTCTCCTTAGGAAACCAGTAGTAATGCAATTGTACAACAAGCATTGGCATTAACCAATTTAGTCCTTAATCACGGAGTGTAATTGTAAACAAGCATTGGCATTTAACAAGTATTGTCATTAATCACAGAAAGCACCAAACATACTTAGACATATCAGGAGTGCAGGAGGCACGGGACAGGGGTGGTTTTCTTAAGGGAAGATCTCCTTAGCAGTTGCAATGAGATTTCATTGATTCAATGGAACAGGGATAGCAGAATCATGACAGGCAATCCCTCTGAGGACTTCTACTGCACCTGCTGTGGCAAAGGCCCTGATAGGGATTTTTACACAAGTGGGTTTCCCCAAGAATGTTGTGTCTGAGAGGGGCACAAATGAAATGTCTGCTTGTATACAGTCAATGTGGAAGGAGTGTGGGGTAACTTACAAGTTCTTTACCCCTTACCATCCACAAACCAATGAGCATGTAGACAGCTTCAACAAGACCCTGAAGGGCATGACCCAAGGCCTGCTTGAGGCCGTTAGAAAAAGTGGGATATACTCTTACCATGCCTGTTGTTTGCATACAGATAGGTGCCACAGAAAGGAGCGGGTTTCAGCCCCTTTGAGTTCTTGAATGGGCACCCACTCAGAGGACCTAGTAGTCTTGTGAAAGAAGGGTGGAAGCAAGCTCACAGGAAAGTACCCCAGGATGTAGTGAGATAAATGCTGGCCTTTAGAATCCAGATGGCTATGTTAATTGAAGCAAACTCCCAATAATCTAGAAGCCAACCAGGAAGTCATGAAGGAGTGGTATGACAACAATTATATCAGTGTGGGGTTTCAACCTGGTCAGAAAGCATGGAAGATGGAGCCAGTAGAGCCCAAGGCCCACTAGGATCGAGGGAATGGGCTATATGAAGTGATTGAAAGAAAGGGTGAGGGCACATACCTGGTGGTCCCCTAAGCAACACAACAGGGTGCTGTATGTGAATCGCCTCAAACCCTACTGTGAAAGACCTGAGCTTGTCATGCTGCTGGTGACTGATGGAGAAGAGAAAGAGCAGAGTGAACCTCTCTGACCTCTTGGACTCCCAAGAGAAGAATTATTCTGTGGAAGGAGTAATCCTTTCCCCCACTCTAACTCCTGGACAACAGAGACACTGCCACCAAGCATTGGGTCAATAGCCTTCTCTGTTTTCCCTTACCCCTAGGACTACCCATCTGTGTACCCATGATGTGGACAAAGGGGACAACCTCCCTGTTAACCTCATCCGTGCTCATGACGAGCTGAGCTCGTCATGAGGCACGGCGCTCCGGTGCTCATGACGAGCTCGGCTCGTCATGAGCCGTGGAACGCTCACATGCGGGGATAATTCCCCTGCTGTGCTGAGCGTTCCATGGGAATGGGTGTCGTCATGCCGAGCTCAGCTCGTCATGAGCCCACCAGCACCGAGCCACAGCTCGTCATGAGCACCGGGGCGCTGCACGTGCCCCCGCCCCCCAGCACAGCAGGGGAATTACCCCCGCACGGAAGGGGTTAAGAATACATCATATAGATTGTCAGATAACGTGGAGTACAGCAATATAGCTGACATATCCAAAATGCTGGAGTTGGGGTTGATAGAACCCTCCAGTAGACCCTGGACTAGTTCTGTGTGTCTAGTTCCAAAAGCTGCTCCACCAGGTACCACTCCTGAACTGATGTTCTGTGTGTATTACTGAGTGCTGAATTCTGTGACATAGAATGATGCTCACCCCATCTCCTGGGTTGGTCAGCTGATTGATCGGTTAGGGCTGCCTAGTATCTCAGCATTTTTGATCTTACATCAGGGTACAGATCAATCACCCTAAAAGGAGGATCCAAGGAGATCAGCCTTCTCCACTCCAGATGGTCACTATCAGTTAAGGGTGATGCCCTTTAGATTAAAGAAGGACCTTGCCACCTTCCAGAGGCTTGTGAACCTGGGTCTTGCTGGTATGGAGGCATTCTCTGCTGCTTATCTGGATGACATAGCTGTCTTCAGTACCAGCTGCAAGGATCACTTTTTTACCTACAAGAAGTACATACGGGTCTACAACAGGCAGGCCTGACTATCAAGGCAAGTAAGTGCCAGCTAGGGCAGGGGTCTGTGGTCTATTTGGGAAACCTGATGGGCAGGGTAAAAGTGCAACCTCCTAAGGTCAAGATACAGACCATCATGGCCTGGCTGTCCCACAAAACCCACACTGAGTTCAGAACATTCTTGGACCTCACTGGGTACTACTCGAGATTTGTCAAGGGATATGGCACCATTGTTGCCCCCTAGACTGAGATGACTTCCAGAAAGCAGCCCAGGAATGTTAATTGGACAGAGGCATTCCATACTGCACTGCAGCAGGTCATGTCCACAGCTCCTTTGCTCAAGGCCCCTGACTTTTCCAAGGTGGCTATTGTTCTGACAGATGCCTTAGAGAATGGCATTGGGGCAGTTGTATCCAAACTTAATGAGGAGAGTCTAGACCAACCAATACCCTTCATCTCCAGGAGCTTACTCCACATGGAACAGGGGTGGAGTTCTATTGAGATGGAAGCTGTGGCTGTGGTTTGGGCACTGAAGACGCTGAGGCCATACATGTTTGGCACTTACTTCCCAATTCAGACTGACCACAGGCCCCTCAGATGGCTCATGCAAATGAGGGGTGAGAATCCGAAACTGTTGAGGTGGTCCATTTTCTTACAGGATATGAACTTCAGAGTGGAACAGAGACCTGGGGTGGACCACACCAATGCTGATGATCTATCTAGGTTTTTCTGCCTTAGTAATGAGAACTCCCTAGAGGTTGGGTAGATATCCCTACCTTCAGCTTGACAGAACATCTGTTAGACCTGGCATCCTTAGGGTGGTCTTCCCCTATACTTTTTGCCTTTTGCCTTCATGTTTTGCTGATTCTTTTTGTTAGCCTTAGGAGTATGACCACTTTACCACTGCTAAATTGCACATGCTAATCCCCTAAACATGATGACATTGGTGCAAACCTGACTAGCATATTTGTTGCACTTCTAAAGTGGTACACCATATATCCAGGGTGTGTACTTCAAATGCTACTAGTGGGCTACACCACTGATTTTGCCACCCAAAGAAGTAGCCTTTCAAACCTTTATCAGGCCTACCTCTTCAAAGCCTGTGTGTGCAGTTTACTGCCACTCTGACTTATAATTTAAAGGTACTTGCCAAGCCTTAAACTGCCCTTTTACAATTTATTAGCCACACCTAAGGTAGGCCCTGAGTAACCCTAAGAACAGGGTGCCATGTTAATAAAAGGTAGGACATGTACTTTTATGTCCTGTATGTCCTGTTAGCGACAAACAGCCTATTTTGTTTTTCACTACCACGAGGCCTACCTCTCCCATAGACCAACATGGGGAATTCCTTAATATACTTTTAAGGAGTAATTCCTGATCAAAGAGGGTAGCTTTTTCATGATTCATATATTTGGAATTGTAATGATAAGTCCTCCTTACTGGTAATATAAGATTAGACATTACTGTTTTAGAAATGCCACTTTTAGAAAGTGGACATTTCCTTGCACTTACTGCTCTATGTGCCTGACAGCCTGTATTCAATACATATCTGGGGTGGGTGACAGCTACATTTTGTGCATTCCTTTAGAAAGCCACAAACACAGGAAGGTGAGGCTCATCCACATTCTGAGCATTCCTCTGCATTCTGAAAGGACTTTCTGGGCAGGGAGGAATGAGAGAGGGGCTGACTCTTACACTTCAATAGGTATTGTACTGTCCACACACAACCTGTTGCTTTGCCCCCACAGAGAGCCTGGCAGACAGGACTGAGTTGAGAGAGATCCAGTTGCACTCCAGAGAGGTGTTTTGCAGACCCCCCCCCATCAAAGGCACTTTGCTATGAGTACTTGGTCTGATCCCCTCAAATCAGCCACTGCTCGATCTTGACCTGACCCTCTGTCAGAATTACTGCTGTACAGCTTAAAGGACACAACTGGATTGCTTTTCTTCTTGTTGCCCTGCTGTCTGCCGCTCCCTGACTCTGCTGAATGAGAGCTGGACTCTGCCTTCCCTCAAGTGATCTCCAAGGGCTTTCTGGCTTGCATCCTGTTTTCTGAAGTCTCAGGGACACAAAAGACTCCCTGCAATTTTGCTGGTGCTGCTGGACCCTACTTCCTGTGAGTCCCACCCTTGCCTGAGGTGTCCTTTCCAAGTTCTGGGACTCAGTAGTGGGTTCTGCAACTTTTTTGCTACAATATTGATGCATCGTCACCACTGGACTAATAGGAAATGATGCCGTGTCCTTCGCCGCCGCTGCAGTGCGGAGACAGCCCTGAGCAGCTCGAAGAGAATGTGGGAACCAACTGCAATGTTCAACGATGGTGCAGCACCGATCCAAGGTCCCAACCACGAGACTCATCTTCGACTTAGTTATTTCTCCAGAAGCTCCAGCCTGCACACATTGTTTGTAGTATGTTGTATAATACTACATATTCTCATTGTCCTCCTATTCTTGTAGCTACTGAACTTCAAGTAGTGCACTTTCCATTCCTTAAGCTTCTTGGTTGCCTCTTTCAAACGCTGCCTGATCTATCTGATTGGTGTGCGTAGTCCGCGGGTGATTCCACATGCCACTTCTACCCATAGAGTACTAGCCATTTTAGCCCTTGTGCAGCACCTGAGTGCAAAAGGGGCATGTTACTTTTTCAGTATTTACATTTCTTTTTTTCAAGCTGGAACTATGAAGAATTTCCAGACCACTAATTCACTTTTGGACCTACTGAAATCTGCTCGTGTTGGCAACGCACACATCTTCAACTTGTGAGATACCAACACAGATAACGCATGTAGTTGGAATGGTGGCTGGATGCTGCTCTCAAGTTTGTCCTGAGACCATGGTGAAGATATATTCTCTGAACAGCAATTTCCCTCAGCAAAAACAGCTGTCTGCAAATGCTGCTAAGGAAATTGCCTTAGGATTTTTTCAGAAGCCTATGCGCCTATTTTTTGAGTTGTGTACATGAGTGGCCAATCATTTGCTGCTTTAATTTTTTTAAGTCCTATTGGTACCACAGTACACCTGTGGCATCCACTGAAACAACGAAAGAGTGTGTCATGACTCACAAGACAACTTTACTTCTATTTCCGGGTCCTGTTGTATGAAACAATTTAACATGGGATCCAGAAGTTTTAGCTAAAGATATGTTTACTATGAAGGGCTTAGGGGTTTCAAGTTTGAGACGCGGGGTTTTCTGAGATGCCCAAATAAGTAATAGAGTTTGTGGTTTCTTTTGAAATTTCTGACTTTTGAGATGCTGCAATGCTGTGGTACCAAATAATGGTATTGTGGTATCTATAACTCACAGAAAAAACACATCTGATTGGTTGCTGTAACTGTATTCATGCAATCTGAACTAGTTCCACACTTGTTTCTTACCCTAGGGTTTTGGGGAACACTTTGTTTCCGCCTTGTCAATTTGCTCCTCATTTTCTAGATATGCCTCTTTTTGGGGGGATTAGACTGAAAATAACTTTGAGAATGTCACACGAAGGAGAACACCCTGAACCTCAACAGTTTGCAGATGTGCACAAGGAAAGCAAGCCCCTTATAAATCTGTACTTTGGG
The DNA here is from genome assembly GCF_964261635.1 of Lissotriton helveticus. Classification (NCBI taxonomy): domain Eukaryota; kingdom Metazoa; phylum Chordata; class Amphibia; order Caudata; family Salamandridae; genus Lissotriton; species Lissotriton helveticus. The sequence goes on along the minus strand of NC_136061.1, from coordinate 1,082,315,372 downwards.
AACGTTCTCAATTCCACTTGGCAAGAAGAAAGCCACTGAGAAGAAAGTCATGTGCATAATATGTTTACAAGTACCAAGTGGCAGCTAACTGTGGGCCAAAAATCCATTCCGCTTGCGGAATTTGCGGATTTTCGGCAATTTCGAGATCCGCGAATCTTGCGAAATTGCCGAAAAATCCGCAAATCCGCTGGCGGGTGGATTTTTATTTTGGCCCACCAGAAGCACTTACAGTTAAGGCAAGTGCTCGAGTTGAAGCTAACTTTGTAACCATTTTAGAATGCCACCGGCAAGCTGCCAGAGTTGAAGTTGCTTACTTGCAAGTTGCAACTTCAACTCTGGCAGCTTGGCGGCATCATTCTAAAATGGTTACAGCTTCAACTTGGGCACCTGCCTTAACTCTGTAAGTGCTTCCTGTGGGCCAAAAATTAAACCTCAACAGGAAGCACTTACAGATATAAATAAAGCAGGTGCCCGAGTTGAAGCTCAAATTCAGTAACGTTTTAATTAGCCCAAAACATTAGTGAGCACGGTCGAGGCTGGGCAAGTGTGCTTTAACCCCATATCTGCCGTCGAGAATTAGCTGTAATACTCGAGGGAGGTCTTTGTATCCATGAGTTTCTCGAGCGCAATCCCCGTGTAGTTCCTGTGACTAGGAGGCTGCTTTCTCCTCACCTGCTGCCCTGCTCGCTCTCTGACCCTTTATACACAAGAGGCATGTTGACACGCATAGAAGCCGCGCTCGTTTGACTCCGCAACACACACTAGTGGTATCTAACGTCTTCCTGCCCTTTCCCAACTATGATGGACAGCTCACTCAAGGGACCTCGGCGCCTTTTGGCGCGGTGGCAAAGTTACAGGCACGCATGGTCAGTGGAGACAAATCTTCTGGCCCTTTACGCAGCTGCAGTGTAGGAAAACAACTTTACATTTACCCAACGAGGTAGCACTTACTGGATTAGCCAGTAGAAAGTACTGCAGTTGAGTAGAGGTGTTGCATAAAACTGTGGCATCTTCGTGGATGACTATGCAGGGCAGGATTCATTCTGGCACGAGGCTCCTGTCACAAAAATTAAACCTCAACAGGAAGCACTTACAGATATAGCAGGTGCCCGAGTTGAAGCTCAAATTCAGTAACGTTTTAATCAGCCCAAAACATTAGTGAGCACGGTCGAGGCTGGGCAAGTGTGCTTTAACCACATATCTGCCGTCGAAAATTAGCTGTAATACTCGAGGGAGGTTTTTGAATCCATGAGTTTCTCGAGCGCAATCCCCGTGTAGTTCCTGTGACCAGAAGGCTGCTTTCTCCTCACCTGCTTCCCTGCTCACTCTCTGACCCTTTATTCACAAGGCGCATGTTGACACGCTTAGAAGCCCCACTCGTTTGGCCCTGCACCACACACTAGCGTTATCAAACGTCTTCCCGCCCTTTCCCAACTATGATGGACAGCTCACTCAAGGGACCTCGGCGCCTTTTGGGGCGGTGGCAAAGTTACAGGCACACATGGTCAGTGGAGACAAATATTCTGGCCCTTTACGCAGCTGCAGTGTAGGAAAATCACTTTACATTTACCCAACGAGGTAGCACTCACTAGATTAGCCAGTAGAAAGTACTCCAGTTGAGTAGAGGTATTGCACAAAACGGTGGCATCTTCGTGGATAACTATGCAGGGCAGGATTCATTCTGGCACGAGGCTCCTGTCACAAAAATTAAACCTCAACAGAAAGCACTTCCAGATATAGCAGGTGCCAGAGTTGAAGCTCAAATTCAGTAAAGTTTTAATCAGCCCAAATCATTAGTGAGCACGGTCGAGGCTGGCCAAGTGTGCCTTAACCCCATATCTGCCATCAAAAATTAGCTGTAATACTCGAGGGAGGTCTTTGAATCCATGAGTTTCTCGAGCGCAACCCCCTTGTAGTTCCTGTGACCAGGAGGCTGCTCTCTCCTCACCTGCTGCCCTGCTCGCTCTCTGACCCTTTATACACAAGAGGCATGTTGACACGCATAGAAGCCCCGCCCGTTTGGCCCCGCACCACACACTAGCGGTATCAAACGTCTTCCCGCCCTTGCCCAACTATGATGGACAGCTCACTCAAGGGACTTCGGCGCTTTTTGGCACGGTGGCAAAGTTGCAGGCACACATGGTTAGTGGAGACAAATCTTCTGGCCCTTTACACAGCTGCAGTGTAGGAAAAGCACTATACATTTACCCAACGAGGTAGCACTTACTGATTAGCCAGTAGAAAGTACTCCAGTTGAGTAGAGTGCAAATCGCAAAAAAATCCACGAGTTTCGCTGGAAAATCCGAGAATTCGCTGATTTTTGTGCGATTTCGCACAAATTCGCGGACCGCAGATCCGCAAAATTCGCCCATACTTAGTGGCAGCTCACCAGGCCACTTGCAAGAAAAATATTAAGAAGCTTAGAAAAAAAGATTTATTAAGGAACCACTTTACTGGTTCAAAAATAGATAAAACATTTGAATGTTGTTTGCCATGTCTGTCCTTTACTGTCAAAGAATGTTACCATGGACCTGGGTCCAGAAGTAGTAATGTTAAACTCCAAAAAGGTGTTGCAATATGAGCACTAACCTTTGCAAATGCAATGATATTTTGAGAACCAACCTATGTACTAATAGGTTGGTTTACAACATACTGGATCGCAGTGGTTTCTAATGCTACCTCCCTCATAAATACTAGTGATTGCGAATTGTAAACTACTATGATTTACTGCCATCACACAGATGGAGATCTGCTCAGATCAGTATTTCAACATGCCTGTCAGCACTTTGCCAAAGCCAGGCCCTGAACCCATTCCCCCAGGGGGTTGCTAATCCCTGCTGCAGAGGGTTTTCCGCGTTGACAGAACTGCTGTAGGTCTTCCAGTACAGTAGTAGTAATACGATACCTCACTATGCCACACTGGGTTTACTGTGGTACCAAGGTACAGGTGGCAAAACAGCTTTTATTTGTATTTAAATTTAAAACACAAGAGGTCCCCCTGTACACATGTGCCTAGGGGGTCAGGGTATGCTGACCTTTCCTCTGTGTATGCCCCTTTTATCTTTTTAAGGACTCGGTGACCAAGTCCCTGAACCCCTTAAAGGCATCCACAACATTTTGTCACAAGGTTGCAACCAGGCAACTAGAACACTTCAATACCGCAGTTCCTACCTGGGATAGCAGTACTGAATCAGCAAAGGGGAGAAAAAGCTGCCTCAACCAATCAGATCTGAGTATTTTTTTTATTTTGTACGAGAGGAGTACACTGCAGAGTTTACATGATACCATGGTCCACCAAGCTCTAACATTTGGAGAGCAAACTTTGATATGAGAATAGCAATGTGAAATCATACTTTAGGACCCTCCCTTTGTGTTGGGCTCATTGTAGAACTTTCATTGAAGGAGCAAAAGTAGAATCTTTTTGGGGAAACATGCAGATTTGCCAAAACATGCCAAAGATTTATACTTAATAAAAGAAAAATGCCTTTCCTGTAGAAAGTCTGACTTTACTATAAATACCCTGGTACTGCTCTGTAATTCATTCTGACAGCACTTACCCAACAGTTTTCAATTATATTGAGCATAGTAGTCCGTTGTAAAAATAGTGCTTCTATGAAGACTGCGCCAGTCGTGATCAACTCCAGGTATATTTGCCTTGCATTTGATGCTTGTTAAGATAAAAGAAAAAGGAATTTGCATATTTAATGTGTAATGTTTTTTGAGACTAGAGAACATCCGCTCACAAGTCTCATGTGGTTTGAATTAAATACGTTGAGGTCTATACCATCAGCCACATTAAGATTGAAGACAATGTTGGATAAATCACCTATGAAGAATTATCCTTTGGTGTTTTAGAAAGTGAATATACTCCTTGGTCAAGAAATGTGGTGAAATGCCAGCCGAACAAGTGTGCTTCCTTGATAAGATTCAGAAGATGCAATATTAAACACCACCGGACACTTCTGCAAGTGAGGATCCCACCACACACAGTGAGAAACATTTACAGAGATTCCTGTAGTCTGTTAAATAATTAAGGTGGCACATTTTCAGCACAAGCTTGTTACTTAATTCAAATGTTTGATTTTCTGGTTTTCCCTTCATGCTTGAAAGTAAAAGGAGTTCGTTTCAATAATTATTCATGTTCTTTCTTGATTCTTTGCATCAATGATACCAGGCATCTTCCCCTCTTCAGTCATAGCAGCATCAATGGCAGACTTAAAAAGGTTAGACCAATATATAATCCTCTACCAAATCCCTCACCTAGCACCCAATTAAACTGGTAAAATGCTCACCGGAAAAAACATAGGTTTTTTTGTAATGGGAGCGAATCTTTAACTATGTAAAGGCAAGTGTTTTCTACAAAATTCACTTTTAAAGGCACATGCTTTGTGCAAAATTCTACTATCAGCTGTAGGACACCCATGGTGCTGACAGTCAGCATGACATGCTGGAGCTCTGAAAGGAGAGGAGGCAATGTACACCAACCAACAAATGTGCATGCATAAAACAAGTGGGTGCACCCCAATCAATTATGCTGCTTGGTCCCAAGAAGCAGTTTGTAGAAAAGGTAGCTCCTCTATCAGATTTTTCAGAACAGGGATGGCCTTCTCTAAGTAGCAGTACTACTACTAGTAGTCGTAATAACAATAATAATAATATTAATAATAATTAAGGTAATGCATGAAGATGAACCAATGTACTTCATGAGAAAGGAGTGCCACATCGTATTGGGGACAGTTCCCCAACACTATGGCCTGTTCTATCACAAACAAATCAGTCATTTAGAGACATGTTGCAGAAGAAATTGCTTCAAACTTATCACCAAGTCATTTATTCTAAGGCATCTACTACCTTCTTTCTCCCCAAATGGAGTATGCACCATTGGCCAATTGTATGAACATCCCTTTCACTGTGTTTGGGTCACTAGGAAATCCTGTTATGCTAAAACACTGTGAAAAATCACCATCAAGTCACAACTGTGCAGTTGCATCCTCAGATCTTTCTCACAATATCTTCACCAGAGGATCTCCTAGCAGGTTATTCCATAATTGGATAGTGTTACCTTATGAGGATCTAGTCACCAAATGCACAGGTCAAGCATATCTTCAGACCACTATCTGATTACATTATGCAGACTTAGGATATGTTCATTTTGATTTCATTGCTTATGTCCTCACCTCACTAGCAGGCCTCTTCTCATGCGTCCAAAATCCCTTCTTGTAGTATTTCTTCCCTTTCATTGCCCTGTGCCAGTATTTAAACCTTGTTCTAGCCTGCACTACTGTCTCCCCAGTTAGATCATGTTAATATATTCAGCACGCAATGGACAAACAAAGTCCCAAAAGTTAGAAAATGTCCTCTAAATTGAATGTGATGTGCTTCTCCCTTACTGTGTATTGCCAAATTACCCTACAGGGTCTCAACATGGCTATTCAATGCTCACTGGCATCTCTAGAAGTTAGTTTGAGGGACACGCCAGACGCATTCGCTATAAGTGATGAGGCCAGTCACAGAGGGCAATCGTAGATTTTGTGCACATTTGTGTTAGATAGATAGATAGATAGATAAATAGATAGATAGATAGATAGATAGATAGATAGATAGATAGATAGATAGATAGATAGATAGATAGATAGATAGATAGATAGATAGATAGATAGATAGATAGATAGATAGATAGATAGATAGATAGATAGATAGATAGATAGATAGATAGATAGATAGATAGATAGATAGATAGATAGATAGATAGATAGATAGATAGATAGATAGATAGATAGATAGATAGATAGATAGATGAAGGCACACAAAGTAATTTAAACATTATAGGCAAACTATGAATTAATTATTACTGAAAGAATTAAACTCTTGTTAGTACGAACTTTTCAGGTCTGAGCCATGCTTCCCCATAGTGGCAACAAGGGGGAAACATGTTGCTACAACCGAATGAGACATTCATTGACTTCAGAATCTATGAGCAGATCAGTGCAACATAACCTGCAATTCTGTTTGAAATTCTGAGGTCATTTCTTTTATCAGTGTATGTCTCATTCAGAGCTCTCCTGCATCATGTCAGTGCGCAAATGCAAACAACAAGCCTCTATCTGAGCTCTTACGTGTCAGGTCTCGTGCACAGGTGCGCATCAAGCCAATATTGTACTCATTGCCAGGAAACAAATGGTCTAATTTCCTATGACAGTGGCTTTGGGTTTGTGCAGGCGAGGGGAATGCGGAGCATCCCAGTCAAAGATCGTGTCAAGGGCACATCAGGTATTTACATTTAGTGCAGTTTGTGGTGATTCGCACACCATATGACTATACGTTAAAGAGTAATTTGTGGATCCAAGCAATAAGCCGCAATACGCACATCCCAATACTTATGAACTTTAATTGCAATCAAGTAACGCGGATGCAAGCCTCCTAGCAAAATAGAGTTATTTGCACACCTATTTCATATAACTGAAACTTTTCATATTGCTGAACAGACTTATGGTTCAATAACTAGAGGGGCATAACCACTGCGCACTACTGTGTATTTAATTAATTACTTCCATCTCAATAAACATTGTGCATTACTGTGTCAAACTCAGTAACCATTGCGCATTACTATGTATTAACTCAGTGACCATTGTGTATTGTTTTGTACCAAGAAATATAATTTTTATAGCTTTAAGTGCAAAATGTAGCAGAATATTGTTCCTCCTCCTGCCTTTTTGGCAACCCGAGGTTCTCCCCATAATGAATGGGAATAGTGGAAGGAGGGTTTTGAGGCTATTTCGAAGCCATAGAAGTGGGTTGGGGCGGTTTTTGCAGAAAATGCATTTGCTATTTTAAGGCACTCTTTGGGCCCTGAATGAAGGAAAGAGTTAAACATCTACCTACAGTCAATATGATGGGTAAGGGGATGTTTTAGATGAATATGCCACGCAACCAAGACCTTGGATACACGTTTCAAGGAAAAGAAAAATATCATCATGGACAGGTACAAATTTTATGCCAGACAACAATTGTCTGGGTAGTCCATTGAGTCCTATGTTTGGGCATTAAGAATTGTAGTAGCTCTTGTGGATATGAGGTGTGCGAGGAGGAAATGATTAGGGATCATGTTGTGGAGAAAACCAACAACAGCAAAGTTCAAGAAAAAGCTGTTAACAAAAAAAAGTTAACTTTGGAGAGAGCCATTGAAATTGCTAGCAGCAGAGAAGCAACCACAATTTACATGGAGCAGATATATTTGTATTGTCTCACATACATGCTGTGCAAGGAATGGACCTGGTAAAACACAAGGGGAATACATTTAAGGCAAACTTAGGGGCCGATTATGATGGCGGATTTCCCGCATCCACCGGGCCGGCGGAAGCCACCGCCGGCCCGGAGGATGCGGGAAATCCGCCGGGGAGCCCTGCAAGGCCCACCGCCATATTAGGATGGCTGGTGGGTCTTCCTATCTGTCCGCCACCTTTCCGCCGCGGGCGGATTGCGCCCGCGGCGGAAAAGCATTAACATGGCTGGCGGTGTCTATCAGACACCGCCAGCCATATTAGGATGACAGCGGAAAGATGCCTTTACACGGCGGCATTTCCGCCGTGTAAAGGCATACGGATTTGTGTTTGGGGGCCCGTTGCGGGCCCCCAGGGGTGAAGGGGGGTGGGGAGTGCACATGGGGGGTACCTATGGTACCCAACCGTGCATTTGCCTGCACAAAGCGGCTGGCACCGCGAGGTGCCTGCCGCTTTGTGCAGGCAAATGCACAACTTACTTTTTTAACATTGCGGCGGGTGCTGCTTCAAGCAGCACCCGTCGCAATGATAAAAATACAGGATGTGACCGCCAGGGTGGCGGTCACATCCTAATTAGCACGGAGGGACCGCCGCTGCCCCTGCGGACGGTCCCTCCTCCTCTAGGGTGGCGGACGGACGCAAGTCCGTCCGCCATCCTAATGAGCCCCAAAATGTATGGAGTGTTATAGATGTGGGAACAGAAACCAATGTAGTGTAGTTCCTATATCCCTGATAGGCTCTGCGCATTGGAATAATATACACTATAGATTTGACATAGGACTGAGGTCCGTATGTCTCTATCGAGTAAATTAAAATTAATTACTTGTGTGTGCCAGCTAACTCAGAGGTCACTAGAAACTTTCTCGAATGAACAAGAAGGGATTTGTTTCTGACAACGGCATAAACATGACAATTTGTTTCCCTTAGAGTCGGAACAATATCTTCAGAGTCGTGGAAACAATAGATAACTGTTTCACTCAGTCAATCGTGCATGCTTTGTTTCTACATCATTGGCAGAAATAGAGAGACGGGCGTTTAAATAAAAAGAGTTTATTGAACAGTCTTATTTTTCATACAAGAGACATGAACTGCTACAATCGTGAGACAGAATGCAAAGTATAAAACGTACAAACGTTAGCAGTAAGATAAAATAATACTGTAATAGCATGTCTTGTAGCTATGACATATATTAGTTAAAATACATACATAAATAACACAGGCTAAAATACTCATCTGGTGTTACTAAAATAATCCTACCCCAGTGTACCTAACCTAAGTCTAGTACGAGGGAAGAAGTAGGTGCAGTCTCAGTCTGGTTTAGTTATGCCAAGATTTGCCAAAAGTTTCTCTAGGTCCTAATCAGCTCCATACCTTAGAATGAGAGAGGTTCGTATCTCTTTCCCGGGACTCGATCTCTAACACCCCGCAAGGGGAGTCAGAAACACTGGAGCTGGATTCTCGGCGAGGAGGATGACAGTGTCTGGTCAGTGCGTCAGTTGGGGACTTGACTTCCTTCGGGACTTGCTGTGGCGAGCCGCGTCCAAACTGAATCGTGCTTGTCATAGCAAGTGAAGGAATATTTATACCTTGAAGGTGTTTAGGAATGCCAGCATTGACGTAAAAGTCGGGCATAAGAAAGTCATGAATAAACCCCTAAGGAATAGATGTTTATGCATAATAAATGAGTTCTTGGAGAAATCAATGTCCAAGCCAGGAGAAGTCCTAATGGCTTATGAGTCTGGTTTTCCAAGAAATCGTTGTGACGAAGAGAATCGGTTGTAGTCGACCAGGCCTGTATTTGGTTAGCATGAGCAATGCCTAAATAAGGCCTGGATGTCTATGCCTAAATGAGGGCAATGTGAATTGTACATATATAAGAACATGAAACGGGAAATCTAGATATGATATCTAAAACGACACACAAGACCAATTGGGCATTTCCCTAACATGTTCTGCTATAGATAGGCATTATTGAAGCCATTGATAGTTCTGAGTGGTTGTCCCTGATTGTATTGGCAAAGAATGCCAATGGGTTGTTTAGGATGTGCATCAATATGAGGGACCTCAACAACAGAATTTGGGTGCACAGATATCTGCTACCAAGCATAGCTAAAATGTTGGCCTCTCTCTATGGTGCTGTTGAGATTTTATTCCAGATGTATTCCCAAGTGTGCTGAAAGAACTTGCACTCTTAGGAGTTTGCTAAAAAAGAATGAGACGTTTGTGTGGAGCAAGGATGTGGACCAAGAGGTTGAGGTTACCAAGAAAGATGTGGCCAATGCTGTTCCTTTGAAACTCCTCCTTCTTTGTCCAACCGGACTTCTGCCACTTTACGGTAGAAAGACGATTGTGTCTCTGACAGATGATAAAACCAGTGCAAGATCGAGAGGGGCAAGCATATTTGTTACATCCAGCCCGTCTAAAAGTGATAAAAGGAAAGCATGTTTGTTTCTTCACCTCAGAAATCAAAGTGAAAAAATATCTGGAGAAATGGGACTTGAAATCATAGATTGGTCAATTTTGAGATTGAGCCTTATGCTTTCTCATCACTTTTTATCTGTTTTTCCTTTTTTGAATAAAGTGCTATAAGGCTTGTGTTTCTAATATATGTTTTCAATTTCCTACTTGTCCTAACTATCAGTTAGTTAGATATTTGAGTCAGGGGGCAACAACCATCACAACAGACAGATAGTCTGAATGCCTTTCTACAAAGGACGGGCAGGGGGTGGGACTCACGGGTCGGTCAAGGGCACGGTTGTAGGGTGGGTGAAGGAAGGGGGAAGGGAAGGTGGTGGGAAGGATGCAGGGTGGAAGGGCAACACAAGGGGGGAACATTTTTCTGGAGAGGATACAATTGAAAAAATATGAAATAACAGTTATTAGCTGGCAAGGGCGATTAAGGCAGAGAAAATTAAATAGTTTAAATAGGTAAGATTACTATTTGTTCGGTTACTGTAGGTGGTCTTAATGATAAGTCAAAGCATATTAGAGGTGCAGAAATTTTAAGAGGGTTAAATGCTGACATAATATGTCAGCAAGAAATGAATAACCCTTGGGGGAAGCGAGATATGCTAGCCATAAGGGGGTATAATCTTGTAGCTTGCTCTACACAAACTTCAACTATTAGAGGGGCTACGATTCATGTGAGAAATTGTTTTGGATTAGCTACGCGGGTTCTGGGAGATAAATGGGGGAGATGGGCTATTGCACAACTCCCCATTGGACTGACTGACTGCACAATATATGGGTCAAATGAAGATGATACACAGATTTTTAATGACCTAGAAGTTGAGGTAGCATCATGGTTGGGCCCGTTTATATTCTGTGGGGATCTGAATATTCACTATGAGAAGAGATGTGGTAGAACTCAGAAAATATCAAGGGAGAAAACCCCATGTTCATCAAGCACTTTCGGCTCTACAAACTAGTTACGACCTGCGAGATGTCTGGGGGGCGAAACATCCTACTGATCCCGGTTATACATACTTTTCAAATCCCCACAAGAATTGTTTTAGGCTTGACTATTCTTTGGTGTCATCCTCTTTGATTTCAACAGCAGGAATCAAGAAATTGCCCTAATTAGTATCAGATCACAATCCTCTAGTTATGGACTTGATACTTCCAAATGTAGATCATCCACAAGTGAAATGGACATTTCATAGATCACTATTATTCAACGATACTTATCTGGAATATATAAAAAAATGAGTTATAGAATACTATGAGATCAATCAATATAGCGCCACACGCATTGTGGTCTGGGATAGCTTTAAAGCTGGTCTCCAGGGGGAAACAATCAGTTTTGCGGGGAAAGCTATAAAAGAAGAAAAGAGGGAAATTAATGTGTTGATATCCGAATTGGGAGAACTCGAAAAAGAATATACAGAGGTAATTAGGCAAAATCAAGAAAAAGAAGAAGTAGTATTACACCAAAAGATAGCGATTATAAAAGCTAAATTAAATAACTACTATACTAAGCAGGAGGCAGTTATCTATCAAGCACATAAGTCTCTGAGGGATATGAATATGGTGAGACCGTCGGTAAGGTTCTTGCTTTGCGGACTAAACAAAAAGCAGTTAGAAATAATATAATGGAAATCAAGGGACATGGTGGAGTGTTATATACAGAAATTAAGGATATCATTAGGACCTTCGAGAAATTTTATCAGGATTTATATCAATAGGGCAACATTGATCCTATGCCTGTTAACGACACTGAGCTGATTCTTGGTAACCAACGTAGGCTCAGTGAAGAAATGGGGCAAGAGATGGATAGAGAAATAACTAAGGAAGAGGTTCTCTCCACCCTGCAACCCATGGCCCTAGGAAGAGCGGCAGGCCCAAATAGGATCCCACTGGAGATATACAAAGCAATCCAAGAGGAAATAGCCCCTATACTTTTAGATCTGTTCCTCGGAATACAGTATTGTGGGATCCCCCCTGAGTCTTGGCACAGGGCAGATATTGTGGTCTTTTTAAAAAAGGGGAAACCTGCAGATAATGCTGCTTCGTACAGACCTATATCCCTCATGAATGTTGATACAAATATATAATCAAAAATCTTAGCCACCAGGTTAGGGAGGAACATAGCTTATCTCGTTTCTTCATGACAGCACGGCTTTATACCAGCGAGAGGCACAACAGACCATATCAGACGTGCTATAGCCTTATTTGATATTACTGAGACAACTCGCAAGAAGATGGCTAAGATCCTCCTGGACGCGGATAAGGCGTTTGATCACGTGGCATGGCAGTATCTATGGACAACAATGGTACTGAGAGGTTTTGGGCCAGGTATCTTGACAGCTATACAGGCAATGTATTATAGAATATACGCTAGATCAAACATAATGGGTCATGAATCAATCTCCATTGAGATTGCAAGCGGGAACGAGACAGGGGTTGCCCTGTTCTCAAATATTATTTGCTCTGTATATTGACATTTTTATCGAGCAAATCCTCCAAGATAAGATTATCATTCCGGTTAACTGTAATGGGCACGAGACAAAGATATTGGCCTATGCCGATGATCTGGCAATAGTAACAGTAGACCAAGAAAAAGCAATATTACAAATCCAGAAACTAGCTGAGGAATATGGTAAAAAAGCAGGTTATCTGCTAAATGCAGGGAAAACCCAGATTTTATGCAGTACCAAAATCCCTTGCAGCGACCCTCGAGGATTAACCAAGGTAATTTACCTAGGTATTAGGATTACAAGTAATATAGATGCCATCTGGAAAATAAATATGACACCCATAATTAACAAGGTTAGTCTGGATCTGCGCCATTTAGATAGACCTCAGTTATCACTTATAGGATGGTGCAATATCCTGAAAATGGTTATGCTCCCTGAAATTTTATATATGTTCAGGTCTATTCCAGTAGAAATCGAGGATGACTTTTTAAAGAAAATAGATAGTATCTTCAGTAATTTTGTCTGGAAATACTCCAAAATCTGGCATTCTCTTAAATTTTTAATATTACCGCAAGATCGAGGAGGATAGTCCGCTTACAACATTAGATATTATTATTATGCATATTTCCCACAGCAAATGATTTTTGTGATCCTTCCAGGTATAGGAAGCAGACAACATAATATAGTTGGGGATCTCCCTTCAATATATAAGCTAGCTATAGGAATAAATGCTCAAGGAGTACTTCTTCAGCAAATAGAGCCAAGCTACTACAAAAAAACTAAATTTATAGTGGCGATAGCAATTTGGAAAATCTGGAAAAGGGTGGTCGGCCTTGTGAAAATTCCGATATAGAATAGATATATGCCATTGTGGCGATCTCCCCTTTTTCCAATATCAATGTATGATAAGTTGGCCAGGCAATGGGAGGAGAAGGGAATTCTGAGGGTGGGAGACCTCTATTTAATAGAACAAAAACTGTCGTTTTTGGAGCTACAGCAAAGATATGGTATAGCTGTTTACGAGTTTTTTAAACAAAATAAAGGAGAAAGGACTCTCCTTGCAAAGGAATTCCCTAATAGAAACTATCTCTCAGTCTCAGACGAAATTTAAAAATATATATAAAATTCTAATAGATACACTTCCGGATGACCTTGAGGTGGTAGAAACTAAATGTACTACAAAAACTGGAGACCACGATATTGATATATGTTGTTCTTTAACTTTAGCTAAAGAGGCATTTCTTGCAGCAAATTTAAAAGCTCAACACTACTATACAATATATGACCTCTATTTTACTCCTGCAAAATTACATCATTGGGGAAAAAGTGAGGACGATAAATGTCCCAGGTGTAATCAAGGGCCAGCAGACATAATTCACATGTTTTATAGCTGTGAGAAATTAGACCCACTAATAAAACAAATAGAAACATTCCTGACAGCAGTTATAGAGAACTCTATCAAAATAGCCCCAACTTTAATGCTGTTAGGGTGCAATGAGAAGGTACAATGCGATTATCGCAAGAGTAAATTTGTTTTTATTGTTGTTGCCGTAATACGACTTCTTATTGTCACCCACTGGAAAGAGACAGATCCTCCACGCTTCCAAGCTTGGATCAGTCTTTTGCTGGCTATATATCATCTTGAGAAATCTTTATATAAATGTAAAGGTCGTGGCCCCCGTAAGCGAGGTAGAGAAATCTGGGCCCCTATGGAAAAATGAATTATAAGGCAAACCGGTGTGTAAGGAGAATAGGCCGAAATTTGGTTTCTGGATTGTGAGATGGGGAAGAATTGATTGTGTATTGAAATGTTATTTTCTCGATTTCGCTATCATTTGCTTGTATGTCTTTTATTTTTTCTCACCTCTTTCGTTCTCCTTTTTTTTCTACAATGAAAATATATATGAATATGGAGCTATAAGCTCTTGCCTAATTAGATGCCAGTTGTAAATATATGGGTGACTTGTTTATTAATTTTTTCAGTCTGTAAATCCTCTCCAAATAAAAAAATTAAAAAAATGAAACTGCTTACACACATGACCCCTTCTTCATTGTCACATTTGCCAGCCAATATGGGTTGGGGGCTGCATTGTTGCTGACTCGTGAAAGGAAGGATGAAGTAGTTGCTTTCATGTCTTACGCTTTGAGGGGCACTGAGAGTACGTATTGTGTCTAAAGAGTGTGATGCTTTGGCCTGTTGGTGGGAGGCTAACCATTTTAGAAACTATGTGTGGGGCATAGAATTCAGCATGTTAGTAGACCACAAGCCTTTAATCAATCTCTTTACAACTAAGAGAGCTTGTAACACGGTGCTCCACATATTGCCAAATAGCAGTTTAGCTTGCAGGAATTCCAGTATTGGGTGGAATATATTCTAGGCGTGTGGAACATATTTGCAGATTGTTTGTCCCTTCTGCATTTGAGTGATGGTGATGGGGTGGTGGATGAAGGAGAGAGATTTTATTATGGTGGGTGCAATTTGCAGCCTTAGTAATGGGTGTACTTCAGAAGGTGAATGGTAGTCTGCTTTGGATGGCAACAACATTGTCCAGAATATCAGGAGTTTGGTTGGCAAGGCCTGCCCAAAGGTCAAGTATTTTGTGCATTTTGATCATGGTCAGCGACTAGCTGCCGCCTCCCCCCCAATCCGGCACCCAACACCCAGGAACGTGGACACGAGACGTGTTTTACTTTTTGGAAGGCGGGCGCTAGTCGCCCGGCCGTATTTATTAAAGTATGAAATTAAAAAAGGTTTAATTGCATAATCAACAATGAATACAAAAATCAGCAGGACATTCAGTTATACAATTGTTATCAACAAGTTTGAGAGCCTGACCTTAACAAAACTCTAATACAAGTTGTTCCTAGCTTAACTAAACATCCTACCTTGATTTTTGTACATTTCTGGCCATATGGCAGGGTCACTACCGGTGTCAGGTCCTACAAGCTGCGCCTTCCCCCTAGAAGTGCGCATGCGCAGTGTTACCCCGGGAATTGCCCGGTCTACGCCCCAAACTCCATTTACCCACTAAAGGAGGGCCCTTACTCTGCGCCCGTGGCGTCATGAGTCCACGCGCGCGGGGTGGCTACCAGCCTAAGGAAAGCGTGAACTACTCCTACCCGCGCTCCTTTGCATATTACCTTGCCCCTGGAGTACTGGGAGTGGCCCGCAGGCCCCTCCCCCCGGGCGGGAACCTCCATAGGATGATGCCCGCCCCCTCAGACCTCAAATATGTGCTCACCGATAATGACCTTACCGCATGTCCCATACCTAATAAATACGACGACCTATGGAAAAATTCTAAAGGACAACTACACTGAGCTAATAAATAACAGTATCCACGCATAGCTAAAAGGGGAAAAAGGCCTAACGACACCTGGCATAACATTACAGTTTGGTTCACTCATGTTACTCAAAATTACAATACCAACGTATAGCTACTAAGGGAAAAAAGGCCTAAAGACACATATCTTCAAATACAGTTCACTTGACACATCACTTTTCTACAAAGGGGAAAAAGTCCTAACAACAGATCACAAAATATAACAACAGCCTACTCTCTCCCGTAGTCCATACCTTTGAAACTTACCATTAACCGGACATAATGCTGCTTAAACTTTGTACCAAGGGATGGTGGGTGGGAAACAAAGAAGCCCCGAACGCGGGGCACAGCGTTCAGCGAGGGAGCGTCCAGGGACAAGGGGGTCTCCTGGGCGCTCCCCACCTCTTATTCCCGAGGGGCCGGGTGGCCCCTCCTATCGCCCGCCCCCCCCGACCCGGAACCAGTCCATTGAATCCGGGTCAGGAGGGGCGCCGGCCAATCGGCGGTGGGCCGCGCCCCAGGGCACGCCCCCACCGTCGAAGGACCCGAGGGGGAGAGGAGGTGAGGCGGTCGCCGCGCCGCCATGCGTGCGGGGGGGCCGAGGGCCCCCCCTTTTCACATGGTCAGCGACTAGCTGCCGCCTCCCCCCCAATCCGGCACCCAACACCCAGGAACGTGGACACGAGACGTGTTTTACTTTTTGGAAGGCGGGCGCTAGTCGCCCGGCCGTATTTATTAAAGTATGAAATTAAAAAAGGTTTAATTGCATAATCAACAATGAATACAAAAATCAGCAGGACATTCAGTTATACAATTGTTATCAACAAGTTTGAGAGCCTGACCTTAACAAAACTCTAATACAAGTTGTTCCTAGCTTAACTAAACATCCTACCTTGATTTTTGTACATTTCTGGCCATATGGCAGGGTCACTACCGGTGTCAGGTCCTACAAGCTGCGCCTTCCCCCTAGAAGTGCGCATGCGCAGTGTTACCCCGGGAATTGCCCGGTCTACGCCCCAAACTCCATTTACCCACTAAAGGAGGGCCCTTACTCTGCGCCGGTGGCGTCATGAGTCCACGCACGCGGGGTGGCTACCAGCCTAAGGAAAGCGTGAACTACTCCTACCCGCGCTCCTTTGCATATTACCTTGCCCCTGGAGTACTGGGAGTGGCCCGCAGGCCCCTCCCCCCGGGCGGGAACCTCCATAGGATGATGCCCGCCCCCTCAGACCTCAAATATGTGCTCACCGATAATGACCTTACCGCCACAGGCCAGTATTGTTAACCGACGATCTGGCCTCCCCCTCTATCCCCTGCCTAAGGACACACTCCTCCTATCCCACCCCTCTAGCCAAGCCCAGATATTGTCAGACCATAGGACATTACCCTCTTCTGTCAAATGAACCCCGTCCTTCAAGTAATACTTGTGACCCCAGATGCACCCATGAGGTATTGATTGTAACACGGGGGTTCGAAACAACCTATCCAACCGTGTGTTGATCCTCTTTACCGAGTGATTCAACGCCCTGACCGAATGACCCCCCCGCCACTGAAGTCGAGGTATGAGTTGTGACCATACTAGCGTGCACCCGGGGCAGGTCCTAGCTATCCAACCCGCTGTCGAGATAATCTCTTCAATCAAGATGCGCCTGCCCAGTGTTGCCAAGTCGTTCTCCCCAAGGTGAAGTATCACCACTGACGGTGGAGACCGCTGGCGTGCTAACAGCCCTTGGAAGAAACCCCTAAACTCGTGAAGACACAACCCACCTCTGCCAAAGAACGTGATATTCAACCCTAGTTGTGCCGCCCTTTCTTTCTTATCACCTGACAGGAATACACATTCCGCTCGTTTCACATATGAATGACCAACAATCCAGACATTGTTCTTTGTTGTTTCCTGTTCGCCGCTCCGTGCCGATGAATCTTGGCGATGCCCGACGACAAATTCCTCCCCTGCGTAACAGGTCTGAGAAACTGTAAGAGAGCGGAAAGAGACCAAGCGTGAGTGACAAGTAATCATAGCATGTCAATCCGAACATAACGTTTATAGCAGTCTGATGACCACCTTCCAATTGTCTTCACTCTTTCCACCGGGAGGCCCCCCGCCACCGCCTCAGTTGCTGCCCCAATCCTGAAGGAATGAGATCCAAAATCTCTAGGATCAAGACCTGCTTTTGTAACCCCTATTTCGAACACTCTCCTGAATTGATACCTGGTCAAGGGGCTCCCGTCGGCGTGACAGAGCAACGCCCTGCCTGCTGAACCGACCATCCGTCCCATGAGTGCTTCTACGTGCCTCACCGGGCAGCACGGGTTGGCGGGTGCCCGTTGCAGAATTATGGTGTGACCCCTAGCTTCTTGATCGGTCTTTGATTTCTGGATAATCACCCACATGGTGTCACCCCTTATCGTCACCCCAGCCTTCTGCAAGCCACCTAATATGTCAGACTTGGATCCTGCCACAAGTTCACTAATTCGCAGCGCCCCATAAAATGCCAGGGAGAATGCCGCCTTAAAAAGAAGCACTTCCCACTCCGAGTTACAAACAATCTCCAGCGTGCCCAGTAAGGCTGTTAACCGGGCCAACCCCATGGGCTTCCTCTTATCCTTCTGGTGTCCCTGTATACGGCGCCATCCCCTTAAAGCCTTGCGTATCATAAAGGTATTAGTGGGGTCCCTGAAGCCCCTAGCTTGAGGTAAGAATGACACTGCTGCCCTATGTCTGGTCGCCGCTGCCACTGAGCGCCCCTCTTTGTGCATCCATTCTAAATAGGCTGCAAACCCATCCTCCTTCGCCCAAAGGACTTCCCACTGTGGCCCCAAGAAAGAACAATAAGACAGAAACGCCCCTTCGTAAGCCGTCTTGGTCCTGGGGGCTAGGCTAGCGACCACGAGGTCCTGTAATCTGGGGCACCAATCTGCCAAAGTACGGCTGGGAAGTGTGCTGGCGAGGGGTCTGCTGTGGGGAGATGTTCCCTGAAAACCTGCATTTTGAAGCGAGAAAGGGAGTCAGCAGCATTGTTTAAAACACCAGGGACATGTTTGGCTCTAAAATTAGCATTCAGTTTAAGGCACCGCAGAACAATTTCTTTGATCAGACGAAGTATGAAAGGACACCGCGCCCCCTGCTGATTGATAC
This sequence comes from Lissotriton helveticus, assembly GCF_964261635.1. Classification (NCBI taxonomy): domain Eukaryota; kingdom Metazoa; phylum Chordata; class Amphibia; order Caudata; family Salamandridae; genus Lissotriton; species Lissotriton helveticus. Next base: position 1,082,296,714 of record NC_136061.1, on the reverse strand, counting down.
ATTCCACCACTGTCATGTTATCTGACCAAAACACCACTGATTGGTTACATAGGTGTTCGGGCCAAACCATCAGTGCCACCCATATTGGAAAAAGTTCCAGGAAGCCAATGTTGCTGAGCAAGCCCCATGTGTTCCATTCTTCTGGCCATTGTTGAGCGACCCACCTATTCCCTAGGATGGCACCAAAGCCCACACTACCGGCCGCATCAGTCCATAATCCCAACTCCGCCGATGTCGTGAGCGGGCCGGGCCAGACCACCCTACCGTTAAAATCTTCCAGGAATGCCATCCAAATGAGCATATCCTGGCGAATTTCAGACGATAGGCGCGTGCGGTGGTGCTTTTCCTTCAGCCCCCTCATCGCATGCGCGATGGAGCGAGAGAAGGGGCGAGCCATTGGGATGATTCTTAGTGCGAAATTCAATTGCCCTACCACCTCCTGTAATTGCTGCAAAGTGACCTTCTCCTTCCGGAGGCATAACTGTAGCGATGCCTTGAATTTGCACACCTTGTCCCTGGGTAGTCTAAAACATCCCTCCATTGAGTCAATCTCGATGCCCAGAAATTCCAAGCAGGTGGTCGGGCCCACCGTCTTCCCAGGCGCTAGCGGGACCCCGAAAGCCCGCATGAGCACGCAAAATTCCTGCAATGCCAGTGCGCACTCCTGAGAACCCGCTGTACCGAGGAAGAGGAAATCATCTAAGTAATGCATGACCCTTTGATGGCCCGACACTTGTCTCATGGCCCATTCAAGAAATGAACTAAACATCTCAAAGTAGGCGCAAGAAATAGAACAACCCATAGGCATGCATTTGTCCATGTAGAACCCCTCCCTAAAGGTGAAACCTAAAAGATGCTGGTCCGCCGGGTGGACTGGGAGGAGGCGGAAGGCGGATTCTATGTCTGATTTCGCCATCAGCGCCCCGGGTCCAGTGGCCTGCAATAAGGTAACAGCCTGATCAAAAGAGGCGTACTTAACACTACAGATACCTTCGTCAATGGCATCATTCAGTGACGCCCCCCTTGGCGCTGACAGGTTATGAATCAATCTGAATTGCCCTTTCTCTTTCTTGGGGACAACTCCCAGTGGGGAACACACAAAATTGGGTACTGGCACTGCGGGAAAAGGGCCAGTTATCCTGCCTAAGGAAAGCTCTTTGGCAATTTTGGCGGCCACAACAGCCGGATTGTGTTTGACTGATAATTGATTTCTACAGTGCGCACTGCCTGTGTATCCCCCGGCCGGGATCCTAAAACCTTTAGAAAAACCTTCCTGCAGTAGGGTGGCCGCTTTGTGGTCAGGGTATCTGTTCAACAATGGAATCATTGCCACCACATCCACTGGAGTGGGGGGGCGTAACCTGTCTGACTTATAGTGGCTTTCCCCTACCCCTCTGTCCTGTGTTACCTTGCTTGGACCTACAGGTAGTTTCTGGATGAGAGGGGTGCCCACAGGAGGAACATGCATGCCTAAACTTACACGCGGCCCTTGCGCAGGTACGCCTATTAAAATCCCAGCACACCCCTTTCTTCTCTGGCCCGCCTGCCCTAAATTTCCCAGGTATTTCACTCGTTTGGGGGGGCCGAAAGGGCTGCTGCGGTCTAGTGAACGCCTTGACCGCACCGAACTGAGGGGGCGGTGCAGTGTCAGAGAACTGTTTGTGCCAAGCCATGGAATCTACCGAGTCCCATGGCAATGCTCTATTGAATTCCAATGCCTTCCTAAAATTGACATCATAACCCTTCCATGCTTCCCCAGAATACTGTTGACTCCACCCCACAATCCTGCTCGAGTAGCAAGCCAATGCAGCCTGCAGATCTGGAGGACGCTCAGCCTTAACTGCAGTGAAAACAGCCCATGCTTGCATCCAATTATTGAGATTTTCCTCAACCCTGAATCTAGTACACTGCGCCCTCCATTCACTTGGGAGCATCCACTCTTTCAGTGCTTTTGCCTGCTCCATTTCCCTATTATCCAACAATAAAGAATAAATGTACACGTATTTATCAGCCCAAATCATTTCTTTCACAGCTAAAGACACATGCTGAGCTAGATTTTCGCTCCTGGAAGGTATCACACCGTCCCCCAAGAGCGGCAATGCCACTTCCTTACCAAGTGCGGGCACCGGGGGCGGCTTCCCTTTTACTCCGTCCAGCTGGGGAACACTTGGACCTGCAAGGGGAGAAGAAATTGGCAATGCAACACTGTCGGCGACCGGTGCCGATCTGATTTTTTCTACAAACCTTGCCGCCTCTGCCGCATGGTCTGCAGCATTCGGGAAGGCTCCCCCTTTTTGGAGCCATGGCATCATGGCAGTTAACTGAGACAACAATTCGGGTGGCATTGAATCTATATTACCCCCCGGGACAACAGGTACCACTGGGGTTATGCCCAGTGGTCCTGGCACAGCTGGCAGGGCGGGCGCCGGGTGTGGCCCGCCTGTACCCGGGATTGTGGGCACCGGTGCGGGAGCAGACCCAGTGTCTACTGGTTGACCTGCCGGCACCGGCACCACAGGGGCAATGGGTGTAGGCACATGCGGGGGTGGGACCACCGCGGGCGGTGCGGCGGGTAACGGATCCACTGGGCCTGGGGTGGGGACCGCCTCCCTGGGTCTCTTGGACCTAGGTTTCCCTTGCGGGGTGACAAATTCCCCTCTTGGCAATGGTGCCACCCTCTTGCGGATCGGTCTCCCGGACGGGCCCGGTGCCTCGCCCTCTCTGTCCTCCAACCGAGCTTCCCGCTCCTTAATTTGTCCTAGCTGTTGCTTAATGTCGCTCATCTCCCGCATCATAGCCCGCATCATAGCCTCCATGTTGGACCCCCTTTTTCCGCCCCTTGGACCTGGCATGACGCTTACCCCAAAAAACACCCGCTGCCTACTTAGTTCCCAACCGTCAACTGTGTGTACCTTTCAGATGGAGGGTCACCAGGGGGCTTTCAGCACCATGCAACGGCGACCGCAACACTAGCGGCTTGTCCGCTTATGTAAGGGGGTGAGTAAACCTAACGTAGACTCCCCCGGCGGCCACCTGGAGCAATGAATGCTAGCCCCCCGTACCCCTCTTACCGACCAGTCCCGTGCACTCGCCGGCGGTGATGATCCGTGGTCACAGCCCTCAACACGTCGTGCGCCTTGTCTGCGACTGAAACGTGCCAAAATGTAGTTAAAGTTGCCTGGAATTGAAAACAGGTATTAATACCATGTAATAAAGCAGGAAAAACGTCTTTGAGAAAAACCGACTGTGGCTCAGATCCCCACCACTTTGCGTGCTGAATGCCCTTAGGTCCCGTCTGCTAGAAATTCGCCGTGAAATGAAACAGGGGCAGATTTTGGGCAACCAAGTTTGAATACAAAAATTGAACACCCCTGTTAACCACCCTGTTGCTATGCTCCACACAAGCAATTAATATCAGCAGAATCCACAATATCCCTCCCAACAAGATCCCACCAATACTGCACTGTAACTGCCCCGTACACTTCGCTTTAATGATAAAAACAATAAAACAACAGATCACTCAATAACTACCCTCCCCCTCTTCTTGTACAATTGTACTTCGTTTGCAATCATGCACTTCCTTTACTCATAAATAACACAGCCGTGGTAATTGTCCTCTTTTCAATGATTGTGCAAATGATTATATATGGTCTCCCATCCAGGCGCTGCCCTGGTGTTCCCTGCTTCACTTTTTTAGGCGCGAATGAAAATGCGCGCTCAAACCATCAACAAATCACAATACCCCCCAGGCTCTCGTTACACGGCCACCGAATGTGCGTGAATGCGCGCCAAACACTTTGAATGCGAGCACTTTCTCGCCAAACCCCTGTCCCCACCCGGTACCTCCTCAGCCTGAATGCGCGCCAAACACTTTGAATGCGAGTACTCTCTCGCTAACCCCTGTCCACACACGATACCTCCTCAGCCTGAATGCGCGCCAAACACTTTTAATGCGAGTACTTTCTCGCTAACCCCTGCCCCCACACGGTACCTCCTCAGCCTTCTCAACGGGCCGCACCACGCTTCGTCCTCTGTTACCGCCGCCCTTGTTTCCGCCTCCTGCAGTCGCTTCGCGTCTCTTAACGAACGGCAGTCCCCCGGCTTCTCTCACTGAAACTGGCGGCCCGCTCCACGCTGCACTCCCGCAAATAAGACCTGGAACATAAGAGCACACTGTAATATGACGGCTCACGCCCCTGGCCGGTGCTAGCGATCGCTCCACGCGGAAGATCCTCCGACAGCCAGCCCCAGGAAACCGCTCCGCAATCTGAAATATAAAGCGGGAAAAAATTAAAGAAACAAAGAAGCCCCGAACGCGGGGCACAGCGTTCAGCGAGGGAGCGTCCAGGGACAAGGGGGTCTCCTGGGCGCTCCCCACCTCTTATTCCCGAGGGGCCGGGTGGCCCCTCCTATCGCCCGCCCCCCCCGACCCGGAACCAGTCCATTGAATCCGGGTCAGGAGGGGCGCCGGCCAATCGGCGGTGGGCCGCGCCCCAGGGCACGCCCCCACCGTCGAAGGACCCGAGGGGGAGAGGAGGTGAGGCGGTCGCCGCGCCGCCATGCGTGCGGGGGGGCCGAGGGCCCCCCCTTTTCAGTCTTGAAGCATGTGTTTTCAAAATGAAATATATCTGGTGGTATACTTAGAATGGGGGGGTTATGTTTCGACTGTACCCAGTGGGATTTGAGGCAAAGCGTTGGAGCTGGTGCATGAAAGCCATGTAGGGATGAGAGCTATGAAAAGAAGGATCAGGGATAAGTTTTGGTGGCCGGGTTTGGACAAGGAGGTGGTAAATTTGGTGAGGGAGTGTGTGTCATGCACCATAAGTGACAAATCTCAGGTTACTGTGCCCAGTCCAGACGAAGCTGCACCTGTTCTCGACAGAGCTTGATTCCAATTGGAAATGAATATCATTGGCCCCATCAATTCCAATCTCGCTGGGAAAGCCCTCCTAAGACTCGGATTCGGAGGGCGAGTACGATGCTGCTGTATGCTTACGGACTCGGTTCGCTCGGACTCCCATTGAACCCATTGAATTGTAAAGATGCGTACACAGGCTCCCATAGCAGAAAAGGGGTGGGTGGGGAAAAGCGTAAACCCTGTGGTGGGCACCCCGTGGTGTCCGCCACACTGTGCATGCTTGGATCGGGGGCACCCATGGGCACACCCCTGTGACAGATTTGGAGTGCCCCGGGTGAAGGAGGCCTACTACGCCCACCCCGAAGTACGCTTCCAACAGTCGGTTCATCTCGCTGAGACCGAGGCGAAGCGGCTGTCCGAATCGTGCATCGTGCTCGCTCAGTTGGAATTTGGCTCCCTATTGCAGCACGATTCTCCTACAAACGAGTCATACAGACTGGTTGAGGTAACGGAAATGATTCAGTCATTGCGTACGCGATCTTCGCATTATACTTGGTCATCCAGAGATGTGTACGATTCGGTCGTAAACAAGGGCTACGAATCGGATTTGGGAAAGCCAAATCCGATTCGGAGGCCTTCTGAACAGCATCGGAATCGGGCCCAATGTTGTGAGAGTTGTAAATATGGAACTGTGCTGATTGATAATTTTTCATGGTGGCCAGAAGTGGATTAGTAAGGTCATCTATTTCCTCAGAAGTCCTTGGATTTCTGCAAACTGTGTTCATGAGAGAAGTTGGTCCCGACAAGATAATGATAGATAATGAAGTTCAATTAACGTCTTGTGAGTTTGAAGAATTTCTATCCCATTAGGGTGTGAAACATACTAAAATGCCTTAATACAATCCTCAAAGCAATGGTTTTGTAGAAAGGTGTCATACAGTCATCAAGGACAACATTCAGTTGTCCAATACTCGGGTTGGATTGGGGAAAAAATATATAGCATTTACTATGGGCGATTTGCACCACTGACAATGAGGTCAGAGTAGTGCCTCCATTTACCTTTCTCAAAGATCGTAAACCTGCTACCACGTTGGTGTGTCCATGGATGGGTAATTCCATGGAGGAGAGAAATGTATTATCAAATAAGTTGAAGCATGGAATGACACAAATGAAGTATACTGGTGGTTTAAAACCGCCGGGAGCACATACCTCATTTATTAAACCAGGTGATATGGTCAGGGTTCGACTGCCAAGTATCAGGATCAAAGGTCAGTCCAAATTCTCTCAACTAGATAAGATCATTAAAGTCAAGGATAAAGTGGTCATGTTGGAGGATAACAAGTGGTGGAACAAAGACAGGTTGTTTCCCTGGTGGGGTGGCGATGCATTCGTGGGAAGAGATAGTGGTGGTCAAGTGAGTGTTGAACCGAGGTCTTGCTGTACATGAATCTTGAGGACACTACTTACAAAGTTTTGGGACTAGGTGTGCCCTTTTATTTTTATAATAAGACATGAAATATGTGTCACAAAGCTTTTTTGCAAATGTCTTTCGTTAGAGTTGTCATTATTGTTTTGTTTTGTTTGGGAAAATTGTGAGAGGGGAGATGTGTTGGGTTGGATTCTGGTATGAGAATCAGAATGTGGAATTAAGAATGTTTTGTTAAGAAAAGGTATGCTGTTGAAGCTGTTTCCTCTGCTCGGTAGTTTGCTTTACCTGTATTTGTTGTATCCAGAAGTAAGGTCTTTGTAGTACATAGCTACGTGCTTCGAGCTGTGCTTTCCCATACAGCTGCGTATCTCCTTCACAAACTTTAGCATAGAGTCACATTTACAATTGACACACCTGACCATTTCTCTGTCCCCTGCAGAGAGGCCAAGGTTTGGTTGAGCATTTATTAGAACCACTTCGAGCCCCACTAGCGGGCCCTTTGTGGAATTCACACTGCCATCAGCCTGAACTCCACAGCCATCAATTGTCTATTATAAACACCAGCCCAAAACCTGAACTCACACAAATATATACACAGGACTCTTTTCACAGTAGGCACTTGACTTGAGAAATATGTTGTATAAAAAAAATACAGAAACACGTTGTGGAAAAATCAAATACTCCTGGGAATGTGCAAGCAGGAACGGAATCACTCTTACTAGGCTAAGAGGCCAGAGTCTGTTTTTGCTGTCGTCTGGTGATGGGGGACAAGGGGTCCGGGACAATTACAGATGGGGCACACATCCCCCGAGACGCCATTATCATTGCTTTAAAAAAAATCTTGTAAATATCACCAGAAAGTGAACGGAGGTGAAAATTATAAATGTGGTCTCTAATTATATAATATTAACTCCTAACTTCCAAACGAACCACTATTAGGTAAAACATAATTGTTGCGACTGTTATCTGAAACACGAAATGGATTTGGCTAGAATGTAGCAGTTCATTAGTGCCCCTCACCCTCAACGGCTTGTGAAATATTATTTGTGTGACAAAAAACAGGGCTGCCTACAGGAATGTATCAGGCCTGTTAACGCTCTGCGTATAAATTATCCTGAGCATGTTATCTTAAAAGAAATGTTGTTTGTATCAAACAGGCTTCGCTGCCCAGTAGTTCAGTGCTCCTCTGGTCTAAATTAGGACACTTTATCTTAAAGCTTCATAATCTTACGCTGCCATAATTGGAAAGTTTATTAAAAAAAAAATCATCCTTTGTGAGTCTGGCAGCCGAGAGAGGAATCCAGAATGAGAAAAAGTGCCGCAGAATTACACCATCACTGCTCGCCTGACTCTGCTTGACAGAGCCGTTTAATATTTTGACAAGACAAAATATAAAGCAGCATTTTATTCTGTAGAGACTTCACTAGACACAAGCATGGAAGTGCTTGTGATCAATAAAGCTGGCTGCGGGGAGTGATTTATTTACAGTGGGGTATTATGTGGAGAAAGAGCTGTGATATTTCCACAGGCTTTGACGGCGTAATGGGCCCGCTCAATCCTTACACGGAAGGGTTAGATTGTCACGCTTGCACAGGCAGTATTCAAAACGTTATCTGATCGGCCTTAAAAGACTTCAGAACGAGACACATGATTAGGTACCCTAAACGATCCTCATCACGTAGGAATTGATGATTTAATATAGTCAATGACAGAAGGTTCCATTTCTACTAGATAAAGTGGCTGTGGTTTGTATCAATCATAATAGAGTTATTATTGAGCATAAAAGAAAAGCATGCGTAATATCATTAATTTTAGATATGTCGCTTTCCACATCTGGCATTCGTCCACAGAGCACTGCGGGCTATCATTCCTGCCTTTCTGCCTGCGATGCCAGTGTTTGTGTAATTTCAAAATGTTTTCAGCACCTCCAGCGAGGTGCAATAACAGTTTACAGATTACCGGTGTCACCGCATTTTGACAAACTTCTCAATCTGTTGTGACCTTCATCTTTAGCCATCTGCTTGCCTTTGTTTCTGCTCTTGTTGTGTGTGTGTGTTTTTTTGTTTTTTTTTACAAACCGCTGCAGCCTAAAGCCGCAGACTTAGTGTTTCATATAGTTCTAGGTCACGTCGTGGGCCTTGGAAATCCAGGAACACAGACTGCAGTGTACAGACAGTAACCCGGGTTCACGTCCCCGGGTGACTGGCTCCTCTGCTGTGTACCCAACAGCCAGATTTTCATTATTCTCTTCACATGTATTTAGAATGTGATTTTCAATGGCCCTTAAGGGAAGCGCAATCCGACATAAGAGACGGAGACTTGCAAATATGCCGCGCGGGGCACATTCTTAAAAGCGCGAATTTCTCTGAGACCTACAATAATTAGAGGAAGGCCATTCACCTGAAGTGGCAAGCTAAATGATGAGAAGCAGAATGGTGTTGAATGAAAAGCACGTTTCTTGAGGGCATGCTTGTGTGGAGAGCTGTAAGGAAATCAGAGAGAGTGGTGTGGAGGATAACACACGCTCGAGATGACCAAGGATATATCTCCGTAGCACCGCCGACACGCAAAATACATCCTTAAATGATAGTCAGATAAAGATGTCGTATATATTCATGACTTATTTTGTTATGCTGTCTGACGCTGCACTTGTGTAAGCAACATCCTCAGATTAGGAAAGCCTTTTCGTGATCCTAAATCTTGACATGCATTCGCAGAAGAAATAAGCAGCAAGCGCTGAACTCAGTGAGCCATCTTGACGTGTTTGTACATAGCTGTCGCAACATTTCGCTCCACAGTTTAAGGAGAACAATTCTCTCCTTTTACTTTGAGAACCAGCCCTTTACCCCAGTAACACTTCCTCTCTTTTTCTTCCCTCTATTTTTCTCTCATCTAGGGCGAGATGTAAGACCATTTTTAGTGGTCGCAAAAGGAAAATCAGACAGTTTGGGACCACTAAAAAGGGTGGTAGCATGTACAAACCCTATTTTGAGAGTAGGTAACCTATTAAGGACTCACAAAACAGTATTTGCGGGCTGCTATTTGGGAGGGGCATGCCTTCCTAATAGCTAGTCACACTGGTATGTACGATTGTTTTGAAACCGCAAAAGCGGTCACAAAACAATTGCAGTTACCATCTATTTCTAGTAGATGGTAAGAAGTGGTGGGCGGAATGGCTCATAGATGCGGGGGCAGGGGCGGGCGCGGGGCATTGTGCCGGGGGATAAAAACAACAACAACAAAATTACATTGAGGCCGGGTCCCATGTTTCTGCTCATGATCTTCTGTCTCCGACTCCTGGAACAGGAAGCAGGCAGCCATGCACCCTCCCCTAAGCCAATCACAATACTACAATGCAGCGTTGTGATTGGTTTGAGTGCTGTGACACAACGCTCAGCCAGGGGCTGGAGGGGTGTGCATGCTCTCCATGCAGGATGTAATGCAGCCTAAATGGAAAACAGGGAAAGTGCGCATGACAGGTTTGAGCGGCCCAAGAGAGCAGACCAAACAGAGCAGCAGGGCATGAAGCATTAAATGATAATAACTCTAAGTAATTATCATGTTATGCTTCTTCTTGGCACTTCTTAGAAGCAGTAGGGTGACACTCCTCCACCATAGATGAGGAGCTGCAACTGAAGGTAAAGCCAGTTGAAAATTGGACCCCTTCCCTTTTGTGAATGTATGCAAAAATATTTTTCAGGAGCAGGCAGCAGTCCCACAGACCTATGCCTGCCCATGAAAAAAATACATAAAATGAATTACAATGTGCGCTGATTGCCGATTTGGCGTTGCAGCTCGTGCAATGTAATTTGTTTTATTTCTTTATTTCTTTACTCAACTCCGTTCAGCCCAATTCCAGAGTTTTTTACCTCGCACCCAGCCCCACCCCAGCCCCACCACCCCGAAGTATTCCCTTAAGGAGTCCCCACTGCAAATAACCCTTTACCAGTCATGCCTTTACCACCAAATTGCGTGGTAAAGGCATGACTGCTAAAGGAGTGTGTTGTTCAGACACATTCGCTGTTCGGGCAGCATTGTAGAGGCAGGTGTGGTTTAGCCATGCATGCCTTTGTTATACAACCTCAGTAAATTGGTGTAAACAGCTTTGTGAACAATAGAAATGCTATTTGGGATGTAGGGAAGTAGAATAAGGATTGAGTTCTTAATTTTGCACAAAGAACAGACAAAACAAAGAGTCCTTATTTTTTAAGGATTCTTAAAAACAGAATCTGTATTTGACAATATCCATTCTTATGTACAAAGCACTTGCAATTAGAAAATATGTTAAAAAGTGATCTTTTGCAGGTGCAAAATACTATTGACTGGAAGCAGGTGGTAACCAGGTGCGAAATAAAAAAGGGGTGGAAACACACATTTAATATTTCAAAATGCCTGCACACTATGCTGTGAGACAAATGTGCATTCTACCTGCACAACAAGGGCAAAGAAAGAGAAAGGACACAGGGGCATATTTACAAGCGCCTATCGCAACCACAACGTCACTTTTCTAGACGCCTCATTTATAAGGCAGCATTAAACTGCCTTGCAAATAAGGCACCCTTTCACACTATACCTAGCGTGAAACGGGAGGGCAATGGGTGTTGCGGTGTGCATTCCACCACAACATCCATTGATTTTGATGCAGCCCCATATGTACAAGGGTGGCATAAATATGGAGCATCAACAACATTAATACTATGGAAAACATGGTCTTAGCCTTGCAAAACAAGGTGAAATCTTTAATTTCTCTTCATTGTTGCTGTTTCCATGTGTGATACATTGTGCAGCACACATGGAAACAGCAAAATGCCATTGATTATTTAATAGCAGGAAGACGTCACTTCCTACTCATAACAATCATTAAAAAAATGATATTTTGCAACTTCTATATGTGCTGCATTAAGAAGCACACATAGAAGTTACAAAACGCTATTTTTGGTGTCCCTTTATGCACATAAACAATCTTCCCCTGTAAAGGAGACGCCCTTGCACTGTGATGCAAGGGTGTCGTTGGCTCCGCTAGGCAGGTAAAATTAGCGGCAGCACAGGGGGACACACAGGGCTGCACCATATTGTTGTAAATATGGTGCAGCCCTGCGTTTCAGAGTGCGGCGTTAAGCCAAGGAGGCTAATGCCGAGCTCTGGCATTTCCTTTTTTTTTTTTTTATTAGAATTTTTATACAATTTAACCCCCTAAACCGAGGGCCAGAAGCACAACATACAGAAAAAAGAAAGAAGTAAGAAAATGTTACGTTATACATACACAGATACAGAATAAATTCATAGATCCCAGAAATATGCAGATAAAAACCAAGGATTAATGGAAAGTCAAAAGAAAATAAGGTGAATATAACATAGCTACAGCTTATCTCATTAATTAATAATAACCACATTCATCAATACATCATTATATACAATCAATTATCCTAAGTCTCATCTTTCCATCTAGAAATTGGTTCCCATATTTTCAATCCTAATTTCCTCCCTTTCTTCCCCCTTCTAGCATAGATTGCTTTTTCCAGATTATATATATTGAAAACTTTTGCCAACCATTGTTGATATGTCGGTGGTGTTGGGTCAAGCCAAGCTGAAGCTATGCATAGCCTTAATATTGCCATAGCCACAAAAATAAAGTATTGTTCCTCCCCCTGCACACCATCTGAATATACACCCAACAGGATTAAGGTGGGGATTAATTTAACTGTTATTCTCAATGCCCTTTGCATAAAAGTCTCTATTGCATTCAAAGTCGTACATAATGATGGGCATGTTGCAAATACGTGTATAATATCTGCTTGCAAACTTCCACATCTTGCACAATTAATACCAGTTGTAGCTCCCCATTGTGCGATTCTTGCCGGAGTATAATATACCCGATATAGTGTCTTATAATGTTGCGCCTGCAGCGCTGCAGAGCACAAAACATTCTGACCCAATTCTAATGACATCTTAAAGCAATCTGTCTCAGCATCTAGTTTAGTTGCCCAACTTTCCCCCCATTTCTCCAAATCCTCTTCTTTTGATTCTATTAATTCATAATAGAACCTTTTTATACTACAATCAACTCCTTCCTGTACCAATTCCATAATATTATTTTTCTCAAATCCAGCACTTCCCCCTCTTTTATTCAACAGAAAACTTCTTACTTAAAAAAAATCCTTGTTTCTATCCCATATTTTGCTTGTATTTCTGAGAACTGCATGAAACCCATAGATCCCATCAAATCACCAATTTTTATAATTCCTTTTTTTACCCACACCATAAATGCTAAATCTGAAAAAATTACACTAGGAAAATTTGAATTATTCTTCATTCTAGTGTACCTGTTATTTTTACCTAATCCATATCTCTTACTAAAGGCTTTCCAAATATTATATGCTGCCATGAGCGTCTTAAAACGTGTTCTCTTATAATATGCAAAATCAACATGTCTAAGAAATACATTGTTGGCATCTTCTCCTAGCAGAAGACCATATATTGCCAGGGTTCCTAATTTATCATTCCCTTCCATTTCTGCCCCACCAATTAGCCCCACCATATTTTGCAGGGCAGCAGCCCAATAGTATAGTTTCAGATCAGGTAAGGCCCATCCACCTCGTTGTCTTGGGAGTGCCATAAAACGTAATGCTCTTCTGGTCTTTCCTTTAGACCATATAAACCTATTAATCATGACTTCTAACTTTTTAAACCAAAAATTGTCAAACATCAATGGGATTGCCCTAAATATGTATAAAAATGTTGGTAACACTAGCATCTTGATAATATTTGTCCTACCAACTAATGAGAGGTGGAGGTTATGCAATCTATCTAAATCCTTTCGAACCTTTGCTATAATAGGGGATATATTCAATTCCACCACCTTATCCAATTCTGAGGTAATTGCAATACCAAGATAGACGCCTGTTTGCACAACCCTATGATCATGACATACTACGTTTTTATTCTTAATAATTTGCGTTTTGTTAGTATTCAGTGAATAACCTGAGACCTTTCCAAACTTTCTTGCCTCTATTTCCACTTTTTGTATAGCCTCCGTGGGTGTTGATGTAAGAACTGCCACATCATCGACATAGGCGAGTATTTTACATTCCCCCATATGCGTAATCAATGGTGGTATATCTTCATTTCTTTCCATCCTCCGTATCAAGGGGTCCAAATACATAGCAAACAACAGAGGGGAACACGGGCATCCCTGTCTTGTCCCCCTCTTAATTTGAATCTCCCTAGTCAACCCCAAATTCACCCTTACATCAGCTACCGGATTCTTATAGAGTATTTTTACTGCATTCACAAATCCCTCCCCGAATCCCACTCTCCCTAGGACACACCATAGATATTCCCAGGAGACCCGATCAAACGCCTTCTCGGCATCTAATAACATCACCGCCATCGGGCCCCCTGAGACTTCCATGGTGTCCAGCAAGGTAATTAGTTTCCTAGTATGGTGAGTCGTTCCCCGCCCTGGTATAAATCCATGCTGGTTAATAGAAACCAATGGTGATATCACATTAGCAAACCTTACTGCCAAAGCCTTAGAGTAAACCTTTGTGTCGGCATTCATAGGTGTGATGGGTCTATAAGAGGCCGGTTCCTCAGGTGGCTTCCCCTTCTTCAAAATTACCACAATTTCTGCACCTGACCATGAACCAGGTACAGATACCCCAGATTGTGCTTGTTGCAGTGTTTTCACCATATCTTTCCCTAATACTTTCCAAAATACCTTAAAAAATTCTAACGGTATTTGATCAGACCCTGCTGCCTTTCCTGAGGGTAAGCTCATAAGGGCGGCTTCAATCTCCTGAGAGTCCAAAGATAAATCTAATCTCTGTCGTTCTTCCTCTTCTAACATCACCTTTTCAATATTCTCTAAATAAAGTGCAATTTCCACAGGGTCTTTTTCTTGCTGCTCTTCGTATAGTTTCATATAAAACTGTCTAAACACTTCCTTGATCTCCTGCGTATCAGTTACCACATTCCCTAAAGTGTCTTTAATTGCCCTTATTTCTCCCAATGCACTTTTTTGCCTTGCTCGTATTGCCAATGTTCGTCCGACCCTTTCACTAGCTTCATAGCACTTCTCTCTATTTGCCGCATATATTTTTGCCGCCTTAATTGCTATATGTTCCTCTTCCTCCATCCTTATCTTTGTTAATTTAGCAAGAGCGGACTCCGGTGAGTTACCCTTCACTATACATTCATTTAGCTCCTCCTCGGCTAGGAGCAACTGTGTTTTAACTGTTTGAATTCTAAGTCGCTCCTGATTACGTTTATTCACACTAAAGCTAATGGTCTCCCCCCTTACCCCCGCCTTGAAGCTATCCCATACAATGCCATCTGCTGCAGTACTTCTATTTATTGTCAAGTACTCCTCAATCCATTGCGACATATGTTGAATATAGATCTCATCCTGGAGGAGTACCCTTTCAAATGTCCACCTTGTACTCTCCCTAGAGCTTAACGTGGCAGTATAAGTTAGAATTAACGCATTGTGATCAGATAATAAGCGAGGCAACCTCTCAATCTGAGCTTTAGTTGAACAGTTACTTGTTACAAAAAAAAATCTAATCTTACACTCAACTTATGCGGGGCGGAATAATATGTATATCCCTTCTCTTGTGATTTTAATTTATCCCATAAATCTATTAGTGCATTATTCCTAGCCATAGATGAAATTGCTCAGTGAACTCTTCTCTTCCTATCTTTATACGTTACATGTGATCCTGCCGTTAATCCTAATCCCCCTGCACCATTAATATTGAAATCACCTCCAAGAATAATACAGGGTGCCCATGTAGCCAGCTCTACATCCAGGTACTCAAAAATTTCAGGGTCATCCCCTGTAGAACCATAAATTGAACCTAAAGTGATCCAGTCTCCCCCAATCATACACTCTACCAACGCCCATCTCCCCTAGGCATCCTCTGCTTTCTTCCTTGTAGTAATACCCCTATGTCTTGATAGTATTGCCACCCCTCTATTTCTGGATCCCTGTCTTGAAAAAGCTAAAATTGCAAAACCCACTTGCTCTAAGAGATATATTTCAGATGCCATAATGTGTGTTTCTTGTAAAAGTAAAAAATCGACTCTGGTATTTTTAAATAAAAGTGATACCTTCTGCCTCTTCTGCCTATCGTTTAAACCACAAACATTCCATGTCATTATTCAGACACCCATTAATGAATATCAAACACGTGTCCACCCCCTTTTAGCCATTCCAACTCAAATACTTGTTTCAGCAGATGTATCCTCAATATTTCATTGTGATTTATTTTCCTTTGAATTGTTTGCACTTTTATATACAGTAGTTCTATGTTGTGCCCCTTGCCCCCAAGCGGTTCCCACCCCCTCCCCTGAAGCCCCTCCCCAACTGTCCCACCCTCCCTATTGGCAAATAGGTCCATAGGACCTATATGTGGCGACTGTAGACCCAAGGGTGACGCCCTCTCTCACTCACCTCCCTTACCCCTATCCCTCCCCCCAAAAAAAGGAGAGGGGAAAAAAAATATAAGAAGCACTACTCTCTCCCCTTATCTTTTCTGCTACCCTCCTCCCCCCCATCCCCCCTTTCTCCCCTCCTATGCTGTCCTCCTCTCTGATATTCTATATTGAACCCAGCAATTTCTTAAATGTAGATTAAATGTAGCTTTCTCGTAATCCTCTCTCCAAACCTTAATTATTTAAGTTTTCTGATTTCCATGTAAAGTCAGAGCCATTGTGCCACCCTGAGATCTACTTTCCTTTAGCCACACCAAATATTCTTGGGCCTTGATCTCCGAGTAGAAAACCTTGAATTGCCCATTTTTAACTACCTTTAATCTGCTGGGGAACATCAAATATGCCTCACATCCTAGCTTTTGAAATGGGGTTATTAACTCCCTCATCCTCCACCTTCTCTCCACTGTTGTGTGGCAAAAATCGGGCCTAGCAAAAAATTCAACATCTTTGTATCTACACTTAGCCTGGGGTCTTGCCTTCGCCATAATTTCTTCCCTTAATAGGTAGTTTCCAACATATATAAGTATTGCCCTGGGCTTTGCAGACATGTTGCCTTTACTCTGTACAAACGGGAATCTATGTGCACGCTGTATTTTATTTTCCCAGTTCCAACCTGTAACATCCGGCAATGCGCCCCTGAGCAATTCAATTACATATGCCCTCACATCCTGCCCCTCCTTCCCCTCCGCCACACCTAGTAAACGTATGTTATTTCTTCGCTGTCTATTCTCAAAGTCCTCGAGTTTCCATAGAACGTCTGTTGTAGATTTTTCCTGATCCTGTTTGAATTCTTGCCACTTATTAACCTCGTCTTCCAGAGTGCCAGTTCTCTCCTTGACTTTGGAGACCCTTCCCGCAAGATCTGCATACAGTTTATTAACTTTCCTGAGAGAACCCTGTATTTTCTTACTCTCCTGTCTCGCTCTACGACTCTCCACTCTAGCCTCCACTTGAATCTGTTTCAACATAGAATACATTGTTTCAAATCCAAGCGGGTCTTGACCTTGACCTGTATTCTGCCTCTGTGATCTGTCTTGGGTTTGGACAGAGCCTGCTGACTCTTGATACATTTGCGATGTCGCAGAGTAATCCCAATCCAGTCTTTTTACAGCCTGGCGAGCTCTGGCATTTCCATTGTTAATATGCCCTACAGTTTTCAAATGCATGTCAGTTTGTTTGAGAAGACAGAGGAGGATGTGAACACTAAGTACAGGTTGAGCAGGCAGTTTATTATGAATATTATTTCAAAAACTCAACACATTCATTAGGTTTCCAACAAACTGAACCCACGACATACCCACACATGTATTTTGTTGTCTTCACATTAAAGCCTCATGTTTCCAACAGTGGATAGCAGCAGTTGCTGGGGAGATATCTCAAAGGACAGTTTCTCATATTTTTCATACCTTCTTGGATGCGGTGTTATAAAAAATACATTTATATATTTCTTTTCCAAGCATCCCCCAGAACTTGATGCAACAAAGGCTGGTTTTTATGCCATTGCTCAGTTCCCACATGCAATAAGATGTGTTGATGGCACTCACATTCAAATATGCCCACCATCAGCATCAGAATATTTATTACAGAATAGAACATATAATCATTCTCTAAACATTGAGGTTGTTTGCAATTCTGCATAGTAATAACTGATTTAGTGGACAAATACCCAGGGAATTCACGACTCCTTCATCTTTCGTCATGCAGGCCTTTATAAATGGCTGACAAGGAGAGATTTTAGAGATGGATATCTTCTTGGCAAATATTGTTATACTTAACTGTTTATTTGCAAGTCACACTATGTGTTTACAAACCTAAATTACATGTTTTTCTAAATGTAGGTGACCATGCATTTTCCTTTTTGCCCTGGATTATGACCACTTAGCTAAATTCCAGAACTGCAAGGGAGAAAAGATACAGCAGTGCACAATAATGTACATGATCAGTAATAGACCGCAAATTTGGGATTCTGAAAGCGAGGTTTTGATGCCTTCATAAAAGTGGTAGAGCATTGTAGTACACATCTGAAAAACGTGTAAAATCAAAGCTATGTGTCCTGTTCGTCACAATATAGCAATTGAACACCCAGCCCAACCAGGACTAGAGGCAACTATAGCAGCTGAGGGGAGAGCACAATGAGGTGACATTACAAAAAATTATTTCTAGGGTAAGGACTAAATAACCATCAGTATATAATATATCTGTATCTATAACTATGTATACATTCACTGAAAAAAACAAAGGTTACAGGGACATAACAGTTAGGCTGACATTTCACTCGTACAAAGCCAGAGAAATTTAGCAGTTATAGTTCACTAAGCTAACTAAAACTCATGCCTCAGCAATTCACTGCTTATCACCTCAAATATTACATCACTCATGACATGGTCAGTGATATCAGTGATGACATCTCAAATTACATCACTGATTTTCTCTGGTTATGTACGAGTGAAATGTCAGCCTAACTATAATGTCACTGTAACCTTTGTTTTTTTCAGTGAATTGTTAAGGTTTTTTAAACACTAATTCCGAACTATAACGCCCCTGTAACCTTTGTTTTTTTCAGTGAATTTCTAAGGGTTTTTAAAATTCTATTTCTTAATTGTAACATCTATTTTTTTAAGTGAACTTTTAAGATTTTCATACTTTTTTTCTATAATTGGATACTGTGTATTGTATTTATATCATATACCACTCATTTGTTTCATTTGGTATGTGTTTATTAGAAAGTACATTAATAACTGGTTTTATTTTTAACAATTTGTGAGTCGGCAAAACAATGTCGCATTTCCTGCGGAGAATCAGTAAATGTATTTCACATACTTAATAATACACTTAAAGACTTTTTTAAATAAAGTTCAACTCTAAATATTTAGTAAGATATTATTTTAACTTTTCTTTCTTTTATCAATTAAGGAGAAAACCACATGTACAAAAAATAATGATGTCCGCAAATATCGACTCCGGTGGTTGCAAAGAGTTTTATTAGTGTAATTTGCAAACTCATATTTTTGTAATAAGTTTTCAGAAAAATCGTCTTCAAACACTATTTTCCATTATTGTGAAGACAGCGGAGATCGCTATGACTTCGATAATCGCAATCCCTACGGACACATTGCGAAAACGGAAAACAAAAGCAGACATTCAATGACCATCAACACACCCAAAAATAAAATGTAAAAAAAAACATTCTGAACATTGCACTACACATATTACTATATAAATACTTCTTCCAATTTTTGCAGTTATTCGGGACGTTGCATTGCGTCGTTAACTGCGACATTCACGACTTTTACATAAAGTCTAAAAAACATATAGCCACACATACTAGAGTATTTTACCCACTAGGGGTTTCCTACAGTATTCTCTAAAATCATGTTTTTCTAGAGAGTTTCTATAAAGAACATCTCTAAAACCTATTTTCTGTTTTTGCAGTGACGTCAGAGATCGCTATGAAGTTGCTAAACATGATCCTTGTGGACACATCAAGAAAATGAAAAGAAAAAGCAGGAATTCAATAGCTACCACTACATTCAACAGTTATAACTAGCTTGCTAATTCTAACCATCACACTAGATAAATCACTATCTAATTAAGTTTATAAAAACATTTATCATTATCTCAACATGAGTCTTTCAGTATGTGTATCACTGGCTACATAAGTCTCTGAGTGCATCTCTTTATCAGTGAATGTTTCAGTGGAAGTATAAGTCTCTCAGTAGCTCTATGAGTCAGTACGTAATTGTCAGACTGAATCTGTGACTGAGTCAATCAATGTCTCAGTAGGTGTGTGAGAGGAATTATACGTCTCTCAGTGGGTCTGTCAGCCAACGCATGAATACTTGAGTGAGTCTCTGACTGGGTGTGTGAATATCTGAGTGGTTCTCTGGGTGCATGAGTGTCTGAATAGGTCTGTGAGTGGGTGTATGAGTCTCTGACTGCATATGTGAATGGGTACATTAGCCTGTGACTGGATCTATGAGTTGGTGCATAGGTGTCTGAGTGGGTCTGTCTATCCAGCAAGTGTGTCAGTAGAAGCAAAAGCCTCACACTAACTCTGAAAGTGCATGCATGAGTACCTGAATGGGTATGACAGTGGGTACCTCAGTGTTTGAGTGGGTATGTGACTCGATATATCAGTGTGTGAGTGAGTATGTGAATGGGTGTATAAGTGTCTGGGTGAATATGTGAGTAGGTACCTAAGCGTGTGACAGTCACCGGCGAGTGTGTACAAATATATATTTTTTTCTATATATTTTCACATATATTCGTAATGGCGTTGGTAGTCGCAACATCCCCATGATGGTACTCGGGAGATTGCGCTGCCGGCCGCATCGTCATTGTGCATATTGTGCGCAATTAAAAAAATCTATTTTCGACACATGGCAAGTCAAAAAATGCTTTTCCATGAAAACTAGGTCCTAACTATAACTACCTACTGGCTATCACAAGTAGGATATATTTATATATGAGCTGTTGATTGCATTCTCAAGCTTTCGGGAGTTTGTTGAATAATTTACCAAATGGCTGCCCTGCTGTGGAGAATTGCACCATCCCTGAAGACGAGAGGCTGCGTGGTTTGGAACAGTGTCAAAACCGATCTAGCAGCACAGCTAATGTGGAACAATGAACCTATGCTGTATCTTGGGGCCCACTGGGGGTATGTGAAAAGCTATAAAGAGAAGACTGTGGCACAGAACTCACTGTGAGTAAAAACTGACCCAATGTGGACCACATGTCCCAGCATGCTTTAAAAACTGAATTGCACTAAGCGTAGCCACTGGGGGCGTATATATAAACAAAGCATGCAACTAATTGGAACCTTTGTGCCACAGATCAATGCTGCCTGTGAAGAAGAGGATGGAGCCTTGAAACGCGTTAGCAAATAAAGACTCTTTATCCCTTCGCTGATAGGCCTTCCCCCCCCCCGTGCTAAGCCTTTTTTGGCTATTTGGGGTAGTTTGCGCTTAGGCCCCTGTAACATTTAGACCACATATGGTATCCATGCCAATTTCCAACATCATGGGGATTCTAAAGGCACCCAAAAATTAGCCAAAATCTTTGGTTTTATTGGGGAAAACGTCTATAGATGAAAGCGTCTGTTTTTTTCCATGCAAATGGTATCAAAAAAGGGGTTATGGTGCTGAAATCACCATCTTCACAGAATTCAGGGACAGGCAGACTTTTGTCAGAAAACCATTTATTTTACACAGGTTTGGCATTTTTCTGGGATGTAGCCTATTTTTGCTATTTTTTTGTGCTTTCAACCTCCTTTCAGTTAAGGGTAGAAATAGGTATGGAAGCAATAATGGATCCTAGAAAGCTATACATTTTAGAAAAGTAGGCAAAATTCTGAATTCAGCAAGGGGTCATTTGTGTAGATCCTTCAAAGTTTCTTTATAGAAACTAACCAGTGAATATAGGAAACATTGAAAATTAGTTAAAAAACAGCCATTCGTGTCAACCTTTTCACCTATAACCCCTTTCTAATTATGACAGCTGTTTGAAAGCAATATACCATTGCATCCGCTGCACCTTCCTAGTTGTGGGGATATATAGGACTTGTAGGTTCACCAAGAACCCGACGAACCCAGAGCCAATAACTGAGCAGCGTCTTGC
Source organism: Lissotriton helveticus (assembly GCF_964261635.1). Classification (NCBI taxonomy): domain Eukaryota; kingdom Metazoa; phylum Chordata; class Amphibia; order Caudata; family Salamandridae; genus Lissotriton; species Lissotriton helveticus. The sequence continues at coordinate 1,082,275,316 of NC_136061.1, read as the reverse complement.
AATGTTTTTTTTTATTATGTACCGGGTATATAGCAATTCATTTGGGAAAGTATATACATGGAAAAATAGGTATGCGAGACACCTATGTATTTCTGAAATGGAACAAAATATAGAGTTTAGAAACAGTAGATATTTGCACATTTCCAAAATTGTGAGTACCCATACTAGCATCAGAAGTATAGGTCATTTTTTAAAATGACATCTTTTTTACACATTGTCTTTTATTTGGAAGGCAGAAATGCATCAAAAGTCAAAAGGTAATAACAGTTGCTCTACAATTCTGTATTACCCTAAGCATCCCAATAAAAATGATACCTCACTTGTGTGGGTAGGCCTAGTGCCAGTGACGGGAAACGGCTCAAAGCGCAACGTGGACACAATTGATTTTTACAGTGAAAACTGACCCTTTTATGCAATGTGCTTAGCTGTAGATTTTTAACCCTAGCTCTGCGGGCACGTTGGAATACCTAACAGACATATCCCTTTTTGAAAACAAGATACCCAGGGAAATCCAGGATGGGGTGACTTGACTGGCTCCCACCAGATTTTATTACCCAGAATCCCTTGCAAACGTAAACATTGTCAAAAAACAAATTTTTCTCACATATCTGTGGTGGAAAGTTCTGGAATCTGCGAGGATCCACAAAATTCTACCCACCCCGCTCTCCCAGAAGTCTCCCGAGAAAATTGGTACCTCACTTGTGTGGGTAGGCCTAGTGCTCGCAACAGGAAACAGCCCAAAACTTAACGATAGCACACCACATTTCCCCTGTGAAAACGGGCTGTTTTTTGCAAAGTGCCTAGTTTTAGATTTTGAACCCTAATTCTACCAGCACCTAGGGAAACCTAGCAACCCAATACATTTTTAAAAACTAGACACCCAGGGGAATCTATGATGGGGTGACATGACTGACTCTCACCAGGTTCTGTTACCCAGAATCCCTTGTAAACCTAAAAATCTGTCCAAAAAACCCACATTTTACTCACATTTCTGTGGTTGAGGGTTGGTTCTGGAAACTGCGTGGATCCACAAAATTCTACCCACCCCACGTTTCCCAAAGTCATCCGAGAAAAATGATGCCTCACTTGGGGGACAGGCCTAGTGCCCGCAAAAGAAAATGGCCCAAAACGCAACGTGGACACACCACATTTTAACAGTAAAAACTGACTCTTTTTTTGCAAAGTGCCTAGCTGTAGATTTTGAAACCTAACTCTGCCAGCACCTAGGGAAACCTAGCAAACCTATACATTTTTGAAAACTAGAGAGCCAGGAAAATTCAGGATAGGGTGACTTGACTGGCTGTCCCCAGGTTCTGTTACCTGAAATCCCTTGCACACCTAAAAATCTGTAAAAAACAAAGTTTCCTCACATTTGTGGGGTGGAAAGTTCTGGAATCTGCATGGATCAACAGAATTCCATGCACCCCGCGTTCCCCACAGTCTTCAGAGAAAAATGGTACCTCACTTGTGTGGGTAGGCCTAGTGCCTGAGACAGCATACGGCCCAAAACGCAATAAGGACTCTATAGATTTTTACAGTGAAAACTGACCCTTTTTTGGCAAAGTGCCTAGCTGTAGATTTTGAACCCTAGCTCTGTCGGCACTTAGAGAAACATAGCAAACCAATAAATTTTTTAAAACTAGACAACCAGAAGAATCCAGGATGGGGTGACTTGACTGGCTCTCATCAGGTTCTGTCACCTACAATCCCTTGCAAACCTCAAAAGTTGTCAAAGAAAAAACACATTTTCCTCACATTTCTGTGGTGGAAAGTTCTGGAATCTACGTGGATGCCCAAATCCACTCACCCCACATTCCCCAAAGTCTTCCAAGAAAAATGGTAACTCACTTGTGTGGGTAGGCCTAGTACCCGTATCAGGAAACGGCCAAAAAACGCAAGGTGGATACATCACATTTTACAGTGAAAACTGACACTATTTTGCAAAGTGCCTAGCTTTAGATTTGGAACCCTAGCTATGCCGGCACCTAGGAAACCCTAGCAAACCTGTACATTTTTTAAAACTAGACACCCAATGGAATCCAGGACGGGGTGACTTGTCTTCCTCTCAACAGGTTCTGTTCCCCAGAATCCATTGCAAACCTCAAAATATGTTAAAAAAACACATTTCCTCACATTTCTGTGGTGGAAAGTTCTTGAATCTGTGTGGATCCACAAAATTCCATCCACCCTGCATTTTCCAAAGTTTCCTGGGAAAAATGATATCTCACTGTGGGTAAGCCATGTGCCCGCGACAGGAAAAAAAACGAAAACAAAACATAGGCACACCAAATTTTCACAGTGAAAACGGACCCTTTTTTTGCAAAGTGCCTAGCTGTAGAATTTTAACCCTAGCTCTGCTGGCACCAAGGGAAACCTAGCAAACCTATAAATTTTTAAAACTAGACCCCCAGGGGAATCCAGGATGGGGTGACTTGTCTGGCTCTCAAGGTTGAGTTCCAACGTGTTGCCACCTCCTGGATGAGTCCTTTGATTGGCAGTCTACGTTCATGTTGAATGCTCCTCAGCTCCTTCCGGGCCTTAAAAGAATGGCTGAAATGTGTGCAGATTTTTCGGCAGGTGGTCAGTAACTTGCTGACTGTGTTTTCGTTTTTCAAGAAATCTTGCATCACGATGTTAATACTGTGCGCCAAACACGGCACTCTGAAATAGCCACCATCATGCATGGCCTTAACTTTATTACTGCCATTATCCGTGGAAACATAACCAACTATGCAATTTCTTGGATGCAGCCATTCAGACACCTTCCTATCAAACTCGTCCAAAAGGTTAGGTGCAGTAGGAGTTTTCTCCATGGCAAACATGGCTAATGTTGCATGTTTCCGAGTAGCTTGAAAAACTGTGTCCGGGTCAACACCTGCACTTGTCTTGTCTCTAACCCCTGCAAAAGAGACCCAGTGTGCAGTGATGCACATGTAATCAAGGGCTTGGCAACTGGTTCACATGTCTGTTGTCAAGTGGATAGTGTGAACAGCGCTCTTCTGCAAAGCTGCCCCAATCACCTCCAGCACATCTTGATGTAGTGCTGGAACGGCAAACCTGGAAAAGTAGGAGCGGCTAGGAACCTTCCATTTAGGGCAGACTGTTGCCACAAATTCTAGAAAACCTACCCCTTCCACGAAAGAAAAAGGGAGAAGGTCCAGCGCTAGCTTTTTAGCCAGCTTTGCGTTATACAGACGTACCATTGGGTGATTGCATTCAAATGGCGCCTCCGACCAAAACATGCTTCTAATGGTGGGCTGGACCGTTTTACGTGATGATGATGATGATGCAGACTTCAAACCAGTTAGGCTCATTGATGTACTTTTTTGCATTGGTGTCTGTCCCAGACTCTTAGTGTGCCTCATACATGTTGCAGGGGTAGAGGGTGTGGGCGCTACCACTGCAGTGCTGCTGCCAGGGGTACTGGGTGTTCCAGAAAAAATGTTGGTCGGTTCTTGACTTCCCCCCTGCACATGAATCAACCCCTCGTCAGCATCAGATGCAATGTAAATGGATACATTTGGATCAGTTCTACTTTGGTCTTCCCGGATCTTCCTCAGGTGCGCCTCCCACCAGATAGTGTGGTGTTTTGGGAGATGGCCTCTCTGGCCTCCGGTACCATAGTTGGTACCAAGCTTACCCTGACTAACTAATACTTTACAAATCGAACAAACAACCATGTTTTCCGCCTTTTGGCTAACAGTAAAGAAGTCCCAAACTGGGGACTGGAGATGTCTGCTGGTGGTGGAGGTGCTACTTTGACTTTCAATGCCAGATGAAGTGGAGGATGGGCGTGGCTGAATTCATTTCTGTTGTTCACTTACAGCACCACTACTTGAGGTAATGGAGGTCGAGCTGGATGGAGGTCCCTGCCAGCCCTTCTTAATAAAAAATATGGAAGCTGTAGGTCGTGTTGGTGTTGTAGTTAACTGCGTTGGTGGTGGCACCAGTGCCACGCCGCCCACATCCCGATCAGCAGCCATTCGGGATAGGGTGAAAATGTCTGTCTGCTGCATGCCCGCTGGGGCTGGAGTGACGACTGTGATGACTGGGTCGTCGTTAGACTGTTCATCAGCAGCAGAAGACACCACTTCTTGTTCGTCGCCATCACCCATAAGTCGAAGGCTTGCGGGAACCTTCCTTATAGGTTTAGCTCCCTTTGTTGGCTCATGGCGTGCCTCACTCTCAGACTGCATTTGTGGGTTCCAATCAGGATCAAGGTCATCAGAATGAAGGGGGCTTGAAGAAGAACTTGTAGTAGTAGTAGTAGCCCTCCTTGACCTTTTTCTTGCTGGGGATCTGGAAGACAATGGATCATCATCAGGAGGAGTGGCTTCCTCAGATGATACCTCTGCTTGAATATCAATTTCCTGATATGCCCCTACTACTGGAGGAACAAGAGTTGTAGGAAGTTGTGCCGATCCATGAACCTCTAGTTGCACCTCTCCATGTGCCTCTCCATGCGCCTCTCCTTGCGCCTCTCCTTGTGCCTCTACTTGCGCCTCTCCTTGCGCCTCTCCTTGCGCATGTACTTGCGCTTGTACTAGTTGCACCTGTGGTTGTCATTGAGGCTGTGGTTGTTGAACACTCATCAGCTGAGTTACACCTGCCGTTGATTGGATGGTACCTACTTGTGATGAGCCAAAATCACTAGTCAATGGTGATTGAACAACCAAAGTGGCTGCCGCAGCAGCACTCATGGTCTTGACCTAACTTGGCGTGGTGGCACTGAGCCCAATGCAGCGGAGGTGCTGCTTCCAGCTTGGTCCCCGGCGGACACCGCTGCTGTTGCAGGTGTAGTTTTTTTTTCTCGCAAAAAAGGTGTCGGTGGCACACCAGTCTCCTTGGTAGGTGGTGCCACTTGCTTCTTCTGCTCCTTCTTACTGGCAGTGGCACTGGCAACTTTTTCCACTGAGGCACTACGGCCACCTTTCTTTGGGCCCATCTTCTTCAGATATCAGAACAGCAGGCCGCAGTTGCACGGGTTGCAGAGTTGTCTTGTCTGTGGCCACACGTGATGTCACGTGACGTTGTGCTGCACACACCACTGCAGGACTTCTTCCTGGCACTGGTGGTTCTCTTGTGCACCTCAAAGCAATAGTAGCCAGAGCAACTTCAGTTAAACACCCCAAAAAGTAGGAAAACACACACAAATCACCACAATCCAATGCCATCCATGCCCTCAATGATGTTTAAATTCAAGACACCCCACAGAAATACTAGGTCCATGCACCACTGACTACCCCTGGGCATAATGGTTGAAAGCAAGGCAAAGTGGGGGCAGGCCTGAGCACACTGCCTGGCTTCAAAATGGTCCCTTGACCCCACCACATGGCCAGGCCCTGCCTGTACCAGTGAAGAACCGGGGAGATTTTATGTAACTTGGAAATGGCCTGGTATACTGTCGGAGCATTGTCTGGAATGAAAACACAGCAGCTCGATTGGATCACTTTACATACCCCACCTCGATCTGCAAGTATGACGTCTAACGCAACTCTGTTCTGGAGAATCATAAGGCGATCTGACTGGAGCTCAGCAGTCAAGTTACTAAGGGCACCGGCAGTTTCAATTACGGTGGACTCAACCACTCTCGTCAGCTGCCGTATGTTCCTGCTGTTAACCATCGGTCCCCACAATTGCAGAAAACCCTTCAAGAAATCTCCAAATTCTTGTCATGCAGTATCTTCCTTACTGAAGACACCTCTAACAATTCTTGTCTTGTGCTAATCTGCAGCGGCTGTATAGGTAGGAGGCAACAGGAACGAGACGAAACATGTGCCCGAGAAGTCAGGGGACAACCATGTGTATGCCCTATTGTAACAGACAAAATAGGTACCCTTAGCTGTAAGAAACGATGGGGAAGTCTGGGACGCAAAGACATACGTCTCCGTGCAGATACTCTTCCCTAACTGAGCTCTCGGATTCTTGCCATTACCTTGCAGACAAAGATGACCCTGATGGGGTACGATCCAAATCGGAATGGATCTTTTCGCTCGCTGGTTCTCACTCAGACTAACTCCATATCCAGTCACGTTACATCCAATATACGCTAGTGTCTCTTCTCTCGGGATCGTCTCATAGGAGTTAACTCCTCTAATCATATCGACTATACCCTTAACTAGAGCACTATTCTTTGGATTATCCTTCACAGAACGTAGGGGGTAGATTTCATGGGCATAAATGAACATCGTTGTATATGCCCACATAGCTGAATGGCAGGACCAGGTAAGGAATACCTTTATCAGTAGTATGCGGCATAAGGCCACACACCCAACAGTTAGTCGTGTTTACTACTAGTTGGTGTTGGTGCAGAAGCTGAACAAAGGAGTTATTAACGAATTCCAATCTTCTAATGTATTCATGTTCAAGTAGAGGATTGAAAAGAATGCGAAGAAACAGTAGAAGAAGGTATAGATTGTGTAGTGGGTGCAAACGTCACTTGAAAAGAGAATACAATATATCCCATTAAAAACATCATTAAGCTAAGTAACACAAAGAGACATAATATTAAAAAACATTTTCTGCTCATTATTCGACACATTTTGCTCTTAAAATTCATTTCCTTAACGGGTCTCTCCATCTTGAAAAACTCCATCCTCTAACCGTGCCGTTCGCGGCGGTTGGGTGTTCCGTGCTAAGGAATGCGCCTGTCAGTCCAGGGAACGCCCTAGGACCAACCAGAACCGTCGACCTTGTGTCTTCGGCTTGCACTCCCAAGACTTTACACCGCGACCCTACAGCTGAACCCGGATGGTTGTTCGAAAAACAAAAATCGGTCAAAACAGTTTCTCAGATGGGAGAGCTGAATTTCAAAAATAGCAAAAGGAAAAACTTTAGTTTATTTGTCCCATGACTCTTGGTCGCAAATTATAACGGCCTTTATCAGGCAATGTCTGGTCGCGGAATAGCAATTCAGGCTCAGTAGTGTCCAATCGAACTGACGGTGGCACAGCTTCTTGCAGAAGATCGTCGCTTTCTCGCTCAGAACTTGTCCCAATTAAACGTGCATCGCTAAAAGGCAGAAAACGTGGCACAGTGTCAGTTTCCGAATCAGGAATGCCCTCCTGGACCCACCGGTTGTACGACAGAGGCAAAGGGACCCTCTTACAATGTACGCTGTGGATCCAGTTCTTTTTTCCTTGCACTCGCACTGCAGATCGCGTTGATAACAGCGCCAAGTAGGGACCAATCCAGCGAGGCTGATCGTTCTTTGTCCGCTGAAAGTTCTTGATTAGCACCCAAGAGCCAGGATCGATGACATGTCCTGGATCGTCGGAAACCTGAGGCAGTGTATCATGAACCTGTTGGTGTAAGACACGCAATTTAGCCGTCAAATCATACAGATAGTCAAGCAATACAGGGTGTTCAATCTTGCTGAATTTCGTCAGCCTCGGCACTCCCCATATGTTTGCCGGGCGACCAAAAATTATTTCATAGGGACTAAGTCCCACTCTAGAATGTACAGTCATCCTAGTTGACAAAAGTGCTAATGGCAACGCGTCAGGCCATTTAAGACCAGAGCTCGCCTGTATCTTGGCAAGTTTTAACTTAAGAGTGCCATTATAGCACTCTACTAGTCCAGCTGATTGTGGGTAATTTGCAGCGTGGAACTTCTGTCGGATTCCTAACCCCTCACACACTCTCTTCATCACTTGACCCACAAATTCACTCCCATTGTCACTCCAGACCATTCTCGGCAAACCATACCTAGGGAACAACTCCTTAATAAGGGCTTTAGCTGTGGAGAAGGCAGTATTATCTTTTAGGGGATATGCTTCTACCCATCTCGAAATGCCACAAACAACCACGAGTACGTATTTAAGGTTGTTGCATCTCTCCATGTGAATGAAATCTAATTGCAAAACCTCAAACGGATGCGTCGGAGCCGCAAAATGACCAGCTGGAGTTGGGGTTCCCTTACCAGGGTTGTACATAAGGCAAACCATACAATTCTTGACCACATTCTCTGCACACTTAGGAATTCCAGGATTCTGCCATACTGGAGCCAACAACTTACAAATCCCATTCACACTGATGTGAGCCATTCCATGTGCCATCGTAACCACTGCAAGCACGTATGCATCGGGTAACAACCATCGCTGATGCTCTGACAGCTCGACCCAACAACCATTCGCATCCAATTTACCCGTACTCTCTCTCCATACGCTCAACTATTTCTCTGTAGCTTCAGCTTGGATAGACTTCACACTTTCTATGGTATCCTCACACATTCCAACATCACCAATCCATCTTGCAGGGCCTGCAACATACATTCGACTCATCACATCCCTCGCCACATCTTTTGCAACTTCATCGGGAAACGCATTACCGCGACCAACATCATCGGTAACCTTCTTGTGTGCACTGCATTTCACAATCGCAACTTTCAATGGCAAGGTAAGTGACTCAAGAAGCTCATTCACCAACTGACCATTCTGAATCTTCGTTCCATGAGACGTGAGGAACCCACGTTCTTTCCACAAGCGTCCAAAACTATGAGCCACACCAAATGCATACTGGCTGTCGGTATATATGGTCACTCTCTTTCCTTTCGATAACACACACGCTCTCGTAAGTGCAATCAACTTGGCTGCTTGAGCTGAATTATGTGGGATACGTGCAGCTTCAACAATCGTATGCAAAGTCGTAACAGCATATGCCGCAGTCGTATCACCATTTGGAAGCTTGAAGCATGAACCATCCACCCATAAGGTACCATCACACTTCACAAGAGGAGTGTCCGTAAGATCTACTCTCCCTTTCGTTTCCTCTTCTGTACTGAGAAAACAATCATGCTGTTCAGAAACATCTGTATCTACTGAAATCGGCAACAACGTCGCTGGATTCAACGTATTGCATCTCTTTATGTGCACATGACTCGCTAAGAGTGTCAACTCATAACCTGACAATCGAGCACTAGTTAAGTGTTGTGTCTTAGTCCTGTTTAACAAAGTATCCACTGTATGTGGCACCATTACAATCAATGTATTATTCATCACCAAGCCAGCAGACTGCCGAATAGAAACAGCTGCTGCCGCTGTGGCTCTCAAGCAACTCGGCAACGCTCTAGCTACCGGATCCAAGGTCGACGCGAAATACGCGCATGGACGTTGCTTGTCCCCAAAAGATTGCGTCAACACTGACAACGCGCATCCCTCTCTCTCGTGGACATAAAGCGTAAAAGGCTTACTGTAGTTGGGAGTACCCAACACAAGAGCCGAACACAATGTATCGCGCAATTCAGAAAAACTTTTCTGACAGTCGTCAGACCACGGGAGGGGATTCGGTGTATCTTTACAAGTCAATGCCACCAGAGGTTTGACCAGCAAAGAAAAATTCGGTATCCATTGTCTGCAATATGACGTAATACCCAAGAAAGCACGCACTTCCCTCTGTGTAATAGGCACACTCATTTTCGCAATTGCTTGAATTCGTTCTGGGGTCAACCTTCTTCCCTCCTTCGATAAGAGATGGCCTAAATAGGTCACTTCTTGTCGACAATACTGTAACTTCGAAAGAGACACCTTATGATGAAAATCAGACAAATGATGCAACAATGACAACGTAGCTTCCTTACAAATCTCTTCAGTATCGGCAGCGACTAACAAATCGTCAACGTACTGGAGAAGAGCAGCACCATCAGGTAAAACAATCGTATCAAGCTGTGTTTTTAAAGCCTGACTATATATAGAAGGACTCTCGCAGTAGCCTTGAGGAGCTCTCTTAAACCGGAAGCTGCGGCCTCCTAAAGAGAAGCCAAAGATATCCCTACTCTCCTCGGCAATCGGGATGCTGAAGAAAGCATTCTTCAAATCAATCACCGAAAACCACGTGGCCGAAGCTGGAATCATTGTCAATAAGGCAGTGATATCTGGAACAACAGGAAATTGTGGCACAACTATCTTATTCACCTCTCTAAGATCGATCACAAATCTGTAAACAGGTGGCTGAGAAGAGTCGGCGCGTTTCAAGACAGGCAAAACAGGGCTATTGCAAACATTACCTCTCGTTTCTTCAATTACATCTTTCTCAATTAGATCATGGATAATCGCTAGCAATGCTCTTTCACCATCACTAGAGATCCTATATTGAGGAATGCGTGGCATTTTAACATTCGCTTTCAGCGTCACAACATATGGTGGTATCTCCAAAAGACCCACATCATTAGGACCAGTAGCCCAAATAGTATCAGGAAGAGAAGACAATTCTGTCGGAAGTTTATCCCTCGACAAATACATCGGAGAGACCACTTTCTTACCCAATGTAAGTTGTACTCCCAAAGGAGAACAATACAATGTCGCATACAATCTTTTCAACAGATCCAATCCCAGCAAGTTCTCACCACAACCTGTCGTCAGAATAAGGGGTGCTTCCAATTCACGAGGTCCAACAGAAAGGGACAAAGGATTAGAAAGCGGGTTTCTAACCGGGGCGCCAGAAAAACCTACTGAAACATTCGTTAAGCCAGACAAAGGTGCGCCAGGCAGTCTAGAGTGCATAATAGAACTCTTCGTAGCACCTGTATCCAACAGAAAAGGCTCTGACACACCTGATGTAATCACTTCAACATAAGGTCCACTCTGATCTACTGGAACTGAAACAACTCCCTCTCTTTGTCCATGGCTGTCCTAGCAATCATTACCATCCACATTCTCACCTTCGACGTAGTAGTCATCGGCATAGCACTGAGTCGTCCTACCAGACGTGTTATTCTGCTGATCAAAACAATTCATTGAATTCTGCTGAGGGAAGGAACGCGTGTTCTGGGGGAAACCTCCACGTCCCCTACCTCTAGAAGCTTGCGGAACACCCCGACCTCTTGCACCAGAAACACCATTCATACGCTGTAACAAAACAGTGGAACTATGTTTAAAATGACCCTCTTCTTTGCAATATGCACATTGATTAGGGCCTACAGGAAAACGCGGTTGAGAAGGCTCGAACCTTTGCGAGTTTCGCTGAAACTGCTGAGGATGCTGATAATCACGTTGATTATTACGAGGCGGATACGCTTGCTGTAAAAGAACCTTTGTCTTCAAATCTTTAGTCTTTTTATCTGCTCTATCCTTCTCATCCTCATCCCTTTTTTCGTAATATTGTGCAGTAGCCAATATCTGTGCTGACGAGGAAACAGCCCAAGAACTCTCTGAATCCTTCAACTTAGTACCTAATTCGGGAAGTAAATTATGCACAAACTTATCAACAAACAACCGTTGACCACCCTCGGTACTCATGTCTTGCCCACTATGGTCAATAAACGTTTCTTCAAACCTAGTGAAGGAATCAGATACGGTTTCATCCTTCCTCTGCTTACACGCAGATAATTTGTCCCAATTTACTCTCATAGCAGGCATTAATGTTTTCATGTACGTAATGATCTTACCAGGAAGTTCTGCGACTAAAGGCTCAGGTTTAGCACCCCAACTTGTCGCGCATCCGCAGCACCAATATTAGCCCATGTATCACCTAACTCCGGCTCATGATCAGTATGACGAATCAAACCCCATAAAGGCTGCGGGACCACATTACCAAACAACATGTCTATATCCGCTAGATTCATGATGCATGAGTCTGCAGTCTGTGATAATTCCTTATAATACCCTGCAGGATTTTTACGGGGGTCAGGTAAAGTCTGCTTAAGGGCCAAGACTTCAGCTCGTTTCCACGGAACATGCACCCAAACACGTTGAAAATGAGCCGGTACGGCATCAACTTGATTAGCGACATCAGCCTCAATAGCGTCCTTCCATACAGGAGGAACTTCTCTCATGGGATACTGTCTCACTTTCCTCCTAACTGAAGGGTCAGGCTCAAACAACGACCGAGAAGGAGACTCATTTCTGAACGAAAGCAGCGTCGCTACCGCTCTTTCAACGTCGGGACCCACAATCGTGCCTTTCGCAAACTCGGATTGCACATTGGACAACTCAGGCGGAGTTAGTTCCAGATCAACATCTTCCCATTCCTCACGAAGGAACGTGCACATCTTATCAAAGACATATCTCTGCTTCGGCGCTTCCCATTGACGGAAAACATCCATAACAGACTCTACATCATATCTTAAAGGACGAGTGACCCATTTATGCGCCAAATGATCCAATACTTCCCTCTCTCGGGAATCAGGCAGTTGACTACGCAACTGCTTACGCTCTGAAACGGGGGTTGTACTAAATGACCCAAAGAAAGGAGACAAAAGAGTAGTAACAGTATCAGTCATCCTCTGTCGAACAGAAGGGGAAGTTGACAGAACAGGAGATAAAGCGGACTGAGAAAAGGTCAACGTAGGAGCAGTAGCAGAGGAGGCAGCGAGAACAGGCGGTAAAGTCGCAGGAATTAAAGGCGGAGCAGGTAGCAAAGTTGGCAGCCCTTGAGAAGGCTGCACCAGAGGAGTAGGAGCCAACTGAAGAGGAGCTGGCGGTTGTGCAACAGCAAGGGGCAAAGCACCCGGAGGTTGCGCAACTAAAGGTTGCGGAGGTGCTGTAGCATTCTGAGCATAAGGGGGTGGCGAATTCAACAAATGCGACATCAAAGGATCTTTCACAAGATCCTTCATCGCATCTTGCTGAAGAGGCGGCAAAACTGGATAGCATTTATCAATCGCCATTTTACGTTGCCTGTGCAACTGCTCACTCGCTTGTTCTTCTTCATTATCTTTAAACTGTATAGCAGCTTGCATTATCGAGATACCCTTTTCTCTTTTATTTTTCTTCGCTAATTTAATTTCTTTCTGTTTGGCTTCCTTTCGCCATAGGGGGAAAGAGTCAAACATCGCCGGCCGGGCTTTCTTCTTAAAAAGTCTAACTTCTAGATTATCTAAAACTTCTGTGTCAAAACTACCATATTGGGGCCATTTAAGGACACCGTCCTTTCTTGTGTACCTAACCCACACTTCATTATACGTGATGGGGCCCACGCCATGTTTCACATAGAGCTCATAGGTTGGAGTTCCAATCGGAGGAACCGGACAAGAATCCTCCAATCGGGAATCCCTATTACGACCACAACAAAATATTCTTCCAAGTCTGCTCAGACCAGGCATCTTCGCTCTCTAGTCTAGCTTCAAACTTCAAGGGAGTATCGAATACAATAGTCTCGTGAATACACAAGTCCCTCGGCTTTGGAGCTTGCAAGTTCCAAATCAAAGATCCCAAGGGATACCCAAAAACAAAACTAAGGACTGGGAGACGCTCCACTCATACTTAACTGAAGTATCGATGACGTCGCCAGAAGATCTGTCTATCGTCTCGCTCTACAAATCATCAAAGGCTCCAAGACAGGGCAACAGTCAGGGCAGCAGTCCTTTGTAGCCGTCGGAAAGCGGGAAACCTCGCAGCAAAGACTTTCGGACCACAACGACATACAGGGGTCGATGAAGTGGCAGGCCTTCCTTCAGAATTTCCACACAAAGCTCCTCACGATCTTCAGGCTTGGACCGGTACCGCTGAAGTCGCCCCACGTTTGGTGCCAAATGAAGAACCGGGTTATTTAAGACCCAGCGGCGTCAGGGGACACGCCCAAAGTCTCCAAGTTCACCTGTCTTCTAAACACAGAGACACAGATTCTTCTTGGTGACGTCAAAGATCGAATTTATTGGATGCAACCAGAAACAGAGGTCCACGAAGTACAATGGCTGTATATTCGTAGGAGACTGCTCAATTTTTTCAAAGCAAGCCATCCTTTTTATGCCAAAAATCACATTCCAGACAAATACCTTACATTTACAAACTGTCCAATCACATGTATCCAAATCAGAGGTATCGCATGACCGTAAAACCCACTTTTCAGTTGCCCAGCCCACGATCGATCATTGGTCGAACCCAACATTCTTCATCAGACAGGTCGATCGAAACCCACCATAAAACCGGGCACCTCCCCATCGTAAACAGCCAGAGGAGTAAGGAGCAGAGACAGGTGTGAGTAAGATAAGACATAGTTGTGTGCAATAAAGGGTATATCATCTCCTGCGCCTTGATTCTCAATCTCGATCAGCTACTGGGAAAGGAACTGGCGTAGCAAGTTTGGCTTCAGGCAAGAGGGACTTTCGCTCGGGTCATTCAGAAGTCAGCTAAAGTGTACGTGTGCTAAAGACTCGCTCGGCCGAAGTCATCGGCCTATGTGAGGGCAACCACAAAATGACTGCCATATACAAAATGGAACCCAAGGGTTCAGAACGAATCCCTAAATACGTGGTGAATCCATTGGTGTAATGTGACGAAAACACTCATGCTTGCCGTACTAACTGGTTAGGGTTCGCTAATACCAAATTCGTAACGAAACCATGACCTTTATGAAACGGGTTCAGGATTAACGGAACCTCACCAGGCCTCAAAATGGCCCCCACCCACATGGCCAGGCCCCAACAACACCCCAAAAAGTCGACAAACACACAAAAATAATTACCACAATCCAATGCCATCCATGCCCTCAATGATGTTTAAATTGAAGACACCCCACAGAAAGATTAGGTCCATGCTCCACTGAGTACCCCTGGGCTTAATGGTTGAAAGCAAGGCAAACTGGGTGCAGGCCTGAGCACACTGTCTGGCTTCAAAATGGCCCCTTGACCCCCGCCACATGGCCAGGCCCTGCCTGTACCAGGCCTCAAAATGGCTCCCACCCACATGGCCAGGCCCCAACAACACCCTAAAAAGTCCAAAAACACACACAAATCACCACAATCCAATGCCATCCATGCCCTCAATGATGTTTAAATTTAAGACACCCCACAGAAAGACTAGGTCCATGCACCACTGACTACCCCTGGGCATAATGGTTGAAAGCAAGGCAAAGTGGGTGCAGGCTTGAGCACACTGCCTGGCTTCAAAATGGCCCCTTGTCCCCACCACATGGCCAGGCCCTGCCTGTACCAGGCCTCAAAATGGCTCCCACCCACATGGCCAGGCCCCAACAACACCCTAAAAAGTCCAAAAACACACACAAATCACCACAATCCAATGCCATCCATGCCCTCAATGATGTTTAAATTCAAGACACCCCACAGAAAGACTAGGTCCATGCACCACTGAGTACCCCTGGGCATAATAGGAAACATCCTTTGCAACGCAACTTTTACCACGCAGTGCCTTTACGACGCAACTTTTAAAACGCAAACCATTACAACGCATTGCGCTGGGGGGCGCTCTAGGATAGGGAATAGGTTTAATGTACTATCCAACACCTTCCCTACTATCCACGGGGACTGGAGTTGGAATAGTAAATTAAACAATTCACTCCAGCGCCCCAAAGCACTATGCGTTGTAAAGGCATGCGTTGTAAAAACCGCGTTGTAAAGGCATGCGATGTAAAAGCATGCGTTGTAATGTCATACATCCGGGCATAATTGTTGAAAGCAAGGCAAACTGGCCACATGGCCACACATCCGGGCATAATTGTTGAAAGCAAGGCAAACTGGCCACATGGCCACGTCCCAACAACACCCCAAAAAGTCGAAAAACACACACAAATCACCACAATCCAATGCCATCCATGCCCTCAATGATGTTTAATTTCAAGACACCCCACAGAAAGACTAGGTCCATGCACCACTGAGTACCCCTGGGCATAATGGTTGAAAGCAAGGCAAACTGGGTGGTGGCCTGAGCACATTGCCTGGCTTCAAAATGGCCCCTTGACCCACACCGCATGGCCAGGCCCTGCCTGTACCAGGCCTCAAAATGGCCCCCACCCACATGGCCAGGCCCCAACAACACCCCAAAAAGTCCAAAAACACACACAAATCACCACAATCCAATGCCTTCCATGCCCTCAATGATGTTTAAATTTAAGACACCCCACAGAAAGACTAGGTCCATGCACCACTGACTACCCCTGGGCATAATGGTTGAAAGCAAGGCAAAGTGGGTGCAGGCCTGAGCACACTGCCTGGCTTCAAAATGGCCTCTTGACCCCAACCACATGGCCAGGCCCTGCCTGTAGAAGGCCTCAAAATGGCCCCACCCACATGGCCAGGTCCCACCAACACCCCAAAAAGTCAAAAACACGCAAAAATCACCACAATCCAATGCCATGCATGCCCTCAATGATGTTTAAATTCAAGACACCCCACAGAAAGACTAGGTCCATGCCCCACTGAGTACCCCTGGGCATAATGGTTGAAAGCAAGGCAAATTGCGTGGAGGCCTGAGCACACTGCCTGGCTTCAAAATGGGCCCTTGACCGCCACCACATGGCCAGGCCCTGCTTGTACCAGGCCTCAAAATGGCCCCACCCACATGGACAGGCCCCAACAACACCCCAAAAAGTCAAATAACACACACAAATCACCACAATCCAATCCCATCCATGCCCTCAATGATGTTTAAATTCAAGACACCCCACAGAAAGACAAGGTCCATGCACCACTGAGTACCCCTGGGCATAATGGTTGAAAGCAAGGCAAACTGGGTGGTGGCCTGAGCACACTGCCTGGCTTCAAAATGGCCCCTTGACCCGCACCGCATGGCCAGGCCCTGCCTGTACCAGGCCTCAAAATGGCCCCCACCCACATGGCCAGGCCCCAACACCACCCCAAAAAGTCCAAAAACACACACAAATCACCACAATCCAATGCCATCCATGCCCTCAATGATGTTTAAATTTAAGACACCCCACAGAAAGACTAGGTCCATGCACCACTGACTACCCCTGGGCATAATGCCATCCATGCCCTCAATGATGTTTAAATTTGAGACACCCCACAGAAAGACTAATGTAAATGTAAATGTATTTCGATTTATATAGCGCACAAATCACCCAGGGGTCTCAAGGCGCTTGCTTAGGGAACCCGTCCTGGTATTCCCCTGTGAGATACCCCGGCAGGGTATTCACAAGGTGAAAGCCAGGCATCCCGCCGCGAGGGGCCGTAGTGGAGATTAAGCAAGCTATTGCCCAGAGTCGCAGAGTGTGACCCCATGAGTCGAGTAGGCACCGGAGCGAGAATTGTCAAGTCCGTGGAATTTTTGAGCCCGAGACCCGCCGAGGCGGGGAATCGAACCCTGGTCCACGGCTGATCTCAGCTTCCGGGTCTGCCGCCTCTAACCACTGAACCACGCTTCTCCACGCAGACTAGGTCCATGTACCACTGAGTACCCCTGGGCATAATGGTTGAAAGCAAGGCAAAGTGGGTGCAGGCTTGAGCACACTGCCTGGCTTCAAAATGGCCCCTTGACCCCCACCACATGGCCAGCCCTGCCTGTACCAGGCCTCAAAATGGCCCTCACCCACATGGCCAGGCCCCAACAACACCCCAAAAAGTCGACAAACACACAAAAATTACCACAATCCAATGCCATCCATGCCCCCAATGATGTTTAAATTGAAGACACCCCACAGAAAGATTAGGTCCATGCTCCACTGAGTACCCCTGGGCTTAATGGTTGAAAGCAAGGCAAACTGGGTGCAGGCCTGAGCACACTGTCTGGCTTCAAAATGCCCCCTTGTCCCCCACCACTGGGCCAGGCCCTGCCTGTACCAGGCCTCAAAATGGCCCCCACCCACATGGCCAGGCCCCAACAACACCCCAAAAAGTCATAAAACCCACACAAATCACCACAATCCTATGCCATCCAAGCCCTCAATGATGTTTAATTTCAAGACAACCCACAGAAAGACTAGGTCCATGCACCACTGCTGAGTACCCCTGGGCATAATGGTTGAAAGCAAGGCAAATTGGGTGCAGGCCTGAGCACACTGCCTGGCTTCAAAATGGGCCCTTGACCCCCACCACATGGCCAGGCCCTGCCTGTACCAGGCCTCAAAATGGCCTCCACCCACATGGCCAGGCCCCAACAACACCCCAAAAAGTCGAAAAACACACAAAAATCACCACAATCCAATGCCACCCATGCCCTCAATGATGTTTAAATTCAAGACACCCCACAGAAAGTCTAGACTAGGTCCATGCACCACTGAGTACCCCTGGGAATAATGGTTGAAAGCAAGGCAAAATGGGTGCAGGCCTGAGCACACTGCCAGGCTTCAAAATGGGCCCTTGGCCCCCGCCACATGGCCTGGCCCTGCCTGTACCAGGCTTCAAAATGGCCCCCACCAACATGGCCAGGCCCCAACAACACCCCAAAAAGTTGAAAAACACACACAAATCACCACAATCCAATGCCATCTATGCCCTCAATGATGTTTAAATTCAAGACACCCCACAGAAAGACTAGGTCCATGCACCACTGCTGAGTACCCCTGGGCATAATGGTTGAAAGCAAGGCAAATTGGGTGAAGGCCTGAGCACACTGCCTGGCTTCAAAATGGGCCCTTGACCCCCACCATATGGCCAGGCCCTGCCTGTACCAGGCCTCAAAATGGCCCCCACCCACATGGCCAGGCCCCAACAACACCCCAAAAAGTCAAAAAAACACACACAAATCACCACAATCCAATGCCTTCCATGCCCTCAATGATGTTTAAATTTAAGACACCCCACAGAAAGACTAGGTCCATGCACCACTGACTACCCCTGGGCATAATGGTTGAAAGCAAGGCAAAGTGGGTGCAGGCCTGAGCACACTGCCTGGCTTCAAAATGGCCTCTTGACCCCAACCACATGGCCAGGCCCTGCCTGTAGAAGGCCTCAAAATGGCCCCCACCCACATGGCCAGGTCCCACCAACACCCCAAAAAGTCAAAAACACGCAAAAATCACCACAATCCAATGCCATGCATGCCCTCAATGATGTTTAAATTCAAGACACCCCACAGAAAGACTAGGTCCATGCCCCACTGAGTACCCCTGGGCATAATGGTTGAAAGCAAGGCAAATTGCGTGGAGGCCTGAGCACACTGCCTGGCTTCAAAATGGGCCCTTGACCGCCACCACATGGCCAGGCCCTGCCTGTACCAGGCCTCAAAATGGCCCCACCCACATGGCCAGGCCCCAACAACACCCCAAAAAGTCGAAAAACACACACAAATCACCACAATCCAATGCCATCCATGCCCTCAATGATGTTTAAATTCAAGACACCCCACAGAAAGACAAGGTCCATGCACCACTGAGTACCCCTGGGCATAATGGTTGAAAGCAAGGCAAACTGGGTGGTGGCCTGAGCACACTGCCTGGCTTCAAAATGGCCCCTTGACCCGCACCGCATGGCCAGGCCCTGCCTGTACCAGGCCTCAAAATGGCCCCCACCCACATGGCCAGGCCCCAACAACACCCCAAAAAGTCCAAAAACACACACAAATCACCACAATCCAATGCCATCCATGCCCTCAATGATGTTTAAATTTAAGACACCCCACAGAAAGACTAGGTCCATGCACCACTGACTACCCCTGGGCATAATGGTTAAAAGCAAGGCAAAGTGGGTGCAGGCCTGAGCACACTGCCTGGCTTCAAAATGGCCCCTTGACCCCCACCACATGGCCAGCCCTGCCTGTACCAGGCCTCAAAATGGCCCTCACCCACATGGCCAGGCCCCAACAACACCCCAAAAAGTCGAAAAACACACAAAAATTACCACAATCCAATGCCATCCATGCCCCCAATGATGTTTAAATTGAAGACACCCCACAGAAAGATTAGGTCCATGCTCCACTGAGTACCCCTGGGCTTAATGGTTGAAAGCAAGGCAAACTGGGTGCAGGCCTGAGCACACTGTCTGGCTTCAAAATGCCCCCTTGTCCCCCACCACTGGGCCAGGCCCTGCCTGTACCAGGCCTCAAAATGGCCCCCACCCACATGGCCAGGCCCCAACAACACCCCAAAAAGTCATAAAACCCACACAAATCACCACAATCCTATGCCATCCAAGCCCTCAATGATGTTTAATTTCAAGACAACCCACAGAAAGACTAGGTCCATGCACCACTGCTGAGTACCCCTGGGCATAATGGTTGAAAGCAAGGCAAATTGGGTGCAGGCCTGAGCACACTGCCTGGCTTCAAAATGGGCCCTTGACCCCCACCACATGGCCAGGCCCTGCCTGTACCAGGCCTCAAAATGGCCTCCACCCACATGGCCAGGCCCCAACAACACCCCAAAAAGTCGAAAAACACACAAAAATCACCACAATCCAATGCCACCCATGCCCTCAATGATGTTTAAATTCAAGACACCCCACAGAAAGTCTAGACTAGGTCCATGCACCACTGAGTACCCCTGGGAATAATGGTTGAAAGCAAGGCAAAATGGGTGCAGGCCTGAGCACACTGCCAGGCTTCAAAATGGGCCCTTGGCCCCCGCCACATGGCCTGGCCCTGCCTGTACCAGGCTTCAAAATGGCCCCCACCCACATGGCCAGGCCCCAACAACACCCCAAAAAGTTGAAAAACACACACAAATCACCACAATCCAATGCCATCTATGCCCTCAATGATGTTTAAATTCAAGACACCCCACAGAAAGACTAGGTCCATGCACCACTGCTGAGTACCCCTGGGCATAATGGTTGAAAGCAAGGCAAATTGGGTGAAGGCCTGAGCACACTGCCTGGCTTCAAAATGGGCCCTTGACCCCCACCATATGGCCAGGCCCTGCCTGTACCAGGCCTCAAAATGGCCCCCACCCACATGGCCAGGCCCCAACAACACCCCAAAAAGTCAGAAAAACACACAAAAATCACCACAATCCAATGCCACCCATGCCCTCAATGATGTTTAAATTCAAGACACCCCACAGAAAGACTAGACTAGGTCCATGCACCACTGAGTACCCCTGGGAATAATGGTTGAAAGCAAGGCAACATGGGTGCAGGCCTGAGCACACTGCCTGGCTTCAAAATGGGCCCTTGGCCCCCGCCGCCTGGCCCTGCCTGTACCAGGCTTCAAAATGGCCCCCACCCACATGGCCAGGCCCCAACAACACCCCAAAAAGTTGAAAAACACACACAAATCACCACAATCCAATGCCATCTATGCCCTCAACGATGTTTAAATTCAAGACACCCCACAGAAAGACTAGGTCCATGCACCACTGACTACCCCTGGGCATAATGGTTGAAAGCAAGGCAAAGTGGGTGCAGGCCTGAGCACACTGCCTGGCTTCAAAATGGCCCCTTGACACCCACCACATGGCCAGGCCCTGCCTGTACCAGGCCTCAAAATGGCCCCCACCCACATGGCCAGGCCCCAACAACACCCCAAAAAGTCAGAAAAACACCCAAAAATCACCACAATCCAACGCCATCCATGCCCTCAATGATGTTTAAATTCAAGACACCACACAGAAAGACTTGGTCCATGCACCACTCACTACCCCTGGGCCTACTGGCTAGTGAGGCTTTACAGGCACCCTAAAATAAAAAATCAACATATAACAGTGAGCTAAAATTCCATGACATAAATGAGAATTAAGTTAAAAAAAACACAGAAACAGTTGTATCATGCACACATGACTAACACTGGGCCTACTGGATACGGTGGCTACCCACAATATATAGTTTTTTTTAAGTTGTGAAAAAAGTTTTAAAACTGTAGTTGCAGCAACTGCAATGCCCCAAACAAACAACACCAACTTACTTGTAAAATCTCAAGTCCAAAAGTGATCCAAACTCCAAAGTCCAAAAAGTCCTCAAATACAAATATCCAGCAGCAGCCACAAAAAGTAATCCTTCCAGCTCCAGATCCAAACCAAAAGTGACCAGAACATGGACAAAGCACTGGGAGGAGCCTGCTGGACAGGAACAGGAAGTTGGAGACTCTGGGGCACTTCCTTCCTCCCACCCCCGCCTCAAAAATGGACTCCTTGCACCAAAAAGTGAAGCCAAATGTCAATCTGAGGAGTTATTCTGATAAAAATCATAATTTTCAGAAGGTTTATGCTTCCTGCGGTGGATTTCTTGTGCAGAATTGCAATTTTTGCAATTTCGGGAAAGCGTGCTGTTCAAATCTCCCGCCGGAAGTCAGCTGCGCGCCGCATCTACGTGTTCGGCATTGTTTACTCCCGCAATGCGTACTCGCGGGCCCTTATGACGTACTCGTTTTGTCAAACTCTCACTGTGCAAGATGGCGAGCCGCGATGACGTAATTGCATTCGAAAAACTCTCGCGCGATCACGCAGCAAGATCCAAAATGGCGCAGCACACGCAAACCAGGAGAAAAACAACTCGGCGGACTCAGAATTACGGTAAGTCAACGCCGCGCCCGCGATATTGTATTTTTCAAGCGCGATCAAGCAAAAAAATCCGCAGCCTGCGAATGTGCAGATTTTTGGGCAAATTTGCGCGATTCGCGAATTTGCCAAAAATCCTCAAATTCCGCGAACGAAACGGATTTCACGCCCACACTAAATTGTTTTCTATGAGATATAACTTAGCCTTCTTAACTTTGATGACATCTACTAACTCTAGCCAAATTGTACGACTCTTTGTCGGTACACCATTACCTAAAATAACAACAGGTTCACTTTCCTCTCTCTCTATACCTACAGTTTCAACATTTTTTCTAAAACCTAAAGGTAAATACACTGCTCTTCCTTTTAAACCTCTTTGTAAATCCGTTGAACGCATCGTTCCAGTTTTAGGCTCCATATGAACTATAGCCTGAAATGGGTGCAATGAATGAATAAGAATCTCTTGCATCTTTTTACACCTCTTTTCCCTGCATGAGTAGTGGCTACATGATTGAAGCAGTGCATGGGCAATACATTAGTGATTGCATCAGCACATAGGTAGTGCCTAGCTGGTTGCATGAGTGCAGCAGCAATGCCTCACTGATTGCAGTAGTGCATGTAGTGCCTGGATCATTCAAAGACTGCATGGGTAGTACTTAAGTGTTTTTATAACTACATCACTCTTAGGCCTAGTCAAATATAAAATGGAAAACTATTACATAACTCAATCATGGGTCTCTCCATATCGTTAAAAGCATGCATACATATGTCTCTACCTTTTCAAACCATCATCAGATCTAAAAGAAATTTGTATACAATATTTCTGGAATATAGTGAAACCCAGAAACTGAGATATGTAATAGACTTTCCTGACTCATTGCATAACTCCATAGGTAGTGATTGGGTGATTGTATGACTGCAAGGGTAGTCACTGGATAATTGCAGGAAAAGATGAAGAGTGACTTGCTATTTGCATGACTGCACACATAAAGGGTGAATGCATGGATACGTGAGTTCAACAGTAGGGCCGAAGGGATTCTATGACTGCAAGAGTAGAGTTGTGTTATTACATGACTGCATGGATACAGCCTGCATGACTGCATGCCTGTACACATAGTACATAACTAGTGCCTGAGTGATTCCATGCCTGCAGGGGTAATATCCTGGGGATTACTGAAAAACAAAAAAAGTGAATGGGTGATTTTAAAAGTACATGAGTACTGCCTGGGTGTTTATAGAGATGCAAAGGTAGTGCCTGGGTGATTTTATATGTGTATGAGCAAGTAAACTCATATCTCTGTCACAAAACCATACACAACTCAAAACTTCACAGACTACACTTCAATTTTCAAATAGACACTGAAAAGTGTGCAGTATATATGAAATAAAACTTTCTTCACATTATACAAATTACTCTAATAAATAACATCTCTACAAACACCTCAAACCTCACTTTCAGACTACTGCTTAACCAATGTACAACTACTTATAATATCACACCTACCCAAAGCAAGAACCCTTCACAAATCTTTAGTAAAACTCTCACTGTAACTAAAACCATACATGAGTATATCTCTACCATAACACTATCCAATCCTTATAAATTCATAGAACAAACTTCCAGTTTCAAGCAAACATCACAAATTATGTGGCATACTTCAACTGTACCTCTCTAAAATTTAAAAAAAGAAGCCTAATTAATAACACCTCTTGTCAGCATGTTTTACACCACACTTTTGTGCTACATATTCACCAATCTACTAATACTCACACTCTTCAGCCTACAACATAAAAAGCAACAACACATCTTTGCTATTCATCATGCACCTTCAAATGTATAAGACTTATGAAAATACATATACAGGTAGAAACATACTTGAGACAAAAGTCCATGCACACCTTAAAACATGACAGACTCACCTCCAAATTTAAAGAAACAACCAAAATTATGCAGTATACTACAAATGTACATATCTACACACTAAAACAAACTACCATGGTCACTAAACCATATTCCAATATACACATAATATTATACAGAATCTATTTTAAACAACATTTAACTACTATAAAACATACTACAATAAACATCTCTATATTTAATAATATATATCAAACATCAAAGTTCTTGATTAATTATTCAACTTGAAAAATAAAACTAACACATAATACACCTCAGAAATGTATAACTCACCTTCCAAATTGATTTGTAGAATATCAAATATCAGAAACTCTGAAAAGATTTTCTTATGCACACCATAAAGAGAATGTACTGTTTTCAGCAAGGCACACAAATAAATGTAAGTAACACATCACATTGCTTCCTACATTATTTCAAATTGTAAAACACATTTCTATTAGTTAGACATATTAACCCTTACCAACTGACTTCTAAAAGTGCTCAAACTGCTTCTAGAATTTTTAGGAATCGCGATTCCACCATGCACCAACGCGATGGAACTGCGAATCCATACCGGAGTTCAAAAATATATTACAAATAAAAAAATACACCACTTCTAAACATAGTACTATGGGGCCGATTATGATGGCGGACAGACCTGAGTCCGTCCGCCACCATAGAGTAGGAGGGACCGTCCGCAGGGGCAGCGGCGGTCCCTCCGTGCAAATTAGGATGTGACCGCCACCCTCGCGGTCACATCCTGTATTTTTAACTTTGCGGCGGGTGCAGCCTCAAGCTGCACCCGCCGCAATTTTAAAAATGCATGCACCGCATTTGTGTGCACAAAGTGGCAGGCACCGCGCGGTGCCTGCTGCTTTGTGCACGCAAATGCAGGGGGGGTACCATAGGTACCCCCATGTGCACCCTCCACCCCCCCTTCACCCAGGGGGCCCGCAATGGGCCCCCGAAGTGAAGGTCCGTATGCTTTTCCACGGCGGAAAAGCCACCGTGGAAAAGCATACATTCTACTCCATTATAATATGGCTGGCGGTGTCTGATAGACACCGCCAGCCATGTTATTGCTTTTCCGCCGCGGTCGGAAGGCCACCGTGGCGGAAAAGCTGCGGACTGAAAAACGATCCCCCATCCATCCTAATCTGGCGGGGGTCTTTTTCAGTCCACAGCGGTTTTCCCGCATCCTCGGGGCCGACGGTGGCTTCCGCCGGCCCGGAGGATGCGGGAAAACCGCCATCATAATGGGCCCCTAAGTTGGGAAATGTCACTTTAATAACATATCACTTATATATATTTTTCATTTTCACATTTTAAATCTACAGATACATTTCAACCCTTCCCCCATACTGCTTATGCCAGTTTCCATAGTAACAGTTGATGGAACATTCAACTGAACAGACAGGTCATAAGTTCACTATATTTTCAGTTTCACCTCACAATGTTACAAATGCAAACAGGAGGTGTGGTTGACATTTCCAAAATATAACTGTATCTTATCTACTGTACCTTTCAAACATTTTTTACTAACCAATGAGAAACATGCTTTTTAAAGACAGTAACATACACCTTATTTTTGAATATACAATGTTCTTAAACAGCCAATCAAATCTCTACTTTAAAAAAAAACAGCATCTTGTCCACCATTTTACATACCTCTCATTCTACCAACTGACTACTTCAGCTACAGACATATTTTCATTACTTCCAGACATCCCTTCAAGATGCTTACAGTGTGGCTTGTTGGACACAGGTATGTTTTCTGGTGAAAAAGGTATGCTTAACGCAGAAGTATTGACAAAGACCTGGCTTTTCAAAATGTGGATACTAAATGGATTGCACAGAAAGGATTAAAGTGGCACCAATTGATGCCTTTGGTTATTACCTTTTTGCATCTCCAACCCCCTGACCTCATCATTGTGCACTGTGGTGGCAATGACCTAGGCACCTTGACTGGGATGGTCTGTAAATGCTAATGAAGGACACTTTTGCACAATTGATGCTGCTTTTACCTCAAACTGTCTTTGTATATTCTAACGTATGCCAAAGACAGAAATGGAAGTGGTCAAATCACTTCTGTCCACAGATTGAAAAAGCTAGAAAGAATGTCAATAAAGCTGTTTCTGCTTATCTCAGAGACAATAGAATGGGCTCCATATATAGCAACAATCTACGTTTTGATGTGGATGGCATCTACAGAAGTGAAGGAGTACACTTCACAGATCAAGGAAACAAATTCTTTCTCAACAACCTTAAGCTCTGCATCTGCACTTACATGTAGCTAGAACAGATTCATAATAAACACAAGGGCTCTTTTTAGAGCCCCCTATAACCCAACAGTGAATCTTACCTATTGAAAATGTACATATTCTTTTTTCAAAAATTTAGCTTGGAGTCACAAACCCATCGCTTTTACACTGGGGGCCGCATTGGATGCAATGTAGTCGTAACTCCAAGCACGCGAGAGAAAAAAAATGCTCCTTATTCTGAATAGTTTGCTTCTGTCTCGGGCAGCAACCCCCGAGGCATGCCCTTGGGGACCGTGGGGGTAGCCCCAATGCCCCCACGGTCCCTTCCGGCTCCTCGCCTCTTGCGGGAGCTGCCATTGCTTTTGGAAAAGGGGAGCTGCTAATATGCATCTCCCTTTGCCCAAAATGAATACTGATTTGCTTCCAAACCAGTGTTTGCAGTGACAGGACGGGAGCCACATGGATCCTGCCCTGTCATTGCAAACAGCGATGTCCCAGGGTGGGCACCCCGGGACATTGCAGGAGCCATCCCTAGGGGGCGGCTGTCCCCAGGGCCATCGAGGGCTTCAAGAAGGGAGCTGCATGGCCCCCTCCCTAAATTTGAATAGCCCCAGAGATGTGGTGGTCCTCGGGGCTTGGGGCCCCTGCCTCACAATAAAAATTGCCCCAGGGAGGTGGCGGTCCCCAGGCAATGTGTGGGGGGTTGCGACCCCCTACGCATTTATTCATCAAACACTGGGGAGGTGGCAATCCCCAGGGCTGCGTGAGGGCCAGAGAGGCCCCCGCCTGTTAATTGCAAATGCCCTGGGGAGGTGGGGGTCCTTGGGGCACCGTTATTATTTATTTATTTATTTTTTAATTTAGCTTGGAGTCACGAACCCATTGATTTCACATTGGGGGCCACGCTGGATGCGATGGAGTAGCAACTCCAAGCACGGGAAAGAAAAAAAAATGCCCCCAATTCTGAATAGTTCAATTCTGCCTCGGAGACCCCATCCCCAGAGGCATGTCCTTGGAGACTGTTGGGGGAGCGCCAGTGCCCTCAAGGTCCCTGCCGGCTCCCCACCTCCTGCGGGAGCTGGCATTGCTTTTGGACAAGGGGAGCTGCTATTATGAAGCTCCATTTGCCCGAAAGCAATACTGATTTGCTTCTTGAAAGTTGCTTCCAAGAACCAAGCCAGTGTTTGCAGTGACAAGGTGGAAGCCACATGGCTCCCGCCTGTAATTGTAAACAGCAATGTCCCAGGTGTGGGCACCACAGGACATTGCAGGAGCCGGCCCTGGGGTGGCGGTCCCCAGGGCCATCGACGGCTCTAAGAGGGGGAGCAACTCGGCCCTACTCTCATTTTGAATAGCCCTGGGAGGTGGCTGTCCCCGGGACAGTGGGGCCCCCGTAGGATCACACAACATAATTTTGTATTACCCCCGGAACCTGGCCCATCCGGGTGCTTAAGTACAATGAGGCGCTTCGTTTTTTTTTCTTGCCCTGATTCACGCACTCAGCCTAAGGGTCAGGGTGTTTCACCTAGTTTGAAGTTAACTAGGCTGCGCGGACTGTTGTGTGTGAAATATTGTCAGTAGCTGGTCTGAACGCTTGCTACCTTTACGAGCTGCATTATTTTAAAAACTGCTACACCGTTTTTAATTCACTTTGTTTAGCTTTTAAGAAATCTATTTGCTCCGCTTACCTGCACATAAAATGTTGACACTCTCATCTCGCTACTTTAGCAGGAATCGGGGATCGCAACTTCTCCTCAGCGCCATCTTGGGTGCAGGATTGCTGTATCCCCATGGTCGCGCTCTAGTGGTTGGGCTCTAGCACTTGCCTGCCTACATAAGACAGGAAATGCAAGCGCGCTGTTACCTAGTTTGAAGTTAACCAGATTGCGCTGACTGTTGTGTGTGAAATATTGTCATTAGCTTGTTTGAACGCTTGCTACTTTTACGAGCTGCATTATTTTAAAAACTGCCACACCGTTTTTAATTCACTTTGTTTAGCTTTTTATACATCTATTTGCTCCGCTTACCTGCACATACAATTTTGACACTCTTATCTCGCTACTTTAGGGGGAAATCGGGGATCGCCGCTTCTCCTCAGCGCCATCTTGGGTGCAGGATTGCTGTATCCCCAGGGTCACGCTCTAGTGGTTGGGCTCTAGCACTTGCCTGCCTACTTAAGACAGAAAATGCAAGCGCGCAGTGCGAGGGCGCAGCGGGGGCGCCGATGGCGTTAAGCCTGACTGCGCCCGTCCGCGCTCCGGCCAGGCTCAGCGCCAGCCATGCTGCCAGTGGCAGACTAAATCATGACAGGATAAAATACTCCAGGAAAGAGTCACTCTATATCGGGATGAGGAGGGAATTGGCCACTAGCTACCGCTAAGGGGTTAGATAGAGAGATTCTGAATTGTGGGCTGATTAACAGCAGATCCCTGGTAAAGCACTACCAAGAGGTGTCCAATATGTTAGAGAATATGGATTTGGACGTTCTCTTCCTAACAGAAACTTGGACTAGCCCTTACTCCTCGGTATAAATGGGCTTTGCTTGCCCTGATGGATATAACATATTCCACAAACTGAGTCTGTTATAGACCCCCGGGATCAGACACTCATTATCAAGCCCTATTTGACATGATTACCAAATTGAGTCTAACCCACTCGAGAATGATTATCTTAGGAGATTTTAACCTGTGGGATAACAATAAGTTAGACAATCATTTGAGAGACTTACGGCACACAAGTGAGAACTCTAACTTACATCAATTGGTTCATCAGCCGATCCATCTAGGAGGGCACACCCTAGATATTTTGTTTGCAAATCAGACTGAGACCGAGATGGTTGAGGTACTGCCTCAAAACTGGACCAACCATTCCCTTATTCACTTTGGTATTATGCCATCTGTGCAGAAGACAGTAACAACCGGCCGGTAACTTATCAAAAGGGAGGAGAATGGGCTAAATTAGTGAAAAGCAGGACCCATATGCCATCTCCACAAACAGAATCTTTTTGACCCTTCTGTCTCTGTCGGAGAAAACTATCAAACTTACTGTACCTATGTAGCCGATACCCTCGACCTGCTAGCCCCAGTAAAAAGACTTAAGAACAGAAAAAAGACTTCTGCCCCCCGGAACAATGAGGAGCTAAAATTGCAACGTGTAGCATGCAAAAAGGCTGTGAGAAAATGGAGGAGGGCCTACTCTGAGTCAGACAAAATAGTCTATTGCTAAGGCCAAAGCAAACTTTTTTGCTAAATCCATTCTGCAATCACCCAACAGCACAAAAGTGCTCTTCCATAATTCCAGGGATCTCTCTAGCCCAGCCTGCATGAGCAACAAGGTGGTTGCATCGCAGAAACTCTGTGATGAGATTGCCTCTTATCTTGAATAGAAAATGTCAAATATTGTTGGGGAACTTCATCCTACTGATCATAGCAGCCAGGATGAGTCTTTCAGGAAGGTGTATGAAGGATCCCAGGTAGACACCTCTCTGGAATGCTTTCAAATACCAACGGAAGACTCCTTTAATCATCTCGCCCAAAGTGTGTCTTTGGGATCTCCCCTAGACCCCCTTCCACATAAAATCTGGAAAACATTTGGGCAGGAAACCCTCCCCTGGCTGCAACAGATCTGCAGTCAGTCTTTGGAGGAAGGAGAGGTGCCAGAGGTATGGAAGCAGGCAGTGGTGACCCCACCGCTAAAAAAAAACCCTCTCTGGACCCTAAAACTCCAGCGAATTTTAGACCTATATCCCTCGTGCCCTATCCAATTAAAATTTTAGAAAAGTCAGTTAGTAAAATCCTGTCATGCTATCTGGAAGACAATCTGCTGCTGGACAAGTATCAATTTGGTTTTCATCCAGGACACGGCACTGAGACTGCCTTGGCCACAGTAAGTGACAATTTACGAATGCTTGCTGACAATGGGAACTCCTCGGACCTAGTATTACTGGATATGTCAGCCGCATTTGATATGGTGAGCCACACAGTGCTAGTGGAAAGATTGAAGAGTATAGGGGTTAAAGAACCAGCCTTGCAGTGGCTACAATCCTATCTGTCAGGACGACAACAGGCTGTGTCTATGACGCCTTTAGCCTCTGACAAATCCATAGTACATCACAGAGTACCACAGGGCTCTGCGAACAGCCCTATCCTCTTTAATATCTACTTGTGTCCCCTGTTCCCCATCATTAAATCTTATGGAATCGACCTGGTCAACTATGCAGATGACACTCAACTGGTGTTCTCCTTGGAAGGAAAACAAGCGGTGTCTATGGATACATTCCAGGAGTGCATGCACCAGACTACTGGCTGGCTCAGGAAAAACACCTTACAGTTTAATGGGGGGAAAACAGAGGTGGTGTTCTGCCCTGCTACTAGAGTGTCTCGATGTCTACGGGAAGAGTTCAAGCTTACCCCTGAGGATAAACCATTGACTCCTGCCAAAACGGTGCGTAACCTGGGGGTCCTGGTGGATGGCAATCTCCAAATGTAGTCACAGGCCAACAAAACCATCAGTGTCTGTCTCTCCCTATTACGCATGCTACGGAAGATCCTTCCGCTACTACCAAATGATACTCGCTCTTTGGTAGTGAGGATCATAATCCTAAGCAGACTGGACTATTGCAACTCCCTATACTTAGGAACACAGCAATATATTTTGCAGGGGTTGCAGAGAGTCCAGTCTATGGCAGCAAAGCTGGTGCTTAAAAGACAGCGTAGGTCCTTTACAGCTTTGGCTTTGAGCGATCTTCACTGGCTGCCTATCAAGGAGAGGATTTGCATTAACTCTCTCTGTATTGTTTAAAAAGCAGTTCACGATCAGAGACCTGTTCCTCTGCAGGAGATATTTACATGGTATAATCCCAGGAGGTAACTTTGCTCCTCCAGTGCTAATCTGATAACGGCCACCAGATTCAAGAGATCCAGTTTGGGGGGCAGAGCCTTTGGTGTGGCAGCTGCGCTCTTATGGAATGAGCTGCCCCAGAATCTCAGCCAGATCAACTTGCTGACCTGATTCAGGAAGAGTGTGAAAACCTGGCTGTTCCCTAAGAGCAAACACTAGATCGTTCTCATGAACAGCTGATTCCGCTGCTATATTGGCTTTCTTCAATCTAAGCACCAGGATACCCGTAGAGTGACAGTTTTGAGCTATATAAGTATCTCTTCACTTCACTTCTACCTTGGCCCCTTTTCTTGTTTTTTATCTTTTTTCCCCTTTTTTCTGTGCCTGCCAATACTTTCTGCTGTGGCGTGTTGGTAGCGAATCTGAATATAGCTCATGCTCGGGAGGATTCGCAACTCCTCCTCGATGCTCAGATATATACATTTGTATTTTTTTAAATTCTCAAGAACTACTGAACAGATTTACACAATTTAAAAAAGAGTGCTTTCTGAACCAAGCCCAACCTATATGCCAAATTTGGTGTAATTCCGTTCAGCACTTTGGGCTGTAGCCATGTCTAAAGTCCCTATGGAAATTAACATCAGAAAAAATTGGCTCTCACACCCCCCTTTTATCTCAGCCCCCACTTCACGGATCACTCCGACACTTTCAGGACAAAAGTGGCCCAGAGAGGCCCAGTAGTTTGTGAAATTTCACGAAGATTCATCAAACGGTGCCAAAGATATAGGCAAAAGAAAAAATGCTTTTTGAATAGAAACAATGGGCCCGATTCACAGAATGAACTTAAGACTAAATCCTAAACTTACTACAATTTGGTATTCACAGAATGCACTTACTACTATTTGGTATTCACAGAATGCACTTACTACTTTCGGGATTCACAGAATGAACTTACTACTTTCGGTATTCACAGAATGAACTTACTAATTTCGGGATTCACAGAATAGACTTACGACTACTAACTTTACGTCCGCCGCCGGGCCGTAATTTACGCCACCGGGCCGTAACTTACGGCACTTTGACGAGATTGACGTCACATTATCGCAAAACCCGATTACGGGCCGTAATTTACGATTACGGGCCGTAATTTACGATTGCGGGCCGTAATTTACGATTACGGGCCGTAAATTACGATTACTGGCCGTTGGTCATGTTAGCCAAGGGTAAACACCAGGCCAAGGTCCACCCATCCCCCAACCTGGATCAGCTGACACACAGCAGCCAATCCCAGCCCTGCAGCATGTATGAATGCAGAGCAGACACAAACAATCCCTTTTCACGATGTCACTGAATGTGTTTGTAGCACTATCCCTTGCCATGCGGCAAAACTACTTGAAGAGGAGGAGGAGAGCAGAGAGGATCTACAGGCAGAGGATCAACCTATTTGGAATGTCCAGCCAGGATGTAAGGGCCAGGTACCGTTTCCCACCTGAAGTCATCTTGGATATGGTATGTGAGTGGGAGCAGGAACTTGACTCTGTGACCTGCTGCTCACATGCAATACCAGCATACCTCAAGATCCTTTCTGCCCTCCACTTCTTTGCTACTGGGTCCTTCCAAAGGGTCACCAGTGACCATGTGGGCATTTCCCAGGCTAGCCAGTCGCGGTGCCTGCATCAGGTACTGAGATGCATCACTGATAGAGCCCCCAACTACATCAAAATAACCTATACACTGGCCATGAGACAAAGGGCAGCAAGAGATTTTTATCTCCTTGCACAATTCACACGTGTGCTGGGTGCAATTGATTGCACCCGTGTGGCCCTTCAGCCACCCCGCCACATTGCACACATCTTCTGAACAGAAACAGATGGTATTCCATCAATGTTCAATCAGTCTGTGATGCCAGTGGAAGGTTCATCAATGTGCATGCAGTGTTCCCAGGCAGTACACATGACAGCTTCATATTCCGCATGTCACCTCTTGCTCGGCGTATGGCTGCTGGAGAATTTGGTAACATGTGGCTACTGGGTAAGTACCAAGCACTGAAAATGAGTGATATGCGTCATTGAAATGTCTGAATGCCCCCCAATAGTAACGATTGTACAATAAGAAACATGGCCCAACAGACACTGCATGTATGAACATATAGATCATGTTCTGTGAAAGTAAAAGAATGAAATGGTAACAAGTGCCCTTTCTTCCCTTCTCAGGCGACGCTGGGTATGCACTCTCTCCACATCTCCTCACCCCTTACAGGCGTGCTAACACTGTACCTCAGCGTAGGTACAATAGGGCACACATACGTACTCGAGCCATCATCGAGCGCACTTTTGGTATGTTGAAGTCGCGATTCAGATGTCTCGACCGTACAGGGGGTGTGCTTCTGTACTCCCCAGTAGTCGTGTGCAAAATCATACTAGCCTGTTGTGTTTTGCACAACATTGCTCTAATGCATGGCTTACACATGCCTCTCGAACCTCGACTAGCTCTGAATGTGGGAGACCGGGCTATTGCACATGACCGACGTCAGGGCATGCAAGTCCGTGATCAGCTCGTTGCCACGTATTTCGCATGAGCAACCTGTAGTGTCACCGACAACATGTGGTTTGCTGTCTGTTGTCAATGATGAAATGTGGACAGACACAACAGTGTCCATAAATCCCACGCTGAGACGACTTTGCAAACCACACTAACTGCATGCAAATCACAGCTGCTGACAGAAGTCAAAAGGTGGATTGTGCATCAGGTCATGTGCCCATGTCAGCGAGCAGCGTAGTGGACATCCCTTAAACAAACTATTCACGCTGATGACAAACAATACATGTCCTGAGAGACATACCTGGACCTCATAAGGATGGGTCACCAAATCACAAAAGGTTGCATACTCAGGCCTATGACCACTACAGAAATGACTGCCCCACAAGTGATGGGCCCAGAATGTGAGTGATGATGTCATGGGAGAATCATGCACCATGGGTCAGATTTACAATAAGAGTTGCATCTCTGCATATCAGCAGGGATGCCCCAGTAATTGTGCCTCATAGCAGACATCCCTTGCGCCATCATGGATGTGCCACATTCACAAAGCTGTGCGCTGTGGGCCAAGTATAGACAGAAGCGTGAAGCATATGCTGTCATAAAGGTGAAGCACCACTGGAGTTGGGTCGCAAGCACAACGCAGCTCCAGCAAGGCAAGCGGCGAGCCAATGCCTAACATGCTGCATCAATTCATAGGCCTCCTACAAGCAGGCGCAGGGTTGTGACGCAGCATGGCCATGAAAATGACTGAGTGTAATTTTGTACATTTCACACTGCCACTGTTCGGAGGCGTTTGTGTGCTGGAAGGCCCCCCCTGTGCAGGAATGCACAACTGCGGTGCAGGGCCTTACAATATGACACATTTCACAGATGCGTCACGTTGAAGATACCCCACAGCATGGAGGTGGCGTAGCGCTGCTGCGCCACTAAAGTTACGCTACTGTGGCGCAATTGGGGCACACAGGGCTCGTATAGCTGCCCCCATATGTATCTGACATATCCACACTTCTCCTCACCAATGTTACATAACACTTCATTCAACTCTGATACTGAGTACTCAATATGAACTACATGTCTCATAATGCAAAGTATGAGAATAGGAAAGTGGGATGGATGTTGTCAGCCCCCTACCCCCTGTCAGTGCATAAATGACTTGAAATGATCTGTTCCCCCTTTTGATACATATTCATGAATCACACCTGCATTGTCATTTCACTTTCCCCTACATCAGTTCAACAGGATGGCAGTGGATTTGTTTACTGAATGTGGATGGCCCAGGATGAATACAAAATGGCTGCAAAATACTTCCTGTGATGTATTTCCTGTCTCCCACTACCTGTATAACATTTCCTGTATGATATAATGTGTTCCGGGTCATTTTCGGAAATTACGGCGCAAAATCGTATTTTCCGGTGTCCCATCGTAATGCGCGTGCGTGTAAATGACGCCCCGGAACCGGAAACTACGAATTCGGGCCGTAAATTACGAAAATAAACTAGAACACATCATTTCATACAGGCAAGGTAAGACATGAAGTGGGAGACAGGAAATACATCACAGGAAGTAGTTGGCAGCCATTTTGTGGTCATTCTGAGTCATCCTCTATCACTGATCAGATTCTCAGGCATCCTTCTGCTCTCATCTGACCTATTTCCCCATAATGGCTGAGAAATATGAGGAGAGAGCCCCCCCTTTCACAGACAGGGAATTGGACATCTTGGTGGAGGGGGTGCTGTTAAAATTCCCTCAGCTATATGGGGACCCTGAGCACCAGCTGAGCACTGCAGCCCGGGGCAGGCTATGGGCCAACATCGCAGAGCGCTGCAGTGAAGTGGGAGTGGCCACCAGGAGGGGTAGGGCGTGCCGCAAGCGCTGGGAGGACCTGAGTCGGTGGGCCCGTCACAAGGCTACGGAGCTTGCTGGCCTGTCCTCCCAGCACCATGTACATCGTCCTCGCCTCTCACCACTGTACAGGAGGGTCCTGCGAGCAGCTTGGCCGACCCTCCATGCTCAGCTGGAGGAGCACGAGCAGCATGGACCTAGTAAGTGCATCATATGCAATATGAATCTGGGATTATGATGTGAGTGAAACAGTGCTGTATCATTGTGTGTCCCATGCCTCCATTAGCCAATTCCATGTCCAAGCAGCAGTCACCAAGTTTCAAGAGGCACACTGTGGCATATGGACTATACAGGCCAGAGTGCATTTTGGGAGTTGTAGTTTTCTCATGACAACTGGGTAAATGAGCCACACTCATGCATCCATATTGAATTCTGCTCTGCCAGCACCACTACAATTGAACCAAGTCAATCTTAACGGATGTGTGCATTGGATGAGCGATGGTACAGAGACTTTCCAGTCTGCACATGGCAGGCCATAGGGGATTGGATGTTGTGATTAGCATTGCACCTGTAGCGTTGTTTTCCAATTGAGACAGATCATCATGTGCCTTGGAGTCAAGACAGATTTTGAGATCCTTGCATCACTCACAAGTTTTCATAGGTTTGCAAGGTGTGTCCACTGACAGACGTCTCACCCTCAGTGGCCTATATGACATTTTACATGTACAGGTAGCTGTCACAACCGCCCACCACTGTTCAGAGGTGTACTGCACTACCTTGTAAGTCAAGTAAGCCACTATGTGGCACTGGATTGTCCGAAGATGTGTGGGGACATTAAAAGGCTAGACACACAATGTAGCTAGAGGAGTACCCCAGACCCCACGTGGATGTGTGACCCACATTTGTCTTGTCCCATACAATGCTACAAAGCAGATGACACTTGTCCAGACGTTAAATAGCTGCAAATCCATATCAATGGCCAATATCTATTATATCTGGACTCTTCATGTTCTCCTCTGGTGGACTTGTAGTTGAACTGGCACATGCAGCAGTGACACGACACACAGATCACAACAATGCCATGGTTGAGGTTTGGATAATGAAGTTGCGCAAGCCACAATAATACACATGAGATGTCCTTGTCAAACGCAAATCAGTATATGACAGTGTGCATACATGTAATGTAAGTGCATGGACAGAATGGGGGTTGGGAGCACACTGCCTCACAGTCCCAGCATGGTTTGTCCCTTTGCATCCTGGTAAATACAGTACACAGTTCAAACTTACTTTGAAATAATCTGGAGTCATACACAAAATTTGCTGCTGACTTTGCTGTATATCTCTAGACACGTGTTCCTGGAATGAGCGCTTCATCAGTAGAGAGCAGCAGTTTCAGAGAGCAAAGTAAATCATCTGGGTTTGCTGTGTGCCTGTGAGTGTTACTGTGATCTGAGAGGAACTTGGCAGCATTCCCAGCAAACACAGATGATTCAGGAGTTAGTTAGTACTGTAAACAGCATTTACCCGGATGCAAAGGGGCAAACTGTGCTAGGACTGTGAGGCAGTGTGCTCCCAACCACCATAAGTCCATAAGGACTGATGGGCAGATCAACAAGGCACTTGCACTTCTTTGCACCGCCATTGGGTCACTTTAGTGACGCAGCGGCGGAGCACACAAAGCGCCATGCTGCTGGATTATTACAACGTGACGCATACGGTGCAGGATCGCATCCTAAAAGTTGCTGAGTGAAACTACAAGATATCACTCAGTCACTATTAGGGCCAAGCAGAGTCAAATCTACGCACCTGCTTGAAGCAGGTGTAAGGATTGCTGCAGCATGTTAGCGATCGTGCACCCCCGAGCCTTGCTGGAGGCGGGTTCACACTTGCCACGCCACTCCAGCAAAGCCCGGCTATTCCACCGGGGATGCATCACACATCTGCCCACCCAAGCGCCAGGGTGTGCCGCTTTGTACATGCGGTCCATCAGGGGTGACGCACGGGTGGGCTGATGCGTTGCAACTCATCAGACACACCTCTGCTGATTGGCGGAGATGCGCCAGAAGTTGTAAATCAGCCCCTGATAACTGTACAGTGTGATCAGAGGCAAACAAAATCGGACCTAGGCTATTCTATGTATGTGTAGCATCATGCATGGAACAACCACCACATCAGGATTTTGCTTACACTTCTGCAGGCACGGTTGGTGAGACAGGAGATCAGCAGGAACAAGTCCGGAGAAGGAGACCATCAGTTCAGCGGCGGCTAAACCCTCTTTCCACCAGCGATGAAGGAGAGGAGGAGGAGGAGGAGGAGGAGGAAGGGCCCTCAACATCTGCAGGCCAGGGGGTCTCACCCACCCGGGATGAAGAAGAACACGACACTGGTACTATGTCCCGGGTGGAGACTGTGGACATTGAAGGGGGGGGTGAAGGACCGGACACCTCGGACCATGATGTGGGGGATAGCCACTCACCCACACATACATCACCAGTGGGTCACGAAGAGGTGTCCCCGGGGCAGGCCAACGTTCAATCTGGGCCTGCCATCTGCCCCTCCCTACCTCTAGTGTCCCCCATGCCATTGGGGGCTCCAGCTCAATCCCCTGATACCTGTCCCCCTCCTCGTAGCCGCCAAGCCGAACCCGTCCGCTCCGGACCTGAGGCACCACATCCCTTCTGTTCCCCCCCCTAGTGCCGGTGCTGTTCCTCCTGTGGCTGTGCCAGGGGACTTGAGTTGGATGGTCGAGGGTCAACCAGACATGTCCGCTCGCATCTTGCTACAGGTGTGTCTGGAGATACGCTCGTTGCAAGCGCACCTAGTCCGATCTACGGACAACCTCGGCACCCAAGTCCAGTCCCTGAACACGGACCTAGTCCGATCTATGGACAACCTTGGCACCCAGGTCCAGTCCCTGAACACAGCCATTACGTCTTTCATCTCCCAAGTGCCTTCCCATACCACCGTCAATGTGTCCCCCTGTCCGTTGCCCCACACTGTTTCCCCCCATACTCCTCGTGTGTCACGTTCCCGTGTGGTGCCAGTTCCTGCATCAGCCAGCTGTGTGGATGTGTCCGAACCTGAGGATATAGACATTGTGGTCCTGGAGGATGACCAGAAAGAGACTTGACTGTTGGACTGAGTCATTATTTTGGACGAAGATTTCTTTTTCCCCTTGTGTATAGACTGGTTCCCATGACGCTACCTGACGTATTATATTTGTTTTGCCCCACCCAAATCCAAGTTCCCTTCTCCTTCTGCATTAAGATCATCATTTGTTTTC
The DNA here is from genome assembly GCF_964261635.1 of Lissotriton helveticus. NCBI lineage: Eukaryota > Metazoa > Chordata > Amphibia > Caudata > Salamandridae > Lissotriton > Lissotriton helveticus. Next base: position 1,082,236,591 of record NC_136061.1, on the reverse strand, counting down.
CTTTCTCCCTTCCAAACGGACGGTGTGTTTGTGTTCCTACATAAATAACTTTGCTGAATTATACTTTGTCTGACTAGTTTGACTTCATTTTGAATGTCTATTCCCAAATATAGACACATATTTAGTAAGTCATATGCTATGCACATTACAACGTGTTGCTATGAAGTGTTACACTTGTACCTGTCTCACACACACACACACACACATGCCCACATCGTCAGAAGGGACATGGTACACAACAGGATATTACTTTAGTAGATATTTATTGTCAAAATACTCCTAAGGAGCCCAAAACAAATTTGCCATGTCATTGGCGGTCATGTTTGTGTTTCCGCAATAGTGGGGGGGGAACGCGGTGAGGAGTGAGGTTGAGGTTGTCGCCTTCGTGTCTGTGGGTGTTGTCCAGGCTGATCAAGAGGTGCAGGTGCCGATGGTGTCTGCACATTAGGTGTCTTTGGCTGGAGAAGGGCTGGTTGTTCAGGTGGTTGAAGTGACTGTGCAGAGGTTGGTGGTGTTTGGGCAGGTAGTGGGGGTGGTGGGAGTGACAGTCCAGAGGTTGGTGGTGTTTGGGCAGGTAGTGGGGGTGGTGGGAGTCACAGTCCAGTGGTTGGTAGTGTTTGGGCAGGTAGTGGGGGTGGTGAGAGTGACAGTCCAATGGTTGGTAGTGTTTGGGCAGGTAGTGGGGGTGGTGGGAGTGACATTCCAGTGGTTGGTGGTGTTTGGGCAGGTAGTGTGTTTGGGGGGAGTGACAATCCAGAGGTTTGTGGTGTTTGGCCAGGTAGTGGGGGTGGTGGGCGTGCCTGCTCAGGGTGTGGGTGCGTTTGTGTACCTTGGCTGTGGTGCTGTGCAGTTGGTGTTACAGGTGTGGGGATGTGCTGTCCTACAGGTCGACATGATTGTTCCCCTCCCTGCGTTGGCCGTGAAGGTAGACTTTGGATCACTCTCACCATGCCCTCCATCATCTTCATGGCCAAGGCATGGTGTCTTGCACTCTCTTCCCTTTGGATGGATATCAGGTCAGTCATATTTCTAGACATTTCCTGCCAAGTGCTATCCATCCTATCCAAAGCTTGGCCCACCCTGTCCACCACCTGAGGGAATTGGTCCATGTCCTGCAGGGACCCAGAAATGTCGGACAGGGTAGCCCCTATGGCCCGAATGTCCTGCCTCACATCTGGCTGCTGTCGGAAGAAGTCCTGCTCCCACTGGCCACCATCGTCACGTGCAGGCCCCCTCTGCTGGTATCTGCCAGGGATGAGATGAGCAGGTCCAACAACAGGGGGGGTGGCAGGTAGAAGTCTTTGGGCAGGAGAAGGGTGCCCAGGGGATACCTGGTCCACAACAGGGCTGGTACTTCCCACAGATGGTGGAGAGAATAGCAGGGATACACTGCGTAGGGAAGAGTGGGTAGGGGAACCACCATGTCGGGCCCGGACGTGAGGGCTGTGAGTGAGTGATGTCTGTGAGTGGATGTGTGGGAGCCGTGGCTGGTTTGATGTATGCCGTGGTATTGATGGTTTGAGAGGAGGCAGACGGGCGTTGCTTGTCAGAGGATGTGAGGCCGGGACGTCAGTATTGTCATCCCCGGAGTCAATGGAAATGTACTCATCATCCTCCTCAAAGTCAACGTCCTCCTGATCTTGATCCTCCTCCTCTTGGGCATGAGTTGCAGCCGACATTGCTGCCTGGAGGACCAGGGGATTCTCCACTCGGATTGCCCGTCGGCCAGCACTGGTTGTCGGTCTGTCAGCCTCTCCCTCAGCATCATCTGAAACACAAAGGTTGCAACAGTATTGGTGATTGACCAGGTATTACATGTGCAGCAACTCAAGGGTTGTATTTACTGCACTTTGCATCAGCAGATGAGGATCATGTGATCAGGTTAGGGTACCACCACAAATGGCCGCTCACACCATAGCACTGAGGTGTTACACGGAGATCTACATGATACTAGCAAACTCACCAGCTCCAGCCACAACTCTCTGTCCCTTTGCGTTCCCTCCTGGTGTATCCTGCTCCACCTGTCTCATCATAGTTGTTTTAGACATAGCTGTAGAGGGTAGAAACAACATTCTCAACGATCTGCCTCACCAAATGACAGACATGCATATGTGTCACTCCTGATCTGTATTTCACTTTGTAATCAACAACTGTTGATTCCATGTAGAAGGGGATCTCGATCTCTGTCATGGCTTTGTAATCTAAGCTGTTGACACTCCTCATGCCCGATTTACCTGAGGGACAGGTGCGCGACGGTTTCACAGCTGCAGCCAGGATGTCATGCATCCCCCGGGATGGTGTCCGCTGCAGTGGTCTCATCCTGTCAGCACCTGTGATGAGAAATACATGTCCATATTTTAGTACAACAGATTGTAGCTATGAGATCAAATTACATTCTCATTAGCCATTTGTGGATAATCAAGGACGATGTGCAGCATGTGTAGCTCATTGACTTAACATGTGGGCACCTGCTCACAAGCAGCATTTGCAAGCTTACAGCCATGCAGCACTGACATCAATAAGATGACACATCAACTGACGAACTTGTATGAGAAGGTTACTGATTTCACCCTTACCATTGTGACTGACTTTTTTCATGGGTGTAATGTTGTCTGTTGACAAGTCAGAAAGGAGTTCATGTGTGAGATGTGCAGTTGTCCATTTGTGCTTCCCTACCCATGAGGTCACACAGCTCATTTTTGAATGAGAGAACACAGATTACTAATGTCCATCCTTTGAGTGTTCTCTGTTCCCATGCTCCATTTCCAACATCATGGTACTACTACATGACACCAGATGGTGTCTTGTGCAGCAGACATCCAAACCTCATATTTCACTCACCTATATATGGTAGAAGGGACGCAAGCAGAAGACAACATTTGGTTTAGATCACACATTGCAGATGAGGTGAGAAGCTTTCAATCTTCCCACCTGCACTGGATTATCCTGTTGCTCTTCATCCAAATCATTTTGCAGGTGTAACTGCATGAAGATTCACCTTAGCAGCCCCTACACCCATCTCACAGGTACACAATTGGTACCAGTGTGTGCCTCAGCCATACCAATTTCCTATTGATTTGACCATGTTAATTTTGCTAGGGATTTAGCATATCATTGTATTGCAAGCCTGTTGTGTTGTGGACGTTTCTTATGACACATTGTTCTATTGTATGTCCATTTGGCACACAATTGGCATACATTTTGTGTCAGCATCTCATTTGCCACCAGGGTCTGATCGGCCATGTGTTCAAATGCCCTATGTGAGCATATTGTGATGCAGGATAACAGTGTTGTACAACACATACGCTGGAGGTGAAAGGCACAATTAATAAGCATTCAGCAAGCTTGACTTACCGTGGCCCAGCACCGGAGCAGTATGTGGTCCCTGGACAGATGTCAAGTCCAACCTAGTAGCAGAAGTCAGTGGGCGCCTTGGGTTCTGGGAGGACCGCATTGTACCTACAATGATAAGTTTGTTTAGCAACTTTACATTCCTGCTGCCACATGTGATGCATTAAATTTCTGGCACAGGATGGGCACAAGCAGTCATGGTCACCACCCTTGCAGAAGTGTGTCATACATAATGTAATGAGTGATCCCACATATAACTTAGATTGCTACCTATATCACATTGACATGCCTACGAATCCAGAGATAAAGTCCACTATCGTGTTTTGTTGATGTCCGGAAATTATCCATCCAATGTACGCAGTACATGATCAGCTGTGTGGACTGTGCTGAATAAAGTATGTATGAAAGATTAAAAGTTGGACAGTGTATGCTTGTCAATACTACAGAGACTAGTATCTCACTGTTTGGTCTTCATTTCCGTATTGGTGCAAATGCTATTTCTTGATTAGGTCTACAAACACTATTACAATATGATGTGTACACCCTTTTGACTTGTTGTGGCCCTCGATTACAGGATTGCTTTCCCCATTCTGGGTCTGTTGGTGTAATACATGTTGTATACCACATTTACAAAGGTATGATGAGCCAAGACATTTTATGATTTGTCTTTCGCAGTTCACAAATGTCATATGTTAAAGGTGAATGTCGATTGACAACTCCAATTGTAATGCAGCAAATGTAGCATAAATGATGACTTACTTAGCTGGGCACTATTTGTCCCTCTGTCGTCTTCTGACGATGTATGCATTTTGACCATCTCTTGCCCACTTTGACCTACCAGTTAGTGTGGTTGACAGGCCTTCCTCGGTACGTTGCCGATTCCTCATATGCGATGCAGTGACCTCTGCTACTGCAGTTGTCTGTGCTCTGGCTGGATGTGTCAATGGGTGAGAAGAGAGAAAAGTAGACAAATGGGAAATGTGCTTGTGTAACGTTTCGGGGATTTGCCCATATCTTCTGTGTGATAACAGTATTGCGCGGAACTGCCGCAGACGGGGCAGGTAGAAGCAGTAGTGTGTTGGGGATGTAATGGCGTGGCAGAGTGGAAATTGGACAACAGGATATGTGTTGGACATATTTACATCAGAGGATACTCTCACCATCTGCTTTGTGATTTAGGCTGGCACAGGGTGATGTACTTTTGGGAGATTTTGTGGCAGGTTTACAACCCCCTAGAAAATGAATTTACACTGTTGTTGCATCACTTCTGTGACACAACGGTGGTGTACAACAGACAACACATTTAGGATTATTCGCAACGTGACGCTACTATGGTGAATCGTCATGTTGTGAGGCCCTGTGCAACGTCAGCTTGGAGGTAGGCAGGGTGTGCACTCCTTTGGGTTATGCCGCGTCCAAGTGAGTCAGTGTAATCTACATGATTTCACAGTATCACTTATCAGAGGCCGCTGCGACGCAACCGTACGCCTGCTTGAAGCAGACGTAAGGAGTGGCACAGCACGTTAGGTATGGGCAGTGCATGGACATTGTTGGAGTTGCAACGCTCTTGCGACCCAACTTCAGCAAAGCCCCCCCTAGACACCATCAGATTCAAGACACATCTGTCTATACCTGCACCACAGTGCACCACCATATGTACACAACACATCCGTGTTTGCGCAAGGCTTGAATTGCATGTCACATTGGTGCTGGCGCTTCCCTGCTAATGTTTGTCTTTAGCTATTTGAAATATTTAACTTAATTTTAAATTTCCATTTGTCATTGCACATTTTCAGTCAATATGTACAGTTATTGAATTAGCTGGGTTGTGTATGTATGGCATCAGTACTGTGCACATGTTTTTAATAGGGTGCGGGGGTATTAGCCTTTTCTGATGCAAAGGATTCTGGGACTTGTGGTGCTACGTAGTGGGTGACACAGGAGTCTCTGACTAACCATATATTTGTATACAGTTTGGACAATTTCCATGATCACTATGACAGTGTAACACAGACAATCTTTTCATGCACTTTTTCTTTTCATTCCACTTACCTGGTACCACAAAGCGGACGTCACTAACAGGCAGCCCATGGACCAAGTGGGGGTGTATTGTTGTCAGGATATCCTCCTCCAGTGGGGTGAGCCGGATGCGGGGTCCAGGGCATGCAGCAGGGAGGATTCTGCTCAGTTCTATCCTGGAGTATTTCTCCTTCACCCTCTGCTTTTCGTCCTGCCACTTTTTTTAATGTTCTGTACAGGTCGCCTCTCCTCCCCCAGGGCTGAGACTGCAGTGGCTATCTGCTGCCATAGTTCTTGCTTCTGTGCCCCACTGGTGCAGTATGGGGGTAGCCCATATAGGCGCTTCTGGTGCCTAACTATGTATTCCACAAGCATGGTGGTCTCCTCTGCTGTGAAGTTTCTTTTCCGTCTCATCTCCATGTTCTCTGGCACTGGAAGCTTTGTAGTAACAGTCTCTCTGTGGCCAAACCTGTTCCTTCACTGTGTGCTGCTTTTATGTGTTTTGTGGTACTGGTCAATTAGTGTTAATTGGCTTCAGCTGGAGCGTGGTGGGGGATGGTAGGCAGTGGCAGCATACACCATGGCAAAATGGAGCTGTTGGCTGGGATTGGCTGCTGTGTGTCAGCTGATCCATGTTGGGGGATGGGTGGACCTTGGCCAGGTGTTTACCCTTGGCTAACATGACCAACGGTCCGTAATCGTAAATTACGGCCCGTAATCGGGTTTTGCGATAATGTGGCGTCAATCCCGCCAAAGTGCCGTAAATTACAACCCGGTGGCGTAAATTACGGCCCGGCGGCGGACGTAAAGTTAGTAGTCATAAGTCTATTCTGTGAATCCCGAAAGTAGTAAGTTCATTCTGTGAATCCCAAAAGTAGTAAGTGCATTCTGTGAATACCAAATAGTAGTAAGTGCATTCTGTGAATACCAAATTGTAGTAAGTTTAGGATTTAGTCTTAAGTTCATTCTGTGAATCGGGCCCAAAGTTCTAACTAGAACTACTACTGGCAACCGCCAGTAGGTTTTATATATATATATATATATATATTCACTGAAAAAACCAATGGTGTCAGCCACGTTATAGTTAGGAATTAGCATTTAAAAAACCTTAGAAATTCACTGAAAAAAAACATAGGTTTCACACATGTTATAATTAGCTGGACATTTCACTCATACAAAACCATTCAAATTCCCCCGTTATAGTTAGTTCAGCTAACTATAACTCGCGCGCCCGCAATGCACTGCTGATGGCGTCACATATTACATCACTCATGACATGGTCAGTGACATCACTCATGACATCACTGATGACATCTCAAATGACATCACTGATGACATCATCCAGTGAATGTGTGTCTTTCTGAAAAATAAATATTTTTTATATATGTATATCTAAAGGTCAATAGAAGAATAAGTGGGTAAATAACTGTCTAAAATTATGTTTTTTTTGTAAAATTGATTGTGTAACTGAATTATTAAGTGTATCTTAGTGTATACATGTATAAGCAAATAATGTTTTAATATGTAAATATCTGTATCAGTGTCTCACTTTGTGTATAAGTGGCTGCATGGGTTGGTGAGTAGCTACATGAGTGTGTATATGGGTTATTAGTTGTTTTTTTGAGTATCAGTATGAGTGTCTGTATTGTTCGATGGGGATATTACTTAGCGCTTAGATGCATGAATGTCTGACTCACTGTTTGGATGTTGAAGACAGCATGTGTGCAGGACTTTATGGGTGGATGAGTGTGTGTATGAATGTGTTAGTGAGTGAACGTATGTGTACGTTTCTGTAGAAGTAAGTGTAGTGGTGTGTGTGTGTATAGCTTTATATGCAAGTAAATGGATGTTTGATAGTTTATTTGCATGTGTGAGTATGTGTGTGAGTAACTCTATGGTTGAGTATCAGTGTGTAACAGGATGTATAGGTGTATGAGTACATATGATGAGTGAGTACATGTATGAGTGACTATATAGAACTGTTGTTGAATGAGTGGATGTGTATGTAGATTTTGGAATGACTGAATAGGTTATTGTAACTGGTATTGGTATCTCCATTGTTTTGAAATTTTTAGTTTCTATTTTTGATTGTGTGTATCAAAGGTTATATTACACTGAGAGGAGGTTTGCCAATTTTTCACATTTGGGATGTCATGAGTGATGTAATATGTGACGTCATCAGCAGTGCATTCCGGGCGCGCAAGTTATAGTTAGCTAAACTAACTATAACAGGGGAATTTGAAGGGTTTTGTATGAGTGAAATGTCCAGCTAATTATAACATGTGTGAAACCTATGTTTTTTTTCCAGTGAATTTCTAAGGTTTTTTAAATGCTAATTCCTAACTATAACGTGGCTGAAACCTATGGTTTTTTCAATGAGTTTCAAAGGTTTTTTAAATGCTAATTCCTAACTATAACATGGCTGAAACGTATGGTTTTTTCAGTGAATTTCAAAGGTTTTGTAAATGATAATTTTTAAATGTATTAATTGTTATATTTGTTTATACTAATTTACTACATTGTTTTAAAGTATTTATTTTTAGAAATTTTATTTTTTAAATTACATTACACATTTTTAATATAAATTGAAAAAAATGTATTTTAAAAAATATTGAAATTGTAATATTTATTTTTTTAATGTAATATTTTTTTAATTTATATATTATATATAGCAGGCAATGATATCCTATGGAAGTAAATTCAAGTTACTGGTAAGTACAGTTAAATTTACTTTTCAGGAATAGTAGTGAGCTGAAAGATGCAGCACTGAGGTATCTCCTGATAACAGGTGAGTAAATCGGAATTCGTAGTTCGGTTAATTTTTGAGGAATTTTTTTAAGTTCCAAAACTCCACACTTAGAAAAATTTGTGAAATTAGCGGAGAAATGGAGCAAAACATTGGACACTGCTGTTACAGCTACTACTATCTCCACAGCTCTCAGTAGCATAAGCAGATCAGTGCATTCTTCTAATCTCAGGCTGCAACAATACAGAACAATATGTCAGCTATATTACACCCCGGAAAGAATAACAAAATCGTCATCAAATCATACTAACAGCGATCGCACAAAATGCCCAAAATGCGACCTTAGGGCAGCCGATTTGAAACATATGTTTTGTTTTTGGGAAGGAGTTATTAAAGTTCTTTCTCAGTTACAGTCTCAGAAGTATTATTGGGTGGGCATAATCGGAACATCTGCCAGAACGACTTAATAACTATTCTAATTGTCTGTGCTGGATTGACAATAGCCCGGGTCTGGATATTGCAGAGCCCACCGACAGTCTTGGAGTGGTGGAGTCTGGTCAAGGATACATTTGATATGGAATATGCCTTGGCCAAAACAAGGGGGATTCGATCATAACGAAACTGGAGAAAATCGGGGGATCGATAATCTGAATTGCCTCTCTTTTTCTTATTTTTGAATTGTTAAGCTTGCTTCTCTATTTCTATAGAAAAAAATGTTATTTTCTTTTTTTTTTCTTGGTGATTATGTGTATGTAATCTGCTATTTCTCATGTTGTCAATGAAAAATAAAAAATAAAAATACAAAAAAAAATCCAAGTGAAACCAGTCAATGTTAGCCAATGGAAGGAAATTCAAGTTACTGTAAGTATGGTTAGAATTACTTTTCAGGATCAGTAGTGTGCTCAAAGAGGCAGCACTGGCATCTCTTGTGATAACAGGTTAGTAAATCGGAATTCCTAGTTCGGCTGATTTTACAGGAATATTTTGCTCAATAGTGAAGGAAGGGGGCGGGGCCTGAGGTAACATGTGTGCAAACATGCCCTGTGGCGCGTTTTAGGTTGGGGAATTAATTCTTCTTCAATCCTGAGGTCTCCTGTGAGTCAACTAGCCCACCAGGTACCGCCAGTATGCGCCAGGGAGCTGTGTTGCAGAGAGATGTTCAGAGGGCACCCCCCCTTCTTACAACACTCTGCAACACAGCTCCGTGGCGTTACTGGAGATACATGTTGGACTAGTTGCCCCCTAGGGGACCTCTGGATTGAAGAGGAATTATTTCCCCAACTTAAAACACGCCACAGGGCATGTTTGCACTCACATCACCTCAAGCCCCGCCCCTACCTTCACCACTGTGCAAACGCACCCTGTAGCGTGTTCTAAGTTGGGGTATTAAGCCCCCTTCCATACTGGGGGTCCCTGGGGGCCAACTAGCCCATCAGGAACCTCCAGTATGTGCCAGGGGGCTGCGTTGCAGAGAGGTGTAAAAAGGGGCGTGGCCTCATTACACTTCTCAGCGACCCAGCCCCCTGGCACATTTGCAGAGGGGGAACTAATTCCCCTTACATACTGGAGGTCCCTGGCAGCCAACTAGCCCACCAGGAACCTCCAGTATGCGCCAGGGGGCTGCCTTGCAGAGAGGTGTAATGAGGCCACGCCCCTTTTTACACCTCTCTACAATGCAGCCCCCTGGCACGTTTGCAGAGGGGGAGCTAATTCCCCTTCCCCGGTCGCCAGTAAGGAGTTATAGTTAGGACCTTCTTTCCATAGGAAATCCACAACATTCTATTTAGAATAACTTTGGCGCTGGTGGACAAATCTTTGTGAATTTCTCCATGAAAATGGCCTGCTTGGCTCCGCTCCTTCCCTGAAAGTTTGGGGGTGATTCGTCAAGTGGGGGCCGAGACAAAAGGGGGGTCCCGAAACGTGTTTTCCCCATTCAATTTTCCATAGGGACCTTTAGCCAGGGCTACAGCCCGAACGGCTGAACGCAATTACACTAAATTTGGCAGAGAGGTAGAGTTCAGTTCGCAGATTGTGCTTTTTGTTAAATGGTGTAAATCTGTTCAGTAGTACCTGAGAAAATTAAAAGTAAAATCATAGCGATATCTAGAGACGAAGTACCGCCGCGTACGGAAATCCGTAAAATTACGAGCGCGAGCAGCATGCTGATTGGCTGTCAACTGTCTGTCAACACTCCAAACCAGGAAGTGTTGGCAGCCATCTTGTGCGTCGCTAGAACCGAGTCACAAGAAAACAGTAAAACAAAGTTGAGAAATAAGGAAAGGGGGTAGGGTAGAATCATGTTGGCCCTCTAGGCCTGCTCAGGGGGTCCCACATGGATCTTTAGGCCCCAAATGATAATTTTTTAAATAAAGAAATTGCGGCGTACGTGGTGGGAAAGGAAAAAAAACTAGAAGACTGTATTGTTCTTAATTAGCCCCCGGGGGGGCTAAATTCCGGGGGCATTTGTTTCCATAATGGGGGCTTGTAAGGCACTCCGAGACCCGGGGAAAGGCACCAAATGGGGTTTTATTTTGAAGTATGGACGCGGGGAGCCATCTGGGATCATGGGGGCATTACGGCTAAAAAAAAACAGTTCTTTTTGAGAAATAATGTTAACGGTTTAAAAAAGAGCTATATTTCTATGATAGTATGTAAAACTTTCCGGTTGTTTTTGTGTACCAGTTGTACTCTCTACGCATGCGCAGCCTCGTTTCCAAGCCCTTGTTTCTTTTTTTATCTTCATGTTCGCAAAGCAAAGCTGTCCTCATTTCAGGTATAAAATGTGCCGCTTTCTTAACCCGGGCCGTGTGTATCATCCACCGCTATACTTTTGTAATATATTAATATTCGCCAAACGTTGATTACATACTCCGTCCACCGCCATTTTAGTAGTTTTCTTCCGTTATTTTTCTTATACCTGCTACTTTCATTTTACCCTCCGCCTATCTTCTCTGTGATCCATGAGATTTCCTGCCACAGACACCACGGTGTTTGTCCTTGGCCTCCGATCTTATCAGGCTTGGTCACACGCATACCTAAAAACTAATTTGAAGCACGTAAGCCACAGCCATTACAACACTTGTCCGTCATCACAAAGCCAGTAGGATGTTTATGGCTTTATTATGCGTGGTAAATGTATACTAGTTGTAAAAGTATGCGTGGTTAAGCCATATGCGTGCTAATGGCTTCGTGGTGACGATCACGCGTGCTTATAACCGCGTTGTAATGGCTGTTTCCCCCCAGGACACTGTAGGAACCGGGTCTGGGTGTGACAGAGTCCAGGGCATCAGGCGGTGGGCCACGCAGCCTCCCTCACACTATATAGAAATCTCCGGGGGGTGGTCGTTTTCATGGTTTGAGGGGCGTCATTGAGGCCCATGTAGTTAATTTTGTAGGGGGGTAGGTTTGCACGTGAAAATGTCGCAAGACGTTTGTAAATGTGGTACACATTGTTTTTCTTTGATTTCCTTTCTATGTTGTAGTCCATCCAGAGAAAATATAAGTTATTGTGCAGCCAGTACTTTTTTACCCTACTGTCAAACATCTTACTATAGTACTTCAAATTATAAATATTATTTTTGTTGTAGACCTTCCCCCCCCCCAAAAAGACAAGTATATGGGTTTTTTATTAACTTTTATTAAAATAACAATAACTGTAAACGTAACTTAAAGATAATGTAATAAACAACTAGAAAAATAACTTTAATAAAACAGTATTATAAACAAATTGTGATGTGGACTCCAAAAGGCGTTGGGTAGGTAATCTGAAAAAGAAAAAAGAAAAAAAGAGTTTAAAGTTATGTTGATGTGACTAAATAAGGTGAAGCATTACAAGTGAAGGTAACAGTACGATTTTACATATGCAGTGTGCTAGTACATTTCACTTCTGTTATAGTCCCGCGTTCAAGTGGTGTCTGTATGGAAGTGCCTACTGCGTTACTGACACAAAAGTGGCACAACGGGATTGTAAATACGCCGACTTATTTCTAATGCATTGCAATGGAGGCATTGTATATCTAGGCCGCTGTGCTTACCTTGTATAAACACTGTGGCCACCGGACTTCACAACTTGTATTCAACTGTGCTTATACACGTCAAAGTAGACAGCAGTGTCTATAACTTTAAAAGAGAAAGAGAAATGATGTATCAGAGAGTGAGAGAGAGAAAGAGAGAGAAAAGAACATTAAAACTGTGTCGGAGAGTCTGGAGTTGAGATTTTTTGTTGAAAAGTCAGATGCAAATTTAGAAGCTCTTTGCCCCCCTTTTCCCATGTTAAAAGTGACACAAAAGTGGTGCAATAAGCTTGTAGATCTGTTTCTCAGACTGCTGTAACCTATCTGTTGTCACTGCTCGGAGGTAATTATACATTTCTACACAGTCAAGCTGCTGCATACTACCCACTCTCTCTTTTCACAAATAAAGGTAACATTAGAATTTTACGTGTGCAGTGTGCTAGTACATTTCACTTCTGTTCTAGTCCCGCGTTCAAGTGGTGTCTGTATGGAAGTGCCTACTGCGATACTGACACAAAAGTGGCCCAACGGGATTGTAAATATGCCAACTTATTTCTAATGCATTGCAATGCAGGCATTGTATATCTAGGCCGCTGTTCTTACCTTGCATAAACACTGCGGCCACCGGACTTCACAACTTGTATTCAACTGTGCTTCTTCATGTCAAAGTAGACAGCAGTGTCTATAACTTTAAAAGAGAAAGAGAAATGATGTATCAGAGAGTGAGAGAGAGAAAGAGAGAGAAAAGAACACTAAAACTGTGTCGCAGAGTCTGGAGTTGAGATTTTTTCTTGAAAAGTCAGACGCAGATTTAGAAGCTCCTTGCTCCGCTTTTCCCATGTTAAAAGTGACACAAAAGTGGTGCAATAAGCTTGTAGATCTGTTTCTCAGACAGCTGTAACCTATCTGTTGTTACTGCTCGGAGGTAATTATACATTTCTACACAGTCAAGCTGCTGCACACTACCCACTCTCTCTTTTCACAAATAAAGGTAACACTAGAATTTTACGTGTGCAGTGTACTAGTACATTTCACTTCTGTCCTAGTCCCACGTTCAAGTGGTGTCTATATGGAAGTGCCTACTGCGATACTGACACAAAAGTGGCACAACATGATAGTAAATACGCCAACTTATTTCTAATGCATTGCAATGCAGGCATTGTATATCTAGGCCGCTGTTCTTACCTTGCATAAACACTGCGGCCACCGGAGTTCACAACTTGTATTCAACTGTGCTTCTTCACGTCAAAGTAGACAGCAGTGTCTATAACTTTAAAAGAGAAAGAGAAATTATGTCACAGAGAGTGAGAGAGAGAAAGAGAGAGAAAAGAACACTAAAACTGTCTCGCAGAGTCTGGAGTTGAGATTTTTTCTTGAAAAGTCAGACGCAGAATTAGAAGCTCCTTGCTCCACTTTTCCCATGTTAAAAGTGACACAAAAGTGGTGCAATAAACTTGTAGATCTTTTTCTGAGACGGTTGTAACCTATCCAAGTGAAGCTACACTACGATTTTACGTGTGCAGTGTGTCTAGTACATTTCACTTCTGTTATAGTCCCACGTTCAAGTGGTGTCTATATGGAAGTGCCTACTGCGTTACTGACACAAAAGTGGCACAACGGGATTGTAAATAAGCCGACTTATTTCTAATGCATTGCAATGGAGGCATTGTATATCTAGGTCGCTGTGCTTACCTTGTATATTTAGTGTGGCCAAACAGTGCGGCTACCGGAGTTCACAACTTGAAGACACCTTTGCTTCTACACGTGAAAGTAGACAGCAGTGTCTATAACTTTAAAAGAGAAAGAGAAATGTTTTTACAGAGAGTGAGAGAGAGAAAGAGAGAGAAAACAACAATAAAACTGTCTCGCAGAGTCTGGAGTTGAGATTTCTTCTTGAAAAGTCAGACACAGATTTACAAGCTCCTTGCGGGGTGGGCTTAACTTCATGGAAAAAGAAGAGTGGAGCTGGAGGAGCTGTAAGGGGGGGCATCAAAGCCTCATTAACAAGCAAAATGTCTTTAAAAGACTTGTGAAGTACTCGGGAGCGACTGTATGTGGGCCCAGGAAGATATCAGATCCTAGCTGAAGTCTCGTTAGCCCAATGTGTGTTTTGCGTGCCTGCTGCATACTACACATTCTCTCCTTTCACAGATAACTTGTCGTTATTTCTGAAACAAGCTTCTTTGCTCACCTTGTGCATTGCCGTCGTACTTCTTACATAATCCATCGCGAAGCTCTACATCTAAAAGATATTAAAAGAAAGATGTTATGATTGGCAATTGTTACCATATTAATTTAGAGTTAGATAACATCGCACTTTTATACACGTTCATTCTCACATTTCTACGAACTGTTGTATTGGTAATATTCCGGACATTTCAGCGATTATAAAAACGTTACTGCTATTGGGAAAAGAATGTATGCATGTAAATTAATACACTATATAGGAGTGCGTTCATCTAAAATACTAAGTCGCCTTTTTGTATCTAGTCTGCTACAACACTGAGTCCCTCCGATGCGTACTCAAGACTCACTGCTCATCTTTTTGTGAAAAAGACACCTTCTACATGATGTAGTCCCGATCTCCAACAAAGAAGTCTCATATATGGTGACGAGTCTTGATATCTCTATGGCTAACGACATACTCGTGCTCCCATCATCATCATCGCAGGTTCTTCACCCGCTCAGTGCTTCGGGCACCATTAACTCAGTGACCAAAGGGGCCACACTTGTAGTAGTGGGCCCCTTGTTCGGTGCTTTGGGAACAACTCTAAAATGGCGTACAACACGTGCGCTCCGTCTTTTTTATACATAGGGTCACGTGTGTAGTGACGGATATGCTGAATGAGTGTGGTGGGGGTGTATACCAGCCATGAGGGAGTGTGTGTGTCGATCTGACAACTAGACCTGCAACTAAGAAATCACTGCAATGGAAATTTGGGCCTTGTACTGTTGTTGTGTTTTCCTGGTAGCGTAAGAGTGGCTTTCTTTTTTCTATGTGACGTTACGGGCAGTCACCATGTATGTAGCCTATTTTGTGACGCATTTTATTGTACAATGCGTTTCAGTTGTGGTAGGGTGCTTTTAAATTAAACTGTGTACTCTGCTTACGAGTTTGTTGAGTGTAGAAATATATTTTTTTTCTATTTTCTATTCTATCATAATTGTGCTTACTTTTCTCGTTTAGTGTGCAGTACTATATTATTTTATAAAATGTATAACTGTTGAAATCATCTTTGAAAGAAGAATGGAAGCATGTAAGCTGCTCTCTGTGATGAATAGCAATGCCGGCTCCCGCAGGAAGTGTGGAGCCGGCTGGGACCGTGGAGGCCTTGGGGCTCTTCCCACGGTTCGCAATGTTACATTTGAGCCCTGGGGGATGGGGTCCCCGGGGATTATAAAAAATTAGTGATAAAGGCTATTTTGTATTGCAGATTTATTGTACGCGTACCAAGCATGTATGGACGACGTACAGTGCGAAGATTGGAAGTCGTCCCATAAGCGTACTGAAGGAAGAAAAAGAAGAATATTTTTCAGATATTTATGAAGTGTATGTGTTTAGATGTTGGGTGGCTCTAAAAAGAGCCCTTGTGTTTATTGAGAGATTTTAGTACCTACAAGTAAGTACCAATGCAGAGTCTAAAGTTCAAGAGGAAGACTCTGTTACACTCATCTGTAAAATGTACACCGTCTCTCCTATAGATGTCATGCATATTGAAACGCAGATTGTTGTGGTAGATGGACCCCATTCGATAGTCTCGGAGAAAGGCAGAAACAGATTTATTCACATGTTTCCTAGCTTTCTCAATCTGTTGACAATAGTGGTTGGACCAGTTCCATTTCTGCCTTTGGCATATATTAGAATAGACAAAGGCAGTTTTGGGGAAAAGTGTCATCAATTGTGCAAAGGTGTCCTTCATAAGCATTTCCAGACCTACCCCTGTCAAAGTGTCTAGGTCATTGCCACCACAGTGCACAATTATGAGGTCAGGGTGTTGGAGATGTAAAAAGGATTTCACCAATGGCATCATTTGGTGCCTCTTTAATCCTCTCTGACCAATCCATTTAATGTCTACATTTGGTAAACGTAGGTCTTTGTGAATTCTTTTCTGTTCTGCGTACCTTTGGCTCCAGAAAATATAGCTGTGTCCCACAATCCACACTGTAAGCATCTTGAAGAGAGGTCTGGATGCACTGTGATGGTCTCTGTAAATGAAATGGCAGTTTGAAAAGTAAGATTTTTCTAAAATGGTGGAAAACATGCAGTTTTGAAAAAAGAAAAAAATATGATTAGTTGTTTGACAACATTCTACACAGAGGTAGGATGCATGTTTCTGTTTTTTAAAAGCATGATTTTTATTGGTTAAGAAAAACTGATAGAAAAGAACGTTACATAAAATAAGCTGGTATATTATCAAGTCAAGTACACTTGCTGTTTTAATTTGCAACAATATATGATGAACTTTTCACCTGTGTGCTCAGCTAGGTGTTCCCTGAAGTGTTTCTATGGTAACTAGGAGAATGTGGAATGGGGGAAGGGTTGAAAGTTTTGTCAGTTGGAAAGGGTGCAAAAGTTCAAACAATATAAGTGTGTTTCGTTTTGATTTAATATAGGAATAAATGTGATTTTTTATTTAATTGTACATATGTGTAGATTGAGTGTGTAGGTTGACAGGAAAAGTTTGCTATTTGCTATCGGACTTCCTGACCCCATAGGAGTGCTTAGGGGGTTTTACAATGGTCCCCAAGGTCAAAATCTTTGATGCGCTTTGTTGAGCCTTTGATGGCCCTGGAGAGCACCACCTTCGAGGTTCGGCTCCTGTAGTGTTACGGGGTGCGTATTCCCTGGACACTGCTGTTTGCAATGGTAGGGCAGGAGTTCTCTTTCAAAGTAGGAAAGCAGATTGCTTTTCGTGAGAGAGCAGCATGTAAGCTGGTCTCTCTGACAAAAAGCAATCCGGCCCCCGAAGGAGGCAGGGAGCCGGCTGGGACAGTGGGGATTTTGGGGCTCCCCCCACGGTCCTGAACGTTATATTGAGCCCCGGGGGATGGGGTCCCCGGGGATTGTAAAAAATTAGTGATAGATGCTTTTTTTGTTTTTACGGTATATTTACTGTACGCGTACAGTGCGAATTCTGAAAGTCGTTTCATAAGCATACGTAAGCAAGAAAAATCAATTAAAAATATATATTTTACAGATATCTATCAAGTTTATGTGTTTATATGTTGGTTGCTTCTAATGAGACCTTTATTGGTACTTATAAGTAAGTGCTTAGGCATAGTCTAAATTTGCTGAGTAGCAGTGTTTTATAGAGTGCTGAACTTTTGACCTCTGTTGACAGTTGACTTTTGCATGATCTGTTGGGGGTAGGGTGGAAAGTTATGTCAGTTGGAAACGTTTGAAATGTTGAACCAATAGAAATGTGTTCTACGTTTTGAATTAATGTGTGAAGGATTTTAATTGGTTATTTACATGTATGTATGTGTAAAATGAGAGGGAAAATGTTCCATTTCCCTGTTCTGCTGCAAACACTGAACTAAAGAGAATCTGTATAAGAATATCTACTGTGTGAGTGGGATTCTTGTTAATCTACAAATCAATTTGAAAGGTGAGTTGATAAGTTGTATGGGAATGTATTTGGTGCATATTTGTACATTAAGGAATTATATTTGCCCCTTTTTAAACGTTTTATAGTAGTAAATGTGTTTTGCTATAATGCATGCTGTTATGTTTTTTTGTTTAATATCACAGTGTGCGCGTGTGTACATTAAGGAATTATATTTGTCCCTTTTTCCATAATTTCTAGCCTCTCTATTTTTATACTCCCCTCTCTCTCCTCTTACTCCTTCCTCTCTCTCGATACTACTCTCTTTTTCTTATATTGTCCTCTGTGCTCATATTGCCCTTCTTTGTCTTTATATTTTCCTGTCTCTCGTCTTATTCCTTCTGTCTCCTCATTTTCTTCCCTCTCTCTTCATATTTCATTTTTTTCTTGATACTCCCTGTTCTGTTCTCTTTCTCGTTTCTCTCCCTCTGTATATACTCTGGGCAGATTTACAGGCCCATTGTGCGTCTTTGTTATTTTATTGTGTTTGTTTTTTTGATATAATAGTGGCAGAAATAATGTAGTAAATTGCATATGTATTTGAAAAATGAGTCAGTGTTGTTCACTGAAATGTAGGAATTATATACGTGGAATATGTATAGTCACTTAAACGTTTTTCAGTAGTAAATGGTAAAATGCATGGTCTCATATTTTCTTGTCTAATATCACACTGTGCATCTGTGTACATTAAGGAATTATGGGGCATATTATCAAGCCTGGGCGATAAAATGATCGCCGCTTTATCGGCAGGAAACTGCCGATAAAGTGGCGATAATGGGCTTGATAATATGCTCTATGGAATTCCAATCGAAGCACTTGTTAGATGTCCTTCACGTGTGTGAAACCTATGTTTTTTTCAGTGAAAATATATATATATATATATATAATAAAATGCGGGTTTATTCGGAAGACTTCGCTCGACGCGTTTCGCAGGTAAGACCCGCTTTCTCACGAAATATATATATTTACTGAAAAAAAACATATGTATTAGGGGTGTTATAGTTAGCTGAATATTTCACTCATACAAAACCATTGAAATTCCTCCATTATAGTTAGTTATACTAACTGTAACTCTCGCGCCCACAATCCACTGGGGATGATGTCACATATTACATCACTCATCACATGGTCAGTGACATCACTCATGACATCACTGATGACGTCTCAAATGACATCACTGATGACATCACTGATGACAACTTCCAGTGAATGTGTGTCTTGCTGATGACGTCACATATTACATCACAGTAGTAAATGTGTTTTGGTAAAATGCATGGCCTTATAATTTTTGGGGTAATATCACACTGTGCATTAAGGAATTATATTGACCCTTTTTGCTTATTTTCCACACTCTTTTGTCATACTCCCTCCTCTCTCGTCTTACTCCTTCCTCTCTCATTATACTATCTTCTTTTTCTTATATTCTGCTCTCTTTTTATACTTTTTTTCATACTTGCTCCTCTGTTTGTATATTTCTCCTACCCTTTATATTCTCTCTTGTCTTTATATTCACTACTGTCCTCATAGTTCTTACTGTCTTTTCATAGTACTCCCTCTCTCCTTATACGCTCAGTCTTCCCTTATATTTGTCTTTTCTCCACATTTTTGTCTCTGTGTCTCTTTACATTCCTTCCTCTTTCTTCATATATACTCTTCAGTTCTTATATTCTCTGTTTCTTCTTATTCTCGCTGTTCTTTGCAGGTAGTCGTTATTGTTTTCTCATACTTTTCTTTTTCATCTCATACTCTTGTCTCTGTAGTCACATTTCTCCTCTCTTTTGTTATACTTCGCACTCTCTACTAATATTGCCATCTTTTCTTATTGTCATATTCCTCTCCTCAGTTTCCACCCTGTTCTTATACTCCCCTTTGTTTTCATATTCTCCTCTCTCTTTTCTTACTTCTCCATGTCTCGTCATACTACTGCGTTATTCTTATATTCCCTTTTGTCCTATACTCCTTCTCTCTGTGTTCATATTTTCCTGTTTTTCTTCATATTTCTTTTCTATTTTAATTTTTTGTCCTCTCTGTTTATACTTCTTAATTCTGTTCATATTGTTTGCTCTCTTCTCTTACTCCTCCTTGACTCCCTGCATACACTCTGCAGCACTTTCCTCATATTCTCCGTCTTTTCATACTGACCTCTCTCTTTATATTTGTTTCTCCTGTCATACGTCTGCCTCTTTCGTCATATACCTTTTACTCTTCATAATCCTCCATCAGTTTATACTCCTTCTTTTCTCCTCATACTGTATCCTCTATTCTTGTACACCCCTTTTTTCCTTATGGTCCACTTTTCCTCACATTCTCCATGCTCTCTTCTGGTACTGTTCTCTCTCTCCTTATACACACTGTCCTTTACTAGTATTTCTTTTTTTGTTCTTATAGTTTCACGTCTTTTCACATATTCCTTCTTTTTTCTTTATAGTTTTTCTCTTTCTTCTTATAGTGCCCCCTCTGTCGTCTCACTCTCTTTTTGCTTGTTATACTCTTTCTTCCCTCCTCATATTTCCATCTTTCTCTCCATACTCACCCTTACCTAAGCATACTTTACAGTTTATTCATATTCTCTTTATCTCCTTATATTGCAGTGTCTCTTTATATTCCCCTTTTTTATAATATTTTGCCTTGTTTCATACTCCTTCATCTCTTGTTGTAAGTCCTTTTATTTTCATAGTCCCACGTTTGTCCTCATAATCCTCCCTCTCTTCTTATAAGTAATATAATAGAATATTTCATATATTTATTTTTGTAATGTCATATATATTTTTGTAATAGATTCTGTTTATCAATACTGAAAAAAATGTATCATGCCTCAAAAGAGGAAACAACGAAAGAAAGGTGTTTATTTGAAGAGAAGTCATCCAGAACATTTACATGAACAACAATGTGTTAACAAAAAGAAAAAAAGTCCTGGTAAGAGAAGGAACACTTTTCTGAGGAAAATATTAGAGAGTAAGAGTAGTGTGCAGAAAGAGAAAAGTAGTATAAGTGTATCTGCAACGAAAAAGAAAAAGAAGGATAAAGAGAATAATCATGGAAAATCGTCTGCTGTAAAAATAGTGTATAGTAAAAGGAGGAAAAACCAATGTATGGATATTAGGGAAAAAATGTTTTTTAATAGAGGTCTTTCAAATTTAATTAAAGAAATTAAGGAATGTACAAAAAACAGCATTTTATGAGAAGAAGAAGGGTATAGAAAATGTAGTTGAGAAAGCTTTTGAATTGAAAAGAAAACTATTTATTTTAGTAATCAATAGAATTCGATCACTTGATAAGCCAATCCATTTAATGAAGGCCAGTAAGTGGAGAAGAGTAATTCACAGACGTAATTTTTGTGATTTTTTTGGGTCGAATGGAAACATAGTTCAAGTTCTGAGCCTTTTTTTAATGAATAAAGTTATCTTCAGAGTAATGATTTGTTGCATGCAGTTGACGCTAGTGGTCGTGCTTATGAGGTTAGAAATGGTTGTCCTATTGAGAAAGAGAAAATTGTTCCTAGAAATTCAGAAGAGGTGTTAGCTGATGAAGTTTTAGGGAACCGTCCTAAAGGTCCAGTGTACACTTGGAATTGTAGTAGTATCTGTAGCGTACGGCAAGAATCTATTGATTTTTTACGCAATTTCTTACGTAACTATACTAAGAAAAGTGTTAAACAAAAGATTAAGGTGTTGCAAGGACTAGACCCTTGCAGAGTGAGAGAAAATACCGGTTTGCAAGGTCATTCTCTGGCTTGTCTTTCTAAAAAAGTATGTCGAAGTGTTTTTCACCATATCAGGATGTTAGCAGTATATCATTCTGAAATGAGGAAATTAGTCAGAAGATTGTATTATGCAAAAAGTCCAGCACTAATGTTAAAAAAGTTGATCAGTGCTCTTTTGCATGGATCTGTATCAAATGTAATGAAAGTTTGTGATGAAATTGAGGTTAGTTATTTTGGTCCTGAGGAAGACAGTGCAGAAATTGAGACATTAATAGAAGGAAATGTAGAAGAGAATGTACAAGATTGTAGGACAGAACATTTTGAGCTAGAAATTACAAAGTTTAAGGTGATTTCAGGTGAAAGGCCAAATTATTCTTGTATCTGTTGTCGAGGAACTCATTATAAAAATCCGACCAGGACTGTTGATTTGTATTTAAAAAGTGAAAAGGAAAATAATAATGAGTGGAAGGATTTTGCAACGTATTTGTTGGTAGAGAATTGTTTTAATTTGGGTTCTGATCAGCGTATTTGTAAATATTGTTATAACAAATTAGATGAGAACAAAATGCCTGCTAGAGCTGTGCATAATAATCATGAGTTAGTAAATATTCCTTCTGAACTGATGGATTTAAATATCTATGAGTCTATTCTTATTCAATGTGTGCATCCATTTTAGGCTATTGTTCGTATGGAGACTAAGACAGGAAAATTGCCTCCTTCAGATTTACAGAGAGGATTAAAGGGATGAGTTGTATATTTGCCTCTAGATTTAAAGAAAAATATTGAAACAATTGATGTAGAAAATGTAGAGGTTGAACCTTTTGTTATTCTTGTTAATGGCGTTCCTACTAAGAGTAAGAAAATCTGGCAAGAATTAGTGGATATTAGGAAAGTGAAAAAGGCAACGTTGTATCTGGTAAAAAATAATTAATATTATAAAAATGTGTATGTGAGAGAAGAATAAATAACTGTAGAAGAAGATAGTGACTTGCCATCTGGACAAATTGAAAAAGTGGATGTGTCCAGAACTGAAGAAATCTACGAACATTACAGTGTTCATCCATTGCATTCTAAATAAGTGATGGGGAATACTATAGAGTTATTCCAAATAAAAGAAGCAAAAGGAAGTCCCATTAGCAAAATATATGAAGGCGGTAAAAAGGACTCTGTTGGACCCAAATATGGTTGGATAGAAATTGGCATGAAGTAATAGTAGGTCACGCTCTAGAAAATTGTGTTTAGGGTGGAACGCTATCCCTAAGTTAAAGCTTCACCTTATTGCTGATTACAATATTGGGTGTAGTGCTGTATGAAAATTTGTCCCTTTTTAATGTATCTGTGGATTTTTTTATACATGTTTTAAACTATTTATTGCAATATGTATTTTGTGTGGAGACCAATGGTCTAATAAACATACTTTTACTACTACCACTACTAAGTCCCATTAGTGTATGGGAAAAAAGCTTGGAAGGTCGTTGTTTCCCTCAGTTGTTTCCCACAGGAAAAGGAGGACGATATGATGACCGACCTGTGCAGATTCCTGCATCTGAATACCGGACATCAAGATTATATGCAGAAGATCCAAGATTTCGACAATGTATTCTGTATTTTTTTCATCTTTTGTTTGAGAGTGATTTGCCTGGACTTTCTTATGCAGTAAACCATACATTGAAAAAAGGTGTACATCTGCAAAATGTTTCGACAAAGGAATTTATGGATAAAGTACTGCAGAAAGATAATGTTTGGGAATCTCAGCTAATTAATCTCATGGCATGTCAGCGTGGTACTAATGAGTACTAGTACCGTCGTCATGGAGAACTGAAATGTATGCTAAGGAACTTAGGAACTCCTACATGGTTTCTTACTCTAAGCTGTGCTGAATATGCTTGGGATGATTTACTTCAATTTCTTCGAGAGGCAAATCCAACAATATTAAATATTGAAAACAAGACACCTGGAGAATTGTGCTCTTTGGATCCAGCTAATGTATGCAGGTATTTCAATCATAGATTCGAAGCTATGATGTCTTTTATCACCAATAAAAAAAATCCTCCTCTTGGAGAGGTTCTGGATTTCTTTTGGAGAAAGGAGTATCAAGCGAGAGGTGTTCCTCACATACATATGCTAATATGGATCAAAGACGCTCCCAAATTTGGAACTGAGTCAGATTATACTGTGCTGTCTTTTATTGGAGAATATGCTACATGTGATATAACCAAAAGTACACAAGATAAGGACTTAAGACAACAAGTCTTACGATTCCAAAGCCATTGTTGTGGGAAATACTGTCATCAAAGTACAAATCTAAGGACAAGTTCTACACCAAACGTCGTTTTGGATTTCCACGTCCTGTAATATCGAAAGGAAGATGGAACAGTTTTATGTCATCTTTTCGACATACTATCACAAGAAAGTCTCTAAAAAGTACCTACAACTTAAAAAGAAATGAAGAGTCAAAAATACATAAATGACTACAACCCAGTCATTTTGTCCATGTGGAATGCTAACATGGATATTCAATATGTTGCAGACAATTCCATTGCAGTTGCTCGATATGTAACATCCTACATAACCAAATCAGAAAAGACAGAATTGAAGGAAATGTGGGAAGAGATTTCCCATGAGAAGAGTCTAAGTAAGAAATTATATAGTTACAGTTTGAAGATGTTATCTCATCAAGAAATTGGAGCGTATGAATGTTCAGATTGCTTATCATCTGCTGGTCTATACTCCAAATCTAGAAGAATCATTTGGGTGAGTTTTGGTCTTGCTGCAACACGAAATGGAGTACTTAAATCTGTACAAGAAATTGAATATTTAGCTGAAAAAGAGCCAGCAAGTACAGATATTGTGAAAACAAATATGTTGGATACATATTATCCAAATAGAAGTCATCATCTTGAAATCATGTGTCTCTATGAAGTGCTTCAAAACTATATTTTTAAACAGCATGTTACAGAAAACATTAATAATGGTATATATGCCGTGGTTGGTTCTGAAGGAAGTTTGGTGAAACAAAAGAAAAGGACATTTGATTAATCACCGTAAACTGAGTTGCGAAACACCTGACAAAAGGGAATTTTACTATTTAGCTGTTTTGCAACTTTTCAAGCCATGGCGTTCAGAATTGGAATTACTTGGAGATTTCGAGAGCTATGAAGATTCCTTCAACTCAAGCAAAGATACTATAGAATGTCCTGTTTTTGCTAATTATGTGAAAATGTTGAACGACGAAATAGAGCAAGAAGCCACAATTGCAGCTGAGATTGCTAGAGACAGTTCTCAAGACAGTCAAACTTCAGCTCTGTTGAGTCAGGACCCACTAGGAGAACCAATTGTTTACAATGAAGCAGCAACTGCTATGGAAGAGGTGGAAACAGCAATGTATCAAGCTCAAGGAGATGTAACAAACTTAGGAAACTTGTAAGAACAACTAAATGTTGAGCAGAAACATATATATGACCAAGTGAGAGAACAGATTGACCATGGATTACTTCATGAAAATAAAGAGTGCTGTTGCTCATCATTTCAACCTATCCGAATGTACGTGAGTGGACAAGCTGGAACAGGGAAAAGTTTTTTAATTAAAGTAATTACAACATATCTACAGAAAACAACTGAGTCGCATTTGTCTTGTGTTGTCACTGCTCCTACTGGGTTGGCAGCACACAGTATTTAAAGGAATTACTTTACATCGTTTATTAATGCTACCAGTAGAGCATGAAAACAAATTAGAATACCACAAGCTATCTGGAGAAGCTTGTTGTGAAGTTTCAAGAGTCTTGAGGAAAATGAAACTTCTCAATATTTATGAGGTAAGAATGGTATCAAACTTAATGCTTGCCTTTGTGCATTTAAGAATGCAGCAAATTCTTAAAACAGAGTATGACGTATTATTCGGAGGAAAACACGTCATAGTTTTTGGAGATCTTCTACCACTTCCTCCTGTGAAAGGACAACCAGTGTTTAAAATACTGGCGCATGAAGATGGGAAACATCGTTCACAACGCATCTTTTACAACGCAAGTTGTTACCACGACTTGCGCTGGAGGGCGCTCTAGACTAAGGAATAGTAGATTTACTATTCCAAAACCTTCCCTACCGTACGTAGGCTGGAGTTGGAATAGTAAATCTTACTATTCCTAAGTCCAGCACCCTACAGCGCAAGTCGTGGTAACGACTTGCGTTGTAAAAGATGCGTTGTGATGTACCGCGATCATTTTGATCGCGTTGTAACATCATACATCCCATGAAGATACCAGAATGTCTTTGGGGAGCATTGGAAATGTAAACATTTGGTCATATTTTGAGTATAAGGAACTTATTACAAATATGCGACAGGCAAATGATGCTGATTATGGAACTATTCTTCAAGATATAAGAATTGGAAAAGTGACTGAATATGGCAAACAAGCTTTACAGAGACGATTACTTTCCAATTTGTTTCCAAATGAAAATATTGTCTCAGAGAAAATATACATGAGAATTGCAGAAAACAAATCTGTAATCTGCTTAATGCCAACACTGCGTGAATGTTCTATATTCAATGAAGACTTGTTAAAGTTCGAAAATGAAGACATTATAAAATTGGAAGCTATTGATAAAATAGAACATGAAGGAATCACTATTATTTTGACTGAAAAGTTGAAGAGGAAATTGGATTCTTTAGAGAAATCGATAAGTAAAACTGCTGGTTTAGAAAAGAATTGATATGCATGTGTAAACTGTAGGGTAAATTTACGACGTAATTTGAATGTTGAAAAAGGTTTAGTAAATGGAGCAATGGATAAAATAGTTAATTTTGTTAATTTTGTAAATAGAGATGGTATAGAATTTTTGAAAATCAAATTTGATGAAATTGAAGAAGTACAACAATTTAGTCGTTGTTCATCTCGGTTTTTGCTTGTAAAAGATTTGTATGTTCGCAGAAAACAGTTTCCTATTTGTTTGGCGTATGCGGTGACCATTCATAAATCTCAAGGTTTAAGTGTAGATAGTGCCTTAGTGAATATTGGAAGTACTTTCTTCAAAGAGGGTATGGTGTATGTTGCTTTGTCTCGAGTGAGAACTTTATCTGGATTGTACTTGATTGATTTTGATGAGATAAAGATTAGTGCAGATGCAAGTTGTGTGAAAGAGTATAATAGGTTAAGAAGAGAATATGCACCCAATCTAGGTCATTATCCAATATTTGAAAAGCGTATGGTAGGTAGAAACAGAAGATTTAAGAAAATCTCTAGTGAAGCTGTAGAGAAAGGAACAAACCAAGATGAAGTTGTGATTGCAAGCAAAAAGAAAAAGGACAGTAATGAAGAGAATGTTGGTTATCAGTTTGAAAATAGTTCTGGTGTCAACTGCTATGCTAATGGAGGTGTAATGTTGTTTTTTTTCTTGAAAGTTTGCTACAGCAACTTGTTGAAAATCAGAAAGAAAGATTTTGTTCATTGTTGTATTCTGTTTATGAGAAATGTAGTAGTGATACAAGTAAAATACAAAGTGTTTCTGATATTCGAAATGTTTTGGACATATGTTCTGGTTCTACTCAATTTACACAGAATATTCAGCAAGATTGCCAGGAATTTGTAATGTATATGCTTGTTGTATTGGAATATGAAGGTATAGATATTGAAAATCTTTTTGGCCTTTCTTATAAATGGGAACATAACTGTGAAAATTGTTTGTTTACATCTAGCAGTAACATTGACAGTGAAAGATTCATATATTTGACTTTACCTGACTGTGAATCAGTGTCTTTTAACAATCTAATTAGAGGAGCAAGTCAAAACATGAAGTGTGGACAATGTAAATCAGAAATGTCATCAACATTATTTATACAAAGATATGGACAGCATGTAATTTTAATGCTGCAATGTTGTAGAGATGATGGAAGAAAATTGGAAACTTTAATAAAAAATGTTGTAGCTGGTCAAGTTTCAATGTCAGGAAGAACTTTTGTAGCTGTTGCAATTATTTTTCATGATGGACCTTCTTCAACATCTGGACATTACACTGTTTATTTAAAGTGTCTGAAAGGTTGGATACATTGTAATGATAGTCAATTGGTTTTTAAACAACATTTGCCTAAAGAATTACCAAATTCTTACCTAATATTTTTAAAGCCCAAATTTTAGGAACAAAATTTGGCCTTTCAGGATTACTGCTGTTAAGGTAGGTTAGTCTGGTGTTGTAGAGTATTTTGTAAGTGAGGGTGAGGAGCTTGAAGGTGATCCTCTTGTTGATATTGAGGCAGTGTAGGTGTATCAGGTGGTGGGTGATGTAGCTGCAGCAGGGGACATTGATGATCACTCAGGTGGAGGTCTTTTGGATTTGTTGTAGTTGTTGTACGTGTTTGGCTAGAATTCCTGTGTAGAGTGTTTTGCCACAGTGTAGTCTGCTGCTGATGAGGGCCTGTGTCACTGTTCTTCTTCTTTTGGTTAGGATCCACTTGTAAATGTTGCAGAGCATGTGGAGGGTGTTATAGGAGTACGAGGAGACTGTGTAGACTTGCTTACACATGGAGAGGGAGGAGTTGATGATGAATCCTAGGTTGTGGACATGGTCGGTAGGTGTTGGTACTTTTCAAAGTATAGTCAGGTAGCAGGAGTCGTCCGAGGCTGAGGGGGTGGGTCTGAGGATGAGTACCTTCATCGTGGAGTTTGTTTTTAGTGGTATGTGGCTTCTTGGTGAGGAAGAGGATGAGCTGGGTGTCGTTGGCGTAGGAGATGATGTTGAGGTTGTGATGGTGGGCCACTTGTGTGAGGGTGGCCATGTAGATGTTGAATAGCGTCGGGCTGATGGATGAGCACTGGGGGACGGAGCTAATGATGACTTTTTGTTGTATATTTTGTCAGCATATATTTGTAAGTAACATTATTTACAGTGTATGAAAATTAATCATAATATTTTGTTATTTTATGATTGTTTGAGATGTGTCATATTTCCGAAGGGAAATTGCTCTTAGAAAAAAACATTTAAGATATGTTTTATTTCAATTTTTTAGATTGTTATTGAGAATGTTGAATGGGCTTTTCTAAGATAATCTTATTGATTGTCTTTTTTTTGCCTGCTGTTATGTGATGAGTACTATTGAATTCACTGTTTCTAGTGACATTCAATATATTCTGAGAACAGCCAAAAAGGCAAATGTAATCCTTTACAAACTATTTTGTGTTGTAAAAGATATATTGTAACTGTATTTGTTTGTGTCTTAATATATATTTTTTTATTATTTATTATGCTTAAGGTAAGTACAAGTAATTGTTAAAAATGGTTGATGGAATGTGCTTCTACCGAGCTGAAGTAACAAAACATGGATGGAGTGGATTATTGTTTAAAGATGGTTTGTATCTTTTAAAGACATATCAAAAAATTATATACTGAGTGTACCAGTGTTCTATACCTGTTGCTGTGAGTATTTTCGACTTATATAAGGAATTACTACTTTCTAATTATGTTAAAAGGTGAGTACTGGATAGGTCTTTAAGAGTTTATTTCTGTGGAAAGACATGAAGTATTCAAAAACTAGTGTGATAATGGTACCTAAATATACACAGTGTTATTCTGGACAATCAATAGTATCTCTTGCATTTTACTAAAACACATTTACTATTTTGGAATGGGTAAGGGTAAGGTGAATAGACATATTCTACATTTTTTAGTACTGCATTTTACCATAACAGCCTGAGTCTTTTCCTATACTCATAAGGAGAGACTGGTTTCAAAATTTAAGAAAACTTAAGAACAGGATATCCTTATAAGTAATTATATTTATATAACTTTATAAAGGAGTACAACTCTACCAATGGAATGTTATTAGACAATGGTATTAATATAATATTTTTTTAGGCCAAAATAGTTGAAAACCTAGTTTTGTATTATATTTTGAGAAAACTGATAAAATGAACTGTTTATATTTGTATACAAGGAGCTACAACATAAGTGAAAAATTATGGAAAGAGAACAGACCCATACTGAGGAGATTTTGGAAATTACCTTGAGTGTAATTGAAGAACTAATCGTATCTGTCACAGGCAATGAGAGTGAAGAAGGGGAAATTAGTGCTGTAGACATGAGCTATGATTTCGAAGACGAAAGCTTTGATGCAGATTTTGTGGAAGCATTAAATTATGTTGAAATTTTAGAACAAATTAATTCCGAAACTGCTAACGAGGGAATTGATGTGTATGAAATACCTGATGAACTTGTTTTAGAAGCTCTGTTAAATTATGAGATGTTAGAACAATACATTTACTGTTTAAAAATAATAAAGGTGTGAGCACTATCTACTAATGTATTCATTGTACTAAAAGTGAAGCACTTATTGATTCAGTTATACATTCTTTAAATTTTTGTATTGATTTAAAATATGCTAAGACGGTCTGAGGGCATGGATTGCTTAAAATCCCTATGGACTATACATGCCGTCTTCTATGCACCTGCAAACTTGTTTTTTTATACCTTCAATTCCCCAGTCTGTATCCTTCCACTTCCACTAAACAATCTGACACTGCTGTTTCAGTATTGTAGTGAGTCATTCAGCAGTATGTGCTTATCTATGTACTGTGGTAAAACTGAAGCTGTTATAAATTTAGATCAAACCCCTATAGACTGTGTATGTAGTGTTCTATGCACCAGCAAACTTGTCTTTTATACCTTCAATTCCTCAGTGTGTATCCTTACACTTCCAGCAAACACTATCATACTAGTGTTTCAGTATTGTAGTGAACCATACAGCATTATGTGCTTACCTATACACTGTTGTAAAAGTAAAGCTGCTATACATTCAGCCACACACTCTGCTTGCGGAATTGTAATCATTCAGTCAGTACCTAAGTACTCACGGTGAAAGTGGGCCCTAGGGCATGGACTGCTTGAATGTCCTATAGACTATGCATGCACTGTTGTATGCAAATTTACCTTTTAAATGTTCAATTCTCCAGTCTTTATCCTTACACTTGCACGAAACACTCTGTCATTCCTGTTATAGTTTTGTAGTGACTCATTAATCAATGTGTAGTAATCCATTCACTACATTCAAACAGTAATCAGCAGATGTACAATAAGTGGTACATCCCCAGAGATATGCCAGTTATTGTGCACTGTGACATCACCACCATGGATGCATTGTATTTACAATGTGGTGTATTATGGGGCAAAAACGGCACAGATATGTGATGTATTTGTGTTGTGAAGGTGGCGTATTGCTTGACTTGTGTTAGAAACACAACGCAGCTCCAACAATGCTCTTGGGGCCCTATGCTTACAATGCTGTGTCAATCCTTACACCTGTTTCAAGCAGATGCAGGATTTTGATGCAGCATAAGAGTAAAAGTGACTGAATTAAATCTTATAGATTTCACTTAGTCACTTTTAGGAGGAGTTCTTGCACCAGAACACCTCCGCCACCCCCCCCCCCCTCCCCTCTGAGCAGGAAAGCCTCCTTCTGGTCTGTCTTTTATGCACCTGCAAACTTGTCTTTTATACCTTCAATTCCCCAGTCGGTATCCTTAGACTTCCACCAAACACTCTGACACTGCTGTTTCAGTATTGTAGTGAGCCAGTCAGCAGTATGTTCTTTTCCATTGTACCGTGTTAAAACTGAAACTGTAATACATTTAGTGAGGCACTTTCTTTGCAGAACTGTAATCATCCACTCACTATCTAGATACTCATGGATTATAACAGGCCTTAGGCCATAGACTGCTTCAAACCCCTATAGACTGTGTATGTAGTGTTCTATGCACCAGCAAACTTGTCTTTTATACCTTCAATTCCTCAGTGTGTATCCTTACACTTCCAGCAAACACTATCATACTAGTGTTTCAGTATTGTAGTGAACCATACAGCATTATGTGCTTACCTATACACTGTTGTAAAAGTAAAGCTGCTATACATTCAGCCACACACTCTGCTTGCGGAATTGTAATCATTCAGTCAGTACCTAAGTACTCACGGTGAAAGTGGGCCTTAGGGCATGGACTGCTTGAATGTCCTATAGACTATGCATGCACTGTTGTATGCACCTGCAAATTTACCTTTTAAATGTTCAATTCTCCAGTCTTTATCCTTACACTTGCACGAAACACTCTGTCATTCCTGTTATAGTTTTGTAGTGACTCATTAATCAATGTGTAGTAATCCATTCACTACATTCAAACAGTAATCAGCAGATGTACAATAAGTGGTACATCCCCAGAGATATGCCAGTTATTGTGCACTGTGACATCACCACCATGGATGCATTGTATTTACAATGTGGTGTATTATGGGGCAAAAACGGCACAGATATGTGATGTATTTGTGTTGTGAAGGTGGCGTATTGCTTGACTTGTGTTAGAAACACAACGCAGCTCCAACAATGCTCTTGGGGCCCTATGCTTACAATGCTGTGTCAATCCTTACACCTGTTTCAAGCAGATGCAGGATTTTGATGCAGCATAAGAGTAAAAGTGACTGAATTAAATCTTATAAATTTCACTTAGTCACTTTTAGGAGGAGTTCTTGCACCAGAACACCTCCGCCACCCCCCCCCCCCTTTCCCCTCTGAGCAGGAAAGCCTCCTTCTGGTCTGTCTTTTATGCACCTGCAAACTTGTCTTTTATACCTTCAATTCCCCAGTCGGTATCCTTAGACTTCCACCAAACACTCTGACACTGCTGTTTCAGTATTGTAGTGAGCCAGTCAGCAGTATGTTCTTTTCCATTGTACCGTGTTAAAACTGAAACTGTAATACATTTAGTGAGGCACTTTCTTTGCAGAACTGTAATCATCCACTCACTATCTAGATACTCATGGATTATAACAGGCCTTAGGCCATAGACTGCTTCAAACCCCTATAGACTGTGTATGTAGTGTTCTATGCACCAGCAAACTTGTCTTTTATACCTTCAATTCCTCAGTGTGTATCCTTACACTTCCAGCAAACACTATCATACTAGTGTTTCAGTATTGTAGTGAACCATACAGCATTATGTGCTTACCTATACACTGTTGTAAAAGTAAAGCTGCTATACATTCAGCCACACACTCTGCTTGCGGAATTGTAATCATTCAGTCAGTACCTAAGTACTCACGGTGAAAGTGGGCCCTAGGGCATGGACTGCTTGAATGTCCTATAGACTATGCATGCACTGTTGTATGCAAATTTACCTTTTAAATGTTCAATTCTCCAGTCTTTATCCTTACACTTGCACGAAACACTCTTTCATTCCTGTTATAGTTTTGTAGTGACTCATTAATCAATGTGTAGTAATCCATTCACTACATTCAAACAGTAATCAGCAGATGTACAATAAGTGGTACATCCCCAGAGATATGCCAGTTATTGTGCACTGTGACATCACCACCATGGATGCATTGTATTTACAATGTGGTGTATTATGGGGCAAAAACGGCACAGATATGTGATGTATTTGTGTTGTGAAGGTGGCGTATTGCTTGACTTGTGTTAGAAACACAACGCAGCTCCAACAATGCTCTTGGGGCCCTATGCTTACAATGCTGTGTCAATCCTTACACCTGTTTCAAGCAGATGCAGGATTTTGATGCAGCATAAGAGTAAAAGTGACTGAATTAAATCTTATAGATTTCACTTAGTCACTTTTAGGAGGAGTTCTTGCACCAGAACACCTCCGCCACCCCCCCCCCCTCCCCTCTGAGCAGGAAAGCCTCCTTCTGGTCTGTCTTTTATGCACCTGCAAACTTGTCTTTTATACCTTCAATTCCCCAGTCGGTATCCTTAGACTTCCACCAAACACTCTGACACTGCTGTTTCAGTATTGTAGTGAGCCAGTCAGCAGTATGTTCTTTTCCATTGTACCGTGTTAAAACTGAAACTGTAATACATTTAGTGAGGCACTTTCTTTGCAGAACTGTAATCATCCACTCACTATCTAGATACTCATGGATTATAACAGGCCTTAGGCCATAGACTGCTTCAAACCCCTATAGACTGTGTATGTAGTGTTCTATGCACCAGCAAACTTGTCTTTTATACCTTCAATTCCTCAGTGTGTATCCTTACACTTCCAGCAAACACTATCATACTAGTGTTTCAGTATTGTAGTGAACCATACAGCATTATGTGCTTACCTATACACTGTTGTAAAAGTAAAGCTGCTATACATTCAGCCACACACTCTGCTTGCGGAATTGTAATCATTCAGTCAGTACCTAAGTACTCACGGTGAAAGTGGGCCTTAGGGCATGGACTGCTTGAATGTCCTATAGACTATGCATGCACTGTTGTATGCACCTGCAAATTTACCTTTTAAATGTTCAATTCTCCAGTCTTTATCCTTACACTTGCACGAAACACTCTGTCATTCCTGTTATAGTTTTGTAGTGACTCATTAATCAATGTGTAGTAATCCATTCACTACATTCAAACAGTAATCAGCAGATGTACAATAAGTGGTACATCCCCAGAGATATGCCAGTTATTGTGCACTGTGACATCACCACCATGGATGCATTGTATTTACAATGTGGTGTATTATGGGGCAAAAACGGCACAGATATGTGATGTATTTGTGTTGTGAAGGTGGCGTATTGCTTGACTTGTGTTAGAAACACAATGCAGCTCCAACAATGCTCTTGGGGCCCTATGCTTACAATGCTGTGTCAATCCTTACACCTGTTTCAAGCAGATGCAGGATTTTGATGCAGCATAAGAGTAAAAGTGACTGAATTAAATCTTATAAATTTCACTTAGTCACTTTTAGGAGGAGTTCTTGCACCAGAACACCTCCCTCCGCCACCCCTCCCCCTCCCCTCTGAGCAGGAAAGCCTCCTTCTGGTGCAGGGCTTTACAATGTGATGCACCTTCCATATGCATGTCATTGTAAATAAAATAACCATGGCACATCTTTTGCACCACCGCTGCATCACAAAAGTGATGCAACAGATGTGTAAAAGAGGCACAAGGGGGTTGTAAATCCGCTCTTAACACATACAAATTCACCCAGGCAGTTTCACCAGCCGTGCAAATTGAAGCATAGGTTTGTAACATATGTACATGGATATTTTACATTCAAGTGCTTCGAAAGTACTACACTATACTATAAATACCTCATAGATTTATGCTGCAGCACTTCCTTACATTTCTGCACTTTCACATTCACCATACAGTAGTAATGTATTCATTCATTCATTTATGAACTACACATTCATTCTGACAAACTTTTACACACTAACATAGAAATATAGTTCTTTCTTAGACCAGTGAAGGTAGTTCTCAAAAGAACAGTTTTTTTGTGTTTTTAGTTTTCTATTTTTTTTGCATTTTTTGAACAAAATGGAATGTGAAAAAAAAACTGGAAAGTGTAGTTTGACAAATTTTACAGGTCACAAGAGGTGCATTGACCTTTTTTTCCCCTTTGGGGAAAGTAAAAAACTTCCAAATGACCGCCTCCTTTTCCTTCCTCTGAGGTGCTTCTGCACAAAGTATCCATCGGAGGAGTGGCTGGAAGATGAGTTCATAGGTGTTGTCATTGTTCTAATTTGACAGGCTTCAGAGAAGAGATACTTCTTCTTAGAAAGTCAAAGTAGAATGATTTAAATAGGAGGGGTCTTTCAAGAGTTGGAATAGGAAGTGTTATGAACCAATCTAGTCTCTTCTTTTTAAGTCACATGGCTTTGTGTACGCTTATGGTGTGTTTACGGTGCTCTTACGATGCGAGTGTGAACGACCTACTTCTGCGGTTTGCGTAATTGCTTTTAAAAGTAATATACGCTTATTATAAGTTAAAAAAAACTAGTTTCATGATTATCCCAGATAATGTCTTCCCTTAATATGTACATTAAATACATAAATAAATGTTTTTGAACAATTGCAAACTTTTGCGGCGTACGCGTAGGGAACGCCGTACATGATGTCACGCGGGAACGTTGATGCAATGCGCAACGTCAAAGTGTATCCGTATTGTGTGCGCGGGTTTGCGCAGAGGACGATTTAGCGTTCAAAGTATGGTACGATCGCGTATCAAACAAAAGAAAAAGGAATTTTATAGAATTTAATTTTAATATATTGTAAAAAATGTGTAATTAATAAAAAGAAAATTGGAAAGTACTTTTGCTATTATTTCACATAAAGAATATGAAATATAACTTAGAAAATGAAATAAATATAAATATTTATAATAAAAATGTGAGAAATTAGTATAAAAAGAAAGAAATATATTAATTAATTAATTTGAAAATTATCTTTTCCCAAACCTTTGAAATTCACTGAAAAAAACCATAGGTTTCAGCCACGTTATAGTTAGGAATTGGCATTTTAAAAAACCTTGCAAATTCACAGAAAAAACCATAGGTTTCACACACGTTATAGTTAGGGATTAGCATTTAAAAAACTTTAGAAATTCACTGAAAAAACCATAGGTTTCACACATGTTATAGTTAGCTGGACATTTCACTCATACAAAACCATTGAAATTCCCCCGTTATAGGTAGTTCAGCTAGTTATAACTCGCACGCACGCAATGCACTGCTGATGACTTCACATATTACATCACTCATGACATCACTCATGACATCTCAAATGACATCACTGATATATATATATATATATATTTTTATATATATATATATATATATATATATTACCTACTGGCGGTCGCCAGTAGGTATATATAGTTAGGATTTTTTCCCTATGGGATTTTTGAAAATTCTATGTCTAATAACTTTGGCGTTTGTGGACGGAATTGGCTGAAATTTTCTGGAAAATGGAACATTGTGTTTCTGAGCAGCCCCTGGAAATTTGGGGGGGGTTCGTCCAGGGGGGGTCGAGAAAAAAGGGGGGTCTCAAAACGTGTTTTTAACATTGAGTTTTCCATAGGGCGGTTGGCCTTACTTTTAGCCCGAACGGCTGAATGGATTTGCATGAAACTTGGCAAAATTGTAGGGACTGGTAGCCCGATGTGCCTTTTGTAGGTCTCAATATATGTGCTCCAGTGGATTTTGAGAAATTAACATTTAAAAAAAGATATATATCTGTAAGCGCGCTCCGGGCAGCGCTCCGGTCCGCGGACCTTAAGCGTACCGGAACTTCGCGTAGCTAAGCTGATTGGCTCTCCAGTGTCTGTCAACATTCTAAACAGTCCGGAGCGGCCACCATCTTGTCTCTCGGTAGGATTGAGAGACAAGAGGAGGCCAAAAACAAAGGGGGAAATAACCATAAGGGGGCATACTAGATATTCCCTGACCCCCTAGGTTTAATGTGGAGGTTTTAAAAGGGCCCCGCGGGGCAAAAAAAACAAAAAATTTTTTGTTTTTTTTCCGTGGGGAGCGCCCGGTCCGCGAACCGGGAAGCGTTCTGGGCAGCGTACTGCAATGAAAAATGAATGATAGACTTTTCAAATGCTGTATCTTAATTGATTGTTGGTTTTGTTGATTATTTTTAATTTTCTTTATTTTTTTAAGCATTTTTTTTATTGTGATTGTGTTTCATAATTTATTAAACTTTCTAACATTTCATTGTCCGAAATTTCATAATTATCATTGAATATACATTGTAGTCTCTGAGGGTGTAAAATGTCCTCATTTTCAAGGAGGTTATCTACTGCTTGTACACATTGCAGTAGTTCTTTGTCTAAAGTTTCATCGAAAAATTCAATATCATTTTCATCATTGATTTCTTGGCTGCTCTCTTGCAGGACAATTTGAAATTCAACTTTCTGTTCGCCTTCCATTTTTCCTGAAATTTAGATTAAAAAAAATATATTAGTAGAGATAGGGCACTGTTGGGATTAATTTTGGGCAGTGTATAGTATCAGAGTGGAAGTAGGAATATAAAAAAGTGTATGTGATTTAACGTAAGTAAATTCATAATTATACAAGAGAAGCCTAACTCCATCCATAACTATAACAGAGAAGTCTATCTAAATCTATAACTACTACAGAGGGATAGTATATAACTATCAGAAAATGTTTACCATATTAACTTATAGTGCACAATATACTTCAGTTTTAAAAATAAAAACTTACCTTTAGAAAGAAGTTGAAGGAATTAGTGAAAATCCTATTGAAATGTACACCAAGAAGTAGTAGTCAAAATGGCTGTGTTTTCTTCTCTTCCTTTATATATATTCAGGTATATAACCAATCAAATGTCAGGTAAAAAAAGTAGAAAATGAAAGTAACATTTTAATTGGTTGTCAATTCCAACACTTCAGATGTGTTTTGTGAAGTAATTTACCTCATGGTATTTAGAGAGGTCTACAGGCTAAATGGCTAAATGGAATTCCAATCAAATTTGTGAAAATGGTAGGGATTGGTATGTAGTATGAGCTAGTCTATATTTGGTGAAATTGTCTCCAGTGGCTTTTCTGTGAACTACTTTCCCACCTTTTTTGATGGTGCGCTTCCCAGGGAGCGACCCGGTACGCGAACCGTTGAGCGCCCCGGTTCGCGAACCTTAAGCGTAACGGGAGTCCACCATTTTGTGTTTCGGTCGAATTAAGATACAAGATGGAGGGCAAATAATGTTCAGAATGGGTAGAAGGGGGCACGGTAGACTTATCTTGACCCCCTAGGTTTTGTGAGGGTGGCTGAGGAGGCTTATATGTGCGAAAAAAAAACATTTTTTTTAAAAATTTCGCGAGGTTAGCTCCCGGTTCGCGTACCGGGTAGCGCCCCAGGGAGCGTACTTTGTTGAAAATTAGTGAAAAATGTTAGAGTAAAATAATAATTGTGAGTGATCAGATGTAGGGTAGCTCTGAGAAGAGCTTTTGGGTTTATGGTACATTTAGGTACTTATAAGTAGGTACCAATGCACATTCTTAAATTCAGAGTGAAAATTTTGTTGCCCTCATCTGAGAAGTGAACTCCATCTCCTCTGTAGATATCTTGCATGTAGTAACGCAAGTTATTGTTGTACAGGGAGCCCATTCCATGGTCTCTCATGTAAGCTGAAACAGATTTGTTTACATGCTTCCTCGACTTCTCAATTTGTGGACAAAATTGGTTTGACCACCTCCATTTCTGTCTTTGGCATATATTTGAATATACCAAGGCAGTCTGAGGAAAAAGTGCCATTAATTGCTCAAAGGTGTCCTTTAAAAGCATTTCCAGACCTACACCAGTCAAAGTGCCCAAGTCATTACCTCCACAGTGCACAATTAACAGGTCAGGTTTGGGCAAATGCATAAAGGTTTTCACCAATGGTATCAATTGGTGACATTTTAATCCTCTGTGGCCAAACCACTTAATTTCCACATCTTGTAAATTGAGGTTAGGTAAATTCCTGTTTTCAGCGTACCTTTGAGCCCAGTGAATATAACTATGTTCAACAATCCAGACAGAAAACATGGTGAGAGAAGGTTCTCCTGCAGTCAGATGAAGTGTGGCAATGAAATGGCAGTTGAAAAAATGAGAGTTTAAAATGAAAAAAACTGTGGAGTTTCTGTGTTCATGAAGCAGTAACAGTGATTGGTGGATTTTGATTGCTGAAAACAGAAAGTTAGGGTGCACGGATGAGTTATTTGAAAGATGTATTTTGAATGGTCAATAAAAAATCATTAAATGAAAGAATGCACTGGATATGCAGGTGCACTGAGAGTTCAGAGTTCAATTGCAACATTGTTGTGTGAACTTGCAAACACCAGAAGTCTTCCAAGAGGTGGTTGCCATGCAGAAAAGGCAGAAAGGGCAGAGGGGGGAAGAGTTTTCATTTGAAAAAAAGTGAGGGAAGAGTTTTGATTGGGTGACATGAGAGATATGTGTGAAGAATTACAGCATTTCTGTGCTTTTGATAGCTGCAGACTCTGGAGTGCATACCTTTTGCTCTGCTGAAGACAAATTGGTGTGTTTCTGAGACTGTTTTCAAACTCAAAGTATTTGCTAAGGTGAGAAAATATTTCTTTAATTTAGATAGAGAATAGTGTGCTTTAAGGAGAAAATTATGAATTATGTGGCGCAAATTGCTTGTAAATATGCTCCCACCTGTGCATGGAAAATTTCGATTTTGAATGTTTGTGTTACATAGCCATGTTAAAAGTGATACAAACATGCTGCAAAGGCAATTAAAAAACGCTTTTATGTGTCTTAAGGACATTTTAAGTAATTTTCCCATGTGCAGTGTTTTGAAATTATGATTTGAAAATCGTTTTTGGGGAAAAGGAATTGTTTTTAAATTTATGACAAGGACATAATGGTGTATGCTTCTTTATAAGGCAATTGACTGTCCCTGATGTTATTTTTCCCATTTTAATGTAAGACCTTTCTCTGTGGCGCAAATTGCTTGTAAATATGCTCCCACCTGTGCATGGCAAATTTAGATTTTAAATGTTTGTGTTACATAGCCATGTTAAAAGTGACCCAACCATGCTGGAAAGGCAATAAAAAAACACTTTCATGTGTCTTAAGGACATTTTAAGTCATTTCCCCATGGACAGTGTTTTCAAATTATGAATTGAAAATCGTTTTTGAGGTAAAGGAATGTTGTTAAAATTTATGTGCGCCATATGCCCCCAAATTTCTTTTTCAGGGGTGCAGCAGGGTGTTATTGAGACACCCCTGCACCTTTGGAAAAATTCCTAATTTGCGATGAGCTAATTGCTAATCGCAAATTGCACCTTCTTTCATATGGGCATCCTGGCGCATGGAAATGAATGGGTAATTTGCAATTAGCAATTTGCTCATCGCAAATTTGGAATGGTAAAGAATCGCTATTTATTCCTTAAAATTCGCTATTTTGGAAATGCAAAATAGTTATATGATACATATGGCGGTTGATGTCTAACAAGATAAGAAGCTTAGGGATACATTTATGATGACTGGCGCAATGAAGTGGACATCACTTACTTCATTGGTAGAGCTTTACATGTATTATGTCCTCTGTATTCTTCATCAAGCGTAACTTTAATCTGCAATCCTGAGTAGGCCTCACCTTAAACAAACCTCTGGATAGGCCACATCTTATCGTCATCCTGAATTAATCATTTAAAATGCTAAGGACAGATTTATGATAGGTGTATGCCTCTTTTGCGCCACTTACAAAACACTGTCCATGGGGAAATGACTTAAAATGTCCTTAAGACACATGAATGTGTTTTTTTAAAGCGTTTGCAATTTTTTGGAGTCACTTTTAACATGGCTATGTGACTCAAACAGTCAAAATCTAAATTCACCATGCACAGGTGGGAGCATATTTACAAGGAATGTGCTCCATGGGGAAAGGTCTTATAATGTAATATGGGAAAAATGACATCAGAGACACTGAAATGCCTTATAGAGAAGCATACACCATTATGTCCTTGTCATAAATTTGCAAACCATTACTTTTCCCCAAAAACGATTTTCAAATCATAATTTGAAAACACTGCACATGTGGAAATGACTTAAAATGTCCTTAATTCAAAATTTGCTATTCCTTATTTTGCGATTGCACTGAAGGATTTGCAAATTTTGCGATTCCTTAAATGCAATGTATCAAACAAAAAATATGTAAAAAATGACATTAAGGATTTGGAAACTACCACCAACTTCTAGTTTGTGGTAATTTGCGAATTCTTTTCAAAAAGCATTTTTTTCCAAAAAACAAAAGGTGCCATATGACGCCAATACATGTCCTTAGGGCATGTATGTGTGCCATATGCCCCCAATTTTCTTTTTCAGGGGTGCAGCAGGGTGTTCTTGAGATACCCCTGCACCCTTGAAAAAATTCCTATTTTGTGATGAGGTAATTGCTAATCGCAAATTGCAACCTTCATTCCTATGAGCCTCCTAGCCCATGGAAATGAATGGGTAATTTGCAATTAGCAATTTGCTCATTGCAAATTAGGAATGGTAAAGAATTGCTATTTATTCCTTAAAATTCGCTATTTAGGAAATGCAAAATAGTTTGATGGTACATATGGTGGTTCATCTGTAACAAGATAAGAAGCTTAGGGATACATTTATGATGACTGGCAAAATAAAGTGCAAATCACTTACTTCATTGGTAGGCCTTTACATGTATTATCTCCTCTGTATTCTTCATCAAGCGTAACTTTAATCTGCAATCCTGAGTAGGCCTCACCTTAAACAAACCTCTGGATAGGCCACACCTTATCGTCATCCTGGATTAATCATTTAAAATGCTAGGGACAGATTTATGATAGGTGTATGCCTCTTTTGCGCCACTGTGCGTCACTTTTATGATGCAGCGGCGGTGCAAAAGATTTGCTATGAGGCGACAAAATGACAAATTGATGCTTTTAGGCAGATATGTCATGGTGTAAAAAAAACGTACCACATGAAACCGATGCAGCAGTGATGCAAAAGATGCACCATGTTGCAAGACAGGCCTCACTTGGGGCCATATGTATCAAGCTAATTAGCATTCGCAAAGATCAAAATTCTGCGAATTTCGGCCTTTGCGAATGCTAATTAGACAAATGGTATGTATCAAACAAGTTTGATGCAAAATAAGGAATAGCAAAATTTGCTATTCCTTATTTTGCGATTGCACTGAAGGATTTGCAAATTTTGCGATTACTTAAATGCAATGTATCAAACAAAAAATATGTAAAAAAATGACATTAAGGATTTGGAAACTACCACCAACTTCTAGTTGGTGGTAATTTGTGAATTCTTTTCAAAAAGCTTTTTTTCCAAAAAACAAAAGGTGCCATATGACGCCCATACATGCCCTTAGGGCATGTATGTGCGCCATATGCCCCCATATTTCTTTTTCAGGGGGTGCAGCAGGGTGTTCTTGAGACACCCCTGCACCCTTGGAAAAATTCCTATTTTGTGATGAGCTAATTGCTAATCGCAAATTGCACCTTAATTCCTATGAGCCTCCTAGCCCATGGAAATGAATGGGTAATTTGCAATTAGCAAATTGCTCATTGCAAATTAGGAATGGTAAAGAATTGCTATTTATTCCTTAAAATTCGCTATTTAGGAAATGCAAAATAGTTTGATGGTACATATGGTGGTTCATCTGTAACAAGATAAGAAGCTTAGGGATATATTTATGATGACTGGCGAAATAAAGTGCAAATCACTTACTTCATTGGTAGGCCTTTACATGTATTATCTCCTCTGTATTCTTCATCAAGCGTAACTTTAATCTGCAATCCTGAGTAGGCTTCACCTTAAACAAACCTTTGGGTAGGCCACACCTTATCGTCATCCTGGATTAATCATTTAAAATGCTAGGGACAGATTTATGATAGGTGTATGCCTCTTTTGCGCCACTGTGCGTCACTTTTATGATGCAGCGGCGGTGCAAAAGATTTGCTATGAGGCGACAAAATTACAAATTGATGCTTTTAGGCAGATATGTCATGGTGTAAAAAAAACGTACCACATGAAACCGATGCAGCAGTGATGCAAAAGATGCACCATGTTGCAAGACAGGCCTCACTTGGGGCCATATGTATCAAGCTAATTAGCATTCGCAAAGATCAAAATTCTGCGAATTTCGGCCTTTGCGAATGTTAATTAGACAAATGGTATGTATCAAACAAGTTTGATGCAAAATAAGGAGTAGCAAAATTTGCTATTCCTTATTTTGCGATTGCACTGAAGGATTTGCAAATTTTGCGATTACTTAAATGCAATGTATCAAACAAAAAATATGTAAAAAATGACATTAAGGATTTGGAAACTATTGTGGTAAATTGGTGGTAATTTGTGAATTCTTTTCAAAAAGCTTTTTTTCAAAAAAACAAAAGGTCCCATATGACGCCAACACATGCCCTTAGGGCATGTATGTGTGCCATATGCCCCCAAATTTCTTTTTCAGGGGTGCAGCAGGGTGTTCTTGAGACACCCCTGCACCCTTGGAAAAATTCCTAATTTGTGATGAGCAAATTGCTAATCGCAAATTAAACCTTCATTCCTATGAGGCTCCTAGCCCATGGAAATGAATGGGTAACTTGCAATTAGCAATTTGCTCATTGCAAATTAGGAATGGTAAAGAATTGCTATTTATTCCTTAAAATTCGCTATTTAGGAAATGCAAAATAGTTTGATGGTACATATGGCGGTTCATCTGTAACAAGATAAGAAGCTTAGGGATAGATTTATGATGACTGGTGCATCACCAGAGATGTGTCAGTCATCCTGCGCCGCTGTTCCGCCACCCATGGTGTGCTGCATTTACAATGCGGGGCATCATGGGG
Organism: Lissotriton helveticus; assembly: GCF_964261635.1. Taxonomy (NCBI): domain Eukaryota; kingdom Metazoa; phylum Chordata; class Amphibia; order Caudata; family Salamandridae; genus Lissotriton; species Lissotriton helveticus. Next base: position 1,082,193,041 of record NC_136061.1, on the reverse strand, counting down.
CAAAAATGGCACAGATGCGTGATGTATCTGTGCTGTAAAGGTAGTGATTGCTGGAGTTGTATCGCAAGTGCGATGCAGCTCAAGCAAGGCTCAGGGGTGCCCCATCTCCACAATGTTGCGTCAAGACCTATGCCTGCTTAAAGCAGGCGCAGGGTTTTGACGCAGCTTTCTCCTATCTGATTGTAAATACGGCAAACCATGGGTGGCAGAGCAGCGGTGCACGTTAACTGGTGCATGCCTGGGGATGTGCCATTTAACATAAATCTGCCCCTTTACATTTAAGTATGTGCAGGACACACAGAGTCGGTGAGGCTTATCCAAGGTTAAGAAGAGATGAGTCCTGTTCACTGAAAAATTAGACATAGTCTTCACCTGATCAGCATTGCTGGACATGGCTAAATAATAGCTGCAAAATATTACTCTTGTTAAACAATTTTACTATTATAATCTCTGAGATTTGTCTCTTACTCTGCAACATCTCATTGTTGTTATCTTTCTTTAAAGATAAAGACAACATCAACATGAGTGACAATCTGCAATCAGTTGATTTTGACCTCATCATTGAACTTGTAATTGAAACATCAGTGGATGTTGATCCATTGGATGATTTAAATCCTGAGGATGAAGAAGAGCGTGATGAGGATGCAGATTTGTCCGAATTATATGACATAGGGTGGGAAGCTGACCTGCTTGAGCCTATGGAAATATAAACATTTATTTTTAAAATGTATAATTAATAAAAAGTAAAAATGTAAACTGTTTAATTTAAAAATAAAGACACCTTCAAAAACAGGTTATGTGTAGTGTCTTCAATAAAATATTAAAATATGCTCATAAAATTAGATCAGATTCACATATAAAATAGCACAGGTAACATAAATATAAATGTCATTTCTTTTCTGCTATTTCTGTATTGTAAATTTGCCAAGGACTAAAAAATCTTCTATTTAAAATGTCAAGTAGTGTGTTAAGTTTTTGATCATTGTTATTGATTTACTGTTTGGTAATAATGGTTAATAACATTTTTTATTATATTTTACCACAGATTCAACTGCAGATCATTTCAAGATTTCATCATGCCAACAATAGAAAGACAGAGAAAGGCTGCAAAACGTCAAAGACAGCAGGTGAAACAAAATAAGCAGCAGTCCTCTAACAAAAAGATTTGTCAAGTCACGAAGAAAGCACCGGGTAAGAGCACAAAATATTTCATAAGAAATATGTGTAGTAAAAAAAATATTACTACAGAAAATGTTTCAGTCCATAAAAAGAGAAGCAAATCAAATGGAAAGGAAAGGCCAATCAAAAATGTTACTGCTAGAGCAAGAGATAACTCTGTGCATGATAGTAGAAGGAAACAACAGTTTAGGGACATTCGTAAACGAATGTTCCGCAACAGGATAATTGGCAATTTGTTAAAAAATATTAAGAAAGGTCAACAGAAACTGGTTTTTTATAAGAGAAAAAAAAAAATGAGAAAGTTATTGATCAGGCATTTGAAATTAAACGTAAGTTATTTATTTTGATAATCAATAGAATTAGGAAGCTAAACAAGGCAATTTATGATTTCAAAAGAAATAGTAGATGGAAGAGAATAGTTAATCGTAGTAATTTTTGTGAAGTTTTTTCTGGAGAATGGATGCATAGTTCAAGCTGTGAGGCATTTTTTAATGAGGAGAGTTATTTCCAGGATAATGATTTGGTGCATGCAGTTGACACCAGTGGTCGTGCTTATGAAGTGAAAGATGGTTGTCCAGTTGAAAAAGAAAAACTTGTGACAACAGAGACAGAAGAGGTGTTAGGTAATGAGGTTTTAGGAAGACGTGCTAAGGGTCCTGTGTACACCTGGAGGTGTAGTAGTATTTGCAGTGTGCGACAGGATTCCATCAATTTGCTTTGTGATTTTGTACGGTCATTTAATAAGAAAAGTTTGAAGCAGAAAATGAGGTTGTTGCAAGAATTAGATCCTTGCAGAGTGAGAGAAGTGACAGGTTTGCATGGTCATTCACTGGCTTGTCTTTCCAGGAGAGTATGCCAGAGTGTTTTTCATCATTTCAGGATGCTAGCAGTGCATCATAATAAAGTGAGGAAATTAGTTAGAATGTTGTATTATGCTAAGAGTCCAGCAATTATGCTTAAACAATTATGCGCTGCTCTTTTGCATGGTTCTGAAATAGATGTGAAGAACATATGTGAAGAAATTGAGTTTTGTTACTTTGGAAGTAAAGAGGAGAATGTTGAAATTGACCAAGAAGAAGCGGGTAATGTGGAAGATAGTGTACAGGTTTCCAGTACAGATAATTTCCAGAGGGAAATTGCGACGTTTCAGGTGAAATCAAGTGAGAGGCCTAATTTCACTTGTGTGTGTTGTCGACGCACTTATTATAAGAATCAGACTAAGTTAGTGGATTTATATGCAAAAAGTGAAAGGGAAAATAATAGTGAATGGAAGGATTTTGCAACATACTTGATGGTAGATGTTTTGATTTGGGATTCGATCAACGTGTGTGTACTTATTGTTGTTGCAAATTAAATCAAAACCAGATGCCTGCTAGAGCAGTTCATAATAATCTGGAATTGGTTGAGATTCCTTCTGAATTGAAGGATTTAAATACTTATGAATCTATTTTGATTCAAAGTATCCATCCCTTTCAGGCTATTGTAAGAATGGAGCCAAAGACAGGGAAATTGCCTCCATCAGATTTACAGAGAGGATTAAAGGGAAGAGTTGTTTATTTGCCTCTAGATTTGAAGAAAAACATTAACACAATTGGAGTAGAAAAAGTGGAAGAGGAACCTCTGGTTATCTTAGTTAATGGGGTTCCGACAAAGAATAAGAAAATATGGCAAGATTTAGTAGATGTTAGGAAAGTTAAAAAGGCAACATTGTATTTGAAAAAAAATAATAAATACTATAAGAATGTATATGTTGCAGAAGAGGAAGTAAGTGAGGAAGAGGATAGCGATTTGTGTGCTGGTCAAATTGAGAAAGTAGAACCCTCTACTAGTGAAGAAATATATGAACATTATAGTGTTCATCCTTTGCATTCCAAGGAAGTCATGGGGAATGCTATTGAGTTGTTTCAAATGAAACAAGCCAAAGGGAGTCCCATTAGTGTTTGGGAGGAAAGTTTGGAAGCTCGGTGTTTCCCACAGCTTTTTCCAACAGGTCAGGGAGGAAGATATGATGAGCGACCTCATCAAATTCCTGCTTCTGAATACCGGACTTTGCGATTGTATGCAGGAGATGCTAGGTTTCGACAATGCATTCCCTATTTGTTTCATCTCCTGTTTGAAAGCGATCTGTCTGGACTGTCATATGCAGTGAACCACATCTTGAAAAGTGGTATACACATGCAAAACATCTCGGCAAGTGACTTTATGGATAAAGTCAATGTCCAAGACAGTATTTTGGATTCTCACCTGATTAATCTCATGGCGTGTCAGCGTGGTACTAATGAGTACTGGTACCGTCGTCATGGTGATTTAAAATGTATGCTGAGGAACTTAGGTACTCCCACATGGTTCCTCACTCTGAGCTGTGCCGAGTATGGCTGGGAAGACTTACTTGAATTTCTACGAGAGGCCAATGCTAACGTAGATAACATCGAATTCAAGACACCCGGAGAACTGTGCTCTTTGGATCCAGTCAATGTATGTAGGTACTTCAATCATAGATTTGAAGCTATGATGTCTTTCATCATGAATAAGAAGAATCCACCTCTTGGAGAGGTGTTGGATTTCTTCTGGAGAAAGGAGTACCAAGCAAGAGGTGCTCCTCATATACATATGTTGCTGTGGATCAAGGATGCACCTAAATTTGGAACGGATCCAGAAGACTCAGTGATGAGTTTCATCCAACAGTATTCTACGTGTGCTGTTCCAAACGCAAAGGAGAAGAAAAGCCTAAGAGAAAAAGTTCTGCGTTTCCAAAGCCATCAATGTGGAAAGTACTGCCGTCGTAAATTCCGAAACAAGGACAAGTTCTACACCAAATGTCGTTTCGGCTTTCCACGACCGGTGATTTCTAAAGGAAGAGTAAACAGTTTGATGTCTTCGCTGCGACATAATGTCATGAAGAAATCACCTAAAAACACATACAATTTGAAGAGGAACGAAGAGTCCAAGTACATCAACGACTACAACCCGGTGATTTTGTCCATGTGGAATGCTAACATGGATATACAGTTTGTGGCTGATAACTGTATGGCTGTGGCTCGGTATGTGACGTCTTACATCACCAAAAAAGAGAAGACAGAATTGAAGGATATGTGGGAGGACATTTTCCATGAAAAGAGCCTCAGCAAGAAGTTGTACAGTTTCAGTCTGAAGATGTTGTCGCATCGAGAAATTGGAGCTTACGAATGCTCTGACCGGTTGTCTTCAGCAAGTCTCTATGCCAAGTCCAGGAGTATCGTTTGGGCGAGTCTTGGTCTTGCTGCAACGCGTAATCGAGTTCTGAAACCTGTGCGGGAAATTGAGTATTTGGCGGAAAAGGAGCCAAACAGTACCGACATTTTGAAGACCAACATGTTGGATACATATTATCCAAATAGAAGCAGTCACCTCGACAATGTTTGTCTGTATGAGGTTCTTCAAAATTACATATTCAAGAGGAACATCAAAGAAGATACTGAGAAAGGAGTGTATGCTGTAATAGGAAGTGAGGGATGTCTGGTCAAGCAAAGAAAATGCCACTTGGTAAACCATCGAAAATTGAGTGGCGAATCTCCTGAAATTAAGGAGTTTTTCTATTTAGCACTTTTGCAACTTTTCAAGCCTTGGCGTGCAGAAGAGGAACTGCTTGGAGATTTCCTCTGTTACGAAGACTCTTTCAATGCCGCCAAGGAGACCATAGAATGTCCTGCTTTTCCCAAATATGTAGAAATGTTGAATGCGGAAATTGAGCAGGAAGCAACGATTGCAGCCGAGATTGCCAGAGACAGTTCTCAGGACAGTCAGAGTTCTGCTTCATTGAGTCAGGATCCACTAGGAGGACCTGTTATCGAAAATGAAGCTGCCACTGCCATGAATGAAGTGGAAAGAGCCATGGCACATGCTCAGGAGGATGCGGTTAACTTAGAAGAGTTGGAAAGACAACTCAACGTTGAGCAGAGGAAAATATATGACGAAGTTACCATGCAAATTGATCATGGATTAATTCATGACAAGAAAGAGTGCTCATGTACGTCGTTGAAGCCTGTCCGACTGTACGTGAGTGGAGAAGCGGGAACTGGAAAAAGTTTCCTCATTAAAGCAATTTCATGATATTTGCAGGAAAGGACAGAGTCATCGCTGTCTTGTGTTGTCACCGCTCCAACTGGACTGGCAGCACATAACATTAAAGGGATTACTTTACATCATTTACTGATGCTGCCAGTGGAGCATGACAACAAATTACAATATCACAAGCTATCTGGAGATGCTTGTTTTGAAGTTTCAAGAATCTTGAGGAAAATGAAACTTCTTATCATTGACGAAGTAAGCATGGTTTCCAATGTCATGCTTGCCTTTGTGCATTTGAGAATGCAAGAAGTTCTCAAAACAGAGTATGATGTGTTATTTGGTGGCAAACACATCATTGTTTTCGGAGATCTTCTGCAGCTGACACCAGTGAAAGTGCAACCTGTGTTCAAAATGCTCACGCATGAAGATACCAGGAAGTGCCTAGGCAGCATTGGCAACGTCAATATATGGTTAAACTTCAATTATGCTGAACTGCATGAAAATATGCGTCAGGCGAAGGATGAAGTTTACAAGACTATTCTACAAGATGTTAGAATTGGAAAAGTGACCGAGCATGGGAAAGAAGCTTTACATGCACGATTACTTTCAAATTTATATCCAGAACAAGATGTTGTGCCTGAGAATATTTTTCAGAAAATTACTGATAAGAAATCTGGAATATGTTTGATGCCGACTCTTGCAGAATGTGCCAAATTCAACAACAAAATGTTGCATTTAGAAAAGCAAGAGATTGTGAAACTGGAAGCTATTGACAGAGTAGAGCATATGGGATCAACAATTATTTTGTCTGAGAATCTGAAAACAAAATTGGATTCATTAGAGAAGAGTATATCTAAAACTGCAGGTTTTGAAAAGACTCTGAATGTGTGCTTGAACTGCCGTATAATTTTAAGAAGGAATTTACATGTTGAAAGAGGTCTGGTAAATGGATCAATGGGTAATGTTGTTGATTTTGTAAAATACAGAAATAGAGATGGAATTGAATTTTTAAAAATTAAATTTGATGGCATTGAGGAAGTACAGCTAATTTGTCGTTGCTCTGCTAGATTTTTGCTTGTAAAAGACTTATATGTTCGCCGTAAGCAGTTTCCTGTTTGCTTGGCATATGCGGTGACAATCCATAAATCGCAAGGTTTAAGTGTAGACTGTGCATTGGTGAATATTGGCAGTTCTGTGTTCAAGGAGGGTATGGCATATGTGGCATTGTCACGAGTTAGAACTTTATCGGGATTGTACTTGATTGAGTGTGATGTCACAAACATTTGTGCGGATCTAGATTGTGTTAAGGAATACAATAGGTTAAGAAGAGAGTATGCGTCACATTTGCCTCAGTATCCTTTGTTTGAGAAACGTGTGGTAGGCCGGAAACGAAGAAATGTGACTAATACTGGGGAGGTTGTAGCAAAAAGACGAAAAGTTGATGAACCTAAAATTACAAGCAGAAACAAAAAGGATTCTGTTGAAGATGTTGTTGGTTTTCAATTTGAAAACAGTTCTGGTGTCAACTGCTATGCTAATGTAGTGGTTAATGTTTTGTTTTCTCTAGAAAATGTAAAAGAAGAGATTGTGGTCAATTCTGATCAAAGATTTTGCAGTTTGTTAAATTCTGTGTTAGAGAAATGTAGCACTGATAGAACAAAAATAGAAAGTGTGTCTGAAATTCGAAATCTGTTAGACAGATGTTCAGGCCAAACACAATTCTCTCAAAATATTCAGCAAGATTGTCAGGAGTTTTTAATGTATATGCTTGATGTATTGCATGCTGAAGGTGTAGATGTAGATCAGCTGTTTGGGCTTTCTTATCAATGGCAGCATGACTGCGAGAACTGTATGGTATCAAGTACTACTAGTGTAGACTCAGAAAGATTTATATATTTAACTTTGCCAGACAGTAAATCAGTCTCCTTTAATAAGCTAGTAAAAGCAGCTGATCACAACATGGAGTGTAGCCAATGTAAATCTGAAATGATGTCCACATTATTTATACGAACATATGGCCAGTATGTCATTTTAATGTTCCAACGATGTAGGCCTGATGGAACAAAATTGACAACTTTAATTAAAAATTTTGTAGCTTCGCAGTTGTCAATATCAGGAAGGACTTTTGTAACTGCAGCAATTATATATCATGACGGCCCTTCAATAACATCAGGACATTACACAGCTTATTTAAAGTCTAGAAATGGCTGGTCATTCTGCAACGATTCTGTTTTAATTTAAAAAAAAAAATTGCCGTATGACCTTAAAAACTCTTACCTGGTGTTTTTAAAACCAAAATGTTAGGGAAATAATCTTGGGATGTGCTCCGTGGAATTTCAAGAAGTTCTAATGGCTCCTACACAATTTGGCCTTGAGGATAAGTGTAGTTCAGAGACATAAGTTCTAACCATAAGACTGGACATCATGGAGAAATAAGTGCACTTTGAATGAGTTCAGAAAAACTATTTCTTTTTATAAGCTAATTGAAGCAGCCAATCAAAACATAGAGTAGAGGGAATGTAAGTCTGCAACGCTGTCTACTGTTTTACATTGCTTTGTGATTGAAAGTGATGTAGAGAATTAAATAATTGTAGTAGTCATAGAGTTAGTGTAAGTCTGCTTCATAGTAAGCAGTATCAGTGTCATAGGAAATGTAGAACATGACTGAGCAAGAAGGGGAAGATATTACTATTCCAGGATTGTGAAAATGATCTTCAACATTTTAATTCTGAAAGTTGCGGAAATGCCAAATGACGGGATTGGCTTACAAGAAATCCAAGAGTTATAAATGGGTCTGACAAGATTTGGCCTTGTGGAAACTTGTGGTAGAGAGCAAGAAGTCATTTATTGCATGTAACATGTTTTTAAAAACGATGGAGATTTTCTTTCAGAAAGTGGCGGGCTGAAAGTAATAACAGCACAAAAGAGTGTAAGCTGTTCATAGGACATCCTTTGACGTCATGGAAAGTAAGTTAACTTTAAGGAGTTCTGAATTCTGATTTCTTATGTTGTATGGGTTTTTTAAACACAATCATTTTGATTGTGGTTTTTTTTCCCCGCTGTTATATAATGAATACCTTCAAGTCACTGTTTTTAGTGAATTTTGATACATTCTGAGAACAGCAAAAATAAACCATTTAACATGTATAATTAATTCTGTACTGTTTGCATTTATGATGTATATGTAGAACTGTGTAGGAGGCATGGAGAAGGTGAGGCTTCTGTAAGTGTTAAAGTTGTTGCATGCAGGGCTGCACTTCTGCGTATTCTTTCATATGCTAGACTACATCTGCACAATGAGATACCTAAGCAAAGGAAACACAAGTGATGTGATTGTGAAATGAGCAAAATAAATTGCACGTATTTCAATTACATCACCTGTGTTTCCTATCATTACGAATCACATTGTGCAGATAAAGTTTAGGTCTGTCCAGGGAAACATAGGAGGTTTGGACTTTGTTCAAGAGTGCAGTGGACATGACTCACTTCATTGGTAGACCTTCACATGTATTATGTCCTCTATTCTCTTCAACAACTCGAAATTTCATCTGCAACCCTGAGTAGGCCTCACCTCAAACAAACCTCTGGATAGGACACATCTTATTGGCATCCTGAAGCAATTATTTAAAATTTTAGTGTCTTGCGACACTTTTCTGAGACAACAGCAATGCAAAAGATGCACCATGTTTTAAGATAGGCCTCACTTCATCTGCATCAAGATACTGTTAGTTTAAAATGTATATCTTTAGGACTGTGTAGGGGGCCTGGAGAAGCAGAAGCTTCTGTAAGTGTCAAAGTTGTTGAAAAACTGTTTGTCCTTCAATCTTTTCCCTTGTCTTTTGTAATTTTTAAATACATGTTTTAATATTTTTGAAATGTTTGTTCTCTCTTTCACAGATTGAAAGTATAAAAACAAAAAGTGAGTAATTTAACGACAATTATAAGGTAAATGCTTTGTACTCTTTTCGTTACATTTCTATCACATTCACCTACTATTAGTTCCACTGCTTCATTTCTTTAACCCTCAGTTTCCTGCCTTTGCTACTTCCCTCATTCCTTTCTCTATTACCTACTTACTCAACTCCTTCCACTCTTTTTCTCAGTCCCTCTCTTCTCATAGTTCCTCACTCTTGTTCACGCACTCCGTCTCTATTACTCTTAGTGTCTTTGACTGATCACTCTATCACTACTTGTTCATAATGCTTTCTCTGTGTACTTGAAGCACACTAAGGGGCATATTATGAATACAGCCAATAAAATTATTGCTCTTTTTATTGGCAGAAAACTGGTGCAAAAGTGGTTTTAGCGGCAGTTTTCTGCCGCAAAAGCAGCTTTAGCGACACATTTCTGCCAATAAAAGCTGCAAAACTTTTATTGCCTATGTTGATGATATGGCTCTATGTTACTTACATTTCTTTGCTGTTTCAATTAATCTTTTTCTGTTATTTTTTGTTTTCTGTTTTCTATTTTTTCTCTCTGTTATTCCTCATGTTTTAATCTTATTTTGAACATTCACTCACATTCTCCAAGAAACTCTTCTTTGTTAATGTTATACTCTCTTTTTTTTTCTTTCACTTCGTTATCTATTTTGTTTTTCACAATTATACCCTCTTCCGTCTTTTCTTCGGTAAATAGATCTATTAAACAGTATCTCTTCTTTACTCCCTATAGCTGTCTTTCTTTTAACATCACTCTCTGTTTACTTTCCTTATACTTACTCTTTTTTTTGTAAAAAATATTTTTGGGTTAGCTCCCGGTCCGCGTACCGGGAAGCTAACCCGGGAGCGAACCAAAAGAAATAGAGCTTGCCAGAGTGCTAAACATTCTAGCAATTTTTTTTGAAAGGGAAGGTAGTTCTGAAAAGAACTTTTTTTTTAATATTTTTGTTGTTTTATATATTTTTTTATTTTTTGAACATTTTTTGTTTTTTTTGTATTTTTTGAACGATTTTATATTTTTTTTGTTTTTTTTTGGGGGGGGGAAACAACAAAAAACAGGCGTTAAAAAGGGCTCAACAGGAGCAAAAAAAAAATTACTGGGGGCGGTTAGGGCAATCATGGTGTTCATACGCCAGGTTTATAGCGTTTATGCTCATGTTGCCACATGCTAACAACGCCCGACAGTGCATACAAGAGTGTATCATGTGGCCAAAATTTTCTTGTATATTTGGCACTGTTTCCCGTGCCTCTTCTGGTGTTAATGAAATTGGTAATCTTGGTCTGGCCACAGGAGTTGGTCTTGGATTGTCCTGCATATCCCTTATTTCCGCCCGGCTGTAATTTAGTGGATGCTTCCTTGTCATGTGCCTGTGCATTGTGTGATTTCCATAACTATATTTCTTGTCCGTCCCTCTTGATAATTGTTCTTTGCATATGCGGCAGGTGACATACCTCGCATTTACTTTTTTTTGGCCACGAGGGATCGAATAAAACTGCCAGATGAAACTGGCTTTCTTTCTGGAAACCCGGGGCACCTCTTCTAAGAACTGTGGTTCTTCTCCCTCCTCATCCATTTCTTCATCTTCCTCCTCAGTGTTGGTAATGACCTGGGGAGGTGGTCCTCTCTTCCCATGAGGAGGTGGAGGTGGTGGTGGGGGTGCACCAGCTGAAGCTACCAATGAAGCCATTTCTCATATAGTAGTAAAGGTCTTCCTCTCACAATGATGAAAGTCAGAGTGAGGAAAGAAGGAGGGGTTTTCATCATTTGGGAAAAACAATACTTCTCAACCAATGAAAAGTGTTATTTTTAGGTCACCTGACCTAGCCTTACATCATTATGAAACCAAAAGTGAAATGAACCAATGAAACGTGTTATTAACAAGTCACATGACCTGTTATGCTTACGTTACGCGCTCCGGTCCGCGCCCCGGATAGCTTCCGGGTCGCTGCGCTTCGCGCCTCGGTCCGCGCCCGGGGCACTTCCGGGTGCGCTAACGCGGTACGTCACAAGACGCATTACGCGGCAACGCGATACGTCGCGCTTTCGCGACGCGCCGCGGATCGCTTCCGGGAAGCTGCGTTTCGCGCCTCGGTCCGCGCCCCGGGGCACTTCCGGGTGCGCTAACGCAGTACGTCATAAGACGCATTATGCGGCAACGCGATACCGTCACTATGTTGATTTCTTACCGGTTCGCGGACCGGGTCGCGGCATTAAATTGAGCTAACGGGAAGCTTCCCGGTTCGCGGACCGGGAGCGAAACGAAAAAAATATTTAAAAAAAATTATTAATAAACATATAAAATATATTTTTGGATTTAAAGAAGAATACATTTTACAGCTATAGATATTAGCTTTTAAAAAACCAATGAAATTCACTGAAAAAACCATAGGTTATAGACCATATATAGTTAGGAATTAGCATTTAAAAAACCTTATTTTACTCACACAAAACCATTGAAATTCCATATATAGTTAGTTGTACTAACTATATATCGCGCACCCGCAATCCACTGCTGATCATGTCACATATTACATCATTCATGACATGGTCAGTGACATCACTGATGACATCACTGATGACATCTCAAATGACATCACTGATGACATCACTGATGACATCTCAAATGACATCACTGATGACATCACTGATGACATCTCATTTGACATTACTGATCACATCACTGATGACATCATTCATGTGATAATACGATGAACCTCTTCAGACTCTAATATAACCTTATATACACTCAGTGAAAACAGACACTCACAGACTGTCACTCATCCATGGAGTTACTCACACACCTAGTCAGTCATGCAAAGAATCAATCACACCTCCATTTCCTCAACTATACAGTTATACACACCTTACTTATTGAAACATATACTAACACATATTTACTCACTTATACAATCCTGGATACAAGTTCACAATGATCCATACAGCCACTCACACATTCACTGGCTCTTATGCACAGTTATTTATATATGTCAACTCTCACATGTACTGTGTTTTACATATGTACTTACTTTGACATGTAGCACTGAGATATCCATTCACTCACCAATGCACTCATGCACACAGTCAACCGCCCATACAGATGTTTCCACATGCACTTTTGAACCCATACACCTAGTGAATCAACTGCTCACACATCTATGCAGAGAGTCATACACCTCCCAGCCACCCATAAACACTCTCAGTCTCCCATACAATTACTTGGGCAACCAATCAATGACCCATATAGTTAATCATATAGCTACTGATCAACACATGCAGCAGTTTACAGAACAACAGACATAATGATGCACACATTAAGACAGTTTAGTCACTAACCCATGCACTCAGTGAGACACATTTAATCACTCACTCATACAGTCAGTCATGCACCTACTAAATCCTTTGTTCAGACACTTATACATCCACTCATTCTTCAATATGTAAGACATATTTTAACTTTACAGAAACATACAGTCACTGGATGTTGTCATCAGTGATGTCATCAGTGATGTAATTTGAGATGTCATCAGTGATGTCATCAGTGATGTCATTTGAGATGTCATCAGTGATGTCATCAGTGATGTCACTGACCATGTCATGAATGATGTAATATGTGACATGATCAGCAGTGGATTGCGGGTGCGCGATATATAGTTAGTACAACTAACTATATATGGAATTTCAATGGTTTTGTGTGAGTAAAATAAGGTTTTTTAAATGCTAATTCCTAACTATATATGGTCTATAACCTATGGTTTTTTCAGTGAATATATATATATATATATTACCTACTGGCGGTCGCCAGTAGGTATATATAGTTAGGATCGATTTCCATAGGGAAATCGCAACATTCTATTTGGAATAACTTTGGCGCCGGTTGAGCAATCAGGCTGAATTTTTCAGCAACTTTGCCTCGCGGCTCTCCGCTCCTTCCCTGAAAGTTTGGGGGGGATTCCTCAAGCGGGGGCTGAGATAAAAGGGGGGTCCCAAAACGTGTTTTCCCCATGTTAATTTCCATAGGGCGGTCTGTCGCACTTTTAGCTCGAGCGGCTGAATGGATTTTCACCAAACTTGGCAAAATTGTAGGGACTGGTAGCCCGATGTGCCTTTGCTATGTCTCAAGATATGTGCTCCAGTGGATTTTGAGTAATTTAGGTTTAAAAAAATTGATATATCTGTAAGGGCGCCCCGGTACGCGTACCGGGGAGCGCTCCGGGCGCGCCACGCGACTTGCGCACGGCAAGCTGATTGGTTCTCGGGTGTCTGTAAACATTCAAAACAGTCAGTCGCGGCCGCCATCTTGTGTCTCGGTAGGATTGAGATACAAGAGGTGGCAAAAATCAAAGGGGGAAATGAGCAAAAGGGGGCAGGGTACACCCCCCCTGACCCCCTAGGTTTGATGTGGGGGCCATTAAAAAAAATGATTTTTGCGGGGGGAGCGCCCGGTACGCGCACCAGGGAGCGTACCAGGGAGCATACTTAGGTGAAAAATAGTGAAAATAATAGTGTAAAATAATCATTTTGAGTGATTACAGGTAGCGTAGCACTGAAAAGAGCTTTTGGGTTCTGTGGCTGTTTTAGGTACCTACAAGTGTGTTCCACACACACCCACATGCACACAACCCCACACCCACACACTCCCCACACACACTTCACACATGCACACTTCCACCCACAGTCAAACACCCCACACCCCCACATCGACACCTTACACATCGACACCCACACCCACATCCCACACACCCGAACTCAAACACACACCTCACCCCCTTGCCACCACACACACATACACATGCACATACACACAAATATCTCACAGACACACCCCACACATCCCACACACACATCTCCCCCCCCACACACACACAGAGACAACTTACAGACACATCCACACATCTCATACATACATACACATTCTACACACATACCTCCCACACCCACACACACCCCACACACACCTCACACACCCACATTCCCACCTACACTCAAACACCCCACACACTCACAACCACACACACACCTTACATACCAATATCCCCACCCACATCCATATTCCCCACACACCTATACACCTTATCCCCCCTAGACACACACACACACATACACACCTCACAGACACCCCCCGCACATCCCCCACACACACCTCCCCCACGTCTACACATGGGGAAAACTAAGTGAAATACTAAAATAATAATTTCTCTCCACATACAGTTCACACATGCACACTGCCACCCACACTGAAACACCCTACACCCCCACATCGACACCTTACATATACACACCCACACCCACATCCCACACACCTACACTCAAAGACACACCTCACCCCCTTCCACCACACACAGACACACACATGCACATACACACAAATATCTCACAGACACATCCCACACATCCCACACACACATCTCCCCCCCACACACACAGAGACAACTGACAGACACATCTACACATCTCACACATACATACACATCCTACACATATACGTCCCACACCCACACACACCCCACACACACCTCACACACCCACACTCCCACTTACACCCAAACACCCCACACAGTCACACCCACACACACACCTTACATACCCATATCCCCACCCACATCCATATACCCCACACACCTATACACCTCATCCCCCCTAGACACACACACACACACACATACACACCTCACAGACACCCCCTGCACATCCCCCACACACACCTCCCCCATGTCTACACATGGGGAAAACTAAGTGAAACACTAAAATAATAATTTAAAGTGCTTAGAGGTAGGGTATCTCTGAATAGATTTGTTGTGTTGTTTGGGTGTTTAAAGTACCAACATGTAGGTACCAATGCTGAGTCTTAAAGTCAATCTACACCGTCTCCTCTGTAGATAATTTGCATGTTGTTACAAAAGTTATTGTGGTATATGGAATCTATACCATAGTCTGCCAGGGAAGCAGAAACAACATGGAGGCAGGAGATGAAAAAGAGATGTCAAATACACATTGGAGATAATATAGTGGGAGAAAGGAAGTAACTATGAGCAAAATTATTATGTAACAGAAATACGTTGCACAGTATACTATAAGTCTGAGTTTATATTATAATAAATTTGGTACTAGTTTATGAATTACATATAATAATGAATAATGTTTCGAACAATTTTTGATTATTAAATATAAATGTATTTTTCTGATTCTTTTTCAAAATTTAATAGAACGTCTAACATTTGACTGTCCGAAATGTCTTCTTTTTGACTGAACATAACTTCCAACATTTGACTGTCAGAAATGTCCTCATATTGAATTAAGAAATCCACAGATTCTACACATTGTAGAAGTTCATGGTCCTGTGATTCATCCATGAATTCCAGGTCAATGGGTTCAATGATTTCCTCATTGTTCATCTCTAGGACAATTTCAAAGGAAATGTTCTGTTCTCCTTCCATTTTTGTGCTGAAATTTGCATTTAAAAAAATCAGTAGAAATATGGTACTGTTGGGTTTAAGTTCAGACAGGTAGTTTTGATTTTTTAATAGTGAAATTAACTTTGGGCAATGTATGGTAACAGGCAGGAATTAGAAATATTAAAAAGTGCCTGTGAAGAAGCGTAAGTAAATTCATAATTATAGCAGAGAAGCCTAAGTCAATCTAGAAATATAACAGAGGAGCCTATCTCTATCTATAACTATAGCGGAGGGACAGTAAATAACTATCAGAAAATGTTTTAAAAAAATAACTTAAAAGTGCCCCTTACAAATTATCAACTTATTTTACAGAGAGGTGAAGAAGACAAAATGCGAAAATCCTTTCAAGATGTACCTCAGGTAGTTGTAGTCAAAATGGCCGTGTTTCCCTCTCATTTTTCATTTATATTCATGTACATAACCAATAAAATGTCAGGAAAAAAAATAGAAAATGAAAGTAACATTTTAATTGGTTGTCAATTCTAACACTTCAGATGTGTTTTTGTTATGTAATTTACCTCAGGATATTTAGACAGAGCTACAGGCCAAATGGCTCAATGGAATTCCACTTTATTTGGGAAAATGGTAGGGACTGGTATGTAGTATGAGCTATTGTATATTTGGTGAAAGTGTCTCCAGTGGTTTTTATGTAAATTAACGTTAAAAATTTTTAGGGAGCGCTTCCTAGTGCGCGCCCCGGTACGCGTACCGGCAGCGCTACGGGAGTCCTCCATTTTGTGTTTCGGTAGATTTGAGACAGAAAATGGCAGACAAACAACGTTGGGAATGGGTATAAGGGGGCATCGTAGGCACTCCTTGACCCTCTAGGTTTTCTGAGGGGGTCTTAGGAGGCCCAAATAGGCAAACAAAAAAAACATGTTTTTATTTTTCGCGGGGGGAGCGCCCGGTACGCGCACCGGGAAGCGTTCCGGGGAGTGTACTATGGTGAAAAATAGTGAAAAAAGTTAGAAAAAGATAATCATTTGGAGTGATCAGAGATAGGGTAGCCCTGAAAAGGGCTTTTGGGTTTTGTGGCTGATTTAGGTACCTACAAGTAGGTACCAATGCACAGTCTTAAATTCAGGAGGAATATTCTATTCCCTTCATCTGAGAAGTGCACACCATCTTCTCTGTAAATATCTTGCATGTTGTAACACAAGTTGTTGTTGTATATTGAACCCATTCCATAGTCTCTCATGTAAGCAGAAACAGATTTATTCACATGTTTCAGTGCTTTTTCAAATTGTGGACAAAATTGGTTGGACCACTTCCATTTCTGCCTTTGGCATATATTGGAATATACCAAGGCAGTTTGTGGAAAAAGTGCCATCAATTGCTCAAAGGTGTCCTTTAAAAGCATTTCCAGACCTACCCCAGTGAAAGTGCCCAAGTCATTTCCTCCACAGTGCACAATTAACAGGTCAGGGTGTGGCAAATGCAAAAAGGTTTTCACCAATGTAATCAATTGGTGACATTTTAATCCTCTGTGGCCAATCCATTTTATGTTCACGTTTGATAAATCAAGGTTGTGTAAATTTCTGGTACTAGCATACCTTTGAGCCCAGTGGATATAGCTATGTCCAATAATCCAGACAGAATACATGGTCAGAGGAGATTCTGGTGCAGTTAGATGAAGTGTGGAAAAGAAATGGCAGTTGGAATAATAGGAGTTTGCAACAAAAAAACCTGTGGAGTTTCAGTGCTCTTGAATCACAAGCAATGATTGGTAGAATGAGATAGGTGAAAACTGAAAGTTAGGGTGCATGGTTGTGTTCTGTGTAAGAAGTAATTTGAATGGTTAAAAAAAGTTATTTAAAGGAACCTTACACCAGATAAGCTGGTGTATTTGCAGGTCAAACATCCTTGCAGAGGTGATTTGCAACATTGTAGAATAAACTTTTAACCCTGGGAGCTCAGTGAGGAGGGAGTTGCTATGGTAACAGGTAGAAAGGGCTGAGGGGGGGAAGGGTGTTGGTTTGAAAATAGAGAGGGAAGAGGTTTAATTGGTTAACAAAAAGGGATATCTGTGTAGAATTAGAGGTTTTCTGTGCCTTTATGGTTTGCAGTGCCTGGAGAACATACCTTTTGCTCTGCTAAAGAAATATTGGTGTGTGTATCTGACACTGTTGTGAATCTCCTGAAGCATTTGTAAAGGTGAGTTATGATTCATTTAATATACATAGAGACTTGTATACTCTATGGAGAAGATTTGGAAGGAAATTGTGGTCTTTACATGTTGCTTTGTGTCATGCTTTTTGATAATGCTTGGTAAAAAGTTTTTACTGCATAGAGTAATTGTATTTTGTAAAATTGTGAATTTTTAGTCGTGACATGGAATGCTTCTACGTAGGACCTGTGCTGTGTTTTGTAAATGTGATGTAAAAAACGATTTTGGGGGAAAAAATAGTTTTTACATTTTTTAAAAGGAATAAAGAATGTGTGCATGTTTAATAGAAATACATTTGAATCTTTACAATGATGTTAGCTGTGTTAACTCAGTGTAGGAAGCATATTGAGTTTGTTTGCATAGAGGAATTGTATTTTGTAAAATTGTGAAGCTTAATGTGCAAGATTTTGCCTCAGTCTTATCCCTGCTGTGAGGCAGATGGTTGTAAATATGATCTGTGCTGTGTTTCCTAAATGTGATGTCAAAAGCGATTTTGGGGAAAATAAATGGATTTTACATTTTTGAGTATAATGTGGCGCAAAGGTTTAAAAAGTGACGCATACATGCGTCACTTTTTAAATATGGGGGAAAAATGTACATGTTTGGGCTTTCCTGGGGAGCCTAGGTGGTGAGGATTCAATCTAAGTGTGCAGTGGACTAGGCTTCATGAAGCATATCCCTGTCTGCATTCTTAGACACAGGTGTCAATTTGACTCTTTACAATGATGTTAGCTGTGTTTTAAAACAGTGTAGGAAGCATATTGAGTTTGTTTGCATAGAGGAATTGTATTTTGTAAAATTGTGAAGCTCCATGAGAAAGCGTTTGCCTCACTCTTATTCCTGTTGTGAGGCAGGTGCAAGATTTTGCCTCAGTCTTATTCCTGCTGTGAGGCAGATGATTGTAAATAGGATCTGTGCTGTGTTTCCTAAATGTGATGTCAAAAACGATTTTGGGGAAAATAAATAGTTTTTACATTTTTGAGTATAATGTGGCGCAAAGGTTTAAAAAGTGACGCATCTACCTACATGCGTCACTTTTTAAATATGGGGCAAAAAAAGGTACTTGTTTGGGCTTTCCTGGGGAGCATAGGTGTTGAGGCTTGTGTCTAAGAGTGCAGTGGATTAGGCTTCATGAAGCCTATCTCTGCTGCATTCTTAGATACAGGTGTTTTGAGGAAAAATCTTGCACTTGTCTCACAACAGGAATAAGACTGAGGCAAACGCTTTCTCATGGAGCTTCACAATTTTACAAAATACAATTCCTCTATGTAAACAAACTCAATATGCTTCCTACACTGATTTAAAACACAGGTAACATCATTGTAAAGAGTCAAATTGACACCTGTCTCTAAGAATGCAGACAGGGATAGGCTTCATGAAGCCTAGTCCACTGCACTCTTAGACACAAGCCTCATCACCTACGCTCCCCAGGAAAGCACAAACATGTTCCTTATTGCACCATATTTAAAAAGAGACACATGTAATTAGATGCGTCACGTTTTAAACCTCTGCGCCACATTATACTCAAATATGTAAAAAACATTAATTTCCCCAAAATCGTTTTTGACATCACATTTAGGAAACACCGCACAGATCCTATGTACAACCATCTGCCTCACAGCAGGGATAAGACTGAGGCAAAAGCTTTCACATGGAGCTTCACAATTTTACAAAATACAATTACTCTATGCAAACAAACTCAATATGCTTCCTACACTGATTTAAAACACAGGTAACATCATTGTAAAGAGTCAAAAAAAAATAAAAAAAGAGTCAAATTGACACCTGTGTCTAAGAATGCAGACCGGGATATGCTTCATGAAGCCTAGTCCACTGCACTCTTAGATACAAGCCTCACCACCTACCTTCCCCAGGAAAGCCCAAACATGTACCTTTTGCCCCATATTTAAAAATTGACGCATGTAGGTAGATGCGTCACTTTTTAAACCTCTGCGCCACATTATACTCAAAAATGTAAAAACCATTCATTTTCTCCAAAATCGTTTTTGACATCACATTTAGGAAACACAGCACAGATCCAATTAAAATCATCTGCCTCACAGCAGGGATAAGACTGAGACAAAATCTTGCACCTGCCTCACAACAGGAATAAGACTGAGGCAAACGCTTTCTCATGGAGCTTCACAATTTTATAAAATACAATTCTATATAACTATATAACTCAATATTTTCTTGGGAAGCATAGGTGGTGAAGCCTGTGTATAAGAGTGCAGTGGAGTTAGACATAGGTCTGATCTTCTTTGTAGTTGTGGACAGAGCTGTCTTCCACTATACTTTTCAATACAGGCCTCACCTTTTGTGCACCACTGGAGAATCCTCACCTGATCTGAAACCCTGTATTGATCGCTTGCTTTTTGTCATTGCTTTGTTGTTTGGTAATAGTGGTCTATAATGTGCTACTGTTTTTCTTTAACACAGATTGAAATCGTTATTTGAAGAAAAAGCAAAGATGCCCACAAAGGAAAGGACAAAGAAACTTCGTAACCGGGAAAAATCAAAAACAGCAAAGGAATTACAGCATTCTTCCACAACAGATACTTCAAAAAACAGGAACAAAGCTCCTGGTAAGACAACTAAGTCTTTTTTACGTAACATATGTACATCCCAAAAAAATGATGGACAGCATGTAGAAAAAGAAAATGAGAGAGTAAAGTTGAAAAGGAAGGAGAGAACTTCAAAGAATCCTAAAACTGGAGCAGGAGAGATTAATATGTATAGGAATAGAAGGCAGAATCATTTTAGAGACATTCGTAGACGAATGTTTCGCAATAGAGTGGTTTTAAATTTGTTAAAAAACATTAGGAAAGGTAAACAGAGAGCTGCTTTTTATAAGAAAAAGAAAAGTGTAGAGAAGATTGTTGATCAGGCTTTTGAAGTTAAGAAAAAATTATTTATTTTAATAATCAATAGAATTAGGACACTTAACAAGACAATTGATGTTTTCAAATCAAACAGTAGATGGAAAAGAGTAATTAATCAGACTCATTTTTGTAAAGTTTTTTCTGGAGAATGGATGCACAGTTCAAGTTGTGAGCCAGTTTTTTAATGAGGAGAGTTACTTCCAGGAGAATGATTTAGTGCATGCAGTTGACACCAGTGGTCGAGCGTATGAAGTGAAAGACGGTTGTCCGATTGAAAAAGAGAAACTTGTGCCTAGCGAACCAGAAGAGGTGTTATCTGATGGAGTTTTAGGGAGACGTACTAAGGGTCCAGTGTACACTTGGAAGTGTAGTAGTATTTGTAGTGTGCGACAGGAATCAATTGATTTGTTTTGTAATTTCTTACGTACATATAGTAAAAAAAGTATAAAGCAGAAAGTGAAGTTGTTGCAAGACTTAGATCCTTGCAGAGTGAGAGGAATCACAGGTTTGCAAGGCCATTCACTGGCTTGTCTTTCTAGAAAAGTCTGTCAGAGTGTTTTTCATCATTTTAGGATGTTAGCAGTGCATCATACCAAAATGAGGAAATTAATGAGAATGTTGTATTATGCATAAAGTCCCGCACTTAAGCTTAAACAATTAAACAGTGCTCTTTTGCATGGAACTGAGTTAGATGTGAAGAAGATTTGTGAAGAAATTGAGATTTGTTATTTTCGTGAAAAAGAGGACAGTGTAGAAATTGAGACAGCAATTCAAGGTAATGTGGAAGACAATGTACAGATTTTAAATACAGAAAAGTTTGAGAAGGAAATTAGCAGGTTTAAGGTGAAATCAAGTGAAAGGCCGAATTTTACTTGTGTGTGTTGTCGACGGAGTCATTATAAGATTCAGACTAGGTTAGTTGATTTATATGCAAAAAGTGAAAAGATGAATAATTATGAGTGGAAAGATTTAGCAACTTATTTGTGGGTGGAGAAATCTTTTGATTTGAGTTCTGATCAGCGTATTTGTAAATATTGTCATGACAAAGTAAATCAAAACAGAATGCCTGCTAGAGCTGTTCATAATAATTTGGAGTTGGTAGACATTCCCCGTGAATTGATGGATTTAAATACATATGAGTCTATTTTGATTCAATGTGTCCATCCTTTTCAGACAATTGTTCGCATGGAGCCTAAGATAGGGAAATTGCCTCCTACAGATTTGCAGAGAGGATTAAAGGGAAGAGTTGTTTATTTGCCTCTAGATTTGAAAAAAAATATTGATACAATTGGTATAGAAAAAGTAGAAGAGGAACCTTTAGTTATTCTAGTTAATGGGGTTCCAACAAAGAGTAAAAAAATCTGGCAAGATTTAGTGGATGTTAGGAAAGTCAAAAAGGCAACGTTGTATTTAGTCAAAAACAATGAGTACTACAAAGATGTATGTGTTGCAGCAGAGGAAACAGCTACAGATGAAGACAGTGATTGTTCAGGCGGCCAAATTGAAAAAGTTGATGTTTCTAGAAGTGAAGAAATATATGAACATTATACTGTTCATCCTTTGCATTCCAAAGAAGTAATGGGGAATGCAATTGATTTGTTTCAAATGAAAGCAGCAAAAGGAAGTCCCATTAGTGTATGGGAAGAAAGTTTGGAAGCTCGTTGTTTTCCACAGCTATTTCCAACAGGTCGAGGTGGGCGATATGACGATCGACCACTTAAAATTCCTGCATCTGAATATCGAACTGTAAGATTATATGCTGAAGATGCAAGGTTTCGTCAATGCATTCCCTATTTGTTTCATCTACTGTATGAAAGTCACTTGTCTGGGCTTTCTTATGCAGTAAACCATATTCTGAAAAGTGGAGCACATCTACAAAATGTTTCGGCGAGGGACTTTATGGAGAAAGTGAATCTGCAAGATAATATTTTAGAATCTCATCTAATCAATCTCATGGCATGTCAGCGTGGTACAAATGAGTATTGGTACCGTCGCCATGGGGAATTGAAATGTATGCTAAGAAACTTAGGAACTCCTACATGGTTCCTCACTCTTAGCTGTGCCGAGTATGCATGGGAGGACTTATTTCAATTTCTACGAGAGGCCAATGCTAATATACAAAATATAGAATTCAAAACACCTGCAGAACTGTGTTCTTTGGATCCAGTGAATGTATGCAGATATTTTAATCATAGATTTGAAGCTATGATGTCTTTTAATACCAACAAAAAAAATCCTCCCCTTGGAGAGGTTTTGGATTTCTTTTGGAGAAAGGAGTATCAAGCGAGAGGTGCTCCTCACAAACATATGTTGTTGTGGGTTAAAGATGCACCCAAATTTGGAACAGATTCGGATGAGACAGTGATGAGTTTCATTGAAGAGTATTCAACATGTGCTGTTCCGAAAACTACGGAAGAAAACAGTTTAAGGCAACAAGTTTTACGTTTTCAATCCCATCGTTGTGGAAAGTACTGTCGTCGAAAATTCAGAAACAAGGACAAGTTCTACACAAAATGTCGTTTCAGCTTTCCACGACCAGTGATTTCTAAAGGAAGAGTAAATAATTTGATGTCTTCTCTGCGACATACTGTGACGAGGAAATCACCAAAATATACATACAATTTAAAAAGAGACGAAGAGTCCAAGCACATCAACGACTACAACCCATTGATTTTGTCCATGTGGAATGCTAACATGGATATTCAATTTGTTGCTGACAACTCTATTGCTGTGGCTCGATATGTGACGTCTTACATCACAAAAAAAGAAATGACAGAACTAAAGGAAATGTGGGAGGACATTTCACATGAAAAGAGTCTATGCAAGAAAAAAAATTTATAGTTACAGTCTGAAGATGTTGTCGCATCGAGAAATTGGAGCGTATGAATGTTCTGATCGACTGTCGTCAGCAAGTCTCTATGCCAAATCTAGAACTATCATTTGGGTGAGTCTAGGTCTTGCTGCAACACAAAATCGAGTTTTGAAATCTGTACAAGAGATAGAGTATTTGGCGGAGAAAGAACCAGAAAGTACAGATATTTTGAAGACAAACATGTTGGATACATACTATCCAAATAGAAGTCATCACCTTGAGAACGCTTGTCTCTATGAAGTTCTGCAGAGATATTTTTATAAGAGGAACATCAGAGAAGATATCAATAATGGAATATATGGAGTCATTGGATGTGAAGGATGTCTAGTGAAACAGAAAAAAGGTAATTTGATTAATCATCGCAAATTGAGTTGTGATAATCCAGATAAAAGAGAATTTTATTATTTGGCTCTTTTGCAACTGTTTAAACCATGGCGTGAAGAAGAGGAACTTCTTTGAGATTTTCTCTGTTATGAAGACTCCTTTAATGCAACGAAGGATACCATAGAATGTCCTGTTTTTCCAAATTATCTGCAAATGTTGAATGAAGAAATAGAGCAAGAAGCCACAATTGCTGCAGAGATAGCGAGAGACAGTTCTCAAGGCAGTCAGAGTTCTGCTTCATTGAGTCAAGATCCACTAGGAGGACCAATTATCCAAAATGAAGCTGCTACTGCCATGGATGAGGTGGAAAGAGCTATGGAACAAGGTCAAGATGATGAAGTTAACTTAGAAGATTTGGTGAAACAACTGAACCTTGAGCAGAAACAGATATATGACGAAGTCACAGAACAGAGTGAACATGGATTCAGTCATGAGAAAAAAGAGTGCTCATGTACATCATTTAAGCCTGTCCAACTGTACGTGAGTGGAGAAGCGGGAACTGGAAAAAGTTTTCTGATTAAAGCCATTGCAACTTATCTGCAGAAAAGGACTGAATCACCACTGTATTGAGTTGTTACTGCTCCAACTGGGCTCGCAGCACATAACATTAAAGGGATTACTTTACATCGTTTACTGATGCTGCCAGTGGAGCATGATAACAAATTGGAGTATCACAAGCTATCAGGAGATGCGTGTTCCGAAGTTTCGAGAGTCCTGAAGAAAATGAAACTTCTTATCATTGATGAAGTAAGCATTGTGTCAAATATCATGCTTGCTTTTGTGCATATGAGAATGCAAGAAATTCTTAGAACAGACTATGATGTCTTATTTGATGGAAAACATATTATTGTTTTTGGAGATCTTCTGCAGTTGACTCCAGTAAAAGGACAACCTGTGTTCAAAATACTCACTCATGAAGATACCAGGAAGTGCTTAGGGAGCATCGGAAACGTTAATATATGGTTAAATTTTAAATATGCAGAACTGCTTCAAAGTATGCGGCAGGCAAAGGATGAAGATTATAAAAATATGCTACAAGATGTAAGGATCGGAAAAGTACGTCAGCAAGGGAAAGAAGCTTTACATGCACGATTAATTTCAAATTTGTACCCAAATGAAAACATTCTTCCAGAGAACATATTTAAGAAAATTAACGAGAAGAAATCTGGCATATGTTTGTTGCCAACTCTGAAAGAATGTTCCATGTTCAACAACAAAATGTTACAGTTAGAAAATGAAGAGATAGTGAAACTGGAAGCTATTGATAAAATAGAGCATATGGGAGCAACAATTATTTTGTCTGAAAATTTGAAATCAAAATTGGATTCATTAGAGAAGACTATATCTAAAACTGCTGGTTTTGAAAAGACTCTGAATGTGTGTTTGAATTGTCGTGTCATTTTAAGAAGGAATTTAAATGTGGAAAGAGGTCTGGTAAATGGAGCAATGGGTTATGTTGTTGGTTTTGTGAATTACAAAAATAGAGATGTAATTGAAATTTTAAAAATTAAATTTGATGACATTGATGAAATAGAACAAATTTGTCGTTGTTCAGCTAGATTTTTGCTCGTGAAAGACTTATATGTTCGCCGAAAACAGTTTCCTATTTGTTTGGCATATGCGGTGACAATTCATAAGTCTCAAGGTTTAAGTGTAGATAGCGCTTTGGTGAACATTGGAAGTTCTGTGTTTAAAGAGGGTATGGCATATGTGGCATTATCACGAGTCAGAACTTTAGCAGGATTGTACTTGATTGAGTGTGATGAAACAAAGATTTGTGCAGATTTAGATTGTGTAAAAGAATACAATAGGTTAAGAAGAGAGTATGCTCCACATTTGCCTCAATATCCTCTGATTGAAAAACGTGTGGTAGGCCGAAAAAGAAGAAATGAGAGTAATTGCAGTGAGGTATCAACAAAAAGGCATAAAGTAGATAAAAGTGTAATTGTAAAGAGAAACAAAAAGGATTCTGTTGAAGATGTTGTTGGATTTCAGTTTGAAAACAGTTCTGGTGTCAACTGCTATGCTAATGTAGTAGTTAATGTTATTTTTTTTCTTCAAAATTTACAAAGACAGATTGTTGAAAATCGAGAACAAACATTGTGCTATTTATTGAATTCTGTGTTAGACAAATGTAGTAGTGATAGAGCAAAAATAGAAAGTGTTTCAGAAATTAGAAATCTTCTAGATATATGTTCAGGTCAAAATCAATTTTCACAAAATATTCAGCAGGATTGTCAGGAATTTTTTATATATATGTTTGATGTATTACAAGATGAAGGAGTAGATATAAAAAATCTATTTGGCCTTTCTTATCAATGGCAACATGACTGTGATAACTGTGCTTCATCAAGTACTACTAGAATAGACTCTGAAAGATTTATATATTTAACTTTACCAGACTGCAAATCAGTGTCTTTCAATAATCTAGTTAAAGCAGCGGATCACAATATGGTGTGTACCCAATGTAAGTCTGCAATGCTGTCCACATTATTTCTACAAAATTATGGTCACTATGTTATTTTAATGTTCCAACGATGTAGACCTGATGGAACTAAATTGACAACTTCTATTAAAAATTTCGTGGCTTCTCAGTTATCGATATCAGGAAGAACCTTTGCAACTGTAGCTATTATTTTTCATGACGGTCCTTCTACAACATCAGGGCATTACACATGCTATTTAAAAACTTCTAAAGGTTGGATCCAATGTAACGACACTCATTTGACTTTCAAACAACGTTTGCCTTTTAGCTTTATAAATTCATACCTAGTGTTTTTACAGCCAAAATTTAGGTAAAGGTAATTGGCCTATGAAGACGGGAGGAGTACTCATATATACTCATACATCTGACACTATTTGGCCAAATGGAGAGGTGCAGGAATGAGTAAAGAGTCATGACTGAAAAAAGGAGTATATTAAAATTTTGAAAATATTTCAGATGTTCTTGGAGCTTTTCTTGTAGAAAGTCGATGAAATGGATTTCAAACTGAACAGGAAAATACTATGCAATGAGAAAAGGACCTCCATGATATACTATTTGGCCTCAAGGAAAAGTAAGTCAATCAAAGATTAGCGTACATTTGTCATTTGTCAGTATGTAAGGTTTTTTTTTAAAAACACAATCTTTTAGATTGTGTGTTTTTTTCCCGCTGTCATATGATGAGTAATTTGAACTCACTGCTTTAAGTGAAATTCAATATATTCTGAGAACAGCAAAAATAAACTATGTAACATGTTGTAGAAGTTATTCTATACTTTGGATTGTGTAAATTAAATTGTATTCCCATTCTCTGACATCCATTCCCCCTCGCTTATCTTTGTTTGCTCCTTACTTTTGACCTCTTCTCTCTATTTTTCATTCACTACTTCTCTGTGCTCAGTGCCTCACTCTACTTGTGTTATTTTCACTTGTGTTTATCTAACTTCTATCACTTGTTTTACAACAACTTCACTGCTCCTCTTTCGTCGTTCTTCATCCCATTTCTTTTACTCTGGTTCCGTTACTATCCATCATTTCCTTTCTTTCAATGTCCTTCTCTTTACTTTCATCACCAAATTATTTTCTCTCAGTAGCACTGTTTTAGTCGTGTTTTCCTCTCTTTCCTTTTTTTTGTTTACTTACCTTTTTTCTTTTCTCACTCATTGTACTCCACCTCACTACGTTTTTCTCTTAGTGTGTCTACCTTATAACTTCCTCAGTCCATTTCATTCTATTGTTGTATATTATTCTGTCTCCCTTCATCCTTTCACTCTATGACTGTTCTTCACTTACTCTCAGTTATCTTGTATTCCTCATTCTTCTAAATGCATCCTTAATTAGACTGTTTTCTGTCTCAGTCATTATCTTTTTACTTACTTCTGTTTCCTGATTTAGTTTTGCTAACTCACATTGTTTTAGTATCTTTCTTACCTTCAGTTCATTTCTCTGTTCTTCTCTCTCTTTTTGTCAGTGAATCTATATGCCTTACTCTTTGTAATTTGCTCTCCTTCTATTTCTTTTTCCTTCTTTTTGTCCTTCTACCTTAGTTTATTTCCCTTTCTGTGTTCTTCACTATAACTTTATTTCTAAATAGAGTGTTATGATGTGTTTAGCTCTTCATTTGTATCTTTTAATTTAAAATACATATTTTACTAATTATAACTTATTTTTTTATCTCTTTCACAGAAACCAACTGTAGTAAAAAAAATTATAGTTACATTTCTTATATGGTAAGTATGACTAAAAAAATGTAGTTTGTTATCACCCTTTGCTTTAAGGTCACTAACATTTTCTCAATCTACCTCACTCCTATGTTTTTACTCTGCTTCTCTCACTTATTCTTACTCTCCATGTTTACTCCCCTTTCATTATTTACCCTCTCATATTCAACTTCTTTTGATCCGTATTCTTTACTTCACTTACCCTCTGTTCCCTTCCTTTGCTTCTTTGTATTTCTCTTTTTCTTAATTATTTACCTTACTCCTACACATATACCTCATCCCCCTCCCAACACATACACACACCTGTAACATACACCCCACACACATACCACACATACACCTCATACACATAAAAAAAAACTCCCACACACACTCGTCTAAAACACACATACATCGAACACATATACACCCCACACTCATACACTTCTCAGACATATTTCACACACCCTCATTTCTACCCACACCAAAACACTCCACACAACCACACCCACAGACATACCTTACACACCCACACTTTGATCTACACCCACTAACTCCCTGTAAGTCACACACACTGCATTACTTATCTTTTTTTGCTGTTGTACTCAAGCCCATTCAGGTACTGTTTCCTTTACTCTCTTTGTCCTCTCTCTTTGTCACTCACCATGTGTCATCCTAATTCAATATTTCTCCCTCTATCACCCCTCTTTACTTTTACTATGGGTACCGCACCGGGGAGCGTAACAAGGGGAAAACCAAGAGAAACAGTAAAATAATATTTTAGAGTGCTTTGAGGTAGAGTAGCTGTTGTGTTGTGTGGGTGATTTACTTACTGCACTCCTTCCACTCCTTTTCTCAGTCCCTCTGTTCTCACAGTTTCTCATTCCCGTTCACTGAGTCCGTCTATCTTACTGTAATTGTCTCTGTCTCTTCACTCTTTCACTACTTGTTCATTATGCTTTCTCCCTGAAGTTCAAGCACACTACGTTATTTACATTTCTTTGCTGCTTCAATTATTCCCTTTCTGTTACTTCTTCTTTTCTTATTTTAGTTTTTTCTCTCTGTCAGTCCACATGTTTCAACTTTATTCGATGTTATCCATCTTATTTCATCTCTCTTTAGTTATGCACATTACTTTTTTCTCTCTCTCCCTTACCAGTGTTATTTAAATCTGGTTCCGTTATTACCTTTTATTTGTAGATCATTTTTTCTCTTTCCTTTTACTCTTTACAGCCACTCACATTCTTCATGTGCCTCTGCTTTAGTATTCTTCTTCTCTCTTTCTTTGTTTCACAGCCTTATATTTTTTTCATTTTCTCTCTTACACTTTGCTATATCTTTTACACTGTTTTACTATGTATTACACAGTACATCTGTGTTGCTCTCTCTTGCTGTATGTCTCTTAACATTACTCTCTCTTTCTCTTTCTCTTATGCTCTCCTTCTCTTGTTTTTTTTTTTGTTTTTTTTTGTGTTGCGCTAACGGAGCGCTCACCGGTGCGTGTACCGGGAAGCGCACCCATGAGAAAAAGAAGTCAAGAGTGCTAAAAATTTTCGCAATTTTTTAAAAATGGGAGGTAGTTCTGACAAGAACTTTTTTTTAATGTTTTTGTTGTTTTATATATTTTTTTATTTTTCTGAACATTTATTATTTTTTTGTATTTTTTTAACAATTTTATGGGTTTTTTTGTTTTTTTGGGGGGGGGACAACGAAACACAGGCATTAGAAAGGGCTCAACAGGAGCAAAAAAATGTTTTTATTTCTTGGGGCGTTTTGAGCACTTGTGGTTCTCAAATGCTCTGTTTATCAAATTGATACTCATATTCGCACATGAAAGTAGGTCCCAACAATAAAGGCACACTATCTTCATGTGCACAAAATTCTGTTGGATGTTTGGGACTGTCTCCCTCGCCTCTGGTCCCGATAGAATTACTTCTGCCGATGTACTAGCCACAGGAGTTCGTAGGTTTTCTTGGAGGTAACGCATCTCTGCAACACTATAATTAAGTGGATGCCACCTCTGCATATGGCGAAGCATAGTATAGTTACCGTAACTATACTTTTTGTCTGTACCTCTAGACAAAACATCTTTACAAATGAGGCATGTCACATGTCGGGCATTGACTTTTTTTTGGCCTTGAGGGAATGAATAAAATTGCCAAATAAAACTGTCTTTGTGGTGGGATTTCCGGGGCTCTTCACGTAAGAACTGCCTCGGCTCTACGTCTTCTTCCGCTTCTTCTTCCTCTTCCTCCTCTGGGTTGGGAAGGAACTGCGGAGGTGGTCCTTCCTTCCTAGGTGGTTGTGGTGGAGGTGGGGGTCCACCAGCTGCAGCTACTACAGATGCCATTATTTAAACAAGCAAAAACAGGTCTTCCTCTCACAAAGATGAAAGTCAGAGTGAGGAAAGAAGGAGGGGGTTTCATCATTTGGGGAAAAAAGTTCTAAACCAATGAAAAGTGTTATTTATGGGTCACATGACCTGTTACGCTTACGTTACGCGTCCCGCTCCGTGCCCGGAGCGCTTCCGCTAAGCTGCGCTTCACGCCTCGTTCGCGCACCGGAGCACTTCCGAGTGCGCGAACGCGGCGCGTCATAAGACGCATTACGCGGCAACGCGATACGTCGCGCTTACGCGACGCGTCACGATGTTGTTCTCGAACGCGGCAGTTGTGCAAACGGTACGTTTCCCGGTACGCGGACCGGGTCGCGGCATAAAAAAGAGCTAACGGGAAGCTACCCTGTGCGCGGACCGGTAGCGAAACTAAAAAAATATATATATATACATAAAAAAATTATATTAAATACATATAAAATATATTTTTCCTTTAAAAGAAGAATACATTTAACAGCTTTTAATATTTGCTATTAAAAAACCATTGACATTCACTTTAAAAACCATAGGTTATAGACCACATATATGAAATATATAGTTAGTGCAACTAACTATATATGCGAATTTCAATGGTTTTGTGTGAGTAAAATACGGTTTTATAAATGCTAATTCCTAACTATATATGGTCTATAACCTATGGTTTTTTCAGTGAATTTTCAAGGTTTTGTAAATGCTAATTCCTAACTATATATGGTCTATAACCTATGGTTTTTTCAGTGAATATATATATATATATATATATTCACTGAAAAAACCATAGGTTATAGACCATATATAGTTAGGAATTAGCATTTAAAAAACCTTATTTTACTCACACAAAACCATTGAAATTCCATATATAGTTAGTTGCACTAACTATATATGGCGCACCCGCAATCCACTGCTGATCATGTCACATATTACATCATTCATGACATGGTCAGTGACATCACTGATGACATCACTGATGACATCTCAAATGACATCACTGATGACATCACTGATGACAACATCCAGTGACTGTATTTTTCTGTAAAGTTAAAATATGTCTTGAGTGGATGTATAAGTGTCTGGATGAAGGATTTAGTAGGTGCATGACTGACTGTATGAGTGAGTGATTAAATGTGTCTCACTGAATGCATGGGTTAGTGACTAAACTGTCTTAATTTGTGCATCATTATGTCTGTTGTTCTGTAAACTGCTGCATGTGTTGATCATTAGCTATACGAGAGGCTATATGTGTTATTAATTGGTTGCCCAAGTATTTCTATGGGAGATTGAGTTTGTGTGGGGGTGGCTGGAAGGTGTGAGACTCTATGCATAGATGTGTGAGCAGTTTATTCACTAGGTGTATGAGTTCAAGAGTGCATGTGGAAACAGCTACATGGGCAGTTGACTGTGTGCATGAGTGTATTGATGAGTGAATGGATATCTCAATGCTACATGTCATAGTAAGTACATATGTAAAACACAGTACATGTGAGAGTTGGCATATATAAATAACTGTGCATGAGAGCCACTGAATGAGTGAGTGGTTGTATCGATCATTGTGAACTTGTATCAGGGATTGTATAAGAGAGTAAATATGTGTTAGTATATGTTTCAATAAGTAAGGTGTGTTTAACTGTATAGTTGAAGAAATGGAGGTGAGATTGTTTCTTTGCATGACTGACTGGGTGTGTGAGTAACTCCATGGATGAGTGGCAGTGTGTGAGTGTCTGTATACACTGAGTGTATCTAAGGTTATATTAGAGTCTGAAGAGGTTTATCGTATTAGCACAAGAATGATGTCAAATGAGATGTCATCAGTGATGTCATCAGTGATGTCATTTGAGATGTCATCAGTGATGTCATCAGTGATGTCACTGACCATGTCATGAATGATGTAATATGTGACATGATCAGCAGTGGATTGCGGGTGCGCCATATATAGTTAGTGCAACTAACTATATATGGAATTTCAATGGTTTTGTGTGAGTAAAATAAGGTTTTTTAAATGCTAATTCCTAACTATATATGGTCTATAACCTATGGTTTTTTCAGTGAATTTTCAAGGTTTTGTAAATGCTAATTCCTAACTATATATGGTCTATAACCTATGGTTTTTTCAGTGAATTTCAATGGTTTTTTAATAGCAAATATCATAAGCTGTCGAATGTCAAGTACGTGGTAAGTAAAAACATTTTCGTGTTTATGCACACTGATCTGCTTTGAATGCTGCCCCCCACCCCTCATTTCTATTAGGAGTACTCTCTCTTTGCAGATAGTGAAGGGTAGTTAACGCAGCCCTTTGCCCCCTTTGTAATCCGTCGTGCCTGCTTCTCTCTCCATTTGATTGATTGTTCTCTTTGGTTCATTCTCTATTTACAAACAAGCACAGAGTCGCAATACTCTGTTTAGTCTTTGCAGATAGCGAAAAATCGTGTAAAAAAACAAAAGGAATCGAGCAAAATCAGTAGGCCACTAATGGGATCTCTTTTTGACCTCGCTAAAATAGAAACATTAGGAACAACCTGTTGAAAATAGCAATGCGTATGTACATAAGCGGCGTTCATTTGTGTTCACAGTACCCCTTGTTGATTGTTTCAATCGAGCATTGAATTGTTCGATGTTAATTCTCTTAAGGATCTTCTCTACCTGCAAACGAGGAAGAATAGGAATATTCTCTCTCCCTTTGCAGATAGTGAAGGGTAGGTAACGCAAGCCTTTAACACGTCGTACCTATTTCATTCCTCATTGATTGATTGATTGTCCGAACATTGACTGTTTGGGAATTAGTTCTTTTTGGAGGTATTCCCTGTTTGCAAATAAACGTAGGAAAATCTTTGCAAGTAGTGAAAGGGTACGTAATGCGGACCTTTCTCCCCCGTTGTAATCTGTCATGCCTATCTACTCCCCACTGATTGATGCACCTGTTTCACCCGGACCATTTACTAGACATACGTCATCTGGCCCGACCAGAGAGCACCCCTAGTGAAAAGGACATATGCAATAATAACGAAGTGATCACTGTATCCTGTTAACAGAAACTTTAGCATGAAACAACCTGGAAAGAAAAGAATAGGAAAACGAAAATCAGTAGGCCACTGATGAACATGAACTTTTATTAAACAACGAACAAAGAAACGATAACATAACGTAATGATAAAACCTATTAATGTCCTAGAAACAAGAAAACGTTAAAATATGCCAGTGGTGAGAGACCAGAAAAACAGTAAGAGAAACCAAATCACCCCTCGCTGTCCCACCGCCTGCCACGCCAAAAAAATCGATAGACTAGGGAAAATGCAAGTCAGTAGAACATCCGCCCCCACTCTGGAAACTTCCAAGGTGGGGCAGGGTTCCGGCTACGCCCAGCCGGGAGCAGCCCATATAAGGCAGGTCCTGCTGCCACGCCTCGGCCAGGAGATCCTAACGTAGGGTGTAGCCGGAGGAGAGGCCGAGACCAACGGGACCCGGCCAGGGGATTGCCTTTACAACGCTGAACAGTTGCAGGGGGGGGGAATGTCTCCTCGACCCTCCCCTCTCTCTCCCAGTCCGGCCGCGGTGGCCCTTGAGAGTTGCAGGTAGTCCCGCCACATGCTCTTCCGGTCCGGCCACCAACGGTCGGGGGGCCGAGGCCGACGGAATCCGGCTGCAGCCGATAAACCAAGAAACCCGTTCATGGGGCCAGAGCCAGGGGCGTCCGGCCGACATCTACCGGAAGCCCGGCCCGAAGACGGACGGGACACTTCTTCTTTCTTGTATAATTGCTGCAACAACCCTGGGGGGGGATGTCTTGCACATGCCTCCGACCCCCCCCCCTCGTCCTCATCGCCTGGTCCGGCCATAACAAATCTCAAGCGAGACGCCGTGGGGTGCACTGGGAGGGAGAGACGGTGCGAACAGGCCTCTCCCGCCTCCCCAGTGGAGGCTTCCCAGCTGCACCCTCAGCGGTCCAGGCGCCCGGAAAAGAGTTCTTCCACTGTGGCCATGCTGCAACGTCTCGCCCGGCAGGGTGGAGCCCGTCCGCTCATTTGACCCCGCGATCGCCAGTAGCTACCGAACTCTCAAAATGGCGGTCGACCTGGCAAGAGCGGGCCCAGCATAAAGAAATGGCCCGGTCACTGGTTGACTCCACCACCGTAGTCCTCCACGACCTTGAAGATTCTAGAGGAGCCGCGGGAGTCTCCGACCCCCGATGGGGAATGACTGCCATGATCACCCGTGGAGTGACGAAACTGTATCCGCGGGACGTCGGCGCCAGCCTCACTTTGAATTACTAGAATCCTGCAGACCTCACTTCCGGTGAAAGCACAGTGTGACCCGGTAGGAAAAATTGTTGCACCCCCTCCCCTTTTTGACTGATAGTTCAAACCACCGATCCTTTCCTTTGCCCTTTTAACGGAACTTTGGACTGCCTCCCCCTCTTTTACATTTTCTAGAGAAAACAAAACATTAACCACTACATTAGCATAGCAGTTGACACCAGAACTGTTTTCAAATTGAAAACCAACAACATCTTCAACAGAATCCTTTTTGTTTCTGCTGTGACCCTGCTCCAGCACAGGCATTGTCCCCAGCAGTAATTCTGCAATGCCGGTAAGAATAGCTGTGGTGCCTACTGGACTCACTCACCCCCGCGGCGCCCCACGCCGTTATTTGCTGGGCGGCAACTTGCTAGACATCACCTTCGTGACATCCAGATTTCAGCGCGTTCTGCTGCCTTGGAACTATTCGCACAACAGACCGCTACTGACAAGAATATTTCATTATTGGTGCTGTCAATTTCAATAAATCTATTGGATAATTCAAAAGAAATTGCCACGGTCTCTTCGTTGTTTAAATGTTTTTACTGTTTTTGTTTTGTTGTATATATTTATATGTTATTAAAGTTTTATATTCCTACTACTTTGTTGGAGTGCTATATATTTTTTATGTGACACATAATTGTAAAAACTTTGATGTACAAAGAGTCATTCCTGGAATCTTCCGCTTCAGGCTCGGTCCCCTCCCCAATCACAATACAGGATGGTTTTCAGATAGTAGGAACACGTGTGGTGTGACGGATCTCATCGGGTGTGGGCCTTGATCTACTATAACTCCTTTGAAGAGGGGTGATTCTTTACAGCTGGGGCCATAAACTACATCTGCAGGGCTAGCTGATAGCCTGGACAATCGGACACAGAGGAAGAGGAGTGTCACAGGGTGCGGTAGTGAATAGGGCGAAAGGGAGGTGTCGGGCGGGCACAGTGTGATTCTCAGGGAAGAGCAGCGCAGATGGGGGGAGGTTTATTGCCCATGCATAAGACAGAGAGCGGGGGTGACCAGTGCCTGGGGAAGATGCTTGCGAGGGTGAGGAGCCATGCTACGAATCGACAGCGTGCAGAGAGTGGGTCTGGTCAAGACATCTAAAATGGCTGCCGTGCACGACAAAAGTGTGGCATTTCAAAAAAGGCAAGATGGCGCAGACAATGTTTTTCAACACTTCCTCATTTCCTTCGAATCGAACGTTAACAGACGTTGGGGCATATTACCAAAGTTAAGCGATATTTATCGCTAACGATGCTTACCAACCAATTTTTTACCACTAAGCATCGTCAGAAATTATCGAAGATAAACCTTACTATTATCAAGGTTTATCGCAAATGCGATAATAAACGGCCGCAATGCATGAATATCGCTAAAAAGTCAGCGATATTCATGCATTACCGAGCTAATACTCTTAGCCATGTTATCCACCTCCCATTGGATAACATGGCTAAGAACTGCTCAGGGCAGGTGTTACTTTTTGGAGATATTCGCGCTTAGCGCGAATATCTCCAAAAGTTGGTAATAGGAGATAGATATCTTGCATGTTGTAATGCAAGTTATTGTGGTATATGGAACTCATACCATAATCTCTCAGGAAAGCAGAAACTGATCCTTTTGGGACCGCCTAAAAAGGCCTAGGGGGTGAGGAGTACTCTACTTTGCCCCCTTTTCACGTTCCGAACTATTTTATTTTACTCTCTTCTGTAATTACACAAAATACCAGCGATAAGATGCATCGGAGACACACAGTGAGAGAAAGGAGGCCGGAGATGAAGAAGACATGTCAAATACACATTGGAGATAATATAGTGGCAGAAGGGAAGTAAATATGAGTAAACTTACCATGTAACATAAAAATGTTGCACTCTATACTATAAGTCTCATTTTATACTACAA
Organism: Lissotriton helveticus; assembly: GCF_964261635.1. Classification (NCBI taxonomy): domain Eukaryota; kingdom Metazoa; phylum Chordata; class Amphibia; order Caudata; family Salamandridae; genus Lissotriton; species Lissotriton helveticus. The sequence goes on along the minus strand of NC_136061.1, from coordinate 1,082,156,374 downwards.
TCACTTCGCTACAACCTCATAAATTAAAAATAAAAATAAATAATGTCTCAAACAATTTTTGATTTCTAAATATAAATTTATTCTTCAGAATTTTCTAAATTTGAAACAACTAGTAACATGTCCTCATCAGTAATTTCCTCTTCAATCATCTCATCTGGAATCTCCTCATTAAAAGTCTGCAATGATGATTCTTGTAACTCTATGGTCTCCAAACACTCGATAAATTCGCCATCAAGAGATTGATCAAAAAAATCATTCAAGTCATCTCCTCCTTCTGACAATATTTCATTATTGGTGCTGTCCATTTCAATCAATGTAGTGGAATCATTCAAGTCATCTCCTCGTGACAATATTTCATTATTGGTGCTCTCAATTTCAATCAATGTAGTGGAATCATTCAAGTCATCTCCTCCTTGTGACAATATTTCATTATTGGTGCTGTCCATTTCAATCAATCTAATGGAATCATACAAGCCATCTCCTCCTTGTGACAATATTTCATTATTGGTGCTCTCAATTTCAATCAATGTAGTGGAATCATTCAAGTCATCTCCTTGTGACAATATTTCATTCTTGGTGCTGTCCATTTCAATCAATCTAATGGAATCATACAAGTCATGTCCTCCTTGTGACAATATTTCATTATTGGTGCTCTCAATTTCAATCAATGTAGTGGACAATTCAAAAGAAATTGCCACGGTCTCTTCATTGTGAGCCATTTTATTTTGAAATTGCTTGCTGTAAATTGCAGAAAAAAATAATCACTTTCATTTATCGTTTTTAGTAATACATAATATAAAACTAACTTCATCAAGTATTTAGTATAACAGAAGGACTGCAAATAAATAACAGAAAACATTTTTCAAATTATCTTCAAGTGTACAACATAGTTCCCCTTACAAATTAACAACTCACCTTTTTAAAAGTAGCAGAAGTGTTAGTACTGTGTAAATCAAACACCAGAAATTCACCACCAAAAATTCCTCACAAATGTACCTCAGACAGTAGTATCACAAAATGGCTGTGGTTTCCTCTCATTTGACATATATACATAACCAATTAACTTTCATCACACACAAATACAAAACCAAAGTAACATTTTAATTGGTTCTAAATTTCAACACTTTCAAATGTGTTTTCCCCATGCAATTTTCCATAGGACATTTACATACGTCTACAGCCTGAATGGCTGAACGGAATTACACCAAACTTGGCAAAATGGTACATCAAACCTAAGAGGTCAGGAAGGATCTACTATGCCCCCTTATGGTCATTTCCCCCTTCGCTTTGGCCTCCTCTTGTCTCTCAATCCTACCGAGAGACAAGATGGCGGCCGCTACGGACTGTTTGGAATGTTGACAGACGCCGGAGAACCAATCAGCTTCGCAAAGCTCCGTAACGCGAAAAGTACGCGAAGCGGAGCGCTGTTACAGATATATATCTTTTTTTGAACGTTAATTTCTCAAAATCCACTGGAGCACATATATTGAGACCTAGCAAAGGCACATCGGGCTACCAGTCCCTAATATTTTACCAAGTTTCGTGCAAATCCATTCAGCCGTTCGATTATTATTATTATTATTTTTTTTTGCCCCGCGGGGCCCTTTTAAAACCTCCACATCAAACCTAGGGGGTCAGCGAGGATCTACTATTCCCCCTTATGGTCATTTGCCCCTTCGCTTTCGCCTCCTCTTGTCTCTCGATCCTACCGAGAGACAAGATGGCGGCCGCTACGGACTGTTTGGAATGTTGACAGACGCCGGAGAACCAATCAGCTTCGCTTCACAAAGCTCCGTTGCGCGAAAAGTACGCGTCCTGGGACGCTGCCCGGTCCGCTGTTACAGATATATATCTTTTTTTAAACGTTAATTTCTCAAAATCCACTGGAGCACATATATTGAGACCTACAAAAGGCACATCGGGCTACCAGTCCCTACAATTTTGCCAAGTTTCGTGCAAATCCATTCAGCCGTTCGGGCTAAAAGTGAGGCCAACCGCCCTATGGAAAACTCAATGTTAAAAACACGTTTTGGGACCCCCCTTTTTTCTCGGCCCCCACTGGACGAACCCCCCCCAAATTTTCAAGGGCTGCTCAGAAACAAAATGTGCCATTTTCCTGAAAATTTCAGCCAATTCCGTCCACAAACGCCAAAGTTATTAGACATAGAATTTTCAAAAAACCCATAGAGAAAAAATCCTAACTATATATACCTACTGGCGACCGCCAGTAGGTAATATATATATATATATATATATATATATATTGACTAAAGATTACAGGGACATTGTAGTTAGGGTCAGATTTCACTCATACAAAACCACTGAAATTCTGCAGTTATAGTTACCTGAGCTAAGTATAAGTTATGCCCCCGCAAAGCACTGCTTTATACATCACTCATGACATGGTCAGTGATATCACTGATGATATCTCAATTGACATCACTGATAACACCATCTAGTGTGTGCAAGTATTTTGTGAGTTTATGATTGCTAAGCATGCAACTAAGGTACTACAAAAGTTTAAATAATATACTAGGTGTACTACCAATGAGCCATCAGTGATGTCATTTGAGTGCCTTTCACTAGTTTTATACGAGTGAAATCGAAGCCTAACTGTAATGTCCCTGTAACCTTAGGTTTTTTATAGTGAAAATATATATATATACATATTCATTAAGGGTGGGCGTAAGTAGCAAAAGGGGTCTACGCGGAGAGGCACGGAGATGGAACCAATTTCTGCACTCCCCGCATAGCTCCGTTTCGTGCTGCCCACCTCCTGCCCACCTCCCGCCCGCCTCCCGCCCGCAGTATTATAACTGTACAAAACATTATAAATAACAACGTAAATCACCTTACCTTATCGGCGATGTCCCTGGGCTTCCCTCCATCGCGTCTTCTTCTGGGAAACTATACATGCGCGGGCGCCCGCATATGCGCAATCCTCACGCATTCCTCGCGAGGAATGTTCATGCACCGGCACCCGCGCATGCGCAGTTTCCCAGAAGAAGACGCGATGGAGACGGAGGGAAGCCTGGGGATGCCGCCGATGAGGTAAGGTGATTTATATTTTTATTATAATGTTTTGTAACGTTTTAATACTGCGGGCGGGAGGTCCACACGTTCCGCCCGAGTGTGCGGAGATTTGTATTGTTTCTCCGCCTACATCACAGAAGGCGTACGTGGCAAATCTCCGCACATTCCGTGGGTGGAACGGAGTTGCCCACCCACCCCTAATATTCATTTAGCTGAGATAACTGTAACTCATGCCCCCCAAAATGCGCTGCGTATGACCTCACATAATACATCACTCATGACATGGTAATTTATAGTTATAGCCTAGTTTCCAAAGGGACATCATTTTTTGTTTTGCCAATTACTTTGGCAGCGTTTGACAAATCCTCACCAAATTTTCCAAACTAGGGGGCCGATTAGGATCGCGTTTTTCCTGCATCCTCCGGGCTGGCGGAAGCCACCGCCTGCCCGGAGGATGCGGGAAAACCGCTGCGGAGCCTCCAAAGACCCAACGCCAAATTAGGATGGCTGGTAGGTCTTGAATTCCGTCCGCAGCTTTTCCGCCGCGGTCGCCTTCCGACCGCAGCGGAAAAGCACTAACATGGCTGGCGGTGTCTATCAGACACCGCCAGCCATATTAGGATGGAGGGAATCACATGCTTTTCCGCGGCAGCTTTTCTGCCGTGGAAAAGCATACGGACATTCACTTTGGGGGCCCGTTGCGGGCCCCCTGGGTGAAGGGGGGTGGGGGTTCACATGGGGGGTACCTATGGTACCCCCCTGCCTTTGCGTGCCCGAAGGGGCAGGCACCGCGCGGTGCCTGCCGCTTTGTGCATGCAAATGCACTGCTTTCTTTTTTTACATTGCGGCGGGTGCTGCTTCAAGCAGCACCCGCCGCAATGTAAAAAATACAGGATGTGACCGCCAGGGTGGCGGTCACATCCTAATTGCCATGGAGGGACCGCCGCTGCCCATGCGCACGGTCCCTCTTACTCAGGGGTGGCGGACGGACGCAAGTCCGTCCGCCATCATATTAGGGCCCTAGGTCGGCATTTACTTTAGCTGCTATCTTGAAAGTTTCGGGGTGCTTTGTCAACTGGGGGCTGAGAAAAAGGGGGAATTGCAAAATCTGTTTTTCCCATGCAATATCACAAAAGTATTCTAGGCGTGACTTCAGTCCCAGAACCGCTGGTCAGATTATCACCAAATTTGGCAGGAAGCTATATCTTGGTCCAGAAAGTGTGCTCTCTGTGATTTGGTGTAAATCTGTTCAGTATTTTTGGGGTTATAAAAGAAAAAAATATATAGATATCTAGTGAAGCAAACCCTCCATGGATGCCCTGCGTCGAATCAGCGGATTCACGCACACGAGCAATGCCATGATTGGCTGGCCACTACCTGAGAAGAAAGTTGTTAGCTGCCAATTTATATACACTAGAATTCACACAAAAATGGAATAGAAGGGGTTAGGGTAGAGATACCCTAACCACATGTGTGCAATATAGGAGTGTATGAGGGACCCATGATTAAAAGGATTTAATTTTTATGCCTCACATGTGTGAATCTGCGATCTGCTGCGATACTTAAAGCTGCCCCCAAGTAAAATCATGGTGGATCTGGGATCTCAGCTGTATATTAAAATAAAAAATACAACCACTCATTGAGCCACTGAGATACTCAGACACCGAGTCAGAGACCCACACTCTTGCATCTGCTCACATACCAATTCAGACACTTACACACCCACTCATCAACCCACTCAGACACACAAACTCCCTCACAGACTCTCAAAGCCAGTCACAGACTGTCTCGCACACACACACACCCAGACACAGAGCCACTCACACTCAAATGCACCCACTCAGAAACCCACTCATATACTTACACACCCACTTCTAGACTCAGATACTCATGCACCCACTCGGAGACCCATTCACATACTCACAGTCCTACTCACAGACTCACTCACACTCCTAAACACCCACAAAGACACTTAAAAACCCACTTACAGACCCTGTGTGCATCCGCAAACCCAACACAATGTTACATGGGGCTGCGCTGAACATCAGAGTGGATTCACAGAGTTGCGAAAAAACAACCAAATTGGGCTTCTTCACAGAAAACATGGAAAGGGTTAAAGAAATACTGACCATTTAGGAGTTGTATAACAAAAATAGGAGATGAAGAGTAGCATGTGATTTGTTAACTAGAACAGCATAAGTAAGAGCACATGGTGAAATGTAGCCATTTTACCTGCCTTTCTACAGAGGGGCCGATTCCGATCTCGGTCGGTCAGCCCTCCGAGACATGTCAGTAGCCTTACCTTACGGCCGAACCGTACCAGGAACGGGACCATCCGGGCGAGGTAGTACGATGCGGAAAAGTGCCAAATTCCCGACCGATCCTCACGCTCCGACTCCATCATCAATTTCCGTCCAAGCCTGACCCGGAAACCCCCAATCCGCGACGCACGCAACATAAACACTGCGACCTCCGGCCGGTCAAGTACGATGCGCAGTTCCTACGTTCCGGACTAGTTGCCACGTACAGAACGTTTCAGCACCCGGAAGAGCTGCATATCAACTCTGAATTGCGGCATTAACCCATTCCACCTGTTATTTGGGAATCTAGGACCCGAGTGTAAATTTCCCGATTCATGCCCATATATAGGTATAATTCACCCAATCCTTATATAGGCATAAGAATCATTGCCTTATTTAGTCTTAGCCTGTGCAGCCCAAATACGGCATGGCTACTTCCACTAAACTCCGAGAATCCACAACGATTTCTTGGAAAAACCAGCCTTCAGCAGTCAGGGACTTCCCCCTGCTTGGATACTAATTTATCCAAGGACTCCTGGAGTTTTCAAGGAACTGAGGCACTAGTGATGATATTATGTCCAATCTTACGTCAAACTCGACACCTTCAAAGTATAAATATGCCTAAATTTGCCCAGTCAAACACACGGTGGTTTAGGAGCAGATCGACTAACTACTTGCCCGATGCCCGGCTGCTGCAAGTGCCGAAGGACGCCGACCCTCCAACTGACGCACTGAAAAGAAGCTGTCTTTTCTCTTGCCCAGAAATCCAGCTCCGGTGTTTCCAGGCTACCCTTGCAGGTTGCTGGGAGATAGAGTTCTGAGAGAGAGATACAAGACCTCTATCATTCTAAAACCAAGGTACGGAGCTGATTAGACCCTTAGAGAATTCTTGTAACAGATTCTTGACAGAAAATTACTAGACTTAAGCTACACCACACTTACTCCTCCCTCGTACTAGACTTAGGTTAGGTACCCCGGGGTAGGCATATTTTTAGAAGCTCCAGTTGAGTAATTTTAGCCACTATTTTATCACTGTATGTAATTTATGCATTTTATGTATTCTATGTTTATGGCTTAGAAACCATATCATGCTCTTTCAGTACTATTTTATAATACTATTCGTATTATATGCATTGTACTTCTTAAATAGCATTTCAATTGTAGCAGTGCATTTCTTATGCTTAAGAAATAAGACTGTTCAATAAATACTTTTATTGAAAACGCCCGTCTCTCTATTCACTCTGGTGAAACGAAGCATGCACAAAGCATGCACCTCTGACTTGAGTGAAATAGCCGTCTATTGTTTCCGCGACTCTAGAGATACGTTTCATTCTGGGGAAACAAAGTTGTCATGTTATATGGTTGTCAGAGACTAATCCCTTCTTGTACTTTCGAGAAAGTTTCTAGTGAACTCTGAGCTAGCTGGCACTCACAATTAAGTCTAATATATTCGGCAGAGACCTAGTTGACTTAATTCCTACGTCTAAGCTGCAGCATATATTATTCCAATGCGCAGAGCCTATTGGGAATATAGGAACTACACTACATGGCGCCCAACGTTTGATAAGGCGATAATTTAACGCTAGATGCTAAAGTAACTCAGTCGTGCTTTTCACACAGACCCCCTTTCTCCCGTAAAAACTCCAAAAGACGTCTGGAGTGGGTGAAAGGCTAATATCCGCCAAAACTGAGTAGGACGAAAATCCTATGAATTAGTTTTTGGTTTGTACAACGTTGAAGGATACAGTGTTCCAAAATATTGTGCATCTAATCTTTGTGTTCTTGAAACTTGTTCTGCAAACTCTCAGCCGACTAAAATGCCGGATAGTGATACCGAATTGGAGAGAGCTGCAGCAGCAGCTCAAGCGGTCTTAGATGACGCTGCTATGCTAGAAAATGATACGGATGCTATAATCATCCCAGTAAATGTAAGGAAAAGTATAACTTACAAACTAATAAACAATGGAGTATCAGCAAGAGGTGGCATAGTAATCTTTGTCATAGAGGCACATGAATATCGGCAGACAGAGGTATTCTATTCATGGATTCAGTTTCCAGCAGCAAATGCGGGAACACGTGAGTTCCACTACTACAAAGCAGAGGAACCTCCAGCGGAATACGTTCCTTTCGAGGACATTGAAATTCCATTAACTTACTAAGAGCATTAGCTCTGGTTTAAAGGCGCCATACAACATCAAAATCACATTACCAGGCTCGGTCCACTAGGTAGACCAGGAGCAACATGGCCGGTACTAGCCAGCTATACACCACATCCAGACATTGAAAGGATGTCAGATGCAGAATTGTTAGCTCAGCTAAAACAGTTAATTAAAATACATAGACAATTGGTTCAATATGTCATGCGGACATTAACAGTCCAACAAGCTGTAAGAATTCCACAGCACACCCCTCACCAGGGGAACACAAATAAAATCACACCACAGACTATACAGTCAGTCATTGGTACACTACCAGCAAAACGAGAACAAATTCCGTTCTGGTTAGCAAAACAATTACTCAAATAGAGGCGTTATTTCCTGATAGTACGCCTCATGAGAAACACAGGATTCTGACAATCTTTTTACCTATGGGGATTTCACCACACATAAAGGATTGTGACACTTGGGGCACAGTCTTCTTTGCTTCAATCTACACTAAAACACATAGTGTTCCGTCCATGGCGGTAATACCAGATGTTCCAGAACAAGAACCAGCTTAAAAACTAGGTATGAAATTACTGAAAGATTTCAAACAGGTTTCGGCTATACTATTAGCCAACATTAGAGGTGAAGCAGCATCAGTGGCAATCCACCAGAAATGAAAAGAAACAGACATTACTGAGCAACCTTATGAGCTTGCCAGAATTATTGAAAAATCCTATGAAGAACTAGGTAGAGATAGTTTGGGTGGGAAACCACTGAAACCACAACTAACGGAGAATCCTGAAAAAACGTTTATAAAAAATAATCCCACTACTCCTAAAAAGAAGTGGGAGAACACTAAACAAACGCTTCCTAGAGAGAAGCATTCCCAGTCCAGTCCAGAGGAAGAGCTCCTCAACGAGGAGGTAGGTCTCCCCAACGGGAGCCCTCTGAAAAGAGGTGCAACCTCAGAAATAGGGATACTTTAAGAAAACCTGATAGATATCAAGATAATGATACACGTTCCTCTCATACCTTTCAGACTTCACCGCAGAAATCAGATAGAAGAGGACGGTCAGAACAGAAAGAAGAACTCGTGAAGTCCAAAGACGAACAGCACGTTCCAAAAAATAAGAAAACTCAATTTACCAAGAAGAAGGTAGCAAGTGGGGTTTACGTATTGAGAAAGGGTTTAAGTAACAGAAAACTGTAATGTGATGAACACCTTTAATCATTCTGTGTGATACACAATTGTTTAGCAAATGTAAAGACTACAATGTTGTACTACAGAGCTGAAAATTACAGACAATAAAAATATTTTTTTTTTTAAAGGTAGCAAGTGTAAAGATCAGACATGCCGAGGATTCTGAGTACAAAACTCAAGAACGGGGAATGGGCTTAGACAATGCTAGACCGCACAGCAGAAGTAACCATAGTTCGCAAGATCCTGAAGGATCATCTGGAGACAGTGGACTTGAATGAATACATTCAAGTTGAAACTGCCGACACCAGGGTTTTTGTACCCCACAAGTTATATGAAGTAACACTCCGGATGGAGGGGGACATAACTAGAAAAATAAAAGCTCTCTTTTGGGACAAGCTTTCCAAGGGTTATGACATACTTCTGGCTTAAAGAGACTGGCCACCTGCAGTTCTTAGGGAGTGCCCACACGGCGAAGAGATAATTATGCCAGCCTTCTCAAATCACATTCCAATTCATAAAAAATATACATATGCCAGGAAATGGGCTGTGGCCCAAGCTCCAGCATTATATATAAATCACGTAGGATGGGATGAGGATTCTCCTCACCATAAAATCCAGTTAAAAAATCAACCTACTGCTCAGAGGCAGTATCCAGTCAAGCAAGAAGCTAAAAAACAAGTCAGGGAGATCTTGGATCAACTTGAATATCAAGGGGTGATTGAAACATGCACCTCATCTATGAACAATCCTTTGTTTCCTGTCTCCAAGCCAGACAATTCATATTGTCTAGTTTTGGATTACAGACACCTAAACTCTTGTTGTAAAACTTTTGCAGTACAAAATTCACATAGTGCAGCACTGATGAATAACATTGTGCGAAAAAAATATAAAACCACATTAGACATTTCAAATGGGTTTTTCTGTCAAAACATTGCACCGGAATGTAGGCACTTGACCGCTTTCTCAATCTTGGGGACACATGGACAATTTTGCGGTCTCCCCCAGGGATTCAAGAATAGTCCAGGGTTATTTTCAGCGAGAGTAACTGAAATACTACAAATGTATGATGATGAGGCATTATCTTATGTCGATGATATATATCTTACAGACGATGATTTGGACGTGCACTTGAAAAGAGTGAACACCATAATACTTGGGTTCGCTTCTGAAGGGTACAAATTCAATGTTAAGAAATCACAAATTGCCCACCTCAACGTCCTATTCTTAGGATATGAGTTGTCAAGTTTAGGCAAAAGCCTGTTAGCATACTTCCTTGAGAAATGTGCGCTGCTCCAACCTCCAAAGATGCTGAAAAACTTAAAGTCATACTAGGTTTCCTAAATTTTGGAAGAACTTATGTTCTAAATTACGCAGAAAGAGTTAAACCTCTCTACGAACTAATCAAACCTGATTTCAAACCAACAAATTGTACTCAGAAACATACAGAAATTTTGCGTTCAGTACAAACAGACATGTTAACAAAAACACAATTAGATATACGCAACAGTGCACGCAATCTCGTGATCCGTGTCATCCCAGAGAAATGCGGGTTCACTTACCTGACCTTTAATGAAGGTGAAAAGGTACCAATTGCATACAAATCACACTTGTACACACAAGCTGAAATGAAATTCGACTTCAACAGAAAAAATTCTGACAGCGGTTCAAACTGCAGTAGCAAAAGCTAAAGCTCTCGCGCAGGGTAAATGCATAATGATCGTTACACCTGTACCTGCCTTAGAGGCAGTGACGAAAGCGAGCATTCCGAATGCCAAAGCTTTACATCCAAGATGAATACAATGGGTTAACCCTCTTGCTGCAACAGACGTTGAATACGTTTTTGACCCCTACTTGAAGACACAAGAATTCCTACAGTACGAATATGAATGTCCTCTGCCGACCGAAATTCTGCCTCTAGAACATTACGGCTGTATAATCTATACAGACGGATCAGCACAACCCGCAATTGGGGGTAAACAAGCATATAGTGCTGCGTGCGCCATCGTTAAAGGTCGTTGGCATCACTGGGAGACTGTACAGCTCAGCGAGCTGTACTACAGGCTTTCAAGATGGCGCTTGAAAATACCGATCGCGAATTCCCCACACTAATAGTGTGCGATTCGTTTTACTGCATCCAGTCTTACAATGAATATCTGCAGAACTGGGTTCAAAACAGTTTCAAAGACGCAAAAGGTGGCACAATTAAGCATAAAACACTTTGGGAACAAGTAGTTCTTTTACAGAAAGAACTACAAAAGACTCACGTGATTCATACACTGAGTCATCAGCGTGATGGCGTTCACGTTGCAGGGAATTCATTGGCTGATGAAGCCGCGAAGGAAGCTGTACTAACGGCTTCCGTAGCTACGATTACTCGGTCAAAAACAAAAATAGACAGCGACATAATGCAAGCTGTCGCTGCTTCAGTTAAAGACAGTGGTAAGACACACCCGAAAGGCTTTCCAATAAAGTATTCATATATAACTGATGCAAATAATGTTCCTTTTGCTCAAATCCCTGGAGTGGGGATAGGGCAATTACAAACATGGAACATAGGTTAGGACTGATCTTAGCAGCACATGAAGGACTGGCATCTGCACACGCAGGCATTTCTGCCACAGTATCATTATTAAAACAGAGATATTGGTGGCCGCGCATGAGTTGAGTTGAGTTGAGTTGAGTTGAGATAAAATTTGTAAAGCGCAACTTTGCCCATAGGCGTCAAGGCGCTGGGGATGGAAAAGCTGTGTTAGAGGTGAGCGAGGTGAGCCGGTTAATGATAGGCCTCCCTGAAGAGCCAGGTCTTCAAAGCCTTTCGGAAGAGAGAGTGGGAGGTAAGTCCCTTGATCTCAGCCAGAAGGGTGTTCCAGATTCTAGGAGCACGGGAGCAAAAAGCTCTATCGCCCCATCTGACTTTGTTGCTTTTGGGTACAGACAAGAGATATTTGTTGGCTGAGCGGAGTGCCCTGCCGGGGACGTAAGGGGTCACCAAGGGTTTGATATCTTCCGAACCAAGCCCGTGCAGAGCACGATGGGTGAGACACAGGACCGTAAACTTTATTCTGGCCTGGATGGGGAGCCAATGCAGGTCCCTCCTGATAGAGGTGCCTGATGCGAGCCTCGGGGCATCAACAACAAACCGGGCTGCTGCGTTTTGTACTGTTTGTAGGCGTTGTATCTGTGATTTATTAATTCCAAGGTACAATGCGTTACAGTAGTCTAACCTTGAGGAAATTAGGGCCACCGTAACCAGTTTGCGGGCATCGGTGGAAAGAAAGTGTACTAATTTTCTGAGGACACCACAGCAGGTGGAGGTCGTCCTACTGACTTGTTTTTCGAAGGTGAGCTTGGTGTCAAAAATAACACCCAAGTCTAGAGCGGACTGAGAGGGCGTAGGACAGGCTCCAAGGGCGGATGGCCACCAGTCCATTGACCAAATCTCCTCCTTGCCTCCGAAAATCATCACCTCCATTTTTTCCCAATTTAATTTGAGGAAATTCCTCACCATCCAATTAGCAACCGCTTCCATGCAGTTCTTAAAGTTTGGGGCTGTGATATCAGCAGTTTGTGAAAGAGAGACCATAATCTGGGTGTCGTCAGCGTAGGAAAGAACTTCCAGCCCAAAAGATCTTACAAGTCTGGCAAGAGGTGTAACATAAATGTTAAAGAGCGTGGGGCTCAGGGACAAGCCCTGAGGCACCCCGCACTGCACAGGTTTAGCTGGGGAAAGAAAATCACCCAGCTTGACCCTCTGTGCACGGCCATCCAGGAAGGATTTCAAAAGGCTGAGTGCCGGTCCGTCCACTCCTATCTCCTTGAGACGTTTGACTAAGATGGAGGGGGATAGGGTGTTGAATGCGGCAGTAAGGTCGAGCAGGACCAGAAGGGTAGTCTGGCCACTGTCGACCTTAGCACGGATGTTGTTAATGACAACTGTCAGGGCGGACTCGGTGCTCTGAGCCCTCCGAAAGCCATGCATGGAGGGGTCAAGTAGGCTGGAGTTCTCCAAGAAGGCACTCAGATGGTAGTTTAAATGGGCCTCTAGCATTTTTGCGGGAGCTGGGAGTAGTGAGATAGGCCGAAAGTTCTTTAGGATCCTAGGATCAAGCGAGGCCTTTTTTAAAAGGGGTTTAACTATGGCCATTTTCCAGGAGGTCGGAAAGACACCTTCCTGGATTGCCCGGTTGATGACTTCCAAGAAAGCAGGAAGTAAGACATCTCTGCATTCTTTAAAAACCTTCAGAGTGCAGGGGTCGAGGGGGGATCCTGATTTGAGCTTTTCTAAATGCGAATTAAGTTGCTCTAGGGTGAGCGGGGGAAGATGAAAGAGTTACCCTGTGGAAGCTCTGTGAGGTCTTCTTTCGCAGGATGTAGCACTAGGGCAGCGGGAGGTCCTAGTTCTTGGTTAAGAACTTCTAGGCCTGAATGAATGTCGGTTATCTTTGCTTAAAAGAAGGTGGATATCTGGTCGCAAAGCTCCTGAGTTGCTATTACCGGATCAGGGGATTGCAGAGCCGACAAGGAGTCGACGATTTTAACCAATTCCCTGGTGGAGCTGAGGGAAGTAGTCAATTTGGAAAAGTGTAATTTCTTTTCTGCAAGAACCACAATTTTATATTCTTTGAGTAGGATTTTATGTTTGTTCTTTTCATCTGGATCGAGATTAAGTCTCCAGAGCCTCTCTTGTCTCCTACATCCCTGCCTAAGTGACCTGAGGGTGTCGGAGTACCAAGGGGCCGAGGGGCGCTTCCTGGCAGAGTAGGTCTGCTTGACCGGGGCCAGTTTATCCACCGCTTTTAGAATGGAATTATGCAGGTCAAAAGCTGCACTGTCGATGTCACTTGCTAGTGATGAGCGGTGGCTGGACAGAAGGGGAGCTAATAATTCACTATGTATCCCTCTGAGATTCCTTTTGGATTCCCACTTGCTGGGGTCTGCTAGGGAGGTGGAAAAATTGGGGTATGTAAAATCCAAAGGGATGGCCATGTGGTCTGACCAAGACAGAGGAAAGGGGATCCCAATCTCTACCCTAGGGTCGTTGGTGAAGACCCCATCCAGGGTGTGACCTGCTATGTGTGTGGGGCCCTCTACTATCTGTTTTAAACCGCAGGAGGCTAATGAGTCCAACAGGGAGGCAGTGTCTGTGGAGTTATCTATGTCCAAGTGGAAGTTAAAATCTCCAAGAATGGTGAGGTGAGGTCTGTCAATATAGGGTTCCACCAGCTTAAGTAGCTTCTGACAGAAGGATGGCCCGGGGCCAGGAGTCCTGTAGATCAGAATCCCAGCGAAGGAGATTGAGGGGGAGGGGTTAAGCGCAAAGTATAGGGCCTGAAAGGAGTCACATGGTGAAGAAAGGTGCTCGGTTCGACATTTTATAGAGGTTCTATATAAAATACCCAGCCCCCCCTCTTCGCCCTTCTCTGTCCATCCTTGACAGCGAGTACCCTTCCGGGATGGCATCCAGGAGTTCAGGCCCAGAATGCTCTGCGGCCCAGGTCCCCGTGATGAAGACCCAGGGAGGTTTTCTATTGGAGATGAAATCCCTGAAGGCAAGATTATTTTGAATTAGGGATCTGGTATTGATAAGGAATCCAGTCTCTCTACTAAGCTGGGGGAGCTTGTACTTTCCTGGTCTTGATTGCCTATTTCGGGAGATATGGAGGACGGGACTATCCTCTTTGCCCGTGCATTGGCACTTAAGGGCCTCCGGTAAACCCTCAGGAGGAAACGTGTGAAGACAGAGTTTCGATGAGGGTTTGTAGGATAGCAAGGTTTGTAAGGAATATATAAAACTAACAGGGGCTAACTGAGCAGCCTGCCCGGCCCCCGGCGCTTCCTCAGCGCTGACGGGCGCAGACTGGCAGGACTCTGGCGCGACTCCGGCGCAGGTCCGGCGCGTCCGCTGCTCGCGTCCGCTGCGCGGAGCCATATGCGTCCCATTTATACTGAGCGCTGGACTGTGCAAAGCGCTTCCTCCCTATCCAAAATGGCCGCTCCAAAATTATCCCCGGGACTGGCAGACTCAGCACCTAAATCGACTGCGAGCTGGCCCAAGATGCGGGAATGGCGGGGGAAATGAGGCAAAATGCGCTCCGAAATCGAGGCAAAGTGCAAGTACAAGCAAGTTAAAAATAATGGTACAATTTTTTAAAATACGTAAATTCCGTGGCACAATAGGTAGAGGGTAGAGAAAAACAGTGCAGTCACCAAGCAACCTCCCGGCTTCCGCCTCAGGAGGAAAGAGACACACACTCAGCAAGGAAGAACCAAGCAAGGAATGCCCCTTTTATACTGAGCGCTGGACTGTGCAAAGCGCTTCCTCCCTATCCAAAATGGCCGCTCCAAAATGATCCCCGAGACCGGCAGACTCAGCACCTAAATCGGCAGCGAGCTGGCCCAAGATGCGGGAATATCGGGGGAAATGAGGCAAAATGCGCTCCGAAATCGAGGCAAAGTGCAAGTACAGGCAAGTTAAAAATAATGGTACAATTTTTTTAAAATACGTAAATTCCGTGGCACAATAGGGAGAGAGTAGAGAAAAACAGTGCAGTCAACAAGCAACCTCCTGGCTTCCGCCTCAGGAGGAAAGAGACACACAGACAGCAAGGGAGGAAACAATCTAGAAACTATGTTCTAGAATGTGAAATCTGCCAGAAAATAAAAGGGTCAACAGTGAAACGTCCTGCACAGACGCCCTTCCTGATTTCAGATAAACCGCTAGCGTGTGTTTATCTGGACCACTGTGGTCCACTGTGGTCCATTACAAAGGGATGGTAACTATAAATATATCATGGTCGCAGTAGATTCCTGCACAAGATTTATTTGGAAGTGACCCCAGCGCTCCGCTGGTATAAAGGAACTGGTATAAAGGATTTGCGAGTCTTTATCGGCACATACGCAATTGGCACGCTACAGTCTGACCAGGGTCCTGCGTTTAGCTCTCGAGCTTACAAGGAGGCCATGGCTAGCTCGGGTGTTGCATTGCGGTATTCTAGTCCCTTCCATCCTGAGGGTAATGCGGGAGTGGAAAGAAAAAAACGTGATATAAAGCAATCCATAACAGCTAAGGTATTAGGTTCGGGTGATGGGTGGGTCAAACATCTAATAAGTATCCAACGTAGTCTTAACAATCTGCCAAGAAATTTTCTGGGTGGAGTCACTCCGTATGAACTAATGTTTGGTACTAGAATGAAAATCGAAGACCTCGATTGTCAGACTTCAGTGGTGGAACAAAAACCCTTTGATGTCAACGACAGTTTGGCTGTTTTACAGGACCTAAATAAAACAAGAAGAAGTCTGAGTAATACAATACAGAAGCAAACGCCCACTGAAGAAAAACCACCTGTCCCAGCAAGGACTGTCTGGATTCCAAAAATCTAGTCAGAGAGAAGATCGTGGTGAAGAAGGAATTTGGGCCTTCTTACAGCAAAGCAGTATCTGTCTTGGCAATCCAAGGAACAAGATCAGTAGTACTACCGCCCCTTGCTGGTAAAAGGGAGAACAGAGTTGTATCCATCGACCTGGTCAAACCACAACATTTGGCCGATAATAAGTAGTAGGCCCAGTGGACTCCCAAGAAGTAGTGGAGGACCAAATCTTGCTACAATCCAAGAGGTTCAAACTGAAAGACTTATCACTTTTGATAGACCTGCAGTAAGAAAAGAAGGACTATGCAACAAAGCCATGGTACTTGTACCTTTGGAAACCCAAATAACAGTTTGTCAAGACACGCCTGTCTACAATGATATGACATCTGGCTATACAAATATGGCGAAACAAGAAACAGCTCCAGTGATTTCAAGTAATCCTGATGCAATCCCAAAAATTGACAGAACTGCTTCTGGCTATTTTATCAACTTCGATTACTTTTTTGAGGATCCCATTGAACCTGAGGATAAGCGAGCAAAGAAAAACTTCAAGGAAAAAGTTACAGGACTCATTCGTCAACTGGAAATAACATATCTGGTTTCACCATGGGTTGAATTTTGGATTGGATTAGGTGTATTTTTCCTCCTGCTCTGGCTCGTACTAGTGTTAAGCTTGGGAAGGATGATTGATGGAAAATATAGTACTATGGACACAGCAAGTAAGAAAATCAACTTGGTCCTGAAACCTTACAAATCATCTCATCGTGAAAGAAGAGGCCTGTCAGCAGTAAACATCACAGCCGTTCCTATACCTGGGGGTATAGCATGGGACAGAACTGATTATGACATCTATGGTCTGGTGGAATTATTGAAGATTTCACATCAGTTAAAGGTTTCTTTGAGTGACTTTGTCGCACCCAGTACATTTTCTGATGATTGGGACTTTGAGAGTGTTAACAACATGATGAAAGATTTAGAAATGTCAGCTAAATTTACAGAACATGACTACTTAGAAGGGTCATCAGAGTATGAACAAATGTATTGTTTTAATCATTATGGTCACCATTATTTGCATAAATCTGCAAGCCCTAGAAATGTGTTTTGCTACAATCAATGGGAACATTGTCCAACGCCGCCAAAAGGCAGCTCAAAAACGTTCTATGAAAGTTTCCATACTTCACAGGCTTTAATGTTACAAATCCAGAAATGTTTTATTTCAAAAATGAGAATAAGACAGGTATGAAAACAATGTTGACCAATACTAAACAAAGGTATTCTGCAAACTTTTATGCTCAGCTGTCCACATTAGGTTTTGACTTTTGGAAAGACAACATCGAGACAAAAACTGTCTGGAGCACAAAAGACTGGCAGGTGCAAGATTTAGAAGCCCTGTTCAGAGCCTGCATTATACAAGAACAACTAATATTTTTAAATGACACTGTTCAACAAACTTCTTGTCTTGGCCTAGCTAAGATAAAAGATTTAAATAAACCGTCTATACCTAAACCCACATCTGACAGTGATAATGCTACAGAAGAGGAGGCAGACGTACCCTATATTTTAAAACAGAACAGAACTAATCATGATTGGAAAATATGGTTAATCTGGCCCACAGACACTAATAACTGTCATGATATATTCCTGTGAAAAACACAGGGGTTCAAAATAAATAAGCCAGATCCAAGATATTCCCAGAGACACCATCCAGGGATAGTAACGACTTACACTGTAGGGAAGCTGTGCCTTGAGTGGCTTCAGAAATCTACACTTCCAGAAATTAAACAACACTTATCTTTACTTAAAAAAGCAATGATTTCCGAGATTTCTTAATGGGGCCTCGCAAACCACGACAAAAACGTTTCATATACGCCGGAATATATGCGGCATACAACGAAATATTGAAAGTGACGCAAATGGAAACTGCAGGAAGAATACGAGTAATTGATCGTATAAATTTTGAAAAAAGCCTCTCTGTAGTAGACAATGGGTTAACGACTCTGTCCTCCAGAATTTATTCTTTGGACAGCATCGTGTCATCTGCCATTGACATCATAGAACAAGACTTGTTAATGTTACAACATGGCCGGTCTCAATTACGTTCTATCATGCTGCTAGGCTGGACGTTGCAAAATCTGCGTTCAGGCTATGTGCCATGGCATCTAATCAATACCACGTCATTGTTTGCTGTATTTAACCTTACAGATAAACAAATCTCTTTGGCACAAAGAGGAGCAGACTATACAGTGCTGAGCATTGAAAAACTCGAAAGATTACAATTAACAGTTTCTGAGAAACCTGTCATTGAATGGATAATTCATGTCACCATTACGATACCAGTGACGTCTTTCCTGTTTCAGTATTGTCTGGAGCATATACCAGTGGGCCTGTATGAAAGGTTGGGTAAAGAATACATTAAGTCGACCCGGGTTTTACCATATATGGAGAAGTGTGGCTCAGTGGTTAGAGGCGGCAGACCCGGAAGCTGAGATCAGCCGTGGACCAGGGTTCGATTCCCCGCCTCGGCGGGTCTCGGGCTCAAAAATTCTACGGACTCGGCAATTCTCGCTCCGGTGCCTACTCGACTCACGGGGTCACACTCTGCGACTCTGGGCAATAGCTTGCTTAATCGCCACTACGGCCCCTCGCGGCGGGATGCCTGGCTTTCACCATGTGAATACCCTGCCGGGGTATCTCTCACAGGGGAATACCAGGACGGGTTCCCTAAGCAAGCGCCTTGAGACCCCTGGGTGAAACGTGCGCTATATAAATCGAAATACAAATACAAATACATACACGCACAGATGTTGGAATGGGGGACATGAAGTATTCCTTAGTGGTAAGAATTGTAAAAACTCACTGAGTGGTACACTTTTGTGCCAGGGCATTAATTTGCACAGAGCCTGCAACGGCTCTACAAATAACCTTTCGTGCCACCTACACGGTTCCCCCTCCACAGCGATAGTACCGATTTTCAGGCAGCTATCCAATGGCAGCTACGTTATGCTCAATGCTCACAGCTGTTGTGGCATGTTGCCAGGAAAAAGTTTTCTTGTAACTGTGTCATCCACGGTCACTTGTGGTATGCAAGTATTGTATCCAAAAAGTGAGGCAGGAAGGGAGATGGTTTTATGGCCTTCACTGAATATCTCTTCTATACCAATTGATACTTTAAGCAGAATCAAAGCCATTCTTTTACAAAAAAATGTGCCACTGACCTCGTCTAGAGAAACGTATGATCTGCAAGTAGCAAGGTCTTCTGCAGAGAAAAATGCATTATTATCAACAAACTGCCCAGTACATTTCGCAGAAATATTAAGTCAAATCTTAAACATGTCTGATACCAGCGGCATCGCACATGTATTTAAGACAATTTTTTCGGGACTGTTAACACCATTTGAAGCAGTCCTAGGCGTTTTTCCAAATTTCGTGCACTCTGTGTTCGGCTGCCTGCCTCTCATCTTGGGACTAGTAGCAGGAATTCTATTTTTATTCCTTCTGCTCCGATATGGCAAGTCCGGCCACCAGCAACACCCAGACTACCATGGAACAATGCCTCCTTGCCATGAGGTATCGTGGGAGGATTTCACAGATTCTTGTCTTGGCTCGTTTAAGAGATCTTAACACAACCTGGTTTCTATTGTTCAGACCAATCTGGCAAGATTGCATCTTACCTGTTCTTTGATGCCTGCTTTGCGAACAGGATTGCGTGTTGGACATTTGTCTTACACTTCCATCAGTACTGCCATCGGATGTAGACGCTTTGCTAGGTCCAGTAACGG
Source organism: Lissotriton helveticus (assembly GCF_964261635.1). Classification (NCBI taxonomy): domain Eukaryota; kingdom Metazoa; phylum Chordata; class Amphibia; order Caudata; family Salamandridae; genus Lissotriton; species Lissotriton helveticus. Next base: position 1,082,136,550 of record NC_136061.1, on the reverse strand, counting down.
CTCATGCATCGTGTTGCCCCCAACGGCTGCCTATTCTGATGACGGCATTCATTGAGGTCTCACCGGCAAGTCTAACTGAGAGTGAGATACGAGAAACTACAGGCATACAGGTACCATCTACTACGGACATTGCTAATGCATCAACCGCTGACGGCGATGATCCACACTTCTGCACTTTTGATCTGCTAACTGAAGTGGTACCACTTTCACCTATCACGGTAGACTGTTTCTTTGCCAGCCCAAATGATCTGATGTTTTCTCCTGACACTCCTAAGAATAACTTTTGATTATTTCACACAGCGTTCCCTGAACTCTGCAATTCGGCCTTCATTTTTCAAAACAATCCACTAATTTAACCTTTTTCCAAAATAGAACTTTTTGGCACAGAGTAATCTGCTTAAAATAGAACTATTCTTAGAGAACAAGATTTCGTGTTTGAACTCCCTAAAAATGACAATATTTGGCTTCAACCTCGAAAACAAACACAGTTAAAAACTTATGCTATGGGACAGATTTCAGGTATCAATTGATGAATGTACTTTTGTTATTTTTAATGAGAGAATATATGCTCATGATTTATGCATTGGTTTCAGATGACGCCTATAACTTTTGCATACAGTATATACTCATTTAATGTGAACAAGCCTATTCAAATGCATTTTTGTATTTTGGGGTGGGATTGTGAACACTTTGCTTTAGATATGTTCAGTGCTTAGGTATGATTGAACTTAATAATCGTGGAGTGGATGTTATGTGGGAATCTAGGACCCGAGTGTAAATTTCCCGATTCATGCCCATATATAGGTATAATTCACCCAATCCTTATATAGGCATAGGAATCATTGCCTTATTTAGTCTTAGTCTGTGCAGCCCAAATACGGCATGGCTACTTCCACTAAACTCCGAGAATCCACAACGATTTCTTGGAAAAACCAGCCTTCAGCAGTCAGGGACTTCCCCCTGCTTGAATACTAATTTATCCAAGAACTCCTGGAGTTTTCAAGGAACTGAGGCAGTAGTGATGATATTATGTTCAATCTTACGTCAAACTCGGTACCTTCAAAGTATAAATATGCCTACATTTGCCCAGTCAAACACACGGTGGTTTAGGAGCAGATCAACTAATTACTTGCCCGATGCCCTGCTGCTGCAAGTGCCGAAGGAAGTCGACCCTCCAACTAACGCACTGAAAAGACGCTGTCTTTTCTCTTGCCGAGAAATCCAGATCCGGTGTTTCCAGGCTACCCTTGCGGGTTGCTGGGAGATCTAGTCCTGAGAGAGAGATACAAGACCTCTATCATTCTAAAACCAAGGTACGGAGCTGATTAGACCCTTAGAGAATTCTTGGAACAGATTCTTGGAAGAAAATTACTAGACTTAAGCTACATCACACTTACTCCTCCCTCGTACTAGACTTAGGTTAGGTACCCCGGGGTAGGCGTATTTAAGAAGCACCAGTTGAGTACTTTTAGCCACTATTGTATCACTGTATGTATTTTATGCATTTTATGTATTCTATGTTTATCGCTTAGAAATCATATCATGCTCTTACAGTACTATTTTATAATACTATTCGTATTATATGCATTATACTTCTTAAATAGCATTTCAATCGTAGCAGTGCATTTCTTATGCTTAAGAAATAAGACTGTTCAATAAATACTTTTATTGAAAAAGCCCGTCTCTCTATTTCTAAGCAACTCTGGTGAAATGAAGCATGCACCTCTGACTGAGTTAAATAGCTGTCTATTGTTTCCGCGACTCTAGAGATACGTTTCATTCTGGGGAAACAAAGTTGTCATGTTATATGGTTGTCAGAGACTAATCCCTTCTTGTACTTTCAAGAAAGTTTCTAGTGACCTCTGAGCTAGCTGGCATTCACAATTAAGTCTAATATATTCGGCAGAGACCTAGTCGACTTAAGTCCTACGTCTAAGCTGCAGGATATATTATTCCAATGCGCAGAGCCTATTGGGAATATAGGAACTACACTACACACCGATTCAAACCGGAACAGCTTGCAACGGATCGAGACGGAGAATGACTCCAATTGCGCAGGTCATACCAGCCTTGTACATATATGACCGGATCAGGAACAGACGCAGACGGCGCAGACAGTAAGTCAGACACCCACCCTACCAACAAACCCAGGGGGTCCACACCCTGTCCACCAGTAACACGCCTCCTCAGGGAACCCATGGCCACCACAACTGCCACCCCACCCATTGGGGCATGTTACCCACCCCCACTGTCACCCCACCCATATGGGCATGTTACCTATGACTGATGCCACCCCACCCATAGGGGCATGTTACCCACTGCCACCCCACCCCTAGGGGCATGTTACCCACCCACACTGCCACACCACCCATAGGGGCATCTTACCTATCACTGATGCCACCCTACCCATAGGGGCATGTTACCCACCCCAACTGCCACCCCACCCATAGGGACATGTTACCCACCCCCACTGCCACCCCACCCATAGGGGCATGTTACCTATCACTGATGCCACCCTACCCATATGTGTCATGTGCTCCATCACTGATGCCACCCTACCCATAGCGGCATGTTACCTATCACTGATGCCACCCCACCCATAGGGGCATATTACCTATCACTGATGCCACCCCACCTATAGGGGCATGTTACCCACCCCCACTGCCACCACACCCATAGGGGCATGTTACCCATCCCCACTGCCACACCACCCATAGGTGCATGTTACGTATTACTGATGCCACCCCACCCATAGGGGCTTGTTACCTATCACTGATGCCACCTACCCATACTGGCATATTACCTATCACTGATGCCACCCCACCCATAGGGGCATGTTACCCACCCCCACTGCCACCCCACCCATAGGGGCATGTTACATATCACTGATGCCACCCCACCCATATGTGTCATGTCAATACTGCCTCACCCACCCATAGGGGTCAGTGTGGCAGACAATATTGACACCCCACCCATAGGGAGGATGATGCGACACACATCATCAAACATCAACCACAGGCATGTCAACCAAATACATTTCACAACAACATCATGCCAACAGTGTGTAGTGCCCGACAAATACCCCCAACAGTGATTTTGATTCATGACACACAAAGTAACTACCATCACGTGTGTGAAGAACACCAGAGTGTGGGCTACACCAGTCAAGTTTTGAAATAGCATTGGGCTAATGTGTCAAAACCCCCCATCAGTGTGTACATCCAATGTAAAATACGAGAACACAAACTGCAGCTAAAGTTGAGCATTGTGGAAAAGGGTGAAAATCACCCAACATCACAGTGAGCACAAGGTAGGTGTCATCATGGAAATAGCAGCACATGCCAAACAGTAGGTAAGATTCCTCGGCATGTCAGCACAACACCTGTACACTCAACCTTCATCTACCACCCAATGTAGGCACTGGTGACATACGCCTGGGTACGGTAGTGCCCCTTAAGTCACCTGCACATTTACAATACATATGTCTACCAAGTTGCACCGAGGACACAGTTGACTTTACATCAATGCTGACCACAACTGCATCTACAGCGGAGATGGTACAACAGTCAGGGAAAAAGTCAAATTGGACATTGTAAAGCACGTCATATGTGCATGGGTGCAAGCCACAGATATGGCCATGCCAATGAAAAGTTATCATCCCTGGGCTAAATTAGTTAACCATGACACACCCACTCAGCTGCAAAGGATGACATGGATACCAACCTGAATATGAAACACATCTCATAGCCCACATGGAGTACACCACATCAACACCTCAGTAACAGACATTTGAAAAACCTGCATCATCACACCAAGGTCAGGCTAAACATCATCAACAAAATCTACTGCTCAATCAAATGCACGAGGAGAACAAAAAATGCTTTAATCAGCAATCTGCCATCTGGAAGGAAAAATCAACAAAGAAATGTAGTCCAATGTCCCTTTGAGAGTCTAAAGTCCAATGATGATGTGAGTGACACCTGTCACCCATTGCTTGCCTGCACTGAGAAGGACTGGGGAAATCCACTCTGAGGGGCATAAATGGGGCAGGCCAGGCACCGCAGGGACAGTATCAGGGCTCAGCAGAAGGAGCTTGTGAAGGGGTGCTTGGTGCAGGAGAGTCAGTGGTAACTGCAGTGGAGGGGGTCTGACGTGGGTGTGCCGTCACAAATGTGGGGCACAAGTTTGGTGGGGTGGGTGCTGGAACCACTGTAGTGGGCAGGTCAGGTGTAGTGGACATGGTCCCCACTGCAGTGGCCATATCAGACTGGGTGGGCGTGGACTCTACTGCAGTGCCTAACACCATGGGAATGGAAAGGGGTGCAGGTGAGGTTGGCAGGACAGCTGGGGGGGGACATGCTCCCCACAGTAGTTGCAGTAACAGACAGACTGGTGGTGGTGTCAGTGGAAGAGCAAGTGCGAGTTGGGGAGGGCCTGAGCTTTTTGGGGATGATGTATCTGTGGGTGTATCTGTGGGTGTATCATTGTTCAGAGAGGTGTTGATGGTGCAATTGTGAGGGGGTGTATTATCTGTGACAACAACACCATCATGATTTGGTATACACTCACTTCACAAGCATACCCACTATTCCTTCCTGTCAGTCAGCTTCACTGTGAGATATTGGTTTTGGTGTCAGGGATGTCTGACAGTGTTAACTCAGATTAGTGCCACTGCCTTGCCCTATTTGTTGTTAACTTTGTTCATGTCATGACACAGTTACAATTCACTTTGATGCGGGCATTATTGTGTTTGTCATACCCTCTTGGGCAGATTAACTTTTGGTTACTATGCCTTTGCTATCAGTGTACGTTTTCACTGTCCCCTTAACGGTGATGTGTGTGTATTGCAACACAATTTTGAGTATATTGGTTGTGTACTCACCAGGCTCTGGTTTGTCTGCTAGGCCATGGACGCTCTCTGGTGGTAGGATGTCCTGCACCTTCTCTTCCCAGGACCTGAAGTAAACTGGTTTGGAAGGAGGGCCACTGCCAGTGTTCTGACTCAAGGCATGTCCCTTCTGGAAGAGCTTCTTGACCCTCCTGCGCACGTCATACCACCTGTTCAGGATGTCGGTCTTTGTGCGATACATTGCTGCTTGTGCGTTCGCCTTGTCCACAATCCTGTCCCACATCTTGGTTTTCTGTGACATGGGGGTCCTTTGTACCAATGTGCCAAACAAATGTGGCTCCACTCTGAGGATCTCATCTACCAATATTTCTAACTCACTGTCTGTGAACTGTGAATTCTTCTTAGGGGGCATAGTGATGGGTGGTGGTGAGGAGTGATGTGTGTGCTGCAAGTGAGGGTGGGTGGGTGGGTGTCTGTTTTGGTAGGTGTATGTGTGAGAGCTTTTGGAGGGGTGCTGATAGTGTGTAGGTTGTGTGATGGGTGAGTTGTGTGTGTGTCTGTGGTTGGTGTCTCAAGTTGTTCTGTGCTGGCTGCTCTGTTGTATTTGCAAAGGATCATGGTAGTGTAGTTTTGCCTTTGTATAGGTGGAGTTGCGGGTGTGTCTTTGTGTTTTTTTGTGTATTTATTGACTTTGTCATGGCTTGACTGGTCCTTTTTTGTGTTTTTGGCATTGTTCTTGGTGGGCAGGTGGGAGGCGTTCTTCTGACCAAGTCGGACTCTCATGTTGGCTTGTGTGGGCTGCTCCGTGTCGTTCACGCTGATTGTGTTCTGTGTTGCATGCGAGTCAATCGCCGTGGTCTCTCTCGCTTCAGGTACGTTTTGGGTCAGGGTCAGTCATGCGGCTTGGGCTCCATGCAATTCAGTTGGATTTCATGTTTTTGGCATCGTACTGTGCGGCTCGGACGTCGCGGGTACGTATCGGTCGGTTTCATTCCGGGTTCGGTTCTTTCAGTGCGGCTTGTGTCCATTTCCCAGCTGGATGGCTGAATTTTGTATGGCTCGGTCGTACGGCTTGATTTCCATATGGCTCGGTTGTAAATCACAGGCTTTGCATCGTACTGCACGGGTAGTAGGGTGCCGGTAGGTGTTGGTCGGACTATGTTCCGGGTACGAGTCGGTCGGGCCGATTTCCAACCTGAATGGGAATCGACCCCAGAGTGTGAAGGTGGATTGCTGGAGATGTAACTGGAGATTTGGAAAGAAAACCGAACTAATATGCATAGAAATAAAACTGGGAGAACAGCAAATAACTTTTACAGATATATTAAGTAGGGTATAGTATATGAAGTTGTATTTAAATACAAAGAATTGTGAGTGTTTGTAAGCAGAAAGAAAATGAGTAGTGTCCAGACATTATCTAAGAAAGGGAAATATAAGAGAGCTGAAATGAGAACTAAAAATATAGTGAGCAGGAAAGGAGGAAGAGAAATTGGTATACTGAAAGTGTAGTAATTATATTAAGCCAGTATGAATAAATGTGTTTGAAATGATATGTGGGTGTTTGCTTATAGTATTTATTTTAATAAAATGTAATTTCAACACTGTCAGTAAGACACTGACATACCTAGTTACACTCCCACAAAAGCACTTATGTACCCACCACTCGTACAGCCAGGCAGGGACTACAACACTCAGTCACACACCCGTAAAAACCATTCCCACACCCATTCACTCACCTATACATCCAACCTTGAGTACTAGTTCACCATTAGTGCCAATGAGGACATCAGCAGAGTGTAATCTGCAACACAGGAAGAGTTTGAAGATGTAAGAGATTGTAGTTGAATCAGGGCCCCCGAAAGGCAGTGGCTCTGAAAAGGAGGGAAAGGAGCAGAGAAATAACAAGGGCAAAGTCTCAGGAGGTGAGAGGAGATCCACAAGAGCGAGATTTCCCTTTTGGATTCAATGAATGCTGCAGGTAGTGTCTCCTCCCAAACCCAGTCCTCTGAGGACCTCAAGGACAGACAGGTTGGCTGTAGAGGGGAAAAACGCTGAGGGTAAGAGAGCCTTGAGGAGAAAAGGGTCTTGCTGGCCCATTAATTGAGTGTCAAGGAGCTGGACGTAAGGCCAAATAGCTGTTAGAGTCTAGAAACAATGGTGAGAGCACCCCTACTGTAATCCAATACAGAAGAAAAAGTCCATATACCCAGAGACTCAGTCCCTGAGGAAGGGGATCATATAGAAAGGTACAGAGAATCTCTTAGGGGGATTGGGGAGCTGGCTTTTGGACTCAAATTCCTGGGGATCAGAAGGATAACCTACTGGCCCTGGAAAATGGGAAAAGGATGAGGTATCCTACCATAAAGGAGTCACTTGTCAGTAAGTATGAATTCACCCCAGAGGAGTGCACATGGAAACTCAGGGTTAGTTAGAAACTGTGCCAACAGTCCTGGGAGGATTTTAGGGGGGACTTCTGAAATGTTTGTAAAAAGCATTGTTATTTTTTAAGAAGGATTTCCTAACAGTTTTATACATTTCCTTTTTTTTTCAAACAGAACTGGGAAAAAGCAACTTGCTTTAAAATGTGAAAAAACATAAAGGGTCAATGGGGACCTAAGAAAATTATTAAATATTTCTGCTGACAGTGCTTTCCACATCTATGTGATTGGAAATGCAGTATTTGCTGCTTTTTGACTTTTTCCTGAGTGTCTTGTGAATGGCTACATATAATGTGCTGTTCTATGAAGGAATGTACAGAGCCATATGTGTCTGTTCCAAATTTAGGTGCATCTTTTACTCAGAACAGCGTATGAACATGAGGAGCACCTCTTGTTTGGGGGGTTTTGTGGCAGATGAAGGGCAGCATAGTTTCAAATTTGTGCTTAACGTACCAGTACACATTTGCTGGATCCAAATAGCAAAGTTCTCCTGGTGTCTTGAATTAAATCCCTTTATTGTTGCAGTTTGTTTCTCCCAAAGAGTCATGTAAGTCATCTCATGGATATTCTGCGCACCTCAAAGTTAGAAACCAAGTTGATGTTACAAACGTTTTCTATCCTGTAATTAGTTACATACACATAGTGGTGCAGAGAAAGAATATCGAGTAAGAAATATTGAATTGCGTAAATATCGTGGTAAAATTATTGTGGGTTAGGCATATCGTCTGAAAAATCCTCATGGTCAAGAATATCGATTTTCAGTAAGTAATATCAATATAAAAAATATCAAAGTGTTTAATATTGTTTGTAAAAAGATAGTTGTTAAAAATATCAATTTTTTATTAATGTTATGTATTTTAGTATATAGTTTATATGTGTGTGATTTTTTTTTGTGTAAGCATTGCTTGAATTTTTATTATATGTGTTACATTTTAGTAGTTATTATTTTTTTTATTTAATTTTGCGTTTTTAGTTCTGTTGCGGGTTGTGGGTTTATAGAGGAATAGGATGGGAAGTAATTTAATTATATAAAATGTATTGAATAATATATATTTGTTTAGTTGTGATGTTATAGTATTAAATGTGTAAATGAATGTATTCATTAATTAGTAATTAATTATGGTAATTGTGTAAATAATTTTAGGTATGTGTTGTGGTGTTCATAGGTGTAAATGGTGTGAAGGGTGGGAAGTAATTTACTTTTTATTGATGGATTATTAATTAGTTGTTAATTAATTTAAATTAATTAATTAGTAATTAATGGTGATAACGGTGTAATTAATTGTAGGTGTGTTGTGGTGTTTATAGGTGTAATTTGTGGGAAGGGTAGGAAGTAATCTATTTTTTAGTTGATGAATTAATAATGGGTGCTTAATTAATTTAAATTATTTAATTAGTAATTCATTATGGTAATTGTGTAATTAATTTTAGATGTGTGTTGTGGATATTATATTATTAAAGAATGTGTACTCAATTAATGTGTATTACTTTTTTATTAATAATATATTTTAATTATGTTAACTATGGAAATAAATGTACATAAAAATGTTGATTTGTTTTGTGTGGTGTTATAGAGTAGGGAAAAAAATTATTTGTTTGTAAATATTTGCTTCTTTTAAATATTGTTTATAAATGTATTTATTAATTTATTTCATATATTATTTGTACAATTTGTAAAATGTATTTAACATTATATGTTTTCTTTTTATATGTTTAATATCTTTAATTGTATCATTTTATAATATTGTTTACTTATTTGTACAACTCTTTCAATGTTATTAGTAATTTTTGTTTATCTGCTATACTACGTAATTTTTACCCCTCTGCTATCCAATGGTTTCCGTCCTGTTGCACTTATGGAGTGGGAAAAGTAATTTTGACCATTCCGCTATCCAGCACTTTACCTACTGTTGCACTCACTGGAGTGGGAATAGTAATGTTTACCCCTCCGCTATACAATACTTTCCTTACTGTTGCACTCACTGGAGTGGGAATAGTAATTTTTACCCCTCTGCTATCCAACACTTTCCCTACTGTTGCACTCTTTGAAGTGGGAATATACATTTTTACCACTTCCCAATCCAGCACGTTCCCCACTGTTGCAATCACTAGAGTGGGAATAGTAATTTTTACCACTCCGCTACCCAACACTTTCTCTACTGTTGCACTCTTTGTAGTGGGAATAATAATTTTTACTCCTTCTCTATCCAGCACATTCCCTACTGTTGCAATCTCTGGAGTGGGAATAGTAATTTTTATCCCTCTCCTATCTAACACTTTCCCTACTGTTGCACTCACTGGATTTGGAATAGTTATTTTTCCCCTCCCCTATCCAACACTTTCCCTACTGTTGCACTCACTGGAGTGGGAATAGTAATTTTTACCCCTCCGATATCCAACATTTTCCCTACTGTTGCACTCATTGTGGTTGGAATAATACATTTTACTATTTCGGTAGCCAACATTTTCACTACTTTTGTATTTTTTGTATTGCAAAATGTACATTTTAATTTTTTTTAACATTTTTATTTTTTTTATTAATTCTGAAATGTTTCTTAAAAATTTTAAATTATTGATGTATATGCATATATATTATTTTTATATAAATTAAAAGTTTAAAAATTAAATAAACATAATAGTTAATAGATTATTGTAAAGTAATTATATGTATATGTATAAACTATTATGTTTGCATGTTTATATCTTTTTAAATTAAGTTTAATTTTTATATTCAGTTAAAATGTATATTAAATATAATTTATTTTGTTAAATATAATATTAATATTTTATTTATGTAATATATAATATTTTATTTGTATTTATACATTTATATCAATATTTTTTACATCTATATTCTTAACTTCGATATGTTGGATTCAATATTTTTGTACTTACCTGTGTAATATAGGGAGTCGATATTTTTACAATCTATATTTTTAGGACATATTTTTACCATTGATGTTTTTACCATCGATATTCTATTAGTGAATCACACATAGTATGCAGGGTTTTCTTTTTCTACAATCTTTATGATTGTTTTTTCTCCACTATTCATTGATGATTCTTTCAACAGTACATCACTTTTGGTATATGAGTATAGAACCTGAGAACAGTAAAAAAGGGAAATGTACCCACACAAGACATTTATACAGTGACAAGCATGTGTTAGTTTACACAGTGAGTAATCATCTCATTTTCAGGGCCATTTGCGGGCACCACGAGATTTGCTAGCCGGCAGCATTTTCCCATTAGATGTTGTGGTCACCAGAACGTGATTCAGGCTCTCCAGCAACTTCCAGCAGATGTTTTCTGCTGTGTGCAATTCTGAACACGCAGGATCTACTGCGGCTGCAGTCTGGGGAAGATTCTCTCCAGTTAGAATCAAATTGCTTATGCTTACATAGTGCTTCATGTAAGTTAGCATGTGGTGCGCCATTTTCTATTTGGGTGCTATTTTAGGCTGTTCGAAACTGATCTAGTTTAATTTCGAGAAGTGTTTCTCTCTGAGTTTCGTTGCTGCCACGTTAGGTTTTGTTTCAGTAATGAGCATACTGTTCATGTCAGCACATAGCTTTCTCACTAGATAGACAGTGGAGGCTCGCAGAGATAATGCTGTGGGGCGTGGCTTGGTGGGGGTAGTGGAGTCTGACATATGACGGCAAAGGTAAATGTAAATAAATAAATATCTGCCATCATATGTTGGACTCCACTACTCCACACCCAGTCCAGCACCCACCCCGCCTCCCCACCCCACATCGTTACCTCTGCGACCTGCCACTGTAGACAGAGGCCCTCTCCTCCTTGTCTGGTGGTGGGCTGTGGATGGAATGACCTTGGACTATGTTACTTTGTGTAAAATATGAGCACTGAACCATTTTTTCTGTATTTTGCTGTTTAATTGCACTTGCTTTTAAAATTCCACTGTGGGAGTCTTATCGCCCTGTTATGAAATGTACATAATGCATCCCTATGCTTGCCAATTTCAGTTCGCTCTGCAGCACTCTTAACGACTGGGCAGATGGGGCTCCACTCTGAAAGTATATGAATAAATCGTTATTTGTGTAGTAAATTATACTTATTCCCTATCCTAGAGCGCCCCCCAGCGCAATGCGTTGTAATGGTATGCGGAGTAATGGTCGCGTTGTAATGGTAGTGCGGAGTAAAAGATCCGTTGTAACGGGTGTATACCGTTATTTGTCTGTATTATCTAGTGTCTGACCGTCTCTTCATTTAGTACGGAAGGCTGAGAGGTGGTCATTAGTGACCCGGGTGGCCCTAAATGGGTTACTTCCTTCACTCCTTGAGAAGCTTCAAAAATCTTCCTAAAATGACGATTTGGAGTTAAAAACCTCTTCGACATTTGTCATTGTTTCTTTTGTGCGAATAGTCTTTTTTCCAACTGGAAGGAAGTGTCCCAGAGTCTCCAACTTCTTGTTCCTGTTCAGCAGGCTCCTCTTGGTGCTTTGTCCATACCCTGGTCACTTTTCCTTTGGATTTGGAGCTGGTAGGATTACTCTTTGTGTCTGATGCATATCCTATTGGATTTAAGGACTTTGCTTTGAGATTTCACAAGTAAGTTGAAATACTGGTTCTGTTTGTTTGATTGGGGCCATGCACCTGGATTAAGTTATACTTTTAATGTATTTTTAAAATGTTTTGTGGTGGGTGGCCTGTTGTTTCAGTAGGGACCTAGTGATTTCATTGGATTTAATTTTTCTTCTTTTGTAAAGGAAAAATGTTTTACAGTTTACTACATTTTCTCCATATATATTTAATAGATTTGCAATATTGATTTAATTCACTGTGTCTGCCAGTTGGCCTTCCAGCCAGTGGGCCCAGTGCTAGTCATGGGTTCATGAAACAACTGTTTCTGTGGAATTGCACTTTTCCCCCTGCAAACAGTGTATAGGTGGGACAATGTCTTTAAAAGATGTGTTGATTTTGAAAATAAATTGCCCGCTAATTTTCATTTTTGGTATCGCTGAACTAATGTTGTGTTCTCTGTTTTACCATGCTTCTTTTGTCTGTCCAGTTTTGTGTGTGTGTGTGTGTTTGCCATAGGCCACCATGTGCCTTTGTTTCACATGCCATGTGGCCTCAGGCCAGGGGCCATTTTGTATAGTCAGTGGCCTGTCCATAGGCCTGCATGTGTTCTTTGTTTTCCAGGTGTCCTGCCTCTTGTTGTGACCATGCAGCATTTGGCCATTTTCTGTAGGCAGCCAGTGTTCTGTTGCCATAGGCCTGCATGTGTTCTTTATTTTCTAGGCCTCCTGCCTCTTGTTGTGACCATGTGGCTGGCGACCATTGTGTGTGTCCAGCCAGTGTGTTTTTGCCATAGGTCTTTAGGCATTCTCTTTGCTGTGGTCATGCCTTCTTGCTGGTTCTTGTTGTTGTGACCATGTGCCCATCGGCCATTTTGCATAGGCGGTCAGTGTGCATTTACCATAACCTTGCATTTGTTATTTGTTTGTGATTATGCCTCCTTGCTGGTGGTTGTTGTTGGTATGCATGTAATGTTTCTTTTTTATGTATGGGAAAAGTGTTGCACAGTTTAGTACATTTTCTCCATGTTTTCTAATACATGTGCAATATTCTTTTAGAAGAATTCAATATGTGGCCTAGTTTGCCAATGGGCCTTCCAGCCAGTAGGCACAGTACTTGTCATCAGTGCATGAAACAACTCTTTCTGTGTTGTCTGATGGGTGAAACAGCTTTTTTAAAGCATGGATGGTATTGGATTAAAATACAAAATGTGCTTTTTTTTAGGGTATTTCAAGTTTTTTTTCTCCTGCAAACAGTGCATAGGTAGGGCAATGCCTTTTGGGCGGATATGCATTGTTGTAAAATATTTTTGTCCTGTTAGTTTTCATTTTTGGTATTACTAAATTAATGCTGTGTTCTCTGTTTTACCATGCCTCCTTTGTTTGGCTACTTGCCAGTGTGTGTGTGTTTGCCATGGGACACCATTTGCCTTTGTTCTACATGCTAAGTGGCCAAGGGCCATTTTCTATACAATCGTTGGCTATGAGCCTGCATGTGTTCTTTGTTTTCCAGTCCTCTCCCTCCTGCCTCTTGTTGTTGTGACCAAGTGACTGGTGGCCCTTTTGTGTTACCACTAGCCAGCCTGTGTGCTTATCCCGTAGGCCTGCATGTGTTCTCTTTGTTCCTAATGATTTCCTGCACAATTGTGGTGTTGTTGATGACAATGAGGCACTGGCTGGTAGCTAATCTGTGTGTCCAGCTAGTGTGGCCCTTTGCCAAAGGCTGCATGGATGGTTGAGCAATGAGATAGCATTTTCATAACTTATTATTATATCTTTTAGGATAACTTCACTTAATTTTAATTTGTTTATCCATTGGTAAATTATATACTTATTTTCAATTTTTTTAATTTTCTTTTTACATTTTGTAAACCAAATGTAGTTTTTTTCTTTATTCCATTTTCACTACATCTGACATCAATCAACCCCAAATCTACTATAAGTGCACAACAGCACATTAATTGTCTAGGGATTACGTCTTCCATTGTTAATTGTCAGCTGCACCTGCCTGAGTATCACATCACATGTGAGTGAAGTCGTGTGATGCACATAAAGCAAAAAGTTGCATCTGTATGTTACTGTTGTTTTTGAGCTCTCTTATTTATCCTTCATGAGTATATTGTCAATCACCATGAAAGTGTATGTTTTTTTCCCATTTTATGAATTGATATACGGTATTGGTAATTATTTATTATAAGACCATACTAAATGATATTGTGTTGTTTGTACTACTAATTGAACTGCAACAATGCCACATTTCACTGACATTTAGGAGCACAACAGACATCACCCACAGTACTGCCAGAGAGAAGGCCAGTGCATGATGTGGCTCGTTACTCACACATCACAGACATGTGAAGCTCAGTGCCACTGCTAGCTAACAGCTTGAAGATGGCCCCAAACAAAGGTGCCGCTAAAAAAGAGGCTAGAGAGAAGAAGAAGGAGCTTATGCACACCACTGGTATGTCACCCCAGATCTTTTTGGGAAAAAGAAACTGTGCCTGCTGCACCGGCTTCTGGGGAGCAAGCTGGGAGCAGCACACCCACATCAGTGGACCCAACACAATTTAGGCCAATATCTGTCACAGAGGCAGCCAGTCTAATCACAGCAAACACCGATGAGCAGAGATGTTGAAATTGACTTACCTCTATCGCGAAGTAGTACCCAATCATTTCAGAAAACTCAGAGAAGTGGACAAAAGCAGTCTCAACTCCCAATAGTAGTTCCTCCTGAAGTAGGAGCAGTTCAAGAGATTGAGCTTCTTGCTGAGGAAGTAGAGTAAGCTGCTCTTTCAGAAGATCCATTTTCTTCCAGATCTCCATCTACAAAAAGGAGGTTTAGAGGTGGATCATCTTCTTCTTCAACCCCCCTTCTGATGATCCAGACACCGCTTGGATCCCGCCTCAGTCTGAGAGTGAGACACGCCTTGAGATAAGGCTAGGAAAAAGGAAGGTTACAGAAAGCCTTAGAGTTATGGAGGCAGATGCAGAAGAGAAGGATGATGATGAGCCAGTTATCATGGATGTTAGCCCAGATCCAGTGGAGACGCACGTTACCCCATCCCAACTTCTCAAAGGGGATGTGGCAGTGGCACCACAAATCCCACCACCTGTCATATTTGCTAAGTCCCCGCAGCGACTTAAATTCACAACCACTTCAGTCGAAGTAGGTACTGCAGACAGTCAAAAATCAAAATTCCCACCTATCGCCAGTTCATCCGACATTGGCAGTAGCACCAGCATCAGAAAGTTGAGCTCACCAATTTGGGACTTCTTTTCGGTTAGCCACAAGAAGGTGACCATTGCAATATGCTCACTTTGTGGAGCAAGTGTTATTCTATGTCAGCTTGGTACAAACTATTGTACCGGGGGCCAAGTGGCCCATTTGAGAAAGCACCATATGTTATGTTGGAAGGTGGACCTTATTGGCTAAAAAACTGAAAGTGTTGGTGAATGAGTGAAAGTCGGCTGACCAAGGTATCCAAATCCGATCCGATCATGTTGGAAGGTGAATAAGAGGAAGACATTTTCATTACGCAAAGCAGCCCTCTCCCAAGCAGTACAGTAGTAGTGTCCACACAAGCAACATCACAATGGCACAGGGCTTAGGTAAAGACACCAAGGGAACAGAGGACAGTGACTGCCCTTCCGAAAACCACATTGAGCCTACCATCGCCTGCTCTGAAGAAGTCACCTGCATCAGTGGCATCAAGAATGAAAAAAATCCAGGCTACTATTCCTGCTATGTTTAGGTTGGAGGTTCAGTATGAACGCACCCATCCAATGGCACGTTTGTACAATGCAAAGCTGACAAAGATTTTCGAGGTGGGACTCCTCTCCTTATCTTTTGTGGAACGGGTGGGTTTTCTTGAATTTGTGGCAGCCATCTACCCAAAGTGGAAGGTTCCTAGCTGGTCCTATTTTAGCAGAGTTGCTGTTGCAGTGCTCCATCATGATATGCTGGAATTACTTAGACAAGCTTCGCAGCAGAATGCTTTTCCCAATATTCACTTGTAAACAGACATGTGGAACAGTTGCCAAGTGACACTGCTGAGACTCTTAAAGCTGCTCGGAAGCATGCAATAGTAGCCATGTTCACATGGAGAAATCCCATACTGCTGCAAACATTTTGGAGGACTTTAACAACAAGATTTCTGAACAGCTGCGCCCAAGTGGGTTTGATATTGTATTGTTGCCATGGACAATGGCAGTAATATAGTTAAGGCCAAGGCCGATGGTGGCTATATCAGGGTCCTTTGTTTGGCGCACTGTATCAACATAATTGTACAGGACTTTCTCAAAAAGAAGACCAAGTAAGCAACTTACTGTCCACCTGCAGAAGAATTAGCACTCATTTCATCCATTCATTTAAAGCCCAGAAACAGATGAGTGTCATTCAGCATGATAATAGAATGCCAGTTAAAGCACTCATAAAGGATGTGCCAAAATATTGGAACTCAACGTATTACAAGCTTGAATGCCTGTTTGAGCAGTACAGACCTATCAGTGAATATGTCATGCAAAGAGGGGATGCAAATGTGAAAGGCATGATCATAGAGATGGACCAATGGGGCCTAGTCAAATGCCTGACAGAGATGCTGCTTTCTTTTGAGGTGTTCAAACGGGTAGTCAGCAAAGTGGACAGTACCATAGGCCAAGCTATCCTGTTGTTGGGCTTGCTACAGGAACAGCTAAAAGAGGTGTCTGCAATGTACACAGGTATTGAGGATAAAAAGATGTGTATGACTTGTAGAGAGTTTAATCCTTCACTTGTCTGTTAATACAAGGGTGCAAAGAGACATTGTGTCATCCAAACATTGCATCTGTGCAACAATTCTTGATCCACAGTACAAACCATGACTGTCCACTATCATTGCTTTCTCAGACAGGGATGTTAGAAAATACAAAACATCGATAGCTGTGCAAGGCAGTGAGCTAGAAAAAGATGGGCAGGGAATTAGAGACCCACTCCTCCATGGCACAAGTCCTGCATGGTAGTCTTCAAGTTCAGAGCCTAAGGGCAGTGCTGTTGGCTCACAGCAGCCAAAACCAACAACAAGCACAGGAGCGTCAGCCCCAAAATCTGCAACTGAGTGGTTATTACTGACAGGACTTAAGCCCACTGCAGAGGCAAAGGCAAAATGTGTTGAGCAAGGTGGAGCAAGGTAGAGCACCAGCAATGACTATAACTATTGAGCAGATGGTCCAGGCCTATCTGGATGACGCAACTTAAGTCTACCTTGATAAAACTCCATTGGTGCATTGGTATGGAAAGAGGTCCCCACGGTCAGTGCTCATCAGTCTGGCAATAAACTATCTGGCTTGCCTGGTAGCCAGTGTCTCCGCAGGGCATGTTTTCAGTGCTACTGGTGCTGTTGTCACATTGAGAAGGACCTGTCTCTTGCCCCAAAAAGTGGAGAGATTAACCATGAACAAAACGAATCAGTACTTTATACCACCGGATTACATCATACCTGAAGTATAACAGGAGGAAGTTGAGGGAGACTTAGGTCATGGAAGTAGTGTGTTAGATGACCTACTTCTTGGTGAACCACCGGAGTTTGAGGACAAGCTCTACTTTCCTGGATAGTAGTAGGCCTGGGCGAACAACCATATACCTTTCTCTTGCAGTCTCTAGTCTATCAGTAATCTGCTTTCTTTCTTTCTTTGAACACCAAAAAATAAATAAATAAGAAACAGCTAGCGGAACATTATTATTTACTTTTGTTTGTTTGACTAATTCATCTCCACCATCTTACTCTTATAAACATTTTATTGCTGGATTGGAGTTGCAGCTGTATGCAGTGAAGAAGTCCGGACTCCCCCCACACCCATTTTCCTCAAGGGCATTGGATGGAGAATACAAACAAATGTATGCCTGCCTCCAACCCTGGGCCGTTACTATCTATCCTTTCCTACCCTAAACGGACTGTCCCACATGTGACATTTGATTTACACTGGCCAATCTCTGCTTCATGAACAAAGGAATCTGCATTCTGCAATGTACCATGAATTGATCATGATGAGCATGCAGAAAAAACAGGTAAATGGCATGCATTGCATGCTGAGAGATTGTCGTTTGTTGTGAACTTGTGATGTTTGTTGAGAGATTATTCATGTGGTGGCAGGCAATGTGACACTGGGTTTTTCTTTATCTGTAAAAATTACACTTAAAATGTGTTTGTGATGATTTACAATATTGGTGGCCTACCGAAAGCTGATCAATTTTACCCTGAAGGGGATTTTTTTGTCCTTCTCCTTTGAAAGATAGTGAGATTTCCTCACCAGGTCCACTTCACTCTGCTTTGGTTTATTGTTGTCTGCTTTATACTCCTCAAAGAGCCAGACCAGACCAGTCCCTTAGACAACGCAAACACAAATCTAGTCTACACAAAAATGTACTCAATGTTTCTCTTCTAGTTGTGAAACAACAAAATTGTAGTACAGGTCAATCCATTGCATTTGAGTTGGGACTCGGGACCCAGTTGGTACGGAATTGAACACCACACTCTGAGTCAGACTCTGGAGGATCAGAGATGATGGAATGACTTAGGGCATGGGCGCGTCTACTCAGAGAACTGCTACCAGAAAATGGAAGTTTTCAAATTGACTGAAACCAACAGATTTGTTGACGACTTTGAAGTGGCCTCGGGATAAATAACAGACCTACACAACTCTGTGTAGTGGTGGTGGGTAGTGAGTGATAGCGGTGCATTGATTTTACTTGAGTGGGAAAAGGGTATGTTGCATTGTGTGTATGTGTGTGTGCTCAGTGCTGTCTGGCTCAAATTCAAAGCTCAGTGGTGGTTGGGTAGAGGGCCTGTTGTTGAAGGTAACTGGAAACAGACATTTAGGGGTCGATTCCGATTCAGGAAAAAAACCGTCCTTACGATTTGTATCCGGAGCCCTCTCCGTACGAATCGTACCCGTCCGTCCGAGTCGAGAAGTACGATCCGTATTCCGTGAATCCGTCCGAATCGTCGCGATCCGTACGTATTGCAAGGCTGAAACCGTGAACCGTACGACTCGTACACATGCCGTATGACTCGTACACATGCCGTACGACCCGACGAGTACGATATGGACCGGGGTATGAGGACGCGATTCGTACGGTCCACGTCAGGTAAGGGCGAGTCATGCGGAAAAGCACACAAACACATACACACCGTACGGTCCGCACCCCCCATGATCACAGGGGTACGCACCGTACCCCTGCGATCAAGGGGTGTACGAGCCGTACCCCATGTACGATGGGTGTACGAGCCGTACCCCATGTACGATGGGTATAAGAGCCGTACCCCATGTACGATGGGTGTATGAGCCGTACCCCATGTACGATGGGTGTACGAGCCGCACCCCATGTACGATGGGTATACGAGCCATACCCCATGTACGACTAGGCAGTACGATCTTTTCACCCTCCTGAGGCGGATGCCGGGAGGTCTCTCTTTCACTTTTTCTCGTATTTTAAAAATGTTGGTGTTATTTTGACTATTGCTTGATTTAATAGGCTTTTTAACTGGTGACATCTGCTGAGACCTCGCAGAGACCTTCCCCCCCCCCCCTCGCTGCCTGGCCACTCTCAGCCGAGTACCGACGCTGAGAGTCCGGTCCCGGGTAGGCGAGTGATAGACGGCGGCCATATTGGGTGTGGGCTATATCTGGGTCGCGCTCTAGCTCCGCATAAAAGGGGCATTCAGAAGCCCTGCGCTCGACTAGGCAGTACGATCTTTTCACCCTCCTGAGGCGGATGCCGGGAGGTCTCTCTTTCACTTTTTCTCGTATTTTAAAAATGTTGGTGTTATTTTGACTATTGCTTGATTTAATAAGCTTTTTAACTGGTGACATCTGCTGAGACCTCGCAGAGACCTTCCCCCCCCCCTCGCTGCCTGGCCACTCTCAGCCGCGTACTGACGCTGAGAGTCCGGTCCCGGGTAGGCTAGTGATAGACGGCGGCCATATTGGGTGTGGGCTATTGCTGGGTCGCGCTCTAGCTGCGCATAAAAGGGGCATTGAGAAGCCCTGCGCTTGATTAGGATGTACGATCTTTTCACCCTCCTGAGGCGGATGCCGGGAGGTCTCTCTTTCACTTTTTCTCGTATTTTAAAAATGTTGGTGTTATTTTGACTATTGCTTGATTTAATAAGCTTTTTAACTGGTGACATCTGCTGAGACCTCGCAGAGACCTCCCTCACCCCCCCCTCGCTGCCTGGCCACTCTCAGCCGAGTACCGACACTGAGAGTCCGGTCCCGGGTAGGCGAGTGATAGACGGCGGCCATATTGGGTGTGGGCTATTGCTGGGTCGCACTCTAGCTGCGCATAAAAGGGGACGGCTATGTCTCCGCGTAGCGGACGCAAACAGCGGACACGCCGGATCTGTGCCGGAGTCGTGCCAGAGTCCTGCCCCTCTGCGCCCGTCAGCGCTAAGGAGGCGCCTTGCGCCAGGGATACTGTGCCTTACAAACCAGACGAAGGTTTGTACATGAGGGAGGAGCTACTTAGTATTCGGCAGCTGTCCCTACACTGTGAGCATTCCTCTCTTGATCCGTTGTGTGGCCCTTTTCAGTGTCCGTGTGGCAATTTTTTACTTAATCCCCCAACCCCTATTAGAGCTTTTATTGAGCCCCCTCCCACTGTTTCCCTGCCCACCGAGCCTTCGCCTCCTCGGGATCTTAAAATTTGGAATCTTAATGTTAGGTCACTGGTTAAACACCATTCCGCAACCTACGACCTTATCTTGGAGGAGGCCCCTGATATTTTCTTCATGACCAAGACCTGGCTTCATGATGAGGCCGTGGCCGAACTGAACTTAGCACTCCCTCCAGAATACTCCATTTACACTCATAATTGTAACTCTAGGGGTGGGGGTATTGCAGCGGTATTTAAATCATGCTACCCTTGTATTTGGAAGAAACTAGCTATGGATGGTTGCAAGAGTGCGCATTTCTGTATTACTGTTAATCACCATTTTACTTTTTCTGGGCTTCTGATTTATAGACCCCCTGGTAATGACACCGCTTTTAGAAAGTCTCTTCCAGAAACCGTGAGCTCTCTTGCGATAGGATCGGCTAACTTTAGTGTCCTTGATGATCTCATCCTCCATTTTGACCTCTGTCATACTCCGGCTATTGGTAGTACACTTGCAGATTTAGAGGCGCTGCAGTTAAGTCAGGTGGTTACCCGCCCCACGCATGTGGGTGGACACATCCTGGACCCCATATTTACTAATATGACAGTGGCAAATACCTTACCGCCGATTCCAGTAGCCTGGTCAGATCATTTTTTAGTGGAATTACACCTCGTGATTAGAGACCCTCCTTTTAAAATCATAGACAGAGTCGTTCTTAAACGCCCATGGAAGAAACTAAAGCTTGAGGATTTTCATCGGGTGCTCAGTGAACACCCGCCTGGCCCTTTTAACGACGTTGAGTCTGGCTGTGCTCTCTTTTGTGAATGGGTCTCTCGGGCACTTGATTCCCTGATCCCTGCTAAGTGGAGTAAATGTCGCTCTTTAGAACCCAGTCCTTGGTATGACAGCGCCTTATTGCTCCTGAAAAAATCATGCAAACAAGAGGAAAGAGACTGGCATAAAACCTATGATGTCGAGAAAAAAACGCAGTACCTAGCTAAAACCAAAATTTACCATTTACCATAGAGCCATATGTAGGGCTCGTGCAGCCTACTACTCTTACTGCTGAAAGAGCCCCAGCAGCTGAGATATGCTCAGTGTCCCACTGCGAAGAGCTCGCTACCTTTTTTCTGGAAAAGGTGCATACTATCTATCGCTCCTTCCCTAGTACCATCCCTCAGAGTGAGGACCAGAGGCCTAGTACCATCCCTCAGAGTGAGGACCAGAGGCCTAATTTTACTACTAATGTGGTTGTATCCACATTTCCTGGAATTTCAGAGGTAGAGTTTGATAGGCTGGTGGCCAAAGTAAAATCCGGGTCTCCTTCCGACCCGCTCAGACCTGCGCAGTTCAGAGAGTCGGCTGCACTTTGCCTTCCTCCCGTGCGCCAACTCATCAATCTTTCTTTCTCTTCAGGGACAGTACCAACTAAGTGGAAACAAGCCTACGTCACTCCTATTTTGAAGAAACCCGCGATGGACCCTCTCAAACTGGAGAATTATCGTCCGATTTCTCTTCTCCCATGGGCCGCGAAGGTTGCGGAGGCTCATGCCAATGGAATCCTGACTAAACACCTTCAGACTGGCAATATCCTGGATTCCTCCCAGAATGGATTTCGAGCAGGTCATAGCACAGAGACTGCTCTCCTTGCTATGACGGAACATCTACGCTCCGTGCTCGACTCTGGTCAAACTGCGGCGCTGGTGTTACACGACCTCAGTGCCGCGTTTGACACGGTCCCACACGCGATATTGCTGCAGCGTCTGGGAGAAGCAGGTGTCTCTGATTTAGTACTTGAATGGTTTCAGTCATTTCTAGCAGATCGCTCATTTCGGTTTGCTACACCTCCATTTGAGTCTAAGCCCTATACCATCGAGCACGGAGTGCCTCAGGGGTCGGCACTTAGCCCCACATTGTTCAATCTGTATGTGCAGCCGCCAGCTGCGGTCGCCAAGCAGTGGGGCCTGACTATGGTTTCATATGCCGACGATACGCAGCTGGCGGTTGCACTCAGTGGGGACTCCGACTCTGAGGCCCCTAGGTTCAGGGAGGGTTTGACAGCAGTGGCTGGCTGGATGACCGCTAACTGTTTACAGCTCAATGCCAAGAAAACGGAGGTCCTTATTGTTGGTAAGCATAGTAACCTCTGGGGCGTTCAGTGGTGGCCTCCAGAGCTGGGCCCAGCTCCCATCCCGGTACCCGAGGTTAAAAACTTGGGTGTCTGGTTAGACCCCGCCCTCAGTTTCTGCGGAAACACAAAAAAAGTGGCTGCAACATGCTTTGGTATTTTGCGTGGGCTCAGGCCAATCCTGAAATTCTTTGACGCCCCCACTAGACAGTTGATAATCCAGGCCACCACACTCTCGCAGCTTGATTACGCGAGTTCGCTCCTGTTGGGGGCCAATCAGGCAGAGGTTATCCGGATGCAGCGCGTACAGAATGCGGCGGCCAGAGCCCTGGTGGGCCTACCTAGGTTTTGCTCTGCGAAGGAAACCATCCGCAAACTCCATTGGCTGCCCATGCTCAAAGGATTGAGTTTAAGACTCTATGTCTTTCCTTCAAGATTCTTAAACTGTCCTCTCCCCAGATCCTAGAGCATCTTCTCACCCCCTATGTCCCCTCTCGTTCTTTGAGGTCATTGGGTCAAAATCTGGCTACAGTCCCACGGTTCAAACGCTGCAGAGCGGGAGGGCGTTCCTTCCGCTATCTAGCGGCTAGGCTTTGGAACTCATTACCAGCTCACATTTGCGCCCTAGATGATTTGCTTACGTTCAGGACGGCTATTAAAACCTATCTTTTCCCCCCGGGACCCTAATATACTGCCCAGCTGCTACCTCTCTCTGGTTTTTCTTCTGTTTTTTATGTGTAGTCCTTCTGCCAGTCAAAGCGCCGGGACGCCCCTTTGCTGGGGCAGCTGTGCGCTATAGAAGTTGAGATAACATAACATAACATAACATGGGGTACGGCTCGTACACCCATCGTACATGGGGTACGGCTCGTACACCCATCGTACATGGGGTACGGTTCGTACACCCCATGATCACAGGGGTACGGTGCGTACCCCTGCGATCATGGGGGGTATGCACAGTACCCGGGGGGGCGTTCCGTACCTGTTTCGGCGCAAACTCTGCTTTTACGGCTGTTTTCATCTCCCGTAGAAAAAGGGTCGTACGGTGCGTACCCGACATGTATCGTACTTGCTGGGTCGTAAAAACCAGCCGTGAACCGTACAGAAGTCGGGTACAGCGGGTTCCGAGGGAGAATCGTACGGAGATTAGAGTTGTACGGTCTCTGTACGACTTGTAGTGTAGTTCCTATTATCCCAATAGGCTCTGCGCATTGGAATAATACCTTCAATAGTATAGGCCTAGACCAGACGTTAACTAGGTCTTCTATAGTCGATGTTAGACTTAAAGTTTTGCGTTTGCCAGCTAGCTCAGAGTTCACTAGAAACTTTCTCGAATAGGCAAGGAGGAGTTGAACCTCCCTGGATAGACAAGAAGGGATTTAGTTTCTGACAACCATAGAACATGACAACTTTGCTCTCCCCTAATCAAGAGTGTATCTCTAGAGTCGTGTGAAAACAAAAGACGACTTATTTTACTCAGTCAGTACGTGCATTCTTAGTCTCACCAGATTGTAGAGAAAAGGAAGAGACGGGCGTGTTCAATAAAAGATGGTATTTATTGATCAGTCTCTTTTCTCATACAAGAGAAATGGATCGATATTATTGCAATACTTATGGTTAAGTAAAGTGCATACATTAAAAGCAGAAGTATAAAATAATACTGTAAAAACATTGATATGGTTTCTAAGCCATATGATGGGTTAAAATGGATAAAATAGATACATACACATATACATTTGACTAATCGTACTCAACTGGTGTTTCTAACTACGCCTACCCCAGATGTACCTGACCTAAGCCTAATACGTGGGCGGGAATAGAAAGTAGCAGTTTAAGTTAAGTTTGTTTTGCCAAGTGACTGACTCAAGAATTCTCTGCAAGGGGTTATTCAGTTCTGTACCTGGAGTCTAGGATGAATGAGGGATGGTATCTCTCGTCTCTGGTCTCGATATTCCAGGCTGCCTGCGAGGGCTACCCGGAAGCGCCGGAGCTGGATTTCTCGGCAGGAGAAAGCAGCGTCTCGTTCTCAGCGCGTCAGGAAGGCGGGGCTGCGCCAGCGGGGTCTGCTCTGCTCTGGGCTTCGGCAAGTCTGGCTGCTCCGATCTCGTCACCACCGCGTGTGTTTGCATAGGGCAATATCGGTAATATTTATACCTTTAAGGTGCCGTGATTGACGTAAGGATGGACATAGATACGTCAATAAGGATGTCATACGACCTGGTCGTTAGCACATTCTTTTGCTGAAGTTCTCGGTGAAATCAAAACAATGGCCGCAGGGTTTTTCCCAGGTTGTCATAGGTTTGATTTGTTTTGAGAACTCCGTATGCCTTATCAGGGGCTGGAGGAATATCGCTTGTCTAATTAGATGGCAAGCGTTATGACCTAATCAGATAACACGTTCCTGTGCCGTAGTGTGGCTTATTCAGATAACGGTTCCTGCATCATGGGGGTTTTCTGCCTCATGGGATGGCTGCTAGTTAACTTGTTAACCAGAATAGGGTCAGGAATAGGGGGATCGATACAGAACCTATAGGAATACATCACACCCACTCCACGCTAACTATGGACATATTTATGAATCTATGCATAGTAAAACATACTGTAGAGTATCGTGTATACCTTACCACCCCAAAATACATAAATGCATTTTGAAATTATCAAATATACGGAAAAAACAGTCACATGTAATATATACACTCAAGCTGTAGAATAATGCTAAAGTAATCACCCATATCTATACATTATCACTAATTTGTATATGAGAATTTACACATGAAATGGCTCTTAATACAGAAAAAAAGTTTCGAGACCATTCCATCACAGAATAAAATAATTATGAACATACCAGCGGGCAGCTAATGTCTATAAACTATCTAAAATTAGAAGTTTTAGTTCTCTAAGAATAGTTCTTACTTTAAGCAGAAGATAAGTGTCCCGAAAAATATGTAAAAATATTTTGGGGCTGCTGAAAAAATCGCTGTCCGTGAACTGGAATGAAAATTGTTCATGGTATTTTGCTATTCTAGTTGAAGGCCAAATTCAGGGAACGCCGTGTGCGAGCTTGCTCAAAAGTCTCTATTTCTGCTCTGGTGAGAACATCATATCATTTAGACTGTCGAAAAAGCTGTCAACAGCTTCCTGAGAGAGTTCCACTAACTCGGAAAAGGATGTAACCATGCATTCGTGCGCATGATTGTCTCCATTGACGGTTTGATTAGTATTGCTGACAGAAGGCCGTACCTGATCAATGCTGCTTTCATCTTGAACTTCACTACCCCTCAATCGTAGTGGTGAAGCTTCCACGAATGCCGTCATCAGGATTGGTAGCCGTTGAGGGCAGCACAAAGCATGAGCCTTTATTGGACTCAACAATGTTTCTGCATCCATTGGCGCATCTGATTGTAGCGTCAGACAGGTGTCTAACACAAATTCTTCTCCGCATAGCAAGCACCTTAATACAGGTAAAACACATCGTTGCCATATTGGTCGAAATGAAAGAAACCAAGTCATGTTCAGATCTCTAAGCCGGGATAGTCCCAGGATTTTTGATATCCGGTCCCGGTATCCAATGGCTAGGATTGTTTCTTCCCTTGTCGCAGGTGTTTTGTCTGTGACATGGTTTGCCATATCGAAATATAAGGACTAAGAATAGTATTCCTGCAATTAGTCCCAAAATGAGGGGAAGTCCGCCAAAAATCAAATGGACGAAATCTGGAAAAATACCCAGTATGGCTTTGAATGGTGTTAATGCCATCGAAAATACTGTCTTAAATACTTTTGAGACTCCACTGGTATCAGAAATATTTAAGATTTCATTCAGGATTTCTGCGAAATGTATGGGGGAATTAGTTGATAACAATGAGTGAATCTCTGCAGTCGTCCTTGCGACTAGGAGATCATACGTTTCTTTTGATGACGTGAGCCTGGTCGGCGCGTGAAGAAGCACTGTTTTCATTCTGCTTAAAGTATCTATTCGAATAGAAGTAATTTTCAAGTTGGGCCATGCCCTTGCCTCCCTGTCTGGAAGGGAGCTGGGGAACAATAAGCGTCCACAGCACTTGACCTTCGCAGTCGTAGTTACGAGATAAGGAGTCCCGGGCATAAGACTACAACATCTGCGGTCCACAATTAGAACGTAACTCCCATTATAGAGTCTTTGAAAGAATGGTTCTATCTCTGTTGCAGGTGCGCCTAGCTGGTGACATGAAAGGTTATTTGAGTTCCCTTCACAGGCTCCATGCAAACTAATTCCATTACACAGAAGGGTACCGCTCAGTGACATCGCACAATTATTGCCACTAAGAAACACTTTCTGTCCTTTATTACTGACACATGCATGTGAATAGGGCAAGTTCCATGTTGTTTTAATGTACCCTTTTCCCAATTTTTCGTACACGCCAGCCTGTATATATTTTTGGCAGTATTGAAACCTGAAGGTTGATATTGGAATATTAATTATCCCATGTATTATCCATTCACTGACAGGTCGTTCTGACATTGTCACTGGTAATCTCTCGAGTTTCTCAATGCTCAGGATTGTATAATCAGCACCCTTTTGTGCCATACTGATTTGTTTATCAGTGAGGTTAAAGATATTGAATAGTGACGTTGTGTTGATTAAACGCCAAGGCACATAGCCTGAACGCAGATTTTGTAACGTCCAGCCAAGCTGTACAATAGAACGCAATTGGGACTGACCGTGTTGTAACAACAGTAAGTCTCGCGATAATATGTCGATTGCTGAAGACACAATGCTGTCCAGAGAAAAAATTCTGGAGGACAGAGTCATTAACCCATTGTCCACTACAGAAAGTGATTTTTCCAAATTAATACGGTCAATTTCCCGTATACTTTCTGCTGTCTCAATTTGAGTCACCTTCCAGGACTCGTTGTATGCTGCATATACAGAGGCTGCTATGAAACGTTTCTGACGCTGTTTGCGCGGTCCCATAATGAAATCACGCAAGTCAGCACCATCAGTAAGTAAAGTTAGGTGTTGCTTAATTTCTGCCAGTGTGGAAGTTTGTAGCCACTGAAGGCATAATTTGCCCACACTGTAGGTGGTTATTATCCCTGGGTGTTGTCTTTGGGAATATCTAGGGTCTGCCCTGGTCATTTTGAACCCCTGTGTTTTGTTCAGGAATCTGTCTTGACAGTTATTAGTATCTGTGGGCCAGATCAACCACTTTTTCCAATCAGGATGTGTTCTGTTTTGGTTTAATACATAATTTACGTCTATCTCTTCATCTGTAGAGCTATTGCTGTTCATTGTTGGTTTTGGAATAGACGGTTTATTTAAGTCTTTGATTTTGGCTAGGCCAAGACAGGTAGTTTGTTGAACAGTGTCATTTAAGAATATAATTTGTTCTGGGATCATGCAGGCTCTAAACAAAGATTCTATACCCTGTACTTGCCATTCTTTTGTACCCCAAACACTCTTTACTTCAACATTTTTGTCCCAATAATCAAAACCAAAAGTATTCATTTGTTCAAAGAATGAGTCTGAATATATCAATTTCGTGTTTGTTATCATGGTCTTTGTCCCTGTCTTATTTGACAATTTGAAATAAAATGTTTCAGCATTACTTGTGTTAAAACCTGAAAAGTATGAATATTTGTCATAAACGGTTCTTGAGCTTCCTTTTGGAGGGGTTGCACAATGTTCCCATTGATTATAATTTAAAACATTTCTAGGTTGTGCAGATCTATGTAGAAAATGGTTACCATAGTGGTTATAACAGTACATACTATCATAATTTGTCGAACCCTGCAAATAATCATGTTTGGTAAATTTAGCAGACATCACTAAGTCAGACATCATATTATTTATACTTTCAAAGTCCCAATCATCAGCAAATGAGCTTGGTTTTACAAAGTCACTCAACGAGATCTTAATTTGGTGTGGATATTTCAGGATTTCAACCGGACCATAAATTTCGTAGTCAGTGTTGTCCCATGCTACCCCACCCGGTATAGGATTGGCTGTGAAGTTGACTGAAGAAATTTCTCTTTTCTCGACGTGTGAAGATGTGTGTGGTTTGAGGATCAAGTTGATTTTCTGACTTGCTGTGTCCATTTTAGCATATTTTCCCTCAATGAAGCGTCCCAAAGTTAGTACCATGATGAGCCAAAGTATGAGGATAAATGCACCAAAACCCACCCAAAATTCAATCCATGGAGAAATCAGATATGTTTCTTTCAGTTGTTTCAAAAGTACTTTAACTTTATCTTTAAAGGTTTTTGTTGATGGCTGTGTTTTTGATTCAGTGAAGCCTTCAGAGGAATCATCGAAGTTTATGAAGTAGCCGGATGCAGTTCTGTCAATTGTTCCAATTGCTTCAGGATTACTGTTTCTTGCATAGTCGTTTGTTACTTCATTATAGATTGGTGTGTCTCTCCTAAAGGTTTTTATTTGGGTTTTCAGAGGTCTAAGTTCCATTGCATTGTTGCATAGTCCTTGTTGTAGTTCTGTAGGCGTTTCGAATGTGATTAGCCTCTTAGATTGAACCTCTGTGTTTGTAGCAAATCTTGGTGTTCTACTACTTATCGGGAGTCCACTTGGCCTACTATTTGTTATCGGCCACATGATTGTGGTTTTACCAGGTCGATGGATACAACTCGGTTCTCCTTTTTACCAGCAAGCGGCGGTAGTACAACTGATCTTGTCCCGTTGATGGACAAGACAGGAACTGCTTTTCTGTAAGAAGGCCCAAATTCCTTCTTTACCGCGATCTTTTCTCTGACTAGATCCCCGACTTTTGGAATCCAGACAGGTCTTGCTGGGACAGGTGGTGGTTCTTCAGTGGTTGTTGGCTGCTGTTTCAACTTTATGTTGCTCAGGTCTTTTCTTGTTTCGTTTAAGTCCTGCAAAATAGCCAAACGATCTTTGATATCAAAGCTTTTTTCCTTCACCACTGAAGTCTGACTGTCGAGGTCTAAGACTAATATCCTAGTTCCAAACAATAATTCGTACGGACTGAATCCCTTCAGAGAATTTCTTGGCAGGTTATTTAGACTACGTTGGACACTTATTAGATGTTTGACCCACTCAGCTCCCGAACCTAATACCTTTGCCGTTATAGATTGCTTTATGTCACGGTTTTTTCTTTCAACAATTCCGTTCCCCTCAGGGTGAAATGGACAAGAGTACCGCAATGTAACACCCATGCTGACCATGGCTTCCTTATAAGCTCTAGAGCTAAAAGCAGGACCATGGTCCAAATGCAGCATGCCAATTGCGTATGTGCCGATAAAGACTCGCAAATCTTTTATAACAGTTCTGGCGTCAGCCGTTCGCTGGGGCCACATCCATATGAATCTCGTGCATGAGTCCACTGCAACCAAGATATATTTATAGTTACCATCCCTTTGTAAGGGACCACAGTGGTCTAGGTAAACACAGGCTAATGGTTTATCCGAGATTAGAAGGGGCGTCTGCGCTGGACGTCTCACCGTTGATACTTTCATTCTTTGACATATTTCACATTCTAAAACATAATTCCTTGTTTGTCTTCTCATTTGTGGCCACCAGTATCTCTGTTTTAATAATGATACTGTGGCTGAGACGCCAGCATGTATAGAAGCAAGCCCTTCGTGTGCCGCTATTATCAGTCCTAACCTATGTTCCATGTTTGGAATTGCCCTATCCCCCACTCCAGGGATTCGAGCAAAAGGAACATTGTTTGCATCAGTTATGTATGAGTATTTTACTGGAAAGCCTTTCGGGAGTGTTTCTATCGAATCCTTTTCTGTAGCGCTGACAGCCTGTAATATTTTGCTGTCTATTTTTGTTTTTGACCGTGTGATGGCAGCTACGGAAGCCGTTAGCACAGCTGCCTTCGCGGCCTCATCAGCTAATGAATTCCCTGCAACGTGAACGCCATCACGTTGATGACTCAGCGTATGTATCACGTGAGTCTTTGGTAGTTCTTTTTGTAATAGAACTACTTGTTCCCAGAGCATCTTATGCTTGATTGTGCCTCCTTTTGCATCCTTAAAGCCATTCTGAAGCCAGATCTGCAAGTATTCATTGTAAGACTGAACGCAGTAATACGAATCGCACACTATGAGTGTGGGGAATTCTCGATCGGTATTTTCAAGCGCCATCTTAAACGCCAGTAGTTCAGCTCGCTGAGCTGTACAATCTCCTAGAGATTGTGTCTTAGTGATAGCTGGTTTGAATTTTCCTTCGTGCCAGCGACCTTTAACAATCGCGCACGCAGCACTGTAAGCTTGTTTACCCCCTACTGCGGGTTGTGCTGATCCGTCTGTATATATTATACAGCCGTAATGTTCTAGAGGCAGAATTTCGGTCGGCGGAGGACATTCAAATTCATATTGGAGAAATTCTTGTGTTTTTAAGTTAGGATCAAATTCGTATGCCACGTCTGTTGCAGCAAGAGAATTAGCCCATTGCATCCATCTCGGATGGAGCGCTTTAGCATTTGGAATGCTTGCTTTTGTTACAGCCTCTAGGGCTGGTATCGGTGTCACGATTATTATTCGTTTTCCTTGTGCCAGGGCTCGTTCTTTTGCTATAGCTGTCTGTGTTGCAGTAAGAATTTTTTCCGTTGGGCTAAATTTCATTTCAGCCTTAGTGTACAAGTGTGATTTGAATGCAATTGGTACCTTTTCTCCCTCATTAGAGGTCAGGTATGTGAATCCGCATCTTCCTGGGATGACTCGAATCACTAGATTGCGTGTGTTATCACGTGTTTCTAATTTTGTTTTAATTAACATGTCTGTTTGTAAGGATCTCAAAATTTCTGTGTGTATTTGAGTCCAATTGGTTCTTTCAAAATCTGGTTTTATTAGATCATAAAGGGGTTTGACCCTTTCTGCGTAATTTGCAATGTATGTTCTTCCGAAATTTAGGAAGCCTAGAATTGACTGTAGGTTTTTTAGTGTTCTAGGTGCTTGGAGTACGGCACATTTCTCTAGGAAATTGTCAGCCAGGCTTTTGCCTTCACTTGATAATTCGTATCCTAAGAACAGGACTGTTAGATGGGCAATTCTAGATTTTTTAAAGTTGAATTTGTAACCCTCTGCTGTGAACCCAAGTATTATGGTGTTCACTCTCTTCAAGTGAGTATCCAAGTCATCATCTGTTAGGTATATGTCGTCGACATAAGATAATGCCTCGTCATCATATGTTTGTGGTAATTCTGTTACTCTCGCTGAGAATACCCCTGGGCTATTCTTGTACCCCTGGGCTAACCGACAGAATTGTTTTTGAGTGCCATTTATTGAGAACGCAGACAAATATCTGCTCTCTGGTGCTATGTTTTGACAAAAGAATCCATTAGAGATGTCTAATGTTGTTTTGTATTTTTTGCGCACTATGTTATTCATTAGTGCAGCACTATGCGAGTTTTGTACTGCAAAAGTTTTGCAACATGAGTTAAGGTGTCGGTAATCCAAAACTAAACGATATGAATTGTCTGGTTTGGAGACCGGAAACAAAGGGTTGTTCATTTGTGAGGTGCAAGTTTCAATCACCCCCTGGTATTCTAGTTGATCTAGGATTTCTTTTACCTGTTTTTTAGCTTCTTGCTTAATTGGGTACTGTCTTTGTGCAGTAGGTTGTGATTTTAACTGGATTTTGTGAGGAGGAGAGTCCTCATCCCATCCAACATGATTTCTATATAAAGCAGGAGCTTGAGCTACTGCCCACTTTCTGGCAAGTGTATATTTTTTATGAATTGGGATATGATTTGAGAAGGCAGGCATAATTATTTCTTCGCCATGAGGGCACTCCCTGACAAACTCTGGTGGCCAGTCTTTTTCAGCTAGAAGGATGTCATAGCCTTTGGAGAGATTATCCCAAAATAGTCCCCTTATTTTTCTAGTCTTATCCCCTTCTATACGTAAAGTTATTTCATATATTTTGTGAGGTTTGCTAACTCTGGTGTCTGCAGTTTCCACTTGAAGATATTCATTCGTGTCCACTGTCTCCAGAAGATTCATAAGGACTTTGCGAGCTATGCTCACTTCTGCTGCGCTGTCTAGCATTGTCTGAGCCCATTCTCCGTTTTTCAGTTGTGTCCTCAGTATTCTCGGCATTGTTAACTACCTTGATACTGGCTACCTTCTTTTTTGGAAATTGTAGTTTCTTTTTTAGATGAGCAGATTCCTTGTCTTTGGACTTGGCGTGCTCTTCTCTTTGTTCTGATCGTCCTCTTCTTTCCGATTTCTGCGAGGAAGTCTGAAAAGATTGAGAGGGACGTGTATCAATGTCTTGATATCTATCAGGCTTCTTTATATTATCCCTATTTCTAAGGTTATATCTTTTCCCAGAGGGGTCACTTTGGGGTGACCTGTGTCTTTGGTTCGGAGATTTTTCTCTCCGCCGAGGAGACCTTCCTCTGGACTGGAATTTCTTTTCTTTAGGATTGGATTGTTTGTTTCCATCCCAGCTCTTTTTTTGTGATGTTGAATTATTATTAAAAAATATTTTTCCAGGACTTTCAATCAGTTGTGGTTTTACTGGTATTCCACCTAAACTATCTCTACCTAGTTCCTCATAGGATTTTTCTATAATTCTGGCAATTTCAGCTGGTTGGTCTGCTATATCTGTCTCCTTTAACCTCTGGCGGATCGCCACGTTTGCTGCTTCTCCCTTTATGTTGGCTAATAATATAGCCGAGACCTGCTTGAAGTCTTTTAGTAATTTCATACCAAGAGTTAAAGCGGGTTCTGGACCGTATTCGTCTTGAATTTGTTTTAGCACATCTGGTATTACCGAAATGGATGGAACACCGTGCGTTTTTGTGTAGATGGAAGCAAAGACTGTACCCCAAGTGTCACAGTCCTCCACGTGTGATGCGATTCCCATTGGAAGACAGATAGTCAGAATCCTGTGTTTATCCACAGGGGTGGTGTCTGGAAACACCGCCTCTATTTGGGTGATTTTTTGTGCTAACCAGAATGGTATTTGTTCCCTCTTAGCTGGTACTTTACCTAGGCAGGACTGTATGTTCTGTGGTGTAATTTTATTTGTGTTCCCCTGATGAGGGGTCAGCTGTGGAATTTTAATCGCTGGTTGAATTGTTGAAGTCCGAATCACATATTGGACTAATTGTCTATGTAATTTTATTAATTGTTTTAGCTGTGTTAAAAGCTCTGCTGCAGACATCCCATCGATGTCTGGATGTGGTGTGTATCCGGCTAGGACCGGCCACGTTGCTCCTGGTCTACCTAATGGACCGAGCCTGGTGATGTGATTATTATGTTTTAGGGCGCCATTAAATAAGAGCAGATGCTCTTGAAATTTAAGTGGTACTTCCACCTCCTCGAAAGGAGTGTACTCATTAGGAGGTTCCTCTGTTTTGTAATAGTGGAAGACCTTTGTTACAGCATTTGCTGCTGGAAAGTGTATCCATGAATAGAATACCTCTGTCTGCCGATATTCGTGTGCCTCAATTACGAATATGACTGTGCCACCTCTAGGTGTCAGTCCATTTTCTATAAGTTTTAAAGTTATAGATTTTCTTATGTTGACCGCGATGAGTATTATATCCGGGTCAGCGTCTTGCAGTGCATTATCAGCTGCTGCGAGTTCAGTTATTATTCTAACTGCCTCTCTTTCTCCTTCAGTGTCTGACATTGTACTGTCCAGAAGGTTATTTAGTTTGTTTTGCAGATCAGGTTCTTATGGAAACAAAGATTAGATGCACAATATTTTGGAACAGTGTATCCTTCAACGTTGACTAAACCAAGGACCGTACATAGGAGTTTCCTCCTGCGATGTCTGGCGGATATTACCTTTCACCCACTCCAGACGTCTTTGGAGTATTATGGGAAAAAAAGGGGTCTGAGTGAAAAAGCACGACTGAGTTACTCTAAATGTCTTACGTTAGTTTTATCGCCTATCCAAACGCGTTGGGCGCCATGTAGTGTAGTTCCTATTATCCCAATAGGCTCTGCGCATTGGAATAATACCTTCAATAGTATAGGCCTAGACCAGACGTTAACTAGGTCTTCTATTGTCGATATTAGACTTAAAGTTTTGGGTTTGCCAGCTAGCTCAGAGTTCACTAGAAACTTTCTCGAATAGGCAAGGAGGAGTTGAACCACACTGGATAGACAAGAAGGGATTTAGTTTCTGACAACCATAGAACATGACAACTTTGCTCTCCCCTAATCAAGAGTGTATCTCTAGAGTCGTGTGAAAACAAAAGACGACTTATTTTACTCAGTCAGTACGTGCATTCTTAGTCTCACCAGGTTGTAGAGAAAAGGAAGAGACGGGCGTGTTCAGGTTTCAGGTTTTAATGTCTTTATTGCGATAATAAAATCATAAAAGACACATTTAAAAAAACAAATACGAAATATTTCAACCATAATACAGTAAGTTGAAAGTAAAAACATTAAACATGTTATTACACTTAAGTCACAGCTAAAACAAATTATTAAACCATCTGAATATACAAAGACATAATTACATCTGAACCTAAAAAATAAACTAAGCTAACACATTTCAAAGTACCGGATTAGTGAGCTCTAGCCTAAAGCAGTTTGGTGAGAGTTCCTTCTTGCCCTTATTGCCCACGCCCAGCCCAAAAATTTAGCCAAACATACCACAACGGTTTCCGAGGTATTAGTTTTCAAGACCCATATTGCTTCTGAAGACCTTTTACAGGATAGGCGCTGGAACAGGGGTTTTAGCCATGTAGTGCGAGGTTCTAAATACTGCGGGCAAGCAAACAATAGATGACCCTCTGTTTCCTTTAGACCAGGGCACCAGCAACAAGAACTTAAGGATGTTTTTCCCCAAGATGAAGTAAATGAATTCAATGGTAGGGCTCCTACTCGAAACTGATGATATAGTTTCTTGTCCAGTGATCGAGTGATGATATCCCAGTAGGTCTCCCGGGAAGAGTCCTGCTTAATGCATAGGAATCTTCCTGTTAGACTACCAGAACTGGAAGCAATTACCAAGGATTGACGCCTTGAGGCCCAAAATAATTCTTTGAATTCTTTTTTAGAGGGGAAAGTGTTGGTACCTGGAGATACCCACAGATCATTTAGCCCCATATCTTGTAAACTCTTTTTCACTGATTGAAGCCATGGGATTCTTTCTGAACCCCCCATCGCCCTCACATCTGCTAGCTCTTTTGCAAATAGTGTAAGATCCGGCAAGGTCCACAAACGCCTCCAGAGAGCCACTACTCTGAATTTTGCCATATCGTTAATAGGGAGGCTTCCCATATCATGGCAGAGAGGTATCGAGGGAGAGGATTGTGGTAACCCTACCAGGTTCCGGAGGAATTTACACTGGATTTTATAGAGACTTGACAGATCCATGAATCCCCATAAATCAGCCCCATAAAGTATAGCAGCATTTAATTTGGAATCATAAATTTTCATGGCAGGGATGACCCGTTTAGTTATTGATCTCTTCTGCTCACGCAAAAGACAGCCCGTCAGTTGGGCAAATTTTAGCTGTTGGGCCGCAATTTGCTCTTTCCATGACAAACGGCGATCCAAGGTGACCCCCAGGTAAGTCATGGTTTCAACCTGTTCTAGGTTAACCCCACTCATTTTTACGTTGCTACGTAGAAGGTTATTCCTGGTTAAAACCATGAACTTGGTTTTACTCACGTTTATTTGGAGGTCATTATTTGCACAAAACTCCTCAAAACGGTTCAAGGCCCGCTGTAGGCCTGACCGTGTCTTAGATAGGAGTAAGGTGTCATCCGAGAAGATGAGCATGGGGAATTTGGTCCCTGCCAGAGATGGGGCATCAGTGTGGGTATCAGAGAAAAATGTTACTACCTGATCTATAAAGAGCAGGAAAAGAGTGGGCGCGAGGACACAACCCTGGCGAACTCCACGGCTTACCAGGAATGAATCTGTATGTTGTCCTTGTCCTCCCCACCTTACCCTTGCATAATTCTCCTCGTGCATTCTAATGATTAACTCTAGTAGTTCGACCGGTAACCCTAAGTCCCTCAGTACCTGCCACAATTTACCTATAGGTACCAGATCGAAGGCTGATTTTAGGTCAATGAATGCGGCAAAAATGGTGCCACCGCCGAGCATAACCACCTTCCAGAAGATCATACAAAATCGAAACACCTGGTCGATGGTGCTCGTCCCAGATCTAAAACCTGCCTGCATTGGAGACAGTATATTTTCTGAGCCCATCCACCCCTGCACTCTGGCCAGGATCATGCGGGCAAAAACTTTTTGGAGACAGTCAATTAAACTAATCGGGCGATAGTTGCCTGGATTAGACCTGTCTCCTTTTTTATATATAGGGATGATCTCAGCCCCCTTCCATGTTTTAGGGATGCATGCACCCTTTGCCAATGCGTTGGCTATGTTAGTTATGTATGGCACCCAGAGATCTGCGTTTGATTTAAACAAATCCGCTGGTATTTGATCCAACCCTGGGGCTTTCCCCCGCTGAGTCAAGCCGAGGGCAAACTCTGTCTCAGAGTTAGTAAAGGTCAGAGTTTCTCCACAAGTGGGTGTTACATGCAGCTTGTTTAGTGTGGGGAGGAGATCAGTGCCCACCATGCGAAATTGGGACGAATAGTGTGTTATCCAGACTTCTGGTGACACATGATTAGTTGGGGTACAGGAATCAACATCCTTCCCCCATTTAACTATATCCCAAAATCTTGCTTGGTTGTTGGACTTAGTGGCATCCAACAGGTCGGCCCAATAACCATCCTCCCACGTCCTTTTAGCCTCCCACTGAACTCTTTTATACTTTTTCCTGGCCTCCTTTACATCACACATATTCCTAGATTTAACTTTATCTACTAGGTTACTGTGTGCCACCCTGCATTCCTTATTGTACCACTTTGCCCGAGTAGCGAGTGGTCGGCCAGCTCCATTCTGACAGGGTTTCGAGAGAAGTAACTTGAGCTCATCAAAACATAGTTCATGTATATCCAAAATTTTGTTTGGTTCTAAGGTACCCTTCCCAGTGTCATCTGTAAGCATTTTGTTTAGGGCAAACATAACCACTTTCTCAATATTAGTCTGGATGGATTCATCCCCCGGGCGTGTTCAATAAAAGATGGTATTTATTGATCAGTCTCTTTTCTCATACAAGAGAAATGGATCGATATTATTGCAATACTTATGGTTAAGTAAAGTGCATACATTAAAAGCAGAAGTATAAAATAATACTGTAAAAACATTGACATGGTTTCTAAGCCATATGATGGGTTAAAATGGATAAAATAGATACATACACATATACATTTGACTAATCGTACTCAACTGGTGTTTCTAACTACGCCTGCCCCAGATGTACCTGACCTAAGCCTAATACGTGGGCGGGAATAGAAAGTAGCAGTTTAAGTTAAGTTTGTTTTGCCAAGTGAGTGACTCAAGAATTCTCTGCAAGGGGTTATTCAGTTCTGTACCTGGAATCTAGGATGAATGAGGGATGGTATCTCTCGTCTCTGGTCTCGATATTCCAGGCTGCCTGCGAGGGCTACCCGGAAGCGCCGGAGCTGGATTTCTCGGCAGGAGAAAGCAGCGTCTCGTTCTCAGCGCGTCAGGAAGGCGGGGCTGCGCCAGCGGGGTCTGCTCTGCTCTGGGCTTCGGCAAGTCTGGCTGCTCCGATCTCGTCACCACCGCGTGTGTTTGCATAGGGCAATATCGGTAATATTTATACCTTTAAGGTGCCGTGATTGACGTAAGGATGGACATAGATACGTCAATAAGGATGTCATACGACCTGGTCGTTAGCACATTCTTTTGCTGAAGTTCTCGGTGAAATCAAAACAATGGCCGCAGGGTTTTTCCCAGGTTGTCATAGGTTTGATTTGTTTTGAGAACTCCGTATGCCTTATCAGGGGCTGGAGGAATATCGCTTGTCTAATTAGATGGCAAGCGTTATGACCTAATCAGATAACACGTTCCTGTGCCGTAGTGTGGCTTAATCAGATAACGGTTCCTGCATCATGGGGGTTTTCTGCCTCATGGGATGGCTGCTAGTTAACTTGTTAACCAGAATAGGGTCAGGAATAGGGGGATCGATACAGAACCTATAGGAATACATCACAGTCTCGTACGGAGTACAGCTCCTGGTACGAATCGTACTTCGTTGTACATAAGGGGGACGTTGCAGGGTACGATTCGTGCGGGAAAAACGCTACGAACGGCTATTCGGAGCAGTTTTTCCTGAATCGGAATCGGCCCCTAGGTCTTCTTGGTGCACTCCTTATGCAGTTCAACTTTTTCTCCGTGATTCTTCAATATCATTTTGTTTTTTCAATCTCTTACCCTGCACCATACTTGAAAAACAATATAATATACTCATGTTTCTCTTACCTTACCTAACTGCATCCTCTAGGTTCCCAAGATTGACGGGCAGTCCAAGAGGAATGCAGATGCTACTCCCAATTTAGCATTACAGTTGAATTTTTTCTTTCAGTAATCATTAGAACTGTGTATGCTGTTTATGTTAACTTGACACCTACAGACATTTTAATTTTATATATGTGTTATCTTTCAAAGCTCAGTACTTAATTTGGTTTAACTGTACTGCTCATCATTCATCCATTTCCTTTTCGTCCCATAACAGATTTATGATGGTTGGCTGATCTTTGCGAAGATGAATGTTGTCCCTGAGTAGTCTTTGTCTTTGTCATACCTTTCCCTCAAATTCTCCTTCCCTTCAATTCATCGAACTCCTAACCCTCTTCCACTGTGTTATTTATTGACTAAATTTACACCCTTGATTGATCACACACTTGGTGGGGTGAATGTGGTGAAAGCAACACCAGCACAGTGCAGGGCGAGGATCATCTTCAGCTCTAAGTGTCGTCCACACTGGCAATATTATATTTATATTAGCCATCCATGCACAGTATTCAATGTTTTTTCAGAGGAACATAATTGCTTGCATCATCCTTCAGGCATTGTACTGCGTCAAAAGTAATGCATGTCCACTTCATAGCTCGGGTCGAGTTCTTTTTGTAACCTTTGCTAGCTCAACATTCTGAATAATTTAATTTAGCATTGCTTCTCATATTTTCTCTATTGTCTCTCATCTTCTTGTGTACTAGTATTCTAGTCTCCGGTGACTTTCTCATTTTTTTAAAGCTTGCATATAACAACAGCACAAACTCAGTTTTATTTTAATTTGTTTAGTTCCCTGCAAGATATATTCCTTATCTTATAGTTTGAGTCTGGCTAGGAGGGAGTGAGACCTCGTTTCTGAACATGGTGCTTTCACTGTTACACTAATACACTAGCATGCTGCTAGTACTACCATCACCATGGCACATTGGGAAACCATGCAGCCATCGCTTCATCTAATCAGGTAAGAGAAGAACTGTTGGTGATTCATTGTTGAACTGCAATATTTTATATGCAATGGAAATTCACACACCCACCCCCTCTGAGTCCTTGTGGGTTAATATAGTTGCAGACCACAGAGACTAGAAAGAGAGAGTAGAAGGACAAGGGGTACTGCATAACTATTTTCTTGTTGTTACACCATCAGCAGATTTTTAAAACTGCCTGCGGCTCCAGCAGCAGTGCAAAATAAAACAGTAAACCCTAAGATCATAATGTACAACTATAAAAATGTATTTCCCTAACAAATTTAAATAAACTAGTAAACGCGCAACTGGCCCACCCCTCTCCCTAACCTCAAGTTATGTCAAGAGTAGTTTAAAAGTACAAAAATGAAACTGTCCACAAAGAAATAAGAAAATCCCCAAAATGCCCCAACTCTCACATTCCCACCCTCTCCCCAACAAGTCCCACCCACCAAAAAAAGGTATAAAAAGTGTCAGAAGAGGCCTAATAGAGGGCTAGGAGCTTCCTAACCTGTCTCTCCAATGTGTCCAGATGCTCCTCCAGCCAGGCTTCCAGGTGCACCAGCATCTGCAGAATGCAGTGCTGAAATGCATTAAAATAGTGGGGAGCAGCAGTGGTGGAATGACTACAGGTGGTTGCCCTGGGACTGCAACAATAGACTATCGGAGGCACTGGACCCTGGCTGGAGCCCAGGACATTTACAGCTATCGCTGCTGTCACCTCCTCCTCTTCCTCCTCGAGCACCAGCTGCTGATTTCGGGCCGTGATGGCCTCCAGCTTCCCCTGCCATGTCCTGGCTGCTACCTCCTGCTTGTTAAGTATTGTCGGATTGGCAGGAGTAGCCATATCAAGATAGAAAAAAGACATATTATAAACAAACCTCTTAGCAAAACATATAAAATTACAAAGTGGCACAGTAGCAGTACATTTGCTAGCATCCCCGGGCCATTCAATTTTGGCGTGAAAGAGTTTCAGGCATTATGCACTATGTAGCATACAAGTATTCTTCTATTTCTTGTTGAGCTAAATTAATAAAGGCATACCAGCTCAGCTGGCACTTTAGACAGACATACTTGTGTTGCGTTACTTTGCAATTGTCTGCAGGTCTGACAGCTGTATTAGACAATTATCTCTTTTCCTATCACGGCAATGCTCTGTTAAATGCCTCAATTTCACCCTCACTACAAGGCAGAGGAATAGTTACTATGAATGATATACATCGTGTGAGGTACCACTAATGATG
The DNA here is from genome assembly GCF_964261635.1 of Lissotriton helveticus. Lineage (NCBI taxonomy): Eukaryota > Metazoa > Chordata > Amphibia > Caudata > Salamandridae > Lissotriton > Lissotriton helveticus. The sequence goes on along the minus strand of NC_136061.1, from coordinate 1,082,095,429 downwards.
AAGAAGACAATTGTGCAGACAGACATCCTCCTGTCTGCCCATGGGAAAAGCAATGCACTTCAGTACAGGGAAAGGATTGAGCACAGACTATACCGTCTGCAAAATGCAAAATCACCTACCATTATCTAAGCCTGGGTGGAGTTTCTGAAGTTACACGTGCAAAACAAACTCGAGCAGCAGAGTGCACTAGTTAAATGCAGTTTGTGATGATTTCCAGTGCCAGGTGCTTGGCCGCACTGTACACTCATAGCGAATGGCATCATTAACAGTGCAAGCGGGTGCCGCTTCCTTTCTGCTGCATGAGTAGATTTTTACCCGAGAAGGCAGCTTTCTCAACGAAAACAGACGATTTCTCAAAGCGAGCGGTCGAGAGCATACGTGACCACTCGCAATGAGAAATTTGAATGGCCGCTTTGAGAAATCTCGCCGGGGGGTTGATTTTCCATGCTCACGCTTGCCAACTTGATGGGAAAAATCTTGCCGGGAGGTGGGTTTTTCTAGCTAGCGCTCACTAACTTGAAGTTGCGGAATGCAATCGAGGAAAAAAACTCTGCTATGCAGAGTTTTTTCGGTAATCCGCGTGCTCCGCATAACATGGAGTGCGGACAAACTCTGCAAATTCCGCAAGCGGAGTGGAGTTCACTGCCCAACTTACTCTTAGCCCCAATTTACTACCTGGTCTCGCCCTCCTTCACCACATTTGACATTACTTGATCCAACAAAATAGATGTCCTTGGCAGGAAGGAAAATATTTACAAACTTAGACTACTGCAGGTAAGTTAGAGGGATTAGGCCAGATAGGTAGACGTTTCTCTGATCATCATCATCATGAAGTGCCTAAGCTTTGGTAGTAGTGAGTCACTTTGTTCCCAATTGTTGAAAAGGAAAAATTTGAACTGACCTAGTCCGTTATGGAAGCAATAATAAAATATATCAGCTGGCCAGAGGAATGCAATGAATGTCTTTTTGAAATTGTATGGAAGTCTGGGATAGAAGAACAAAGAAGTTAGGAAAGGAGTTACTTATGTACTAGGAAGTGAAGGATTGGGCACTGGGAGTGAAGGTAAACATAACTATGTATTTTGTGCAGTGCCATGACATTTTGTAAAGGGGCCTACATATTAACTGAGGCAGACACACATTGCACAGCCAACAATGCAGTGTCTCCGATGTAACCATGCACCTGATAGGTCATCCATGGCTGTCACTGGTGAAATGCCAAGGGTAGGGACTCAGAGAGAGACGATTGAAGATGATGGGTGGATACTAGGAAAAAAACATAACATATATTTTGCTTGAAAAATAGTGTGACTCAAGGGAACAGTCTGAAATACCTCCTCAACACTTTGAATCAAAAACCTTGATAAAAAAAACATTCCAAGCAAGTAAAGAAGGCGAGAAGAATTCCAGTACAGAGGAGCACCCTAGTCCTTTGTTTACTCTTCTTCTCAGGAATTTTTTCTATTCATCATTGCATTGTTCTTCTACATTTTTGTTCTTCACCCTTGGCTTTGTCACTCACCGTTTAAGTTTTACATTCTCTCTATTTAGTCTTCATCTATGAATAGCATCCGTCCATACATTATCCATCCATCCAAACATGGCTCTCTTTCACAACCAAACTTTCACCAACATACATTTGTCATTTACCGACCCTTGCATTCTTGGCTTTGACCCATCAAACCCGCTGGAGGATTCTTTTCACCCACCCAAGCAGGCATCCTTTCACACATACACCTTCATCCACATAGGCAGGCCATCTTTCACCTTTCAGTCATCCTTCACCCACTCATGCATCCTATCAGTCCCATATAGTATGTGCATCCTTTCACCCGTGCATCCTTCTCTGCCAGTCATATTACATTTCACCCACCCTTTCTACTTCAATCCTTCATTCCCTTTTCCATCAACCCATTAAGGTCAGACTCTTCATGAAACTTTCTCTGCTAAGTTGAAGATAGAAGAGGCCATTAGTTACTCAACTCCCGCTGTGTCTGCTAAAGAGGGGTGTGTTTGACTGTTCACGAGTCAACACTAGTACACCCTTACAGTGAATATATAATTAATTGTCAATAAATAAGCAATATGACTTACCACCGACCACCACTGCTGCTGACCTCTTTTACCGCTTCCCCATCTGTTGACTGGCTGGCGCTGTCACTCGTGGCCACGGCACTGGTGGCCGTCGCAGCTAGAAAAAATATTACACATTTTTTAGATGCCTGATACGCCTACCTCTATGAATTGTTTTTATAGCAAAATACAACCACACACATCACTACAATTCATTTACAGCACCTTTGATGGAACATTTTAGGTTGGAAATGTTGTTGGTGACAGTTTTTGAAAAGCCTCAAGACATACTTTAATCGAGTGGCAGAGTTATTGATAAATCTAATATTTTTTAAAGAAATAAAAGAGTGGACAACTGGACATATGGTCTTTGTTGGGAAATGCAATGCGATTGCCCTTCTCATACTTCCTACCAGCCATGGTGCACGGTCATCACTAACTGCTGCTAATACTAGGCCTAGCTAATACACAACTTTGGGGTGTCCAACGTGACTATTGCCATCTCAACAAACATGTATAAAATACCTTACTTGGACATGTAATCTTCATGGTAGTAGTACATGACCTAATCGGTTCTCTGAGCCTTACAGTACCACGACTAGGCAGTCCACACATATATAAGGGGAGAGGGAAAGCTGACTGACAAAGCTGGACAGCAGGGCAAAGAAAGGAAGCTACAGAAAGACTAGTACAGAGACAGTTTAAAGTAAAGTACAGAAATTTGAAATATAGAAAATAAGTAAATAGGATAATGCACGAATAACAAGAATTTAGAAACTGATAAATCAAAGAGGATTTGGAAAAAAATAGAAAACAGGTAGAAATAATAATTCAAAATGAGGAGTGGTAAGTGTTAGGGAAATAAATATTAATGTTAACAACAGGAGGTCTTACTAGGACCAAAAGAGCCATCAGCAGAGGAACTTTGGGAGGCACCTCCAGCTGCTACCTCACCCACCTCAGCCCTCTTCCTGCCCCTGGATGCTCATGTAAGACAAAAAGACAAAAAAAGTATTGGTAGTAAATAAAATAATTTCTCCAAAAATATTTTAGGGGCAGGAAAACGCAATCGCAATAACATTGAACTTTTCTAAATCAGATTGAATAGTAGTATATAGCCGTCCTATCCGATTAAAAATTTCCTAAACCTACTTAGCCCTATTCCAAATGTAGTAAACTAGATTTTGGAATTTCTAATAAATTGCAACAAATGATGTTTGCCCTGTGACCTCCACTCCTACAGGTTGAGCAGGTCCTGGTTTCAGTCCAGAATGTCAGACCACTGGTGCATCAGCTGATGCTCGGGGGGTTGAACCCTAAAGTAGTGGTGCACTCCCTGGTGTACTCTCGCAACAAATTATGTTTGCCCTGTGGCCTCCACTCCTACAGGTCGAGCAGGTCCTGCTTTCAGTCCAGAATGTCAGACCACTGGTGCATCAGCTGATGCTCGGTGCGTTGGACCCTAGAGTAGTGGTGCACTCCCCGGTATACTCTGGCCCAACGCTGCCAGCTGCCAGGATGGAGGGGAGGTGGCGCCAGACATAAAAGACCAGCGCTGCCACCTCCACCTCTGAAAACAAGGTGCAGGGCTGCACTCCTTCCTGGTGCTGACAATTTTTTGTGCCCTGCTCTGCAACGGCTCGGGGGGGGGGGGAGGGAAGAGAAATAAAAGAAACAGGAAAAAGAACTAATGAAGGTAAAAAAAAGAAAGTAAAGCAAAAAAATTAAAAAGTATAAAACTCTCAAAAGCACACCAAAAAGTAGAAACAACTTAAAATACACACTCACAAAGACAAAAGGTGAATTTTTATTTGCGACAGAGCATTTGTTCATTCTTTGTTTTACAGATCTGCGTCGGCACCTTGTTGATAGTATGCTCACTGACTCCAGAGAGCTTGCTAAGGAGGCAGACTGCTTGGTTAGCACCAGAGTCCACATGAAGGTATCTGAGGGGGTCACCACCAGGGTGGGTAGGTTCTCAAACAGAAGAAGGGGGAAAAAACGGACACGTATTTCTCTAAAGGGCCCCAAACTAGTTCTCAGGGTCAGGGTTCCCATCACCCTGCTGAGAAGAAGAAGTCGTTCCCTGTAGGTGGAACACCACATTGCGATGATGTGACATCGGAAAGGAGCTTTTTACTTTCACAGGTTATAGACTGGGCCCCTATCAAGGAGACTCATGCAACTTTTCAAGGAAGACCTTTTCTTTTCATTATTATTGAAACTGATGAATCTGGGAGTGCATTTCGCCACCTTTTCTCAAAGTCTTGTACATCAGCCCAGCAGTTTGCATCTCTCAATGGCAGGTGCAGAAGCTGATTATGGACATCCAACTTCCATAACACTGGTACAAACTAATAAGGGAACACAGCTAAGAAGTGCGGCTACTGGAGTCCGCCATTGGTTCTTTGCTACTGCTGTTCCCTGTTAGTGAGCCTACAGGAAAGGCTCCAGTGAAGTACAATGAGTGTCAGCAAGGGCAGGACAAAGAGGATGCCAAGCGTCCCAAGTGGGCACGTGGCTCCTTCAGTGGTCAGTCGCTGGGGTTGGCTAGTGTAGCGATTGGGAAGGAGATGGCCCTAGATAGTGCTGGGAAGTATGTACATTTAAATCCAATGCCCCTGGGTTATGGAGAGATGGTACTGAGAACCCACATTCCTGACAATACTAGAAAGTACAGTTAGTGGGCATCCATCAATGGGCAGAGGGTGGAGGCTCTGAGAGACACAGGAGCCTGCATGTCTACCATCTGGTACCATGTGGTATCTTCCGAGCAGGTGGTTCTTAACAAGTTCCATCAGGCTGTTGCAGCTGACAACCATGAGAGCCACTACCCTGTGGATTTGGTTCTCTTTGATTGTGGGAGTCTTACGTCTGCAGAAGGCATCTGAGAGTCCATCCAAGTATGTGGATTGTCTGCTGGGCAATGACCTGGAGTCCACCATCTGGAAAGAGGTGGAGCTCAGGTCACACTTGGAGATGATGGGGCTGCCTTGGTGGGTGTGTCTGACCACGTGGTCCATAGCAGCTCATGGGGGTGGTCAGGAGTACCTGAAACAATGGCCCAGGTGTCTGGCAAAAAGAAGAAGAGCAAGGAGTGCAAGAAACCCACATCTGAATATCCCATGAGGTGGTGGAACCTGAGGTGGACACCCCGGTACATGCAGGGGAAAATGTGGCAGAACTGGGGAACCTGCCTAAACTGACCGATTGGCATCAGTAAGGGGTTTACTACAGGGAAGAATTCTGCAAGGAGTAGAAAGAGTGCCCTACTCTTGAGGGTCATCAGCACACCAAAGCCCAGGCAGCTGGTTATGCCTCTGGGCAGCATCTGATTTACTGGGGAATTGGTCTCTTGTATAGGGAGCATAAGGTTCCTGAGCATGGTGCAACTCATGTGTTGGTGGTACTCCTGCACTTCAGGGACTTTTTACTGAGTCTGGCTCATGATGTGACACTGATAGATCATATGGGGTAAGACAAGACCTTTGGCAGACTTGTCATCCACTTTGATTGCCATAAATGAGGAAGGCTCCAGATGTGTTCTGTAGGTCCTGTCATACCTACCAGGTAAGTAGCAAGTCAGGCGGGAGGTGCAAGGCCCCCGCAACATTTTTCTGTCATTAACACCCCTTTTGAGCAGGTTGGCATCGATGTGGTGGTGCTTCTGGGTCCCAGACAGCCTTGTGCAACAGATTTATTCTGGTCTTGGTGGACCACGCCACCAGTACCCAGAAACTATACCTTTGAGGACAGTGACAGCACTGTCATGGCCAGGGCACTGATTGGGGTCTATACCCATAAGGGGTTCCCCAAGGAGGTGGTATCTGACCAGGGTACAAACTTCATGTCCAATTACATGAGGGCTATGTGGAAGGAGTGTGGAATGACCTATAAGTTCACTGTTAGACCTGGCACTATTGGAATGGGTTTCCCCGGTATTTTTGCCTTTGCCTCCTGTGTTTTTGCTGTGTGTTGGACTTTGTTTTGCTGGGCTAGATGCTTTGGGCACTTTGTCACTGCAGTTCAGTGCCAAAGTGCAAGTGCTCCTTTTGTAAATTTTTATGGATTGGTATTTCCATAATTGGCTTATTTTATTTACTAGTCAGTCCCTAGTACCATGCAGTGAGTATGCCTAGGGCCTGTAAATTAAATGCTGCTAGTGGCACTGCAGCACTGGTTGTGCCACCCACATAAGCAGCCTGTAAGTGTAACTCAGGCCTGCCATTACAGTGCCTGTGTGAAGTCTAGTACTGCCAGTTCGACTTGGCAAGTGCACCCACTTGCCAATCTTAACCTTCCCTTTTCTTACATGTTAGTCACCCTTAAGGTAGGCACTAATTACCCCTCTGGGCAGGCAGCATCATATGTGAAAGGTAGGACATGCCCTGATGTGCGTGGCATGTCCTGATAGTGAAATACCGCGAATTTCATTTTTTACTATTGCAAGGTTATCTGTTCCCATGGGATAGAATGGGGAGTTTGCTTATAACATCTTATAAATATAACTACCCCGGGAACAAGGTGGGAAAGTAAAGTTTAGTATGCCTAAATTCAGAATGTTAAAATGCATCTTTCAGTGAGGGTGATTTTTACGTTCTGTGTTTGAAAATACCACTTTCAGAAAGTAGTTATTTTCTTGCTTAGCCATCCAGTGTGTCTCTGCTAGAATGTGTAATGACTGTCTGGTTTTGGAATGAGAGGGGCTGGGGATGTTCAGTGGCTCCAGAGAGTCTGGATGAGTCAGGGCTGGGCTGAATAGAACTGAGTTGCATATAGAGTAGGGGGAGTAGATTTCCTTTCACCTGAATAGGCCTGGTCTGCCTACCACAATGCTGTCTCGACCTCCTACCAAGAAGGACGCTGCACCAGAGAGGACAGAACTGGTTTTGACTGATCACAGGGCTTCTCTGCCACCAGAGAACGAATGATTTTGCTGTATAAATATTGGGGCCCAGAACTTTTGATCACTTCTGGGAATCAAGAAGAACCGCTGCCAAGGAGAAGAGCCGGAGAAGCTGAGGAGGAATACTGCCACTGTGCTGTTTGCTGCCTGGGGTTGGCCCGCAGTGGCTACTTGCTGCAAATAAAAGGAGAAATGATTTTGTTGTTTGCTGTGTACCCTGCTTGAGGAAGATCTCCAAGGGCTTGAATTGAGCTTGCCTCCTCTTCTGAAATCTACAACACCAAGGAGCTTAGGGGATTACAGGAACAGGTCGTCCCCCTCTCTAGATACTCGCAACAACACAGGACCTGTTCCTTTTGGTGCTACAGTTGTACCTAGTCAAACCCTCCTATATTCATTTCATGATTGGGCAATAGCCAGCATTTCAAGCTATTTACTTTTCTAGACCAGGTCCACCACTTTCTAATTATTCATTAAAAAGAGAGAGTGTACTGTTCCCCCATATACCTCTATAAGTTTCTCCCAACCTGCTAACAGACTAGAGTAAGAAGAAAGCAGGAGGAAAGGCTGGAACACAATAATAGTGCGGAAAAGAGTGGTGTCGCCTCACGGGAGTAACACCATGGAGGCTCTGCAGGAAGGTACTTGCCTGCCGCCTAGGTTCTCATCATTAGCGTACACCACTCATACAGAAAATGTGAAGTGTGAAAGAAAAAGATCTGGTGAGGGTGCTAGGGCAACAGTACCTGCCTGTGCACCAAGATTGGTACACAGTAAGGCTGAACCCAACAAAGTGAAGGGGGGGTGACACTGATGATGCCACCCCACTTAAGTGAAAGTTAAGAGATGAGTTATAACTCGCTGGCCCTCTTGACTTTATTCTTGGCTGCGAGTTTACTCGTATTTAAAACGCCGACATGTTTCGTTGCCAACTAAAAAGACTTACGGCAAATTCTTCAGGGCTTGGGTCTGTCGCTTCGCCCTGCACCCATTCACTGGTGTTCCTAGGAGATTAAAATTCAAAACACAAAAAGGCACTCTCCTAATCAGTGTTGGTTAGACGGCTGGCTGACTTTCTCTATAGCAAAAATTAGTGCTCAGAATTGAGCGCCCATATATATCTCCTTCATCATATGTCATAAAACATTTACCGTATCACCTGCTGTGGAAGGCATACCTATACCTCCATTTTGGCAGTATCTGTATCCCTTGTTGTGGATAATTTTGCAGCAAGCTGCTCCCGTCAGTCTCTGTAAAAGTTATAAAAGCAGTTCATGCTGTTAACTTGTTGTATTTTTAAAAGTCTTGTGCAAAGGCTATCTGTCCGATTCACTCTAATCATATGTTAAACTCTGCCACAATGTGTACTACCTCTGTGTATGTTCTCCCACCGTTTTTACGTTATTTAGCTCTTGCCACATTTAAGTAGATGTTAATCTCTCCTCGTCACTGCTATTAAGGGATTGCAAAACTGGCTGCGAGGGATTTCTACTCTCGGGGTCCCTTTCGCGGCACGCCCGCATGCGTTCGTGTACATCTATTACCGCGTATGTGCTCGGCGGATAAGATTACTTATCCAACCACTTTTATGCCCGCATATATAAGTTCATGCCGCCCGCTATAATCTTCCCTTTACCGCGAGTGAAGCTGGAACCGGGCGTTGTCTCGCCAGCACCCGGCTCTAGTCGCGGTTCGTTTTTATTGCCTGGTTTGTCATGCGCCGCGTCACGGTGAGGAGGGACTCCTCCCTTTTGATGGAACTCACGGCCGCCATCTTGGAGTGTCTCTATGCTATACAGTGATACATGTTGCCTATATCACCTACACTGTGTCTAATATCCTCGTAGTGTTAACCAAGATTTACTTTCTTTATCTTTTTCTTTTCCTTTTCATAACGGGTGCCTGCCTGTTCAATCTGTATCAAAACACCTATGTATATTACACCTCGTTGTTTTGATGGTGTTTAGAGCCCCACTACTATGGTACGCTGTCACCTCTAAATGGCTGCACCCCTAGTCATTTTACCTAATGTCTAAGGCGTAGTCCGGATTATCGAATGACAATACTCAAAGAGGCTTCCCTATGTTATTAGTTGGGATTGGCACATGGTTGTTTTAGGCTAGCCCATTATTACATGCACACTGACTGTCGTTTTGCTGTGTATCTTCATAAGCTCGGTGTTTGACAGGTGGGACAGTATCGACTACTTTGTAGTCCCTCCCCTAGATCAGTGTGTATCACTGTTTGGTACATCTATTTCCATGGGGTTAGACATCCACTTTGCCCCATTCGATAAAGTCATTCAGGCCCATTTCTTCCGCGCATTCTTGATATATCCATCGAGCTTCTCTGGTACATAATTTGCATTCAATGCTGAATTGGTCACCTTGCACTTTTTCCAATATCACCCACCGAAGTTGTTTTGGACTATGTTGCATTGTTTTGTAATGCTGAACCAGTTTGGTAGTTAGTTTTCCAGCTCTTATGGTGCTTAGATGTTCCTGTATCCAAACTTTCACCTTACGTGATGTTAGACCGATATAGTGCAGTTCACATGGGCAAGTTAATCTGTATATCACATTTGTGGAATTACAGTTGCTGTATTTGTTGAGGTGCCACGTCTGTTTATTCCTCAGAACAACAGTTTTTGTGATGGTTGTTAGCTCGCATACCGAACAACTCCCACAGGGGTAATGTCCATTCGGGAGGATTCTCTCGATGTAACTTTTGGGCGTGTGTGTACCAGCCGGTCACGGAAGTTGGTGAAACGCTTGAATGCAAATCTGGGTTGCGGCATAGTCATATTTTTAGTGCTCAGGAGGTGCCAATGTCGTCTAATGATCTGGCGTGTTTGAGTTGATAGTGGTCCAAACGTGGTTACTACTGGAATGCATTCTTCACTCTCTTTCACTGTTCGTTCCAGTAATGCTGGTCGTGGAATGTTTAATGCTTTTTTCTGCGCATGACGAATGATCTTCTTGGGATAATCTCGCTCCCTCAGTTTGATGGTCAATTGTTGTGCTTGTTCTCTAAAGTCATCCGTTGAGGAGCAATTTCTGCGGTAACGTAAAAATTGCCCTACAGGCAGGTTGTCTCGCAGAGCACGTGGATGGAAAGATTTATAATACAGTAGCGAGTTTTTGTCTGTTGGTGTTTGGTGGACCCCTGTAACCAACTTGTTGTCTATGACATGGATGTCCAGATCAAGGTAAGTAGCCGATGTTCTGCTTATAGTCCAGGTGAATCTCAGACTTGGATCTAAGTTGTTTATCCAAGTGAGAAATTCCATCAATAGATCCTCCGTGCCTCGCCAGATACACAGGACATCATCAATATATCTCTTCCAGAGGACAATGTTCCCCTGGAAGAGATTAGTTTTGTGGTTGATGTAGTGCGCCTCAAATTGGCCTACGTAAATGCACGCCAAACTTGGGGCAAATGTAGCCCCCATAGACGTCCCAGAGACTTGAAGGTAGATCTGGTCTTTGAACGCGAAATAGTTGTTAGTGAGGGCTATCTCTATGCGTTGCAAGACGAACGTTTGTGGCGTATCATAGAACCATTCGCATTCCCTCAGGGAGCGCGCTGCTGCCACCAGCGTCGCCTCCTGAGGGATGCTGGTGTACAAGGATTCTATGTCTATGGTGACCAACCAGTTCTCATGTTCGTCATAGACTACTTCCGCCAAGATTTTTAACAAGTCTGTTGTATCTTTTACAAATGACGGTTGTGTTACAACACATTCTCTAAGAAAAAAATCTGAGAATTGTGAGAGGGGTTCCAATAATGATTATATCCCGGAAACAATGGGCCGCCCGGGAGGGGGCCGTTGTGCCTTGTGAATTTTAGGCACTATGTAGAACGCCGGCATTCTGGGTTTTAGATTTACAAGGAACTCTGCTTCTTTATAGGTCACCCATTTTTTCTCTTTAGCATCCGCTACTAGTTTTATGATGGTATCCTGTAGCTCTTTTGTTGGTTCCTTAGCTAGGGGTTTGTAATTTTTGCGATCTCATAGCAGTCGCTGGACTTCCATATCGTAGTTTTTTGTGTCCATGACCACCACCGCTCAGCCCTTATCAGCCGGCTTTATGGTGATGGCCATGTTCTTTTCCAGGTCTCTAAGTGCTGCCCATTCCTTCTTATTCATATTAGTATGGGGGATCTTTTTCGTCTTCTGTTCCAATATATTGATGTCTTGTAACACTTTCTGTTCGAAGACCTGCACTTCCGGGCCTATCATGTTACTCGAAGGACAGAAGTTAGACGGACGTCGTCAATTCGTGGAAAACAGGGACTGTTTATTTTGTTCGTCTTCTTCTTTGCCATGGAAGAATTTTTTGAGCTTGATCCTCCTCATCATACCATGGATTTCTCCTCTAAGTTGGAAACTGTCATTTTTTGGAGTGGGTACATATCCTAGTCCCTTGTTAAGGACACTTAGTTCATCTGGACTTAGTTGATGTTCTGATAAGTTAACTACTATAGTATCTGGCCTTATAGTTGTAACTGGTCCCTGCCTCGACTGCGTGTCTGTCGTGGGTGAGAACATCTGCCATGTTGTATTGGGGTTCTGTCGCCCTCGGCCTTGCCCTTTTCCCCTGTTGTTTACCCCTCTTGTGTTGGGTGGGTGCTGGTGTTGCTGACCTAAAAAAACACTGAACAAGGCTCCTAGGTCTTCGTTGGTTCTATCATTTGCATCAAACCTGACCCTTTGGTCCGTTACGTTTGTTTGTGCATTCGGGTCGTCTTCCTCACTACTGGTGTTATCGAAGGACCAGTTGTTTGGTGCCCTTCTACCCTGCGTCTTCCTCCTCTTTGTCCCTGAGGTGCAGTGTTCTGTGCCTGATCTTGTTGGTAGTGTCTATACTCAGTGTATGGATACGCCCACTCGTGACTAGACCTGTCTAAATTTCGTTTCAAGCCTTTGATTTTTTGATTGACCATATATGTTTGATAATCGCTTAGATCACTCTGAATTTTACTGAGCTGTTCTTTTGTGTCTGTTATAGTTTGATCAGCTTTTATTGTGGCCTCTATATCAAGGATTTCTTTTAGGAGTTCTTCACTAAGTCTTTAGGCTGTTTCAATAATTAATACAAGCCAGTCCCTTGTGCATTTGTTTGCAATGTAGCTCCAGTCTACTCTGAATTTTTTTTCCTCTAGGAAGATCTTAGGTTCAATGCGTACCAAAAGGCTGGCTGGAGCTGCTCCTGCCCTGAGGTACTCCGTCATCAGCGCTCCATGGAGTGCTATTCTGATCTGTCGTTTCCTAGTGTTTGAAAGCTTTTCCCAATCGTCTTGTGTGGTGGATTTGGCACTAAGGGGGGCGTCTGGTAATAGTGAAGGGCCCGCTAGGATAGAGGCTATGTGGTCGTCTGTGAAGGCTAGACAGTGTGCGGCCATAACACTGTTTATCGGGTTTTATCCTTGCTATAGAATAGTCAGCCAGTACATCACCCATCCACTGGTAGATGATCGTGATGTACTATATCAATTAAAATTATATTACCAAGGCTTTTTTGTAAAGCTCTCACGGCTAAGTTGCCGTTCTCAATACCTACTACACCAAGGAGCTTAGGGGATTACAGGAACAGGTTGTCCCCCTCTCTAGATACTCGCAACAACACAGGAACTGTTCCTTTTGGTGCTACAGTTGTACCTAGTCAAACCCTCCTATATTCATTTCAGGATTGGGCAATAGCCAGCATTTCAAGCTATTTACTTTTCTAGACCAGGTTCACCACTTTCTAATTATTCATTAAAAAGAGAGAGTGCACTGTTCCCCCATATACCTCTATAAGTTTCTCCCCACCTGCTAACAGACTAGAGTAAGAAGAAAGCAGGAGGAAAGGCTGGAACACAATAATAGGTCGGAAAAGAGAGGTGTCGCCTCACGGGAGTAACGCCATGGAGGCTCTGCAGGAAGGTACTCGCCTGCCACCTAGGTTCTCATCATTAGCGTACACCACTCATACAGAAAATGTGAAGTGTGAAAGAAAAAGAACTGGTGAGGGTGCTAGGGCAACAGTACCTGCCTGTGCACCAAGATTGGTACACAGTAAGGCTGAACCCAACAAAGTGAAGGGGGGTGACACTGATGATGCCACCCCACTTAAGTGAAAGTTAAGAGATGAGTTATAACTCGCTGGCCCTCTTGACTTTATTCTTGGCTGCGAGTTTACTCGTATTTAAAATGCCGACATGTTTTGTTGCCAACTAAAAAGACTTACGGCAACTTCTTCAGGGCTTGGGTCTGTCGCTTCGCCCTGCACCCATTTACTGGTGTTCCTAGGAGATTACAATTCAAAACACAAAAAGGCACTCTCTTAATCAGTGTTGGTTAGACGGCTGGCTGACTTTCTCTATAGCAACAATTAGTGCTCAGAATTGAGCGCCCATATATATCCCCTTCATCATATGTCATAAAACATTTACCGTATCACCTGCTGTGGAAGGCATACCTATACCTCCATTCTGGCAGTATCTGTATCCCTTATTGTGGATAATTTTGCAGCGAGCTGCTCCCGTCAGTCTCTGTAAAAGTTATAAAAGCAGTTCATGCTGTTAACTTGTTGTATTTTTAAAAGTCTTGTGCAAAGGCTATCTGTCCGATTCACTCTAATCATATGTTAAACTCTGCCACAATGTGTACTACCTCTGTGTATGTTCTCCCACCGTTTTTACGTTATTTCGCTCTTGCCACATTTAAGTAGATGTTAATCTCTCCTCGTCACTGCTATTAAGGGATTGCAAAACTGGCTGCAAGGGATTTCGACTCTCGGGGTCCCTTTCGCGGCACGCCCGCATGCGTTCGTGTACATCTATTACCGCGTATGTGCTCGGCGGTTAAGATTACTTATCCAACCACTTTTATGCCCGCATATATAAGTTCATGCCACCCACTATAATCTTCCCCTTACCGCGAGTGAAGCTGGAACTGGGCGTTGTCTCGGCAGCACCCGGCTCTAGTCGCGGTTCGTTTTTATTGCCTGGTTTGTCATGCGCCGCATCACGGTGAGGAGGGACTCCTCCCTTACGATGGAAATCACGGCCGCCATCTTCTAGTATCTCTCTGCTATACAGTGATACATGTTGCCTATATCACCTACACTGTGTTTAATATCATCGTAGTGTTAACCAAGATTTACTTTCTTTATCTTTTTCTTTTCCTTTTCATAACGGGTGCCTGCCTGTTCAATCTGTATCAAAACACCTATGTATATTACACCTCGTTGTTTTGATGGTGTTTAGAGCCCCACTCCTCTTCTGAAATCCCAGGGACACAAAGACTTCACCCCAAGTCCCCCTTAACTCCTTTGCTGGGAGTTCTGACCTGCTGAGAGGTGCCTGCCAGTGTTCTGGACCTTTGGAGGTTGTTTTGGGACTGGAAACTGCAAGAACTGTGGAAATCAACGCAGCACTGTTTTCGCCGTGCGAGAGAAGATTTCAGGTGCATCATTGCTGCGGAAGAATGAATGCAGTGCCTGCTCACAGCAGAAGTGTCTTCCGTGCGAAGAATCCTGTGCACCGATCTCAGACATCTGAGATCAACGCACCCATTTTGATGCAGAGAAGAACCGACGCTTTGCACCAGATTGTCACAGATTGCATCGAAGCACCAAGTCTGTCGCATCGTTGCGGGACATAATAGGAAAATAACGCATGACCTCCCTTAGAAGTAAGAAACCACCACTTCACCTCCTCTCTGGTAAGAAACTGACGCATCACCTCTCCCGGAGCAAGGAACCGATGCATCACCTTCCTTGAGTGTAAGAAACCAAAGCATCACCTTCCCTGCAACAATTTTTGCTTGCATTTTTCGACGCATCCAAGGTACTTTGTATAAAAGTGTTGCATCTCTCATTTTCTTGGAACTGAACTGTTTCTACCTTTTAAGAATAATATTTTTAGTAATCTATTGTTGATTTTTGTCGTTTGGTCTTGTTTTGGTTTAGATAATGATTACTTATTTTTGTAAACTGGTGTGGTGTTCATTTGTAGTGTTTTCACTGTATTACTGTATGTGTTCACAAATGCTTTACACACTGCCTCGGAGATAAGCCTCTGTGCTCGTGCCAAGCTACCAGGGGGGTGAGCAGGGATTATTTTAGAAGTGTATCCCCCCTTACCTTGACTAGGAAGAAGGGTCACTACTTGGACAAAGGTACCTACCTCTGCCAACTAAAGACCCCCATTTATAACATTCACCATCCCTTAACACCCCCCCAAATGAATGGAGGGTTCTACCACACTCTCAAAGATATGATTATGGGTCTACCTGAACCCATAACGCATAAGTAGGATGCACTCATGCCATGCCTTCTGTTCACCTAAAGTGAGGTTCCACAAAAGGCTGTTGGCTTCTGCCTTTTTGTACTTCTTTATGGACACCCTGTGAAATAACCTGTCAGTTTTGGTAAGGAAGGCTGGGAACAAGCACCCAAGAACCCACACCAGGATGTAGTTAGCTACCTGCTAGCGTTCCACAAACCAGACAGCTTATTTCAGGAAGCTTGCACAGGAGAACCTTGAAGCTAGCCAGGACATTAAACAATGGTCTTTCCAGAATACCACTCTGGTTGAGTTTCAGCCTGGCCAAAATGTGTGGTAATGATCCAGAGTAACTCTGTGCCCTCCAAGACTGCTGATCTGGCCCATATGAGGTAAAGGAGTGCAAGAGCAATGTCACCTACCTGGTGGACGTGCAGACTCCTAGAAACCTTTTGAGGTCCTGCATATGAAACACCTCAAGCCCCTCTTGAGAGGTCTGGGATTACCATGCTCCTGGTAACTAATGATGGGGTGACGAGTAAAGTGAACCTCTCCCCAACCTCCTATCTTACAAGGAGCAGGATGGGTCAGTGTAGAGTGTCAGCCTCTCTCCTGCTCTGACTCTTAGATCATCAGAGAGACTGCCACCAGGTGCTGGGGCAGCTTGCCTCTTTGGTCTCACTTATCCCAGAACTCACTACATGGTGTACCTCTGATTTTGGAATTAGGGACAGCCCTCCTGTAAATAACACAATTGACAGGTTGTCAGGGTTAGCATCAAGGAGGTCTCCAAGATGCAGGCATTGCGGGTTATTAAGCCGTAAAACTGCTTGACCAGTGCTGTTGATTTCCAAGGCTGCCCCTCCAGGGGTCACACCTGAAGTTAGGTTCTGCATAAACTACTGTGGGCTCAATACAGTCACTCAGACAGACACACACCCCAGCCCCATAGCTGATGAGCTCATTGATCAGCTTGGAGCTTCCAAGTTACACAGCATGCTTGATCTAACGTTTGGGTACTGACAGATTACCTTGACCAAGAGGGCTAAAGAGAGATCAGCACTCTTGACACCAGAAGGGTGCTAGTTTTGGGTCATACCTTTTGGGTTGAAGAACTCCCCTGCCACTTTCAAGAGGCTGGTCAATCAGGTCCTGGCTGGTTTGGAGAACTTCAGTGCCCCCTCCCTAGACAACATTGCGGTCCTCAGCTCTAGTTGGGAAGACCATTTGAACGACCTCCTAGAAGTGCTTCAGGCCTTGCAGAGTGCAAACCTGGCTAGCAAGGACAGTAACTGCCAGTTAGGACATGGTTCTGCGGTCTACTTGGGACATCAAACATGAGGCAGCTAGGTGCAGCCCTTGAAGCCCAACATTTACAGCATTCTGGCCTGGGAGCCCCCAAGACCTAGATAGAAGTGAGAGCCTTCTAGGGCCTCACTAGATATTACAGGAGATAAGTCAACATTGTTGTCCCCTTGACACAGCTAACCTCCAAGATGCAGCCACGTCAGGTGATCTGGACAGAGGCATGCCAGAAAGCTTTTGATGCCCTAAAGGAAGTCATGAGGATGTCACTCATGTACAAGGCCCATGATTTCTCCCAAGAGTTTATTCTGCAGATGGACACCATGTTCTCACAGCTAAATGAAGAGGGCCTGGATCAGCCCGTAACCTTCATCAGTAGGAGGCTACTTCCCAGGGAACAGAGGTGGAGGGTTAATGAAAGAGAAGCCTTTGTTGTGGTCTAGGCGGTGAAGAAGCTAGGGACAAACCCGTTTGGCACTCACTTTCAGGTTCAGATAGAACACAGGCCACCTTAAATGGTTAATGTAGATGACAGTTGAGAATCCCAAACTGCTGAAATGGCTCACCTCCCTATAAGGAATGGGCATTATGGTGAAACACTGTCCTAGTACAGACTACGCCAATGCTGATGGTCATGTCCAGGTTCTTCCACCTTAGTGAAGAGAACTCCCAAGGGATTGGGCATCTATCCCCACTTTCAGCTGAGGCGGACAAGTGTTCGACCTGGCATCCTTGGCGTGGTTTCCCCTGACTTTTTGGCCTTTTAACCTCCTGTTTCGCTGACTTTGTTTTTGGTGGCTTAATATTCTGGGCCACTGCTAACCAGTGCTAAAGTGCATATGCTCTGTATTCTAAACATGGTAACATAGGCGTATCCACAATTGGCATATTCAATTTACTTGTAAGTCCCTAGTAAAGGGCACTATATGTGCCCATGGCCTGTAAAAATAAATGCTACTATTGGCTCTGGAGCACTAATTTTGCCACCCATTAAGTAGCTCTTATTGATTTAGGCTTGTCAGTGCAGAGCCTGTGTGTGCAAATGTAAACTGCCATTTCAACCTGGCAAGTTAAACTACTTGCCAGGCCCAAATGTTCACTTTTATTACATGTAGGTTCCCCCAAAGGAAGGCCCTCAGTATCCCATGGGCAAGTTGCAGTGTAATTAAAAGGTAGGGCATGTACTTCTGAGTTTTACATGTCCCGGTCGGGAAAACATCTAAATTCATTTTTCACTACTGCAAGGTCTGTATCTTAACATTGAAATTGCCTTCAAATATCTATTAGGTAGGTGTACTTTTCCCATGGCAGCTGAGAGAACATTTGCGTTTTTTGCCTCTGGACTCACAATTTAAAAACACACCTGAACGAAATGGGGTTTCTGGTTGGCCAGGGTATACACCTAAGCCAGGCAGAGCCCACCACTTTAGTCAGGGTAAGGGAGTTACACACCCAAGATGACCCTTCTCAGCCCCTTGGTAGCTTGGCAGAGCATTCAGGCTTATCCAGTGCTTAATCTGTAAAATATTAAGTGCTGGGGCTCTTCCCGTAAGGCCACTGCAGCCAGCACCACACATTGCCCCTGCCAGCACTGCCAATGACAGGAACAACATAACACCTAACCTTTGCACTCCTACAAGTGTGATGTTTCAGACTATTGCAGGCCACACAAAGCTATAATAACGGCGTGAGAGGGCGAATTCATGTTTAATGCCACTTGACTTAATAAAAAACAGTTATTGTGCACATCTCAGACAGCTTTACCATGTGGTAGACTGTCACTAGAGTCGGAGATTATGCTGACAATTTAGTGGTGGAGCTGAGTACTGGAAACCACTAGCTCAAATTAAGCACTGATTAGAAGTATATAACACATTTCAGTGCACACTTCAAATACTTCATCATATTGTCATACAACTCATTGGTACAGATTGTATTGAGTTTGAAAGCATTAGAAGCTGAGTTGGCTGTCTTCGAATTAAACCCTGGCCGACACTCACAGTTCTCTGTTTCAGATGCGGTTAACCTCTGAACTATCAGCCCCTAATTACAAATATGCTTCTATCGGAAGTGCCTGTGGAAGGAAAATTATAGGTGTGGTACAAAAGCATAGTGTAGACCCGGCCTTGATGAATAAGTGCCGGTGCTAAGCACCAGAAAGCACCGGCACAAATTAAGCACTGGCCCAGAGGCAATGTGTAAAGCATTTGCGCAACACACACACACACACACACACACCAGTGACACACTAGGCACGCCACAAAAGAGACTGCCCACAAGGATATCGCAAAAATATCCTTTATATTGTATATACATCAAAACACATTAGACCACAAATCACTGCATAGCATGTAAAGTACATTTAGACCACATAACATAAATCGCTGTGCCACAAGGCGCTTTTCATAAAGAAAGCATGTAAATATATTTAGACCACATAACCTAAATCGTTGCACCACTAGGCACTAATCCCTTCTTGTAATTTCGAGAAAGTTTCTAGTGACCTCTGAGCTAGCTGGCACTCACAATTAAGTCTAATATATTCGGCAGAGACCTAGTCAACTTAAGTCCTACGTCTAAGCTGCAGGATATATTATTCCAATGCGCAGAGCCTATTGGGAATATAGGAACTACACTACACACCGATTCAAACCGGAACAGCTAGCAACGGATCGAGACGGAGCATGAATCCAATTGCGCAGGTCATACCAACCTTGTACATATATGACCGGATCAGGAACAGACGCGGACGGCGCAGACAGTAAGTCAGACACCCACCCTACCAACAAACCCAGGGGGTCCACACCCTGTCCACCAGTAACACGCCTCCTCAGGGAACCCATGGCCACCACAACTGCCACCCCACCCATTGGGGCATGTTACCCACCCCCACTGTCACCCCACCCATATGGGCATGTTACCTATCACTGATACCACCCCACCCATAGGGGCATGTTACCCACTGCCACCCACCCCTAGGGGCATGTTACCCACCCCCACTGCCACACCACCCATAGGGGCATCTTACCTATCACTGATGCCACCCCACCCATAGGGGCATGTTACCCACCCCAACTACCACCCCACCCATAGGGGCATGTTACCCACCCCCACTGCCACCCCACCCATAGGGGCATGTTACCTATCACTGATGCCGCCCTACCCATATGTGTCATGTGCTCCATCACTGATGCCACCCTACCCATAGCGGCATGTTACCTATCACTGATGCCACCCCACCCATAGGGGCATATTACCTATCACTGATGCCACCCCACCTATAGGGGCATGTTAACCACCCCCAGTGCCACCACACCCATAGAGGCATGTTACCCATCCCCACTGCCACACCACCCATAGGTGCATGTTACCTATCACTGATGCCACCCCACCCATAGGGGCATGTTACCTATCACTGATGCCACCCACCCATACTGGCATATTACCTATCACTGATGCCACCCCACCCATAGAGGCATGTTACCCACCCCCACTGCCACCCCACCCATAGGGGCATGTTACCTATCACTGATGCCACCCCACCCATATGTGTCATGTCAATACTGCCTCACCCACCCATAGGGGTCAGTGTGGCAGACAATATTGACACCCCCACCCATAGGGAGGATGATGCGACACACATCATCAAACATCAACTACAGGCATGTCAACCAAATACATTTCACAACAACATCATGCCAACAGTGTGTAGTGCCCGACAAACACCCCTAACAGTGATTTTGATTCATGACACACAAAGTAACTACCATCACATGTGTGAAGAACACCAGAGTGTGGGCTACACCAGTCAAGCTTTGAAATAGCATTGGGCTAATGTGTCAAAACCCCCCATCAGTGTGTACATCCAATGTAAAATACGAGAACACAAACTGCAGCTAAAGTTGAGCATTGTGGCAAAGGGTGAAAATCACCCATCATCACAGTGAGCACAAGGTAGGTGTCATCATGGAAATAGCAGCACATGCCAAACAGTAGGTAAGATTTCTCGGCATGTCAGCACAACACCTGTACACTCAACCTTCATCTACCACCCAATGTAGGCACTGGTGACATACGCCTGGGTACGGTAGTGCCCCTTAAGTCACCTGCACATTTACAATACATATGTCTACCAAGTTGCACCAAGGACAGAGTTGACTTTACACCAATGCTGACCACACCTGCATGTACAGCGGAGATGGTACAACAGTCAGGGAAAAAGTCAAATTGGACATTGTAAAGCACATCATATGTGCATGAGTGCAAGCTACAGATATGGCCATGCCAATGAAATGTTACCATCCCTGGGCTAAATTAGTTAACCATGACACACCCACTCAGCTGCAAAGGATGACATGGATACCAACCTGAATATGAAACACAACTCATAGCCCACATGGAGAACACCACATCAACACCTCAGTAACAGACATTTGAAAATCCTGCATCATCACACCAAGGTCAGGCTAAACAGCATCAACAAAATCTACTGCTCAATCAAATGCACGAGGAGAACAAAAAATGCTTTAATCAGCAATCTGCCATCTGGAAGGGAAAATCAACAAAGAAATGTAGTCCAATGTCCCTTTGAGAGTCTAAAGTCCAATGATGGTGTGAGTGACACCTGTCACCCATTGCTTGCCTGCACTGATAAGGACTGGGGAAATCCACTCTGAGGGGCATAACTGGGGCAGGCCAGGCACCGCAGGGACAGTATCAGGGCTCAGCAGAAGGAGGTTGTGAAGGGGTGCTGGGTGCAGGGGAGTCAGTGGTAACTGCAGTGGAGGGGGTCTGACGTTGGTGTGCCATCACAAATGTGGGGCACAAGTTTGGTGGGGTGGGTGCTGGAACCACTGTAGTGGGCAGGCCAGGTGTAGTGGACATGGTCCCCACTGAAGTGCCCATGTCAGACTGGGTGGGCGTGGACTCTACTGCAGTGCCTAACACCATGGGAATGGAAAGGGGTGCAGGTGAGGTTGGCAGGACAGCTGGGGGGGACATGCTCCCCACAGTAGTTGCAGTAACAGACAGACTGGTGGTGGTGTCAGTGGAAGAGCAAGTGCGAGTTGGGGAGGGCCTGAGCTTTTTGGGGATGATGTATCTGTGGGTGTATCTGTGGGTGTATCATTGTTCAGAGAGGTGTTGATGGTGCAATTGTGAGGGGGTGCATTATCTGTGACAACAACACCATCATGATTTGGTATACACTCACTTCACAAGCATACCCACTATTCCTTCCTGTCAGTCAGCTTCACTGTGAGATATTGGTTTTGGTGGCAGGGATGTCTGACAGTGTTAACTCAGATTAGTGCCACTGCCTTGCCCTATTTGTTGTTAACTTTGTACATGTCATGACACAGTTACAATTCACTTTGATGTGGGCATTATTGTGTTTGTCATACCCTTCTTGGGCAGATTAACTTTTGGTTATTATGCCTTTGCTATCAGTGCACGTTTTCACTGTTCCCTTAACAGTGATGTGTGTGTATTGCAACACAATTTTGAGTATATTGGTTGTGTACTCACCAGGCTCTGGTTTGTCTGCTAGGCCATGGACGCTCTCTGGTGGTAGAATGGGTAGTGAGACAAAATATCGAAATTAAAATATCGATATACAATAATATCGATGTTTTAATTTCGATGGTATAGAATATCGATGTGCAAAATATCAACAGACAGAATATCGTATTTTTAAGGTATGTATGTTACTAATATCGAAATTTACTAATATCTAAATTTTGTTTAGTGTTATGTATTTTATTATGTTGTTTACATGTTTGTTAAATATGTTTTGTAATGTATGTTTGAAATTTAAGTAATTTTGTTTACATTTTGCGTTTTAGTATCAAAGCGGGTTGTGGGTTTATAGGGGAATAGGGTGGGAAGTAATTTAATAATAATTAATTAATTAATATATTTTTGTAAATATTTTTAATTAATAATCAATTGGTAATTAATTAATATTAATTAGTTAATTAATTAATATATATTTGTAAATATTTTAATTAATAATTAATTGGTAATTAATTAATATTAATTAGCTAATTACATTAATTAGAGTTAATGTTTTAATATATATAATTTTTGTTATTGTTAATTAATTAATTGGTAATTACATAATATTAGTTAGTAAATTAAATTAATTAGAGTTAATGTGCTAATATATTTACTTTTTGTTATTGTTAATTATTAATTAATTGGTAATTAAATAATATTAATTATTTAATTAAATTAATTAGAGTTAATGTACTAATATATTAAATTTTTTGTTATTGTTAATTAATAATTAATTGGTAATTAATAATTATTAAGTGATTAAATGATTTGATTTATTTATGTGTAGTGGGTTGTGTGTTTATAGGGGGATAGGGTGTGATATAATTAAATGTAATTAATTAAAGAGATTGTATTTATTTATTGGTATTTATTGTTAATTAATTAGTAATTAATATGTGTTAATTAGTTCATTTATAATTACATCAATTTAGTAATATTAATTGTTATTAATTGATTAATTGAAATTTATATTAATTGTGTTTTTTTGTATGCGTAGTGTGTTGTGTGTTAAAGGGGGAGTAGTGTAGGAAGTAATTTTTACCCCCATGCTATCCAACGCTTTCCCTACTGTTGCACCCTCTGGAGTGGGAATAGTAATTTAAACCCCTACGCTATCCAACGCTTTCCCTACTGTTGCACCCTCTGGAGTGGGAATAGTAATTTAAACCCCTACGCTAACCAACGCTTTCCCTACTGTTGCACCCTCTGGAGTGGGAATAGTAATTTAAACCCCTACGCTATCCAACGCTTTCCCTACTGTTGCACTCTCTGGAGTGGGAATAGTAATTTAAACCCCTAAGCTATCCAACGCTTTCCCTACTGTTGCACCCTCTGGAGTTGGAAAAGTAATTTAAACCCCTACGCTCTCCAACGCTTTCCCTACTGTTGCACTCTCTGGAGTGGGAATAGTAATTTTTACCCCTAAGCTATCCAACGCTTTCCCTACTGTTGCACTCTCTGGAGTGGGAATAGTAATTTTTAGCCCTACGCTATCCAACGCTTTCCCTTCTGTTGCACCCTCTGGAGTGGGAATAGTAATGTTTACCCCTACGCTATCCAACGCTTTCCCTACTGTTGCACCCTTTGGAGTGGGAATAGTAATTTTTACCCCTACGCTATCCAACGCTTTCTCTACTGTTGCACCCTTTGGAGTGGGAATAGTAATGTTTACCCCTACGCTATCCAACGCTTTCCCTAGTGTTGCACTCTCTGGAGTGGGAATAGTAATTTTCACCCCTACGCTATCCAACGCTTTCTCTACTGTTGCACTCTCTGGAGTGGGAATAGTAATTTTTACCCCTACGCTATCCAACGCTTTCCCTACTGTTGCACCCTCTGGAGTGGGAATAGTAATTTTTACCCCTACGCTATCCAACGCTTTCCCTACTGTTGCACCCTTTGGAGTGGGAATAGTAATTTTTACCCCTACGCTATCCAACACTTTTCCTACTGTTGCACCCTTTGGAGTGGGAATAGTAATTTTTACCCCTACGCTATCCAACTCTTTCCCTACTGTTGTACTCTCTGGAGTGGAAATATTAATTTTTACCCCTACGCTATCCAACGCTTTCCCTACTGTTGCACTCTCTGGAGTGGGAATAGTAATTTTTACCCCTACGCTATCTAACGCTTTCCCTACTGTTGCACTCTCTGGAGTGGGAATAGTAATTTTTACCCCTACGCTATCCAACGTTTTTCCTACTGTTGCAATATGTAGAGTAAGTACATATATTAATTTATATGCAGTTTTTTTTATTTATTTTACATGTGTATGTATTAGTTATAAATTTTTTAATATGTTTTAATGTTTATATTTTTAATTTGCTAAATTATATGTATTTTTAAATTATTTTTACATTATTATTAATACATTTAAAAAAACGATATTTTTAACTTCAATATTTTTGTACTACTATATTTTTTTTTCGATATTTTTGTACTTACCTTTATGTAGATAGAACTCCGATATTTTTGATTTCGATATTTTTGTGTCGATATTTTTGTATGTCTATATTCTGTCTGTCGATATTATGTCATAGATTCGGTAGGATGTCCTGCACCTTCTCTTCCCAGGACCTGAAGTAAACTGGTTTGGCAGAAGGGCCACCGCCAGTGTGCTGACTCAAGGCATGTCCCTTCTGGAAGAGCTTCTTGACACTCCTGCGCACATCATACCACCTGTTCTGGATGTCGGTCTTTGTGCGATACATTGGTGCTTGTGCGTTCGCCTTGTCCACAATCCTGTCCCACATCTTGGGTTTCTGTGACATGGGGGTCTTTTGTACCAATGTGCCAAACAAATGTGGCTCCACTCTGAGGATCTCATCTACCAATATTTCTAACTCACTGTCTGTGAACTGCGAATTCTTCTTAGGGGGCATAGTGATGGGTGGTGGTGAGGAGTGATGTGTGTGCTGCAAGTGAGGGTGGGTGGGTGGGTGTCTGTTTTGGAGGTGTATGTGTGAGAGCTTTTGGAGGGGTGCTGATAGTGTGTAGGTTGTGTGATGGGTGAGTTGTGTGTGTGTCTGTGGTTGGTTTCTCAAGTTGTTCTGTGCTGGATGCTCTGTTGTATTTGCAAAGGATCATGGTAGTGTAGTTTTGCCTTTGTATAGGTGGAGTTGCGGGTGTGTCTTTGTGTATTTATTGACTTTGTCATGGCTTGACTGGTCCTTTTTTGTGTTTTTGGCATTGTTCTTGGTGGGCATGTAGGAGGCGCTCTTCTGACCAAGTCGGACTCTCATGTTGGCTTGTGCGGGCTGCTCCGTGTTGTTCATGCTGATTGTGTTCTGTGTTGCATGCGAGTCAATCGCCGTGGTCTCTCTCGCTTCAGGTACGTTTTCAGTCATGGTCAGTCATGTGGCTTGGGCTCCGTGCAATTCAGTCAGATTTAATGTTTTTGGCATCGTACTGTGCGGCTCGGACGTCGAGGGTACGTATCGGTCGGGTTCATTCCGGGTTCGGTTCTTTCAGTGCGGCTTGTGTCCATTTTCCAGCTGGATGGCTGAATTTTGTATGGCTCAGTCGTACGGCTTGGTTTCCGTATGGCTTGGTTGTAAATCACAGGCTTTGCATCGTACTGCACGGGTAGTAGGGTGCCGGTAGGTGTCAGTCGGACTATGTTCCGGGTACGAGTCGGTCGGGCCGATTTCCAACCTGAATAGGAATCGACCCCAGAGTGTGAAGGTGGATTGCTGGAGATGTAACTAAAGATTTGGAAAGAAAACCGAACTAATATGCATAGAAATAAAACTAGAAGAACAGCAAATAACTTTTACAGGTATATTAAGTATGGTATAGTATAAAAAGTTGTATTTAAATACAAAGAATTGTGAGTGTTTGTAAGCAGAAAGAAAATGAGTAGTGTCCAGACATTATCTAAGAAAGGGAAATATAAGAGAGCTGAAATGAGAACTAAAAATATAGTGAGCAGGAAAGGAGGAAGAGAAATTGGTATACTGAAAGTGTAGAAATTATATTAAGCCAGTATGAATAAATGTGTTTGAAATTATATGTGGGTGTTTGCTTATAGTATTTATTTTAATAAAATGTAATTTCAACACAGTCAGTAAGACACTTACATACCTAGTTACACTCCCACAAAAGCACTTATGTACCCACCACTCGTACAGCCAGGCAGGGACTACAACACTCAGTCACACACCCGTAAAAACCATTCCCACACCCATTCACTCACCTATACATCCAACCTTGAGTACTACTTCACCATTAGTGCCTATGAGGACATCAGCAGAGTGTAATCTGCAACACAGGAAGAGTTTGAAGATGTAAGAGATTGTAGTTGAATCAGGGCCCCTGAAGGGCAGTGGCTCTAAAAAGGAGGGAAAGGAGCAGAGAAATAACAAGGGCAAAGTCTCAGGAGGTGAGAGGAGATCCACAAGAGCGAGATTTCCCTTTTGGATTCAATGAATGCTGCAGGTAGTGTCTCCTCCCAAACCCAGTCCTCTGAGGACCTCAAGGACAGATAGGTTGAGTGGGATCTGAGGCAGCAGCTGGCCCAGCTGGCTGTAAAGGGGAAAAACGCTGAGGGTAAGAGAGCCTTGAGGAGAAAAGGGTCTTGCTGGCTCATTATTTGAGTGTCAAGGAGCTGGACATAAGGCCAAATAGCTGTTAGAGTCTAGAAACAATGGTGAGAGCACCCCTACTGTATCCAATACAGAAGAAAAAGTCCATATACCCAGAGACTCAGTCCCTGACTTTAAGGAAGGGGATCATATAGAAAGGTACAGAGAATCTCTTAGGGGGATTGGGGAGCTGGCTTTTGGACTCAAAATCCTGGTGATCAGAAGGATAACATACTGGCCCTAGAAAATGGGAAAAGATGAGGTATCCTACCATAAAGGAGTCCCTTGTCAGTAAGTATGAATTCACCCCAGAGGAGTGCACATGGAAACTCAGGGGTAGTTAGAAACTGTGCCAACAGTCCTGGGAGGATTTTAGGGGGGACTTCTGAAATGTTTGTAAAAAGCATTGTTATTTTTTAAGAAGGATTTCCTAACAGTTTTATACATTTCCTTTTTTTTCAAAGAGAACTGGGAAAAAGCAACTTGCTTTAAAATGTGAAAAAACATAAAGGGTCAATGGGGACCTAAGAAAATTATTAAATATTTCTGCTGACAGTGCTTTCCACATCTATGTGATTGGAAATGCAGTATTTGCTGCTTTTTGACTTTTTCCTGAGTGTCTTGTGAATGGCTACATATAATGTGCTGTTCGATGAAGGAATGTACAGAGTCATATGTGTCTGTTCCAAATTTAGGTGCATCTTTTACTCAGAACAGCGTATGAACATGAGGAGCACCTCTTTGTTTGGGGGGTTTTGTGGTTGATGAAGGGCAGCATAGTTTCAAATTTGTGCTTAACGTACCTCTACACATTTGCTGGATCCAAATAGCAAAGTTCTCCTGGTGTCTTGAATTAAATCCCTTTATTGTTGCAGTTTGTTTCTCCCAAAGAGTCATGTAAGTCATCTCATGGATATTCTGCGCACCTCAAACTTAGAAACCAAGTTGATGTTACAAACATTTTCTATCCTGTAATTAGTTACATACACATAGTGGTGCAGAGAAAGAATGTCGAGTAAGAAATATTGAATTGCGTAAATATCGTGGTCAAATTATTGTGGGTTAGGCATATCGTCTGAAAAATCCTCATGGTCAAGAATATCGATTTTCAGTAAGTAATATCATTTGTAACAATATAGTTGTTAAAAATATCAATTTTTTATTAATGTTATGTATTTTAGTATATAGTTTATATGTGTGTGATTTTTTTTGTGTAAGCATTGTTTGAATATTTATTATATGTGTTAAATTTTAGTAGTTATTTTTTTATTGAATTTTGCGTTTTTAGTTCTGTTGCGGGTTGTGGGTTTATAGAGGAATAGGATGGGAAGTAATTTAATTATATAAAATGTATTGAATAATATATATTTATTAATATTTGTTTAGTTGTGATGTTATAGTATTAAATGTGTAAATGAATGTATTCATTAATTAGTAATTAATTGTGGTAATTGTGTAATTAATTTTAGATGTGTGTTGTGGATATTATATTATTAAAGAATGTGTACTCAATTAATGTGTATTACTTTTTTATTAATACTATATTTTAATTATGTTAACTATGGAAATAAATGTAAATAAAAATGTTGATTTGTTTTGTGTGGTGTTATAGAGTAGGAAACAAATGTATTTGTATGTAAATATTTGCTTCTTTTAAATATTGTTTATAAATGTATTTATTAATTTATTTCATATATTATTTGTACAATTTGTGAAATGTATTTAACATTATATGTTTTCTTTTTATATGTTTAATATCTTTAATTGTATCATTTTATAATATTGTTTATTTATTTTTACAATTGTTTCAATGTTATTAGTAATTTTTGTTTATCTGCTATACTACGTAATTTTTACCCCTCCGCTATCCAATTGTTTCCCTCCTGTTGCACTTATGGAGTGGGAAAAGTAATTTTTACCATTCCGCTATCCAGCACTTTACCTACTGTTGCACTCACTGGAGTGGGAATAGTAATGTTTACCCCTCCGCTATCCAATACTTTCCTTACTGTTGCACTCACTGGAGTGGGAATAGTAATTCTTACCCCTCTGCTATCCAACACTTTCCCTACTGTTGCACTCTTTGAAGTGGGAATATACATTTTTACCACTTCCCAATCCAGCACTTTCCCCACTGTTGCAATCACTGGAGTGGGAATAGTAATTTTTACCACTACGCTACCCAACACTTTCTCTACTGTTGCACTCTTTGTAGTGGGAATAATAATTTTTACTCCTTCTCTATCCAGCACATTCCCTACTGTTGCAATCACTGGAGTGGAAATAGTAATTTGTATCCCTCTCCTATCTAACACTTTCCCTACTGTTGCACTCACTGGATTTGGAATAGTTATTTTTCCCCTCCCCTATCCAACACTTTCCCTACTGTTGCACTCACTGGAGTGGGAATAGTAATTTTTACCCCTCCGATATCCAACATTTTCCCTACTGTTGCACTCATTGTGGTTGGAATAATACATTTTACTATTTCGCTAGCCAACATTTTCACTACTTTTGTATTTTTTGTATTGCAAAAAGTACATTTTAATTTTGTTTTAACATTTTAATTTTTTTAATTAATTCTGAAATGTTTCTTAAAAATTTAAAGTTATTGATATATATGCATATATTTTATTTTTATATAATTTAAAAGTTTCAAAATTAAATAAATATAATAGTTAATAAATTATTGTAAAGTAATTATATGTATATGTATAAACTATTATGCTTGCATGTTTATATCTTTTTTTAATTAAGTTGAATTTTTATATTTATTTAAAATGTATATTAAATATAATTTATTTTGTTAAAGATAATATTAATATTTTATTTATGTAATATATCATATTTTATTTTTATACATTTATATGAATATTTTTTACATCTATATTCTTAACTTCGATATATTTTTTACAATCTATATTTTTGGGACATATTTTTACCATTGATTTTTTACCATCGATATTCTATTAGTGAATCACACATAGTATGCAGGGTTTTCTTTTTCTACAATATTTATGATTGTTTTTTCTCCACTATTCATTGATGATTCTTTCAACAGTACATCACTTTTGGTATATGAGTATAGAACCTGAGAACAGTAAAAAAGGGAAATGTACCCACACAAGACATTTATACAGTGACAAGCATGTGTTAGTTTACACAGTGAGTAATCATCTCATTTTCAGGGCCATTTGCGGGCACCACGAGATTTGCTAGCCGGCCATTAGATGTTGTAGTCACCAGAACGTGATTCAGGCTCTCCAGCAACTTCCAGCAGATGTTTTCTGCTGTTCGCAATTCTGAACACGCAGGATCTACTGCGGCTGCAGTCTGGGGAAGATTCTCTCCAGTTAGAATCAAATTGCTTATGCTTACATAGTGCTTCATGTAAGTTAGCATGTGGTGCGCCATTTTCTATTTGGGTGCTATTTTAGGCTGTTCTAAACTGATCTAGTTTAATTTCGAGAAGTGTTCCTCTCTGAGTTTCGTTGCTGCCACGTTAGGTTTTGTTTTAGTAATGAGCACACTGTTCATGTCAGCACATAGCTTTCTCACTAGATAGACAGAGGAGGCTCGCAGAGATAATGCTGTGGGGCGTGGCTTGGTGGGGGTAGTGGAGTCTGACATATGACGGCAAAGGTAAATGTAAATAAATAAATATCTGCCATCATATGTCAGACTCCACTACTCCACACCCAGCCCAGCACCCACACCGCCTTCCCACCCCACATCGTTACCTCTGCGACCTGCCACTGTAGACAGAGGCCCTCTCCTCCTTGTCTGGTGGTGGGCTGTGGATGGAATGACCTTGGACTATGTTACTTTGTGTAAAATATGAGCACTGAACCGTTTTTTCGGTATTTTGCTGTTTAATTGCACTTGCTTTTAAAATTCCACGGTGGGCGTCTTATCGCCCTGTTATGAAATGTACATAATGCATCTCTATGCTTGCCAATTTCAGTTCGCTCTGCAGCACTCTTAACGACTGGGCAGATGGGGCCCCACTCTGAAAGTATAGGAATAAATCGTTATTTGTCTGTATTATCTAGTGTCTGACCGTCTCTTCATTTAGTACAGAAGGCTGAGAGGTGGTCATTAGTGACCCGGGTGGCCCTAAATGGGTTACTTCCTTCACTCCTTGAGAAGCTTAAAAAATCTTCCTAAAATGATGATTTGGAGTTTAAAACCTCTTCGACATTTGGCATTGTTTCTTTTGTGCGAATAGTCTTTTTTCCAACTGGAAGGAAGTGTCCCAGAGTCTCCAACTTCTTGTTCCTGTTCAGCAGGCTCCTCTTGGTGCTTTGTCCATCTCCTGGTCACTTTTCATTTGGATTTGGAGCTGGTAGGATTACTCTTTGTGTCTGATGCATATCCTATTGGATTTAAGGACTTTGCTTTGAGATTTCACAAGTAAGTTGAAATACTGGTTCTGTTTGTTTGATTGGGGCCATGCACCTGGATTAAGTTATACTTTTAATGTATTTTTAAAATGTATTGTGGTGGGTGGCCTGTTGTTTCAGTAGGGACCTAGCGATTTCATTGGATTTAACTGTTCTTCTTTTGTAAAGGAAAAATGTTTTACAGTTTACTACATTTTCGCCATATATTTTTAATAGATTTGGAATATTGATTTAATTCACTGTGTATGCCAGTTGGCCTTCCAGCCAGTGGGCCCAGTGCTAGTCATGGGTGCATGAAACAACTGTTTCAGTGGAATTGCACTTTTCCCCCTGAAAACAGTGTATAGGTGGGACAATGCCTTTGAAAGATGTGTTGATTTTGAAAATAAATTGCCCGCTAATTTTCATTTTTGGCATCGCTGAACTAATGTTGTGTTCTCTGTTTTACCATGCTTCTTTTGTCTATCCAGTTTTGTGTGTGTGTGTGTGTGTGTGTTTGCCATAGGCCACCATTTGCCTTTGTTCCACATGCCATGTGGCTTCAGGCCAGGGGCCATTTTGTATAGTCAGTGGCCTGTCCATAGGCCTGCATGTGTTCTTTGTTTTCCAGGTGTCCTGCCTCTTGTTGTGACCATGCAGCATTTGGCCATTTTCTGTAGGCGGCCAGTGTTCTGTTGCCATAGGCCTGCATGTGTTCTTTATTTTCTAGGCCTCCTGCCTCTTGTTGTGACCATGTGGCTGGCGACCATTGTGTGTATCTAGACAGTGTGTTTTTGCCATAGGTCTTTATGCATTCTCTTTGCTGTGGTCATGCCTTCTTGCTGGTTCTTGTTGTTGTGACCATGTGCCCATCGGCCATTTTGCATAGGCAGTCAGTGTGCATTTACCATAACCTTGCATTTGTTATTTGTTTGTGATTATGCCTCCTTGCTGGTTGTTGTTGTTGGTATGCATGTAATGTTTCTTTTTTATGTATGGGAAAAGTGTTGCACAGTTTAGTACATTTTCTCCATGTTTTCTAATACATGTGCAATATTCTTTTAGAAGAATTCAATATGTGGCCTAGTCTGCCAATGGGCCTTCCAGCCAGTAGGCACAGTACTTGTCATCAGTGCATGAAACAACTCTTTCTGTGTTGTCTGTTGGGTGAAACAGCTTTTTTAAAGCATGGATGGTTTTGGATTAAAATACAAAAAGTGCTTTTTTTTAGGGTATTTCAAGTATTTTTTTCTCCTGCAAACAGTGCATAGGTAGGGCAATGCCTTTTTGGTGGATATGCATTGTTGTAAAAAATGTTTGTCCTGTTAGTTTTCATTCTTGGTATTACTAACTTAATGCTGTGTTCTCTGTTTTACCATGCCTCCTTTGTTTGGCCACTTGCCAGTGTGTGTGTGTTTGCCATGGGCCACCATTTGCCTTTGTTCTACATGCTAAATGGCCAAGGGCCATTTTCTATACAATCATTGGCTATGAGCCTGCATTTGTTCTTTGTTTTCCAGTCCTCTCCCTCCTGCCTCTTGTTGTTGTGACCAAGTGACTGGTGGCCCTTTTGTGTTACCACTAGCCAACCTGTGTGCTTATCCTGTAGGCCTGCATGTGTTCTCTTATGACCATGTGGCCATATTTAGCCATCCAGTGTGCTTTCCCCATAGGCCTGCATGTCTTCTCTTTGTTCCTAATGATTTCCTGCACAATTGTGGTGTTGTTGATGACAATGAGGCACTGGCTGGTAGCTAATCTGTGTGTCCAGCTAGTGTGGCCCTTTGCCAAAGGCTGCATGGATGGTTGAGCAATGAGATAGCATTTTCATAACTTATTATTATATCTTTTAGGATAACTTCACTTAATTTTAATTTGTTTATCCATTGGTAAATTATATACCTATTTTCAATTTTTTTAATTTTCTTTTTACATTTTGTAAACCAAATGTAGTTTTTTTCTTTATTCCATTTTTACTACATCTGACATCAATCAACCCCAAATCTACTATAAGTGCACAACAGCACATAAATTGTCTAGGGATTACGTCTTCCATTGTTAATTGTCAGCTGCACCTGCCTGAGTATCACATCACATGTGAGTGAAGTCGTGTGATTTACATAAAGCAAAAAGCTGCATCTGTATGTTACTGTTGTTTTTGAGCTCTCTTATCCTTCATGAGTATATTGTCAATCACCATGAAAGTGTATGTTTTTTTCCATTTTATGAATTGATATACTGTATTGGTAATTATTTATTATAAGAGTAACCAGTGACCATACTAAATGATATTGTGTTGTTTGTACTACTAATTGAACTGCAACAATGCCACATTTCACTGACATTTAGGAGCACAACAGACATCACCCACAGTACTGCCAGAGAGAAGGCCAGTGCATGATGTGACTCGTTACTCACACATCACAGACATGTGAAGCTCAGTGCCACTGCTAGCTAACAGCTTGAAGATAGCCCCAAACAAAGGTGCCGCTAAAAAAGAGGCTAGCGAGAAGAAGAATGAGCTTATGGACACCACTGGTATGTCACCGCAGATCTTTTTGGGAAAAAGAAACTGTGCCTGCCGCACCGTCTTCTGGGGAGCAAGCTGGGAGCAGCACACACACATCAGTGGACCCAACACAATTTAGGCCAATATCTGTCACAGAGGCAGCCAGTCTAATCACAGCAACACCGATGAGCAGAGATGTTGAAATTGACTTACCTCTATCGCGAAGTAGTACCCAATCATTTCAGAAAACTCAGAGAAGTGGACAAAAGCAGTCTCAACCCCCAATAGTAGTTCCTCCTGAAGTAGGAGCAGTTCAAGAGATTGAGCTTCTTGCTGAGGAAGTAGAGTAAGCTGCTCTTTCAGAAGATCCATTTTCTTCCAGATCTCCATCTACAAAAAGGAGGTTTAGAGGTGCATCATCTTCTTCTTCAACCCCCCTTCTGATGATCCAGACACCGCTTGGATCCCTCCTCAGTCTGAGAGTGAGATACACCTTGAGATAAGGCTAGGAAAAAGGAAGGTTACAGAAAGCCTTAGAGTTATGGAGGCGAATGCAGAAGAGGAGGATGATGATGAGCCAGTCTTTATGGATGTTAGCCCAGACCCAGTGGAGACGCACGTTACCCCATCCCAACTTCTCAAAGGGGATGTGGCAGTGGCACCACAAATCCCACCACCTGTCATATTTGCTAAGTCCCCGCAGCGACTTAAATTCACAACCACTTCAGTAGGTGTAGGTACCGCAGACAGTCAAAAATCAAAATGCCCACCTATCGCCAGTTCATCCGACATTGGCAGTAGCACCAACATCAGAAAGTTGAGCTCACCAATTTAGGACTTCTTTTCGGTTAGCCAGAAGAAGGTGACCATTGCAATATGCTCACTTTGTGGAGCAAGTGTTATTCTATGTCAGCTTGGTACAAACTATGGCACCGGGGGCCAAGTTACCCATTTGAGAAAGCACCATATGTTATGTTGGAAGGTGGACCTTATTGGCTAAAAAACTGAAAGTGTTGGTGAAGGAGTGAAAGTCGGCTGACCAGGGTATCCAAATCCGATCCGATCATTGTGGAAGGTGAATAAGAGGAAGACATTTTCATTACGCAAAGCAGCCCTCTCCCAAGCAGTACAGTAGTAGTGTCCACAATAGCAACATCACAATGGCACAGGGCTCAGGTAAAGACACCAAGGGAACAGAGGACAGTGACTGCCCTTCCGAAAACCACATTGAGCCTACCATCACCTGCTCTGAAGAAGTCACCTGCATCAGTGGCATCAAGAATGGAAAAAATCCAGGCTACTATTCCTGCTATGTTTAGGTTGGAGGTTCAGTATGAACGCACCCACCCAATGGCATGTTTGTACAATGCAAAGCTGACAAAGATTTTCGAGCTGGCACTCCTCTCCTTGGGGCAGATTTATGTCGGACTTGCGCCACGTTTACGCCGCCGTTGCGTCACGCAACGGCACGGAAACGTGGCGCATCCCTGCGACCTATTTACAACGTGACGCATCTAGGCAGATGCGTCACGTTGTAAAGCCCTGCGCCACATGAAACCTGCGTCAGGTTTCATGTGGGCGTTCTGTCGCAGGGTGGGCGTTCCCTCGTAGGAAAGCCCCGTAAAACTGACGCAGTGAAATCTACAAGATTTCATTGAGTCAGTTTTACGACGCTGCTGGGTCAAATCTTTACGCCTGCTTGAAGCAGGCGTAAGAAGTGACGCACCACGTTATGTATGGGTGGCCTCTGTACATTGCAGGAGTTGCGTCGCACTTGCGACGCTACTCCAGCAATGCGCCGCCCGTACACCACAAGATGCGTCACGCATCTGCCCTTCCTTGCACCATGGTGCGCCGCATTGTAAATGCGGCGCATCTGTGGTGCCGCAAGGAGGGAATTGCGTGACGCATCAGTTCTGGCGCATCCCTGCTGATTTGCAGAGATGCGCCAGAACTCATAAATCTGCCCCCTTATCTTTTGTGGAACGGGTGGGTTTTCTTGAATTTGTGGCAGCCATCTACCCAAATTGGAAGGTTCCTAGCTGGTCCTATTTTAGCAGAATTGCTGTTGCAGTGCTCCATCATGATATGCTGGAATTACTTAAACAAGCTTTGCAGCAGAATGCTTTTCCCAATATTCCCTTGTAAACAGACATGTGGAACAGTTGCCAAGTGACACTGCTGAGATTCTTAAAGCTGCTCGGAAGCATGCAATAGTAGCCATGTTCACATGGAGAAATCCCATACTGCTGCAAACATTTTGGAGGACTTTAACAACAAGATTTTTGAACAGCTGCGCCCAAGAGGGTTTGATATTGTATTGTTGCCATGGACAATGGCAGTAATATAGTTAAGGCCAAGGCCGATGGTGGCTATGTCAGGGTCCTTTGTTTGGCGCACTGTATCAACATAATTGTACAGGACTTTCTCAAAAAGAAGACCAAGTAAGCAACTTACTGTCCACCTGCAGAAGAATTAGCACTCATTTCATCCATTCATTTAAAGCTCGGAAACAGATGAGTGTCAGTCAGCATGATAATAGAATGCCAGTTAAAGCACTCATAAAGGATGTGCCAAAATATTGGAACTCAACGTATTACAAGCTTGAATGCCTGTTTGAGCAGTACAGACCTATCAGTGAATATGTCATGCAAAGAGGGGATGCAAATGTGAAAGGCATGATCATAGAGATGTACCAATGGGCCTAGTCAAATGCCTGACAGAGATGCTGCTTTCTTTTGAGGTGTTGAAACGGGTAGTCAGCAAAGTGGACAGTACCATAGGCCAAGCTATCCTGTTGTTGGGCCTGCTACAGGAACAGCTAAAGGAGGTGTCTGCAATGTACACAGGTATGGAGGATAAAAAGAAGCATATGACTTGTAGAGAGTTTAATCCTTCACTTGTCTGTTAATACAAGGGTGCAAAGAGACATTGTGTCATCCAAACATTACATCTGTGCCACAATTCTTGATCCACGATACAAACCATGACTGTCCACTATCATTGCTTTCTCAGACAGGGATCTTTGAAAATACAAAACATCGATAGCTGAGCAAGGCAGTGAGCTAGAAAAAGATGGGCAGGGAATTAGAGACCCACTCCTCCAGGGCACAAGTCCTGCATGGTAGTCTTGAAGTTCAGAGCCTAAAGGCAGTGCTGTTGGCTCACAGCAGCCAAAACCAACAACAAGCACAGGAGCGTCAGCCTCAAAATCTGCAACTGAGTGGCTATTACTGACTGGACTTAAGCCCACTGCAGAGGCAAAGGCAAAAGGTGTTGGGCAAAGTGGAGCAAGGTAGAGCACCGACAATGACTATAACTATTGAGAAGATGGTCCAGGCCTATCTGGATGATGCAACTTAAGTCTACCTTGATAAAAATCCATTGGTGCATTGGTATGGAAAGAGGTCCCCACGGTCAGTGCTCATCAGTCTGGCAATAAACTATCTGGCTTGCCTGGTAGCCAGTGTCTCCGCAGGGCATGCTTTCAGTGCTGCTGGTGCTGTTGTCACATTGAGAAGGACCTGTCTCTTGCCCCAAAAAGTGGAGAGATTAACCATGATCAAAACGAATCAGTACTTTATACCACCAGATTACATCATACCTGAAGTATGACAGGAGGAAGTTGAGGGAGACTTAGGTCATGGAAGTATTGTGTTAGATGACCTACTTCTCGGTGAACCACCGGAGTTTGAGGACAAGCTCTACTTTCCTGGATAGTAGTAGGCCTGGGCCAACAACCATACACCTTTCTCTTGCAGTCTCTAGTCTATTCTTTCTTTCTTTGACCACCAACAAATAAATAAATAAGAAACAGCTAGCGGAACAATATTATTTACTTTTGTTTGTTTGACTAATTCATCTCCACCATCCTACTCTTATAAACATTTTATTGCTGGATTGGAGTTGCAGCTGTATGCAGTAAAGAAGTCCGGACTCCCCCCCACACCCATTTTCCTCAAGGGTATTGGATGGAGAATACAAACAAATATATGCCTGCCTCCAACCCTGGGCCGTTACTATCTATCCTTTCCTACCCTAAACGGACTGTCCCACATGTGACATTTGATTTAAACCGGCCAATCTCTGCTTCATGAACAAATGAATCTGCATTCTGCAATGTACCATGAATTGATCATGATGAGCATGCAGGAAAAACAGGTAAATGGCATGCATTGCATGCTGAGAGATTGTTGTTTGTTGTGAACTTGTGATGTTTGTTGAGAGATGATTCATGTGGTGGCAGGCAATGTGACACTGGGTTTTTCTTTATCTGTAAAAATTACACTTAAAATGTGTTTGTAATGATTTACAATATTGGTGGCCTACCGAAAGCTGATAAATTTTACCCTGAAGGGGATTTTTTTTGTCCTTCTCCTTTGAAAGATAGTGAGATTTCCTCACCAGGTCCACTTCACTCTGCTTTGGTTTATTGTTGTCTGCTTTATACTCCTCAAAGAGCCAGACCAGACCAGTCCCTTAGACAACGCAAACACAAATCTAGTCTACACTAAAATGTACTCAATGTCTCTCTTCTAGTTGTGAAACAACAAAATTGTAGTACAGGTCAATCCATTGCATTTGAGTTGGGACTCGGGACCCAGTTGGTAAGGAATTGAACACCACACTCTGAGTCAGACTCTGGAGGATCAGAGATGATGGAATGATTTAGGGCATGGGCGTGACTACTCAGAGAACTGCTACCAGAAAATGGAAGTTTTCAAATTGACTGAAACCAACTGATTTGTTGACGACTTTGAAGTGGCCTCGGGATAAATAACAGACCTACACAACTCTGTGTAGTGGTGGTGGGTAGTGAGTGATAGCGGTGCATTGATTTTACTTGAGTGGGAAAAGGTTATGTTGCATTGTGTGTATGTGTGTGTGCTCAGTGCTGTCTGGCTCAAATTCAAAGCTCAGTGGTGGTTGGGTTGAGGGCCTGTTGTTGAAGGTAACCGGAAACAGACATTTAGGGGTCGATTCCGATTCGGGAAAAAAACCGTCCTTACGATTTGTATCCGGAGCCCTCTACGTACGAATCATACCCATCCGTCCGAGTTGCGAAGTACGATCCGTATTCCGTGAATCCGTCTGAATCGTCGCGATCCGTAAGTATTGCAAGGCTGAAACCGTGAACCGTACGACTCGTACACATGCCGTATGACTCGTACACATGCCGTACGACCCGACGAGTACGATCCGGACCGGGGTATGAGGACGCGATTCGTACGGTCCACGTCAGGTAAGGGCGAGTCGAGCGGAAAAGCACACAAACACATACACACCGTACGGTCCGTACCCCCCATGATCGCATGGGTACGCACCGTACCCCTGCGATCAAGGGGTGTACGAGCCGTACCCCATGTACGATGGGTGTAAGAGCCGTACCCCATGTACGATGGGTATACGAGCCGTACCCCATGTACGATGGATGTATGAGCCGTACCCCATGTACGATGGGTGTACGAGCCGCACCCCATGTACGATGGGTATACGAGCCGTACCCCATGTACGACTAGGCAGTACGATCTTTTCACCCTCCTGAGGCGGTTGCCGGGAGGTCTTTCTTTCACTTTTTCTCGTATTTAAAAAATGTTGGTGTTATTTTGACTATTGCTTGATTTAATAAGCTTTTTAACTGGTGACATCTGGTGAGACCTCGCAGAGACCTTTCCCCCCCTCACTGCCTGGCCACTCTCAGACGAGTACCGACGCTGAGAGTCCGGTCCCGGGTAGGCGAGTGATAGACGGCGGCCATATTGGGTGTGGGCTATTGCTGGGTCGCGCTCTAGCTGCACATTAAAGGGGCATTCAGAAGCCCTGCGCTTGACTAGGCAGTACGATCTTTTTACCCTCCTGAAGCGGATGCCGGGAGGTCTCTCTTTCACTTTTTCTCGTATTTTAAAAATGTTGGTGTGATTTTGACTATTGCTTGATTTAATAAGCTTTTTAACTGGTGACATCTGGTGAGACCTCGCAGAGACCTTTCCCCCCCTCACTGCCTGGCCACTCTCAGATGAGTACCGACGCTGAGAGTCCGGTCCCGGGTAGGCGAGTGATAGACGGCGGCCATGTTGGGTGTGGGCTATTGCTGGGTCGCGCTCTAGCTGCACATTAAAGGGGCATTCAGAAGCCCTGCGCTTGACTAGGCAGTACGATCTTTTCACCCTCCTGAAGCGGATGCCGGGAGGTCTCTCTTTCACTTTTTCTCGTATTTTAAAAATGTTGGTGTGATTTTGACTATTGCTTGATTTAATAAGCTTTTTAACTGGTGACATCTGCTGAGACCTCGCAGAGACCTTTCCCCCCCCCCTCGCTGCCTGGCCACTCTCAGCCGAGTACCGACGCTGAGAGTCCGGTCCCGGGTAGGCGAGTGATAGACGGCGGCCATATTGGGTGTAGGCTATTGCTGGGTCACGCTCTAGCTGCACACAAAAGGGGCATTCAGAAGCCCTGCGCTCGACTAGGCAGTACGATCTTTTCACCCTCCTGAGGCGGATGCCGGGAGGTCTCTCTTTCACTTTTTCTCGTATTTTAAAAATGTTGGTGTTATTTTGACTATTGCTTGATTTAATAAGCTTTTTAACTGGTGACATCTGCTGAGACCTCGCAGAGACCTTTCCCCCCCCCTCGCTGCCTGGCCACTCTCAGCCGAGTACCGACGCTGAGAGTCCGGTCCCGGGTAGCCGAGTGATAGACGGCGGCCATATTGGGTGTGGGCTATGCTGGGTCGCGCTCTAGCTGCACATAAAAGGTGCATTCAGAAGCCCTGCGCTTGACTAGGCAGTACGATCTTTTCACCCTCCTGAGGCGGATGCCGGGAGGTCTCTTTTCACTTTTTCTCGTATTTTAAAAATGTTGGTGTTATTTTGACTATTGCTTGATTTAATACGTTTTTTAACTGGTGACATCTGCTGAGACCTCGCAGAGACCTTTCCCCCCCTCGCTGCCTGGCCACTCTCAGCCGAGTACCGACGCTGAGAGTCCGGTCCCGGGTAGGCGAGTGATAGACGGCGGCCATATTGGTTGTGGGCTATTGCTGGGTCGCGCTCTAGCTGCGCATAAAAGGGTACGGCTATGTCTCCGCGCAGCGGATGCAAACAGCGGACGCGCCGGATCTGTGCTGGAGTCGTGCCAGAGTCCTGTCCCTCAGCGCCCGTCAGCGCTAAGGAGGCGCCTTGTGCCAGGGATACTGTGCCTTACAAACCAGACGAAGGTTTGTACATGAGGGAGGAGCTACTTAGTATTCGGCAGCTGTCCCTACACTGTGAGCATTCCTCTCTTGATCCGTTGTGTGGCCCTTTTCAGTGTCCATGTGGCAATTTTTTACTTAATCCCCCAACCCCTATTAGAGCTTTTATTGAGCCCCCTCCCACTGTTTCCCTGCCCACCGAGCCTTCGCCTCCTCGGGATCTTAAAATTTGGAATCTTAATGTTAGGTCACTGGTTAAACACTATTCCGCAATCTACGACCTCATCTTGTAGGAGGCCCCTGATATTTTCTTCATGACCGAGACCTGGCTTCATGATGAGGCCATGGCCGAACTGAACTTAGCACTCCCTCCAGAATACTCCATTTACACTCATAATCGTCACTCTAGGGGTGGGGGTATTGCAGCGGTAATTAAATCATGCTACCCTTGTATTTGGAAGAAACTAGCTATGGATGGTTGCGAGAGTGCGCATTTCTGTATTACTGTTAATCACCATTTTACTTTTTCTGGGCTTCTGATTTATAGACCCCCTGGTAATGACACCGTTTTTAGAAAGGCTCTTCCAGAAACCGTGAGCTCTCTTGCGATAGGATCTGCTAAATTTAGTGTCCTTGGTGATCTCAACCTCCATTTTGACCTCTGTCATACTCCAGCTATTGGTAGTACACTTGCAGATTTAGAGGCGCTGCAGTTAAGTCAGGTGGTTACCCACCCCACGCATGTGGGTGGACACATCCTGGACCTCATATTTACTAATTTGACAGTGGCAAATACCTTACCGCTGATTCCAGTAGCCTGGTCAGATCATTTTTTAGTGGAATTACACCTCGCGATTAGAGATCCTCCTTTTAAAATCATAGACAGAGTCGTTCTTAAACGCCCATGGAAGAAACTAAAGCTTGAAGATTTTCATCGGGTGCTCAGTGAATACCCGCCTGGCCCTTTTAACGACGTTGAGTCTGGCTGTGATCTCTTTTGTGAATGGGTCTCTCGGGCACCTGATTCCCTGATCCCTGCTACGTGGAGTAAATGTCGCTCTTTAGAACCCAGTCCTTGGTATGACAGCGCCTTATTGCTCCTGAAAAAATCATGCAAAAAAGAGGAAAGAGACTGGCGTAAAACCTATGATGCCGAGAAAAAAACGCAGTACCTAGCTAAAACCAAAATTTACCATAGAGCCATATGTAGGGCTCGTGCTGCCTACTACTCCCAAGAGTTCAAACGCAGTCCTAATCCCACGAAGCTGATCTTTAAAGTTCTCAAAGACCTTACTGCTAAAAGAGCCCCAGCAGCTGAGATATGCTCAGTGTCCCACTGCGAAGAGCTCGCTACCTTTTTTCTGGAAAAGGTGCATACTATCTATCGCTCCTTCCCTAGTACCATCCCTCAGAGTGAGGACCAGAGGCCTAGTACCATCCCTCAGAGTGAGGACCAGAGGCCCAATTCTACTACTAATGTGGTTTTATCCACATTTCCTGGTATTTCAGAGGTAGAGTTTGATAGGCTGGTGGCCAAAGTAAAATCCGGGTCTCCTTCCGACCCGCTCAGACCTGCGCAGTTCAAAGAGTCGGCTGCACTTTGCCTTCCCCCCCCGTGCGCCAACTCATCAATCTTTCGTTCTCTTCAGGGACAGTACCAACTAAGTGGAAACAAGCCTATGTCACTCCTATTTTGAAGAAACCCGCGCTGAACCCTCTCAAACTGGAGAATTATCGTCCGATTTCTCTTTTCCCATGGGCCGCGAAGGTTGCGGAGGCTCATGCCAATGGAATCCTGACTAAACACCTTCAGACTGCCAATATCCTGGATTCCTCACAGAATAAATTTCGGGCAGGTCATAGCACAGAGACTGCTCTCCTTGCTATGACGGAACATCTACGCTCCGTGCTCGACTCTGGTCAAACTATGGCGCTGGTGTTACTCGACCTCAGTGCCGCATTTGACACAGTCCCACACGCGATATTGCTGCAGCGTCTGGGAGAAGCAGGTGTCTCTGATTTAGCACTTGAATGGTTTCGGTCATTTCTAGCAGGTCGCTCATTTCGGGTTGCTACACCTCCATTTGAGTCTAAGCCCTATTCCATCGAGCACGGAGTGCCTCAGGGGTCGGCACTTAGCCCCACGTTGTTCAATCTGTATATGCAGCCGCCGGATGCGGTCGCCAAGCAGTGGGGCCTGACTATGGTTTCATATGCTGACGATACGCAGCTGACGGTTGCACTCAGTGGGGACTCCGACTATGAGGCCCCTAGGTTCAGGGAGGGTTTGACAGCAGTGGCTGGCTGGATGACCGCTAACTGTTTACAGCTCAATGCCAAGAAAACGGAGGTCCTTATTGTTGGTAAGCATAGTAACCTCTGGGGCGTTCAGTGGTGGCCCCCATCCCTGTACCGGAGGTTAAAAACTTGGGTGTCTGGTTAGACCCCGCCCTCAGTTTCTGCGGACACACAAAAAAAGTGGCTGCTACATGCTTTGGTATTTTGCGTGGGCTCAGGCCAATCCTGAAATTCTTTGACGCCTCCACTAGACAGTTGATAATCCAGGCCACCACACTCTCGCAGCTTGATTACGCGAGTTTGCTCCTGTTGGGGGCCAATCAGGCAGAGGTTATCCGGATGCAGCGCATACAGAATGCGGCGGCCAGAGCCCTGGTGGGCCTACCTAGGTTTTGCCCTGCGAAGGAAACCATCCGGAAACTCCATTGGCTGCCCATGGCTCAAAGGATTGAGTTTAAGACTCTATGTCTTTCCTTCAAGATTCTTAAACTGTCCTCTCCTCAGATCCTAGAGCATCTTCTCACCCCCTATGTCCCCTCTCGTTCTTTGAGGTCATTGGGTCAAAATCTGGCTACAGTTCCACAGTTCAAA
This sequence comes from Lissotriton helveticus, assembly GCF_964261635.1. Taxonomy (NCBI): domain Eukaryota; kingdom Metazoa; phylum Chordata; class Amphibia; order Caudata; family Salamandridae; genus Lissotriton; species Lissotriton helveticus. Next base: position 1,082,051,760 of record NC_136061.1, on the reverse strand, counting down.
CGCTGCAGAGCGGGAGGGCGTTCCTTCCGCTATCTAGCGGCTAGGCTTTGGAACTCATTACCAGCTCACATTCGCGCCCTAGATGATTTGCTTACGTTCAGGAGGGCTATTAAAACCTATCTTTTCCCCCCTGGACCCTAATATACTGCCCCGCTGCTACCTCTCTCAGGTTTTTCTTCTGACTGTATGTGTAGTCCTTCTGCCAGTCAAAGCGCCGGGACGCCCCTTTTCTGGGGCAGCTGTGCGCTATAGAAGTTGAGATAACATAACATAACATAACATAACATGGGGTACGGCTCGTACACCCAACGTACATGGGGTACGGCTCGTACACCCATCGTACATGGGGTATGGTTCGTACACTCCATGATCACAGGGGTACGGTGCGTACCCCTGCGATCATGGGGGGTATGCACCGTACCCGGGGGGGCCGTTCCGTACCTGTTTCGGCGCAAACTCTGCTTTTACGGCTGTTTTCATCTCCCGTTGAAAAAGGGTCGTACGGTGCGTACCCGACATGTATCGTACTTGCTGGGTCGTAAAAACCAGCCGCAAACCGTACAGATGTCGCGTACAGCGGGTTCCGAGGGAGAATCGTACGGAGATTAGAGTTATACGGTCTCTGTACGACTCGTACGGAGTACGGCTCCTGGTACGAATCGTACTTCGTTGTACGTACGGGGGACGTTGCAGGGTATGATTCGTGCGGGAAAAACGCACCGAACGGCTATTCGGAGCAGTTTTTCCCGAATCGGAATCGGCCCCTAGGTCTTCTTGGTGCGCTCCTTATGCAGTTCAACTTTTTCTCCGTGATTCTTCAATATCATTTTGTTTTTTCAATCTCTTACCCTGAACCATACTTGAAAAACAATATAATATACTCATGTTTCTCTTACCTTACCTAACTGCATCCTCTAGGTTCCCAAGATTGACGGACAGTCCAAGAGGAATGCAGATGCTACTCCCAATTTAGCATTACAGTTTAATTTTTTCTTTCAGTAATCATTAGAACTGTGTATGCTGTTTATGTTAACTTGACACCTACAGACATTTTAATTTTATATATGTGTTATCTTTCAAAGCTCAGTACTTAATTTGGTTTAACTGTACTGCTCATCAATCATCCATTTCCTTTTCGTCCCATAACAGATTTATGATGGTTGGCTGATCTTTGCGAAGATGAATGTTGTCCCTGAGTAGTCTTTGTCTTCGTCATACCTTTCCCTCAAATTCTCCTTCCCTTCAATTCATCGAACTCCTAACCCTCTTCGACTGTGTTATTTATTGACTAAATTTACACCCTTGATTGATCACACACTTGGTGGGGTGAATGTGGTGAAAGCAACACCAGCACAGTGCAGGGCGAGGATCATCTTCAGCTCTAAGTGTCGCCCACACTGGCAATATTATATTTATATTAGCCATCCATGCACAGTATTCAATGTTTTTTTAGATGAACATAATTGCTAGCATCATCCTTCAGGCATTGTACTGCGTCAAAAGTTATGCTTGTCCACTTCATAGCTCGGGTAGAGTTCTTTTTGTAACCTTTGCTAGCTCAACATTCTGAATAATTTAATTTAGCATTGCTTCTCATATTTTCTCTATTGTCTCTCATCTTCTTGTGTACTAGTATTCTAGTCTCCGGTGACTTTCTCATTTTTTTAAAGTTTGCATATAACAACAGCACAAACTCAGTTTTGTTTTAATTTGTTTAGTTCCCTGCAAGATATATTCCTTATCCTATAGTTTGAGTCTGGCTAGGAGGGAGTGAGACCTCGTTTCTGAATATGGTGCTTTCACTGTTAGACTAATACACTAGCATGCTGCTAGTACTACCATCACCATGGCACATTGGGAAACCATGCAGCCATCGCTTCATCTAATCAGGTAAGAGAAGAACTGTTGGTGATTCATTGTTGAACTGCCATATTTTATATGCAATGGAAATTCACACACCCACCCCCTCTGAGTCCTTGTGGGTTAATATAGTTGCAGACCACAGAGACTAGAAAGAGAGAGTAGAAGGACAAGGGAGGGTACTACATAACTATTTTCTTGTTGTTACACCATCAGCAGATTTTTTAAACTGGCTGCGGCTCCAGCAGCAGTGCAAAGGAAAACAGTAAACCCTAAGATCATAATGTACAACTATAAAAATGTATTTCCCTAACAAATTTAAATAAACTAGTAAACGCGCAACTGGCCCACCCCTCTCCCTAACCTGAAGTTATGTCCAGAGTAGTTTAAAAGTACAAAAATGAAACTGTCCACAAAGAAATAGGAAAATCCCCAAAATGCCCCAACTCTCACATTCCCACCCTCTCCCCAACAAGTCCCACCCACCAAAAAAAGATATAAAAAGTGTCAGAAGAGGTCTAATAGAGGACTAGGAGCTTCCTAACCTGTCTCTTCAATGTGTCCAGATGCTCCTCCAGCCAGGCTTCCAGGTGCACCAGCATCTGCAGAATGCAGTGCTGAAATGCACTAAAATAGTGGGGGAGCAGCAGTGGTGGAATGACTGCAGGTGGTTGCCCTGGGACTGCAACAATAGACTATCGGAGGCACTGGAGCCTGGCTGGAGCCCGGGACATTTACAGCTATTGCTGCTGTCACCTCCTCCTCTTCCTCCTCGAGCACCAGCTTCTGATTTCGGGCCGTGATGGCCTCCAGCTTCCCCTGCCATGTCCTGGCTGCTACCCCCTGCCTGTTAAGTATTGTCGGATTGGCAGGAGTAGCTATATCAAGATAGAAAAAAGACATATTATAAACAAACCTCTTAGCAAAACATATAAAAATTACATAGTGGCACAGTAGCAGTACATTTGCTAGTATCCCCGGGCCATTCAATTTTGGCGTGAAAGAGTTTCAGGCATTATGCACTATGTAGCATACAAGTATTCTTCTATTTCTTGTTGAGCTAAATTAATGGAGGCATGCTGGCACATTAGACAGACATACTTGTGTTGCATTACTTTGCTATTGTCTGCAGGTTTGACAGCTGTACTAGACAATTATCTCTTTTCCTATCACGCGGCAATGCTCTGTTAAATGCCTCAATTTCACCCTCACTACAAGGCAGATGAATAGTTACTATGAATGATATACATCGTGTGAGGTACTACTAATGATGAAGAAGACAATTGTGCAGACGGACATCCTCCTGTCTGCCCATGGGAAAAGCAATGCACTTCAGTACAGGGAAAGGATTAAGCACAGACTATACCTTCTGCAAAATGCAAAGTCACCTACCCTTATCTAAGCCTGGGTGGAGTTTCTGAAGGTACACGTGCAAAAAAAACTCGAGCAGCAGAGTGCATTAGTTAAATGCAGTTTGTGGTGATTTCCAGTGCCAGGTGCTTGGCCGCACTGTACACTCATAGCGAATGGCATCTTTAACAGCGCAATCGGGTGCTGCTTCCTTTCTGCTGCATGAGTAGATTTTTACCCGAGAAGGCAGCTTTCTCAACGAAAAAAGACGATTTCTCAAAGCAAGCGGTCGAGAGCATACGTGACCACTCGCAATGAGAAATCTGACTGGCCGCTTTGAGAAATCTCGCCGGGAGGTTGAGTTTCCATGCTCGCGCTTGCCAACTTGATGGGAAAAAATCTTGCCGGGAGGTGGGGTTTCCTAGCTAGCGCTCCCTAACTTGAAGTTGCGGAATGCAAACGAGGAAAAATCTCTGCTATGCAGAGTTTTTTCGGTAATCCGCGAGCTCCGCATAACGTGGAGTGCGGACAAACTCTGCAAATTCCGCAAGCGGAGTGGAGTTCACTGCCCAACTTACTCTTAGACCCAATGTACTACCTGGTCTCACCCTCCGTCACCACATTTGACATTACTTGATCCAACAAAATAGATGTCCTTGGCAGGAAGGAAAATATTTACAAACTTAGACTACTGCAGGTAAGTTAGAGGGATTAGGCCAGATAGGTAGACGTTTATCTGATCATCATCATCATGAAGTGCCTAAGCTTTGGTAGTAGTGAGTCACTTTGTTCCCAATTGTTGAAAAGGAAAAATTTGAACTGACCTAGCCCGTTATGGAAGCAATAATAAAATATATCAGCTGGCCAGAGGAATGCAAAGAATGTCTTTTTGAAATTTTATGGAAGTCTGGGATAGAAGAACAAAGAAGTTAGGAAAGGAGTTACTTATGTTCTAGGAAGTGAAGGATTGGGCACTGGGAGTGAAGGTAAACATAACTATGTATTTTTTGTAGTGCCATGACATTTTGTAAAGGGGCCTACATATTAACTGAGGCAGACACACATTGCACAGCCAACAATGCAGTGTCTCCGATGTAACCATG